>NC_091002.1:17800000-18425000 GCF_041146395.1 Eulemur rufifrons
CAGCAAGGAAAAATCCTGATTTTTCAATGAACTCTCATGGTGCTTTTATCTGCTTGCTATTTCAGAAGAACTTAACATACTAACACAGTTATTTGAAAATTTTAGGAGAACCAGGAAGTAGAATTTTAAGATTAACCTCAGGACAAGAATCCAAACATACATGGAAAAATGGATACATATTTGAATTTTCTAAATAAGCAAAGGGAGATTTCTATTTTTCGACACATTTATTAGATATTTATAGGGGGCATTCACTGATCTAATTTTATGGATCAAATTTTTTTTATCAAGTAGTTACTTATTTTGGATTTTTTTGTACACTATGTGACCAAGATATTTTGTTTTTGGAATCTTTTTTAAATTCTAAGATTGTATTTATGTAAAAGGGCAGGCTTCAGGTTAGAAGTTACAAGTACTGTAGTAACAGTGACCTTTAGTTCTTAGTTAGGTTGAGGCTTTTTATCCTGGGATTCGTGGATCCCTGGGGAGATTTTGGCTGGTGTGTGAACACCCCAAAATAGTATGCAAAATTTTGTTTGTGTCTGCAGTTTTATGGGATGAGAATCCATTGCTTTTTATGATCCTCAAAGGATCGTGACTCTCACCTCCCCCCCATCCCTTTCTACCCACATACAAAAAAATATTAAGGATCATTGATTTAGGTCATTCCAAAACAATTGCTTTGCATGAGCAAAATCTTCTGCCTGCGGGCTGACTACTTTGGGCCTTTTTTGGTCCTTTAGCAGTTTCTGCAATCTCAGCCTCAATCAGTTGGCCCGGGCTTGGGGAAGTACTTCTGCATCCCTCCGGGCAGTATCCAGGTATTTGCTGTGGTCATCCCCAGAATTCTTCCCTCCTTGTGATCATACAGAAGCTGGCCCTTGGACCTGCAGCCTGGTGGAGTTAAAGGTTGGAATGGGAGGCATGGGGCCACTGCAGAGACAGTCTTAGAGGGTCCTGGACCTCTTTTCAGCCATCTGCCTCTGCAGATGGGACTAGAGGGGTGGATGTATGTGGTAAAAGCTCCTGACATTGTCTTGCTTTGAATACTACTTTTTATTCGTTCTGTTATTGCTTCATTTAAAATGTTACGGGGAAAAGGGTTTTCTTTCTTACACTGAAGAGGAATAATTAAAAAGAATCCTTCCATTTTTATATTCCCCAGACTTTTATGAGATGCCTTGCAACTTCTATTAATGCTAATTTTTAGTAGAGTTCTTCTTAAAATAATGTGTGGTTGAACATATAAGCTTATTTTTAGACTGCTGAAAATTTTATAGAGAACATGCATATAACATCAAGTGTTACTATAGAAAAAGGATCTCACATTAAAGTTCTCAGAGCCTTATTTTATGATTTTCTTAAGTATAAGTCAGACATTGGTAAAACAAAGTTTCAGAGCAACAAGAGAATTCTAAGAGCAGCTGTAAGAGGTGGTCAAGCTTAAAGTTATCCTGGAGCTTTTCTTACAGAAGTCCATTTCTTCTTGGGTCAGACCAGAAATTGAATAGGAGAAAAATCAGTTTATTTGGTTTGATATGTAGATTAGGGAAGATACCTAAGCTTTAGGCAGTTTGGTGAAAGGCATTGATTCCTGGAAGGGGGATTCTGTTTGGTTTGTTCCTTCCTTAAGTGTACATGAGTAAAGAAGTGTACCTGGACTGTTTACTTTGGGTTCAAGATAAACTATCAGTATTCTAAGAAATGCTTTGAAGGATTATGTCTGGTAAGCTAGGTCTAGATCATAGATTTTATTTATTGAAAGAAATTTTACATAATTTAACACAGAGACTCGTTGTGTATATTGGCTTACCAATTCATGCAGTGTTAGCAGCCTAAGTTCAAATATGGGTTTGCATGAAAAAGTTAAGCCATCATCGTTGATTACTTGATAGGCTCAGATCACATTATAAATGATGACACCATTAAATTGCTTCTTTGAGCAAACCTGGGGTAGTATCACTTAAGGGATTTAGGGGTATTTTGCTTAATGGAATTAACAATTTTGCCTTAAGTTGTAAAAATGCAGTGAGGAAATGAAAGAGGCTGTTAATGACCAGCTCCAGAGAGATAATTGTAAAAATGTAAAATAATGTCTTCTAGATTAGGCTACTGAAAGTAGTCCACAGAGTTGTGGGGGTCTATGGACTCTTTACCTGTTTGTGGCCAGGTGAGTATAGAACTTGAAAAGAGGAATGTAGGTACTTTTATAGCAGTTTATTAGAAAAATGATTTGTCTGCTGAATGTAATAATAAAAATGTTAGTGTATATAGTCCTTTTAGATTTTTTTTTTCTGGTAATTCATTTTTCTGGTATTTTATAAAAGTATTAACCATGGATTGGCAAAAACCGAAAACTGGTTCCTTAACATAGAGAGCACTACTCAAAATGATGGGAAACACCAGTATTACCTTGGAGCTTGTTAGAAATGCAAGTATTTGGGCTTCATTCTAGACCTACTGAAATAGACTACTGGGGTGGGTGCCCAGGAATTTGTGTTTTAACGGGCTATCCTGATGATTTTTGTGTACAATGTGTGAACTAAAATAAAATCTTAAGGCTCACCCCCGCCACTGGCTAACTGTGGACGCCCTCTTAGCCAAAGGGATATCCTAAAACTAAATTGCCTGCCAGGAGGAAGGAGGGCAAACATGCTTTATCATGCCCTCCTCCCTTCTTGGGGACATCCTTTGTGACCCATTAACAGGCCTAAGGCTATGCAAAACAAACCTACAGGTCCTCAATTTACACAACAAATATATGTCCAGTGACTTATCTCTGATAAACAGCTCCTATGTTAAAACATTCTCAGCTTTTAGACAAAACTTAATGTCTTTAATCAATTACAAGTCAAAGAATCTTTAAACCCACCTATAAGCTCCTCCCCCCGCCCCATGGCCGACCTTTTCGGGCCAAACCAATGTATGCCTCCCCGGTATTGATTTGTGACTTTACCTATAAACCCTGTCTCCATGAAATGTATAAAACCAAACGGTAACCTGGCCACACCGAGTCCACTTGCTCAAGGCTTTTTGGGTGTGGCTCCGGGTCATGGTCCTCAAATTTGGCTCAGAGTAAATCTCTTTAAAATTATTTTACAGAGTTTGGCTTTTTTTTCCCATTGACAATTGAAATTTGAGAAATATTGTTCTACATCAGCACTGTCCAGTAGAACTGTCTGCTATGATGGAAATTTCTGGTATCTGCAAGGGAGCTACTAGCCACATATGACTTTCAAACCCTTAAAATGTGACTAGTATGACTAAGGATGAGATTTAAGATTAATTTAATATTAGTTTAAATTTAAATAGCCACACATGGCTTGTAGCACCAATATTGGACAGCACAGCTCTAGACCCTTCAGCACTTTGGAGCAAAGGTGGATTTTTTTCTTCATCTGTACAGGAGAATATAATAGAGAACAAGACTGTCCTTTGGCCTAAAATTAGACTAAGCAAGTCATATGATAAAATTTGACACTATTTGTCCATTTATATTTACCTATTTAGTTTTATCTGAAAGTTGTTTTGAATGTTTGGAAAATAGTAGGATCAGAAAATAAATTTCGATTCGTCTTGTAAGACTTTACAAACAGTAAGGTAGCTATTCCACCGAGGCCTTATGACTCTTCATATCTATGGTTAACATGTGTGATGTGTTTCAATATGACTTCTGGGCCTGGGGTGGTGGCTCATGCCTGTAATCCTAGCACTCTGGGAGGCCGAGGCGGGCGGATTGTTTGAGCTCAGGAGTTCGAGACCAGCATGAGCAAGAGCTAGACCTTGTCTCTACTAAAAATAGAAAGAAATTATATGGACAGCTAAAAATACATATAGAAAAAACTAGCTGGGCATGGTGGCGCATGGCTGTAGTCCCAGCTACTCGGGAGGCTGAGGCAGGAGGATTGCTTGAGCCCAGGAGTTTGAGGTTGCTGTAAGCTAGGCTGACGCCACGGCACTCACGCTAGCCTGGGCAACAGAGTGAGACTCTGTCTCAAAAAAAAAAAAAATGCTGATTTATCAGGGTTCTCATTACTTTAGTAGTAGGAGATTTTTACTATATAAAGTATTTCAGGTTTATCTGTCAGCTTAGAGAATTGTTTTTCAGTTTATAAAGGGAATCTTTGTTTTGTAATATTCATCAAGGCTCCCTTGAAAGACTGAGTCTTCTTTGTCCCTTTCCAATATATTTAAAAATTGATTTGTTAATGGAAGGGATTTCTTTTGCTTGTTCAGGATTGCATATGCTTCTCCCTCTCCCTTTCCCATCTACTTGTACTTGAAGTTTTAAACTTACAAAAATCAGTGATAGCATTGATTCTAGTATATTGATCAATATCCATTGCAGAATTAAAAATTATTTTCTGATTGACACATGGAAGGAAATTTGGCTATAGAAGAAGTAAGTGAAGATGTAGAATCATAGCTTTTGAAATGCTGTTCCAGTCATAATAAAATAAGTCTAATCATACTGCAGTTTTATTAAATATATATACTGGGTTTTAGGTTTTCAAGCAGGAAATTGTTAGTCATTTAGGCAGTGATTCTTAAAACATGAGAGACAGTAAGGGCTGTCCCATGTGGTTTATAGACTCAGAATGTTAGAATTGGAAGATTCTTTAAAGATTATGGATAGGGCTGCCAGCATAGCATAATTTATAATGCAGCAGTGTCTGTTTTGTTTATGGCATGAGTTAAGTTGTATTGTCTTCTGTTGGTTTTCATTACAAACCAGCACTTTTTTCCCATTAATTCTGTTGTAGGGACGGTCATACACTCTCAGAGCAGAATGAGTAAAAGTGTGGTGGTAGGTTATCTGGGCAAGGGCTTCTGTTTAGCTGAAAATGAAGCAAGTATTCACGGGGCCTTAACATTTTGTCACATGCTGCTTTGGGCTTTTTTGTCTGACTTTTCCCCAAAGGGTTTCAAGTTCTAGATCTTTGGGCGTGTGTGTGTGTGTGTGTGTGTGTGTGTGTGTGTTTTAAGAGATGGAGTCTTGTTACGTTGCCCAAGCTGGGCTTGAACTCCCGGGCTCAAGCCATCCTCTGGCCTCAGCCTCCTGAGTAGTTGGGACTACCGGTACGTGCTACCATGCCAGGTTCTCTGAACACATGTATTTGAATTATTGCTGTGGGGTGTTAAAGAATTGGAAAGCCTGGTTATGTTGGAATTGAGATGGGATAGTTTGACAGATCCCAAGCTTAAAAGGTTTGGAGGTTCCTTGCTTCAGGTTTGTTCTCCGTGCTGCTACTGCTTCCTGGAATGTGTCTGAGATGTTACTAAAAGAGTTTGACTTCATAAGCCACACACAAATACCATTCTCCTTATTTACACATAATAATAATCAGACTCTGTCCATCCTTATCTGCCCTCTATATCTGCAGCATTTCATGCCAGCAGGGTTCTCCCTGGATATTCTTGACTGTGTTGCGTGTTTACCCTTGAAGTAAGCTTTGTTCTTGCAGTTACAAGTGTGGTTGTGGCAGTTCTTTCTACTAGTTTAAGATTTAAGCATCATAACTAGATTCTCTGTGTAAAGCTTCTTTTTGACTTCTCAGGCTTGCAGAAGAGTAGAGTTTGAAGGTACTTCTGAAGACATCTAGTCTAATTTCATCATTTTATGGATGATGGAATGGGGTCCTAGTCATGTAAATATTTTGTGAGGCCACAGAGCTAGTCAATGGCCAAGTCACGATTAGAATTCAGTTTTCATTTGACTCTATAGGACTTTTTCCCTAACCTCCAAGGGTTAGGGTCCTGAAAACCCACATAGAAGAATTTCCCTTAAGAATTTATGGGGAAAATAGAGGACAGTAGTGCTCTGAGATTAGGAGTGAACCTGTGAAAGACTGTGTGAGTTTTTTTTAATATTCTCTAAAATAAAACAAAGGTATTATCAATGGAGTGTTACATGTCTTAAATGAATAAGAATGGGTGGTACTATTTTGAGAATGCTTGTTTACTATGTCTTGTTGACTAGAAACATTTTGGCATGTTCCCCTCTCCTATCGTGGTAAAATGCTTGTTGTACTATTTTGGTAACTCTTGTTTACTATTTTTCGCTTAAGAGAAATTTTTTGGCATCTCCCTCTCTTAACATCATGGTGAAATTCTTATCAATTCACCTTCGCTTTATTGCAAATAATGTGCATGAGAAGATTTTTTTTTTTTTTTTTACATCTACTTACTCAGCTATTCAGTTGTGTGACTTAGGTTTGTTGGAGTAGGTTTTTCCAAGGCCCCTCAATAATCATGACAATAATAATAGCTGTCAATCACTTAGTGCTTAGTATGTGCCAGGTATGATGCTAGTCACTTTCATCGTGTGGTCATTAGGACTTTTCACCAATATTCTGAGTCTCTTTTGTATGGACATGTGGTAGGAATATACTTACTTGCCTGTTACCTTGAAGTTGGGCTTGGCTGTGTGGGCTTTGGATGTTGAAATTTGAGTTCAAGGGATGTGTGCCACTTCTAGGCAGATACATTTTCTTTTGAAAGAAATATGCCGTGGTTACATGGTATAAGCGAATAAACCTTTGCTTTAAAGGACTGAGATTTTTAATGGAGTTTTTTGTTATTGCAGCATACATAGTAAGCCCATCCTGATGAATACAGATGGACTGTTATCATTGATCCTCATAAATAAGCACCCCCTAGCCCATTTTACAGTTGAGGAAACTGAGACAAAGGGATTAATTTTCTTGCCTACAATCACAGAACCAGTTACCCAGGCGGTTTGACTTTTGAGCCCTACACTCTTAAGCACTGTTTTGCTGCCATTTCCTATGCTGTACTACCTCAGTACCTACTATTATATGGAAAGTATGGGCTCTGCCCACGCTAACTTCATGCCAAAGCTTATGGTCACCTTTCTGTTCCATCCTTGCTTACAAATGCTTCTGAAGTTCTTGATCCAGGGGTGCCTTCCTCTTAACACATTTATCCTTCCCAGTGTTGTACTATAAAAACCTCTGTTCCTTTTTTGGTTATCTGTTATCTGCTTTTACTGCTTTTTGGAATTCCACCTTTCTTGATATGACAAGGACAGTGCCTTGCCTTAATTAAATATCCTTGCATCTCTAATATTTTGTAAGTTTCTTAGAAGGCTGTGATTAGGTTTATGTAGAGGTTGGCTGCCTAGCAATTATAAAGGCATTACAGCATATTGGTTTAGTGCATGGATTCTGCAGTCAGACCACCTGGGTTTGAATCCTAGCTCTGCCACTTACTGGCTGCATGAACCTCTCTATGCCTCAGTTTCCTCATCTGTGAAGTGGGGATAATAATAATAATACCTATCTCATGGTGGTTTTGAGGATTAAATGAGTTAATTTATATAAAGCGTTGAAACAATGCCTGGCACATTGAAAGCATGATACATGTGTTGGATATTGTAATTTCAATGAATCAGGTATCATAGGGTCAAGATGAGCAAAGAGAAATCATTGCCAGTCTTTCTAATGTTAATATTATGATACTAAACGTTTAATAACACCTTTAATTTAGTCTTTCCTTTTATCTAACAGGAATTACTGAGTGAGACTCTACAAGACATCATGTTCTTGGGGGGGGTGGGGAATGACCTAGAGTTTTCCCTTAAAGAATTTACAGTATAAAGGGGAGATAAGATAGGCCTAAATACCAGTGCACAGATAATTTTGTTAGTATAAGGTAGCCAGTGAAAAGTGTCAGAAGACAAGAAAGATAAAGGGATTTGAGAGTTCAGCGAAGGGGGATTGGGGCATCAGAAAAGACTTTGAGTCAGAAAGGGCATTTAGTAGGATTGGGAGGGTGGGCAGAATTTGGATGTGTGGAAGTCTTTAAGTGTATGGAAGCATAGGATCAGGGGCCCATGATAAATATGTCCATTCATTCATTCAGCAAATATTTATTGAACATCTATGTGTGTGCTAGGCACTGATATAAACCTGGGGTGCATGAGTAGACAAAATGAAGTTCCTGCTGTCATGGAGCTTATGTTGTAGTTGAATATGCAGAACCATAATTTGTCATCTGGTGATAAGGACTAAGAGGATAAACAGCAAAGCAGGACAAGGAGATAGAATAGGTTTATGCAACTAAGAATTTCTAAAGATTTTTTTTTAGGGCATCTTTTGAAGGATTGTGGGCAGAACTGAATGGCTTTTTCCTTTGTGCTGTTTCTCACACTCAGAGTTGTCTGCCCCTCACTCATGGCCTGTCTAGATATTTTCCTTTCTTGAGACTTGGAAACAAGACCCCATGTCTTCATGAGGCTTCTATATCAGCCTGACACACTCTCTCCCCAAAGCACTTATGAAGTTAGATTTTGCCTCTATATCTAATTTGGCATTTCATATTGAATTGCCTTTGTCTTTTCTCATATCATTATTCATTTATTCTACAAGTGTGTGATGCCCATTTATTTAGTAAACAATTATTGAACATTCATTGTGTTTCAACCATTTCTGGGCACTGGGAACTTGAAGATAAATGAATGCATGTGGTCTCTGCCCTTGTGGAATGCACAGTCTGTTAGAAGAGACAGAGAGGTAAACTGGTTCTATAAACATCATGATAAATGTCAAATTAGAGCTATGTCCACATTTTGTTACAGAACACAAGAAAGGAAGCAACCATTAACCCAGGGGAGTTGGATAAGGCTTTTGAAAGGAAGGATCTTTTAAACTGGTTCTTGAAAGTTGATTTGAAGAGCCTTTCATGCATAGGAAATGTCTTGCAAGAGCACAGAGGCAAGTGGTAAGTTCATTGTGGCTGGAGTATGGTGGAGAGCTGTAGAGTAATAGTAGGTGAGGGGCTGGGGGACAGGTTGGAGATGTTGAGAAGGGCTTTGAAGATCACAGTGTAAGGTATTTGCATTTTTGTTGACAGTGAGGAGTCACCAGAGGTTTTAATGCAGAAGAGTGGCTTGTATTCTGCACTTGGGCAGCAGAGGTTGGTTTCCAACAGTGGTGCTCAAACTTTGCTGCATATTAGAATCACTGGAAGAGCTTTCTAAAATACTGATGCCCAAACTTCACATAATAAAATCAGATTCTCTGGAGGAGAGACCCAGGTATTGGATTTTTTATAACTTCCCAAGTGATTCCAGCAACTACCTGAGTTTGAGAACTACTCTTTTAGAGGGGCCTGATGAATTAGTAATGATTAAGAGGCTATTGCAGTGGCCTGGTTAGGAGATAAATCTTTGAATTGAGGTGTTGGGAGCTGGGACAAGGAGAGACAGAGCTAATTTTGATTCTTTTTCTTTAATTTTCTGTGTATTTATCCTCTTCAACAAAATTGTGGCCCCATGGGCACAAGGTTCATCCTTTGTACTTTGAATTCCTCATTGAGATTTGTACATAGTAGGTTCTCAATAAATATTTGCCTTCACTAAAGTCAGTTTTCCTTTGTTCAAGTACTCATACTTGAGTACCTTGGGCATATTTATTTATTTATTTATTTCCTTTTTGTTATTAAATAGACTCTCCTTTAGGGATGAGAGTGGTGGGAGATGAAACTTTTTTGTCAATTTCACTGTCTCATAGTTCTGATTAAAGTTAAAATTCATTAATTGAAACAATGTGTTATATAGATTTGGTTTATTCATATTATCTCTCTGTATTGGCACAAATAAGTTTGCCATTAACTCTTGCCATTGGTGTAAAACCCATTAGTACATATACACCCTTTAAAATGAAGAATCCAGATAAAGTGTCCAACAATATATGGAAAGTATACCTTAAAAATGTCATCTAAATTCTAATAATTTATATAATAAGTCAGAAACTTCATGTGACATAGAAGCTGACTTGGTTTGTGCACTTGAAATAATTTCTCTTTGCCACATAAATTTATTTATTTGTGAATGGGGATAGTATTAAAAAAAATGCTGTGAGACTTTTTGTGTTTTTTTTGAGACAGAGTCTCACTCTGTTGCCCGGGCTAGAGTGCCACAGTGTCAGCCTAGCTCACAGCAACCTCAAACTCCTGGGCTCAAGTGATCCTTCTGCCTCAGCCTCCCAAGTAGCTGGGACTACAGGCATGAACCACCATGCCCAGCTAACTTTTTCTATATAATTTTAGTTGCCCAGCTAATTTCTTTCTATTTTTAGTAAAGACAGGGTCTAGCTCTTGCTCATGCTGGTCTCGAACTCCTGAGCTCAAACCATCCTCCCCCCTCTGCCTTCCAGAGTGCTAGGATTATAGGCGTGAGCCACCACGTGGCCGAGGCATTTTTGAATGAACTCTTCATTTGCCATTCTAATGGAGGGGAGTTGGAACCTACGGAAATTAAAAACATTTTTTTATACTTAAAGGCATTTATATTCCTCTATGTTGTATCTTGAAAAATATCAAACCTACAGAAAGTTATAAGAATAGTGCCATAAATACCCATCTCCCCATTTCCTAGGTTCATCAGTCATTGACATTTTTGCCAGATACGCTTTATAACTTTGTCTCTATATAAGGACTTTTTTTTTTGTGGTTACTTGCGGATATTGTGACACTTTACCCCTACATACTTTTCATATTTATGCTAAGGAAAAAAGGCTTTCTTCTACATAAGCACGATATAATTGTATCAGGAAACTTGACATAAAACCAATGTGCAGTTGTGAACAAAATAAAGTCTTAAGCCTCCCAGCAGACTGAATCCCCCTCTTGGCCAAGGGGACCCCAGAAATACCCTAGAACCAAGTTTCTGGCCATGAGAAGGGAGGTCAGACATGGCTGGTCATGCCCGCCTCCCCTCTTGAAGATCTCCTTTGTAACTCATTTACAGGCCTAAGGCTATACAAGACAAAGCTTAAATCACACCTTTACATCATTATTTACCAGATTACTGAGTCTGGGTATCTGTTCAGTGGCTTGTCTCTGATTAACAGACTTCCTTATCTTAGAACATTCCAAGCCTTTAACCAATCACAAATCAAGACTCTTCAAACCCACCTATAACCTGTAATGCCGTGCTTCGAGATGTCCTGCCTTTTCAGGCCAAACCAATGTACGCCTTCCATGTATTGATTTATGACTTTACGTGTAATTCCTGTCTCCCTGATATGTATAAAACCAAACTGTAACCCAAGCATGGTGAGACCACTTGCTCAAAGCTCTTGAGTGTGGCTCTCTGGGCCATGGTCGCACATATTTGGCTTGGAATAAACCTCTTTAAATTATTTTACAGAGTTTGGGTTCTTAACTGTTGACACAGTTCATATTTAAATTTCCCCATGCAAATGCTACTTGTGCCTTTACTCCTCCTCCCCAGTTAGGATCCAGTCAAGCATCGGGCATTGTGTTAAGTTGTCATGTGTTTTTACTTTTCAATATCGATTAGTTTGACCTGATGGTCACAGGATTTCAGAAATGGAAACACAAACACCTCACGGAGAACACTGTGGCCCAGCTTCCTGATCCTTCTTTCCTGCTTACCTCCTCCCATGTTTCCCACAGGCCAGGAATTGGCCTCCTTAGAACATGGATGGCAGAGTTCTAAAGGCATGCTTGTTCACATCTTCCTGAGGCTAGAAGAGGCTTTATTCTGACAGTTATTTTTCATTTTAGGATTAAGGCTGTTCAGGTCACTCGTGCCTAATTAAGAAAATGTGAAAGTAGTGTTAATGAAACTTTTAGAAATGATTTTCATAGCTGACTCTAACTCATCTGAAACATGAAGAATTTGGAGTCTAACCCTATTTATTGAGGACTGTTCATTTTCATGACCTGTCTTTATATAGATCATGGGATTTTAATTTTGTTTTAAACTATTAAGGACCCCTCTACTCCCCCTTAAATATTCCTCAGGGACATGTATTTTTGGTCCTTTGCCCTTCTGGCATTATACTCCTTCCTGGGCAGGCTTTTCTTACTTGATGTTTCTACTCTTGACTCGGAAATCTATAATTTCCATCCCTACCCTCTTCTGTGATTCCAAACCTTTGTTTCCATACACTCAGCAGCTCCACCTATCTGTCCCAATGCAGAACTGAACTCAACACCTTTTCATGTAAACCTGAGCACTGGTTGGATTATTAGGCGTTGGGTGAGAATGAGATGGTATTTGACCAGAGGGCTAGGAGAATTCGGATTATGTTCTTACCAGCTCTTGCTGTCCCTGGCATCCGCATGTACACACACTCACACACACATACACAAAGGGAACTAGGTGACCCAAAGGCAAGGCCTTGCTAACAATGCCATTTCCAGCTGGATGTAGAATCTTCGAAGTTAGGCTTCATGAAATAAATTCTTTTAACCCAGCGTTTCTCAACCTTTTTTTTTCTTCATTATTGCTTCTCCAGGGAGCCTTTTTAGACAAGTTTTTTTAAATCATTATTGCCCTCCCACCTGTGAAATTTTAATACTGTAGGTGTACTGTGTACACAGTGTGTACTCTGTGTATATCTGCTTAATACATAAACAAGTAAGATATTTTTACCCCCCAATAACCAATATCTCCCCCTGTGGGGTGATATTCCCCATTGAGAATGTGTGCTTTAACCTAAACTGGAGGCAGCCTAATGCCTCGAAATGAAGCAGGCCGGAGAGTCGGCTGTCTCCCCTCCCACAAAGAATTCACCTTAGACTTGCAGCTGACTGCTGAAACTAGAGTTTTGTAATCTCGTGACCATAACTCAGTAATAAAAATACTATATTGTACCCAGTATATACACACATATTTGTACATGTATTTATAGTTAATCTGAAGATTTTAATACTCAGTATTTATTACTGGTTGTGATTCACTGTTTTCTGTTCTTTAGTCTTTTAAAAATAGTTTTACTGAAATATAATTTACTTCATAAAATACACCTATTTTTTATTCTATATATTTTTTAATTTAAAAAGAAATGCTGGTCATCATTTACTGACTTGCAAAAGCATGACAGCTAGCGGGAAGAGCAGAGAAAAGCAGGCATAGCCTAGAGTCCTTCCACTGGAGGCAAGAAAAGAGGTGGGCCAGGGTCCCAGCCTTGAACCACTGTGCTCACTGCAGTCACTGGATTGTGTTTCATAAACAACCTTAAACTTGAGCAAACTGGTAGTTTTACTCCTGTGGTGGGGTGAAGGCTGGGGAGAGCTTTTTAAGCCCACAGGTAAAATTACTCTGGTGGGCAACCAAAGGGCTTGCCTCCCAGGAAGGTGAAATGGGCACCTTCATTCTGTGATTTGTGGTGCCAGCATCCCCGCTCCTCCTTGAAAGAGAGAGAGAGAGAGAGAGAGAGAGAGAGAAGGAGATGGAGGGAGGGAAGATTGGTCTCACATTGGACAGTAGAGTCTGAAATTCTTGAAATTCTTATTACTGTATTTAACTGAATTCATAAGAATATTTGGGAGACTGACTATAGTGACCTGTGTATTTGATCAATTTGTTGTCATTAATCTGTTGACTAAAAAAGGAAAGAGCACGGAGGAAATCAAAGAGGAGACTACTAGGTTTTCATTAGGAGAGTAGAAGAGGAGAAGGTCCAAAGAATGAGACGTAGCTTTGCTATATTGGGGTGTGTTCATGGCCAGAGGGAGGCCCTGTGTGGCAAGGGGGAATCAGCTGCACAGGCAAGGAAGCCGGGCTGGTGGGAGGGCTCGGAGAGTAGATTTGGCCCCAGTGCCAGGTAGGGCAAAAATATGATAGGACCCAATAAAACCGAGGCATTCTTGTCCCATCCCAGAGCAGCAAAATAAATAGAGCAAACATTTATTGGGTACTCACGATATGCTGGACACTAAACATTTTTAATTTATTATCTCATTTAATCCTTTAACATCCCAAGAGATTGTAGGTTCTATTATTAGCCCATTTTACCGATGAGGGAACTGATGCACAGGGAGGTAAAGTAACTTGTTCAGGGTCACAGGGTTACTTATTCTCATATGTGTATAAACACAGGGCATTGGGAACCCTGCCTTGAACTGAGTGAACCCACTGCTTCTCAGACCACGTCTGCTGTATCATAGTTTCAGGAGCAAAGCTTTCTCTGGCCGATCGCATAATCTTCACTTAAGTCATTCAGCCTCCATCTTGCTACCCTGAAGTTCACTCTTAGAGGCTGGTGATCACAATGCTAAAAATAACATTGTCCTAGAGAATATTTATAGTTTTTTCACTCCCTCTTCTTGAGTACAGACTGTACCTTATCTGGGAAATACCACTTATTTTGGGACTCCAGAGTTGGGCATTTAAATGGTAGGGCATGTCCAGTGGTAGTCATTTTTCAAGTCAGTTCAGCAGACATTTGCATGCTTCCTAAGCGCTCTGCTATGCATTTGGTGTTGGGATGACAAGTATGATCACAGGGGAGATAGACATGACCAATATTTAAACTTCAGTAGAACAAATTAAGTAGAACAGTCAAAGAAACATAGAAGGAGGGTGAAGGTTAGGAAGAATTTTCTTGAAAGTTAACATCTGAGTTGGGTTTCAAAGGATGAACAGGAGCTTGTCAGGTAAGGTAGATAGTCATGGAAAAATTAAGTAAAAATTGCCAGAGAGGTGGACAGAGACTTTATCATCACTAATGTGTCTAGATTTTTAATGTAGTAGAAAGAGCTTCCAATTGTAAAATTTTATTTTTTCCCTTGGTATCTTAAAATGCCATTGGGATCCTGTGCTTCAACAATCAGGCCAAATACCTAGGGATTATGTTTCCAACCAGTTGTAAGAGGGGGGAATGCTACCCATTTAGCACCTGTAAGCACATTGCAACTCTAGGCAGAAGAAAGTTTCTTGCTTGTGTGAGGGGATGATGGTGTTCCCTGTAGCCTAGCTCCAACCCAAAACTTTGCAATTGCTTGGCTATATTTTTCGTCCTTTATATGAAAATACCACAGTTGATTGTTGTTATTCAGAAAGTATTTAGGCATTCAGTCGCAAATGTTTATTGAGCACTGACTGTTTGGGGGGGGGGTGAGAACCATACATAGAATACATAAAACTTGGGTTTTTGAAATATAACATGTATTCCAGTAAAGTATACTAATCTCAAGTATATTACTTGATGGACTACATGTGTGCCTACCTACATAACCTCCACCCTCAGATCAGCATAGAGAACATTCTAGCACCCCGTAAGTTTCTCTTGTGAACCTTCTCTGATAAGACCCCCGCCCTAACACCACTTCCCACTCTTTTGACTCTGACTTGTATCACCAAAGATTAATTTTGCCTGTTACTGAACTTTACATGGAATAATTCAAAATGTACTGTTTTGTATCTGATTTCTTTAGCTCAAAAGTGTGTCCATGAAATGCATCCAAATTGTTAGGGAGCGCTGATTGTTTTTCAGTCACACTGCTAGACAGAGACCCAGAGTAGTAACACATGATTTATGTCATTGAGGGTGGGATATGCATTTATTCAGCACACATGTGCAAGTACCAGGTACTGGTGCTCTGCAAGGGCGTGCAGCTCAAAGAGGAATAGAGTTCAAAGACTTTCCAGTCTAATGAAGGAGACACAAAAATTACTTTTACGGGGTGAAAATGGTTTTCAAAAGACAGTATAGAAGGTAAACTTTCTTCTGATTGTCAAAAGATTATTAGGAGTTTTTCAGATGGTCAAAGGTGATAGCTCCTGCATAGATACGGAGGTGTGAAGCAGCATGGTGTCTTCAGAGACCTGCAGTAGTGATACTTTGATTTTAGATTGGTTAGAAGTGTAAAAATGTGAAAAATATCACATGGGGAAGAAATTTTGAGGAAAACATTGGTATATAAGTTTGACTTCCATCTTAGGCTGGAGCCATGGGAATGACCACTTTAACATATAGTCCTGAAAATATCGTAGTGAAGAAGGCAGAGAATGGAAATGAATTTTGATGATTGCTGTAGCTAAGGAAAAATGTTCCAGCAGTGCTTTACTATTTATATTGTGGAAGACTTTTATAAGGTTAGATAAAACTATAGAGATGTTTATTACAAATGTGGTATTTTTTTTTTCATGAATTGAGATGACTTGAGAAGTTCCATTAAGCCACCAAAAATTTCCTAAGGGTGGATTTTGATGTGGCATCTCTTCTCCATCATGGGATTTTGTAGCAAAATATATTCTTCCGTGTATTTTTGCCTGTAGTTTGCTAGGGCTGCCATAACAGAGTAACACAGACTGGGTGGCTTAAACAACAGAAATTCATTTTCTCACAAGTCTGGCAGCTAGAAGTCTGAGATCAAGATGTGGGGAGGTTTGGTTTCTTCTGAAGCCTTTCTCCTTAGCTACTAGATAGCTGCCTCTTGCCATGTGCACGTGGTCTTTCCTCTATGCTTGTCTGTGTCTAGATCTCCTTTTCTTGCAAGGACAACGGCCCTATAGGATTAGAGCCCACTCCAATGACCTCACTTTCTTTTCTTTTTCTTTTTTTTTTTTTTTTATTTCAGCATATTATGGGGGCACAAATGTTTAGGTTACATATATTGCCTTTGCCTTGCCCAAGTCAACAATGACCTCATTTTAACTTATCTCTTTAAAGACTCTGTCTCCAAAGACAGTCACAGGCTGAGATATGGGGCTGGGATTAGGGGTTCAACGTATGGATTTGGGAGGAGAAACAATGTACCTATAACACATATGTTTCAGAAGCTGCTGTAACAGAGTTGGACTGTTCGGGGGTTGTCACCTGAGAAAAGCAGAGGCTAGATAGAAGAGTTTTAAGACCAGCAGGTAGCAGTGTTGTAGGCAGCCGTCTGTAGGACCCCTATGGGTGCTGAGCTGGCTCTTAAAGCACCATCTCTGAGTTATAGTGAGTTCAGAGTGGCTTGGGTCTGTGTGTGCAGAGCTTTGGGTAATATGGTTTAACATCCTGTCGTTTCACATAAATTAATAAAGATTGAAAATAGAGGCTAAGAAGAAAAGAACCTAAACTGTAAAGGCCAGGTGGACGTCAAAAGGCAGATAATTTCTTAACTTCTAATGACTTCCGCTACGGAACAAACCATCTCCTTTTCTTTTACCATTTAAACCCCCCCTCCTTTTTTATTTATTTATTTATTTATTTGATAGGGCTGAGTTAAACAGCCTTGGAATTCTCCTTATCAAAAATTTGAATACCAAAGAGCTTTTTGAAAATCTGATCACCTCACCTTTCCTCCTCCTTGAGGGCAAGAAATTGTTTTCTGTAGAAGAGTTGTATTTTGATTTTTCTGTTGTGATTGCCACAAAGAGGGTGCAGGGGTGGGGGTGGGGTTTCTTTCTCATTTAAGGAAGTGTTTTTTACAGTTACTTCTTAAACTATTTCCTTTGGAGAGAAAGAGAAATCTTGTTAAGAATTTTGGAGGGACGGCCTTTGTTTTTTATCTGCTTTGGAATTCTGTGGTAGCAGATGAGGCTTGTTTTAGGTACCTGAGAACTGAAACTCTTTGGTTTTCAGTATAATGGTGTTTATTATAATGGTGTGTATCCTAGGGTTGCTGTTGTAAAACTTTTTTCCAAAATTAGAACTTTAATACTGCTAGGCTATTAAGAGAACTCATGCAGAGTTTAATAAGATGTGTTGTTAGATCCGGTTCCCCTTGGCCCCAGGAACAGAGAGGCAGAGTCATTGAGGCTGCAAAAAGGCAAAGGAGTTTATTGGCTAGCTCGAGCTAGGGTCCAAGTCCCAGAGCACCAACGCAGTGGCCTCTCCACGAACTAGGACCCCACCCTGGGGTAAAGGTTAAGCTTTTATACTTTTCTGTATGCTAGTTTTCACACGACACGTTAGTCTGCACACGACATACTAGTCTGCACACGACATACTGGTCTGCACTTCATCCCCCTTTAGTTTATTTGTTCTTTTAGAAGTGGCTGATCGTGTTGGCTCCTGATTGGTTGACTCTAAGCTTCGGGCTTTTCGCGCTGGCGCCAGTTGTAGTTAACGTCATCCAGGGGAAGAGGAGGGTCTCCAGCGGGGGAGGGGGGCTGTTGTTGCATACCTTCTAGTTTTTGGTTACAAGCGATACTGGGAACACACGCCTTGCACAAGCCGTTCATGCGCTGATCATGTCTTGCTCTTCTTATCTACTTAGTTGGTTGGAGGGCCCCTGGACTCTCCAGCCCTTTATCAGGAAGTAAGTTGCGGTTACCTCCCCGGGGCTTTGTTTTCCTTTACTTTAGTGAAGCCTGCCATGGCTCCACTTACGTTAAGCACCAAGCCAGCAAGCCATATATACAGAAGCAGAGCTAGGCTGTTAGCTTCTCACATCCAGGAAGCCTAGCCTATCATGGAGTTACCTTTGCTGTTATCCCTGTTTTTCATTCTAATTAACTATATTTATCAAACAACTAAAAGCAAGAATAGTCACAGAAGTGAATAGCATCAGTTAGAATCAAAGAGAGCACACATTTTCCTACTCTCAATTCCTGTTCTTCAGTGTTAGCTCACACCCGCTGGTATTAGGCCCAGCCTAAAGTAAGACAGGGAATCTTGGGAAGTCACAGCATACCCAGGTGTTCTCATGTTGCATCCCTGTTAATACCAGTGCTCTTCCATTGCCTTTTTGTTCCTTTCCTTATTGTGGGCTGGCTGATCATGAATTAAACTTTGCTAGGGTATTCTGAGTCAGAAGTAAGCACTTTTAAATCTTTGAATAGCAAAGGTAGTGTGCGTTGTAGCTCCAATTTTTGTTTATATTAATATACATACTCATGTTGTCTTTGACATGGGTGGCTGTTACTGAAGAATGAGGTACTACTGAGTCATTGTTAATGCTTTTAAAAAGGAGTAAATTCATTGCTTGAAATGGGTCATAGTTCAAAAGTGTACCCAGAATTTTACTTAGCTTCTGAAGAAACAAAGTTTTCTTTCTCAAAGACTCTCTGTTTAAGGCAGTAAACATTCCCTGTCCCTCCTGCAAATTAAATGCCTTAAGTTTCCAAATTTTTCTACTCTGTTTTCTACCATTTTGTTCTACTCTACTTAGATTTGAATTCATCCACTTTTTTTTTGCATGTTTCATGACCTTTTTTTAAAATTATTATTCATTAGGTAGAGAATACTAAGAATACCACTCTAGATACATGATTTTTTAGCCATAAAGGTGCTGATAATGCTTCAAAGCATTGGATATAGGGAATCTGTGACCATTGGACCCCCAGGAGACTGACTTGAAATTCTGTATGCCTTGGTAGGGTGGTCTGCATGTTTTATCGGCACCTTCCATCTGTGGAAGTCCTTTTTGAATGATTGCTGCCCTATTTTGTAAACATATCTCATGGCTTTTTTAAGAGTACCTCTCCCCTTCCACTTTTAATTAGTAGTATTTCAACAAAATAATTCAGACCAATACAATTCTGTTCATGAAAGAAAGGAGAGGTGGGGGTCCACAGAGCCATAGATAACATTGCATCAGGGAGTAAGAGCTAGTTGCTTTGCTCCTACAGTGTTTTCTTAACCCCTGTGTTTTAGTTAGACTCTTTTTATTGCAAGGGACAGAGATTTAAGCCTAGCTAGCTTAGAAAAGTGGTATAGGAGATTGAATCATTGATCCCAATTCTTTACTCTGCCATAACCTCATGGTAGATAGAATTATCTACCATGCCCCTGCCCCGCTTGATTTTGGGTTTGGCCATATGAGTGACTTTGGCCCAGTGGGATGTTAGTGAATAAGACAAAAGCAGAGGTTTTGTAGTGTATTTGGACTGATCCTCCAGTGCCTTTGCCATGACCACGAGGAGAAAAACCCTGAATGTCTGCAGCTCCTTCTGCCTCTGTCTCATTATAAGACTGTAGATCAGAGCCACCCAAGCAGACCTGTAGCTTAAAGCAGTGCCAACTCATTTCAGATGCCTGAGTGAAAATAAAATTCTTATTGTATGCCAGTGAGATTCTGTGGTCTGTTGTTCAGCATTATTGTAACAATAGATGACTAACACAATCATTCTGCTGGATCCAGGACAGCTCCAGGGGTTTTAGTAAGCAGGTTTTCTTGGATGGTCTCTTTAGTATTTTACCGTTTACACTGTTCCCTGTAGGTCAGCCTCATCCTTCTTTTGCAACCCACTGGCTTCCTCATCCTACCTATTGCTTTCATCTACTTTATGGCTCTGCTTACTTACAAATTATGCTCCCTCTTAACTTTTCCATGCCCAAGGCACCCCTCGTGGCTCCACCGGGCTCTCTTAATCTCATAATTTCTCAGTTTGTACTCCTATTGCTTAATGCATTATTTTGGTACATTCCATTTCATTAACCATTGTTATGGTTTATAACAATTACAAGGCATTGCTTAATTAGAGTTATCTCTATTTTTCTAAGTATGTTTTTGGGTACTTTTGTAAATGGTGCTTTGAAAAATGTTAATTTGTAATTGTTCCTTGGTAGTATATAGAAATATAATTGGCTTTTGTATATCAATCTTATATCCTATGACCTTACTAATTTTACTAGTTCTACAAGCTCTTTTTGTACAGTCTTTGGGATTTTCTACATTGACAGTTATGTCAAATGCAAGTAACTGTTATTTATTCCTGATTAATCTTTATGCCTTCTATTTCTTTTTCTTGTCTTGTTGCACTGGGTAGTGCAGGCTGCCCCCCATTCCCAGTATGATGTTCAGTAGATGTGATGAGATTAGACATCTTTGCTTTGTTCCCGAATTTAGGGGAAAATACTTCAGTCCCATTAGCTATAGGTTTCGTGTCAATGCCCTTTATCAGGTTGAAGAAGTTTCCTTTGTTCCTAATTTGCTGAGAGTTTTTATCATAAATGGATATTGAATTTTTTCAGATACTTTTTATATATCTATTGAAGTGATCATAAAGGTTTTTTTCTTTTGTCTGTTGACAGTGAATTACATTGATTGATTTTTTTTTTTTTTTTTTTTGAGACAGTGTCTCACTCTGTTGCCCAGGCTAGAGTGAGTGCCGTGGCGTCAGCCTAGCTCACAGCAACCTCAAACTCCTGGGCTCAAGCGATCCTCCTGTCTCAGCCTCCCGAGTAGCTGGGACTACAGGCATGAGCCACCATGCCCGGCTAATTTTTTCTATATATTTTTAGCTGTCCATATAATTTCTTTCTATTTTTAGTAGAGGTGGGGTCTCGCTCTTGCTCAGGCTGGTCTCGAACTCCTGAGCTCAAACGATCCGCCCACCTCGGCCTCCCAGAGTGCTAGGATTACAGGCGTGAGCCACCGCGCCCGGCCACATTGATTGATTTTTGAGGGTTGAATCAATCTTGCATTCCCAAGATAAATCTCACTTAATCTTGATATATTATTCTTTTTATGTATTGTTGGATTCAGTTTGCTAGTGTTTTGTTAAGGAGTTTGGTATCTTTGTTTTGATCTTTGTCTTTGATCTGTGGTCTCTTGTATTGTCTTCGCTGGGTTTGGTGTCAGGGTAATGCTGACCTCATAAAATGAGATGGGAAGTTCCCTCCTTTTCTGTTTTCTGGAAGAGTTCATGTAAAATTGGTATTATTTCTTCCTTAAATATTTGGTAAAATTCACCAGTGAAGCCACCTGTGCTTAGGATTATCTTTGTTGGAAGGTATTTAATTATAAATTCACCGTCATTAATAGGTATAAGACTGTTCATATTCTCTATTTCTTTTTGAGTGAGCTTTGGTAGCTTGTGTCTTTTGAGGAGTTATTCAGTTCATCTAAGTTGTACAGATTTATAGGCATAAAGTTGCTAATAGTATTCCATTATCCTTTTAATTTGTGTAGGAACCCTAGTGTTGTCTCCTCTTTTAGTCCTAATATTGGTGATTTGTATCTTTTCCTATTTTTTTTCTTGATCATTCTGGCTAGAGGATAATCATTTTTATTGATCTTGTCAAAGAACTTACTCTTGGTTTCATTAATTTTCTATACTAATTTTCTCTTGTCAGTTTCATTGATTTTTGTTCTTTATGGTTTCTTCTACTTCTTTGGGTTTAATTTGATCTCCTTTTTTAGTTACTTAGGTGGAAGCTTAATTGATTTGAGGCCTTTCTTTTCTAATGTAAGCTTTTAATGCTATAAACTTTCCCCTAAGCACTACTTAAGTTGCATTTCATACATTTTCATATGTTGTGTTTTTATTTTTGTTCAAATAAAAATATTTTCTAATTTCCCTTGTTATTTCCTTTTTGACCCATGTATTGTTTAGAAGTATGTTTTATTTTTAAATATTTATGGATTTCTCTGATATCTGCTGTTAATGATTTAAAATTTAATTGTTATGATCTGAGAATATACTTTGGTATAGTTTCAGTTCTTTTAAATTTGTTGAGGTTTGCTTTATGGCCAAGAATATAGGTTATATTGGTGAATGTTCCATGTACACTTGAAAAGAATGTAGATTCTCCTTCTGTAGGGTGGGGTGTTTTGTAAATGTTAATTAGATCAAGTTGGTTGATAGTGTTTTTCATATCTTCCATATCCTTGTAGACTTTTTTTCTACTCTTTACCAAAATAGGAATGTTGAGTCTCCAACTATAATTGTGGATATGTATATTTCTCCTTTCAGTTCTATTGTTTTTTTTTTTTTTTTTTTTTTTCTTTTTGAGACAGAGTCTCCGTCTGTTGCCCGGGCTAGAGTGCCCTGGTGTCAGCCTAGCTCACAGCAACCTCAAACTCCTGGGCTTAAGCAGTCCTTCTGCCTCAGCTTCCCCAGTAGCTAGGACTACAGGCCTGTGCCACATGCCTGGCTAATTTTTTTCTATATATATTTTTAGCTGTCCAGATAATTTCTTTCTATTTTTAGTAGAGACGGGGTCTTGCTCTTGCTCATGCTGGTCTTGAACTCCTGACCTCGAGCGATCCGCCCGCCTCGGCCTCCCAGAGTGCTAGAATTACAGGCGTGAGCCACCACGCCCAGCCTCTATTGGTTTTTGATTTATGCGCTTTGAAGCTCTGATGTCAGGTGCATATGTTTTATTGTTATATCTTCTTGAAGAATTAACTAATTTATTGTTATGTGATGGCTTTATTGCTTTTAATGTTCCTTTGTTTCAGGTCTACTTTGTCGAATATTAGTGTAACCTTTCTAGCTTTCTTTTGATTAGTATTTGCATGGCATATTTTTTTCCATGATTTTACTTGTAACCTATCTATGTCTTTAAAGTGGATTTCTTGTAGAAAGTTTATAAGTGGTGTTGTGATAATCACTGTTTTTTAATTGGGGTGTTTAGACCATTTACATAATTACATTAGATAATTATTAATATGGCTGGATTTAAATCTGTCATTTTGCAAGTTGATTTCTGTTTTTTCTATCTGACCTGTTCCCCCTTTCCCCTTTATTCCTGCTTTCAGATTGAGGAGTTTTGTTGTTTGTTTTTGTTTTTTTAAATCCCATTTTATCTCTATCATTGGTGTTATACTTTTTAAAAATAATTAGTGGTTGTTCTTGGGTTTATAATATACATCACAACCTACCTTCACATATTATACTACTTCAAATATAATATGAGATCTCAACAATACACTTCTAGTTTTTCTCCTCTATCCTGTGTGATATTGTTGTCATAAATTTTTCTTTTACTTATTTTTTAAACTCTACAACGCACTTACTATTTTTGCTTTAGTTATCTTTTAGAATGATTAAAAATGTGGAAAAGAAGATCTTACATTTATTTTTGTTTTTACCATTTCTGGAGCTGTTCACTTCTTTGTGTAGATCTTCATTTTTGTCTGGTATGATATACCTTCTACTTGAAGAAATTCCTCTACCATTTCTTGTAGTGCAGGTGTGCTGACATTGAATTACCGTAGCTTTTATTTGTCTGAAAACTCATTACTTTGCCTTTGCTTTTGAAGGATATTTTTGTTGACTGTAGAATTCTGGACTATGAGGTGTTTCTTGTTTTTCTTTTCCTTTCAGTACTTTAAAGATATCACTCTGTAGTCTTCTGGATTGCAAAAGTTCTGATTAGTAGTCTGGTGAACTTTTAGTTTTTTTCCTCAGAAGACAATCTCCCCCTTCACCCACACCACCCCGTAGCATTTAAGGTTTTCTCTTTAACTTTGATTTTTAGCTGTTTATGAAGTGTCTAGATGTGTGGTCTTTATTATATTTAGTTGCATGCTTGTTTGTTTATATTTGTTCTATAGGATTCTCTGAGCTCTTTGGACCTGTGGTTTGATGACTTTATTTTTGGAGAATGATCAGTCTTTTTTTTCCCCCCCAAATATTGTTTCTGCCTCATTCTCCTTTCTTCTTCCTTCTCTCTTCTGGGACTCCAGTTACACATGTAAGATACCATTTGATCATATTGTGCAGTTCTTCAGTATTCTTTCTGTTTTTGTCCCCACTTCTTTTTTTTTCCTCTTCTTGTTTCATTTTGGGTGATTTCTAGTGACCTATCTTCAAGTTTATTAATTCCTACCTTGACTGTGTCAAGTGTTCTATGAGCCTATCAAAGGAATTTTTCACCTATTAAATTTTTTGTCTCTTTTTCATCTTGACTTAAAAAATTTCTAGCATTTCCATTTGACTCTTTCTTACATATTTTATCTTTCTGTTGAAATTTCCCATCTGTTCATACATATTGTCTACTAAATTCTTTAACATATTAATCATTGCTATTTTAAATTCTCTGTTTGATAGTTACAACATCTTGATCATCTCTCAGTCTGGTTCTCTTGATTGCTTTGCCTTCTGATACAGGGTCTTCCCTGCCCTTTTTTTATATGTCTTATAATTTTTTATCAACTGCTGGACGTGTAGAGCAGTAGAGACTTTAAATATTGATGTTGAAATCACTACTATTACATTCATAGTGGGGCTTTGGGGGTGTGTGTGTGTCAGATTTGTGCATGTAGAATATTCAAGACTTGTTATGGGACCTGGAGCATAACTTTACAATTTTTAATTATTATAAAATTTCACAATTCTTTATCTTTTCCTTATATCATTCCCTAAGAGTCACCTTATCAAGAATTTCCCCTTACATTTGCCCACTCCTTTATGTCTGCTGCCACTGTATCTGAAACTCTTCCTTAGTTGTATCTTCTCTAGCATCAAATGACATATTTATTAGCAGGTTTGTCATTCTCAGCGGACCATAATTTCTTTTCTTTTCTTTCCTTTTTTTTTTTGACAGGGTCTTTCTCTGTTGCGTAGGCCGGAGTGCAGTGGCATGAGCATAGCTCACTAAAATCTGAAACTCCTGGGCACAAGAGATCCTCCTGCTGCAGCTCCAGGATAGCTGGGACTATAGGCACGTGCCACTATGCCCAGCTAATTTTTAAAAAAAAATTTTGTAGAGAAGGGGTCTCACTGTGTTGCTCAGGCAGGTCTCTAACTCCTGGCTTCAAGCAATGCCCCCTCCCCCCCCACCCTCCCTCACCTCCCAAAGTTCTGGGATTACAGGCATGAGCCACCATGCCCAGCCTAGACTGTGATTGCTTAAAAGAGGGTACAGTGTCTTACTCATATTTGGATATGTAGGTCTTTTATTAACTATATTTTGGGTGTAGAGTTTTTATAGAACCAAATTGAGATCATTTAATAATCTTTATTCCATAGTCAGAAATCTGCATTGCTCCCTTCCCCCACCAGTTTGTGGGAAAATTGTCTTTGATTTCTCACAGTCAAACTGTGATGTATCTAAAAAGGACACTGGGGTGAGAAGTGAGGGTTGGCCATGGATGAATTTATGGGGAATTAGCTTTTACATGGAGATGACACACACTTTCCCTCTTAGTATTGTATGTATGTTTTGTCTCCCTACCTTGACAGTAAGATTTTGAAAGGAAATAGCTGTTTTCTGCTTCTCAAGTGTCCGTTAGTAAGTCGTACAATGCTGAACACACAGTGGATGCTCATTAAATATTTCTTCACAAGATTTAATGATACTAAAGGATTTTGGAATAAGTTACTAATAGATTTGATTTTTCCCCCTTAAAAACTTTGAGTGATGTTGATGGGGATATTATTTCATTATGGAAGGCATTCGGGTGTGGCTAAGAGTGTGCACTCTGCAACCAGACTGCCTGGATTTGAATCTTGGCTTAGTTACTTAATAGTCTGTTTTCTTTGGCAAGTTACTTAGCTTCCCTGTGCCTCAGTTTCTGCATCTATCCATTGAGAACATTAATAGTACTTCATATATCTCATGGGGTTATTATGATGATTAAGAAAAATGCAGTAAATGTTAGCTGCTGCATTCTAGCTTCTTAATTATTCTTAACAGTGAGTGCTACACGAATCCAGTTTTAAGTTCTTAGAAGCTAAGTTCTTTGTGTAGGAAGACTTTTAATATCTGAAAACCATCTAAGTGTAGATAAATGTAACTATTATACTACTTCTATATTAATTAAGGAAGTAACTACCTTTACTTGGAATATTAACAGCAGAAAGGGAGCAGAGCTAATTAATTTCTACTTTGCTAGCAATAATATTGTTTCTTCTCTTACCCTGGGAAGAATCAGCCCTATTCCCAGGGGAATAAGATCAATAGAGAAATAGATTTCCCAGATTAGTTTTCCCTACAACCAGATGTACTTCACCTTACAGCTTAATTTTCAATTATTATTATTATTTTTTTTGAGGCAGAGTCTCACTCTGTTGCCCAGGCTAGAGTGCTGTGGCATCAGCCTAGCTCACAGCAACTTCAAACCCCTGGGCTCAAGGGATCCTCCTACCTCAGCCTCCCGATTAGCTGGGACTACAGGCATGTATCACCATGCCCGGCTAATTTTCTCTCTCTATATTTTTAGTTGTCTGGTTAATTTCTTTCTATTTTTTAGTAGAGACGGGGTCTCACTCTTGCTCAGGCTGGTCTCGAACTCCTGAACTCAAAATAATCCGCCCGCCTCGGCCTCCCAGAGTGCTAGGATTACAGGTGTGAGCCACTGTGTCTGGCCTCAATTATATGTTAAAACTAGATTTCATCCTTATTTTTAGTGTCATTTACATTGTTTGTTTTTATAGTCTCTCTTCATTTTTACCACCATTGTTGACCAAATCATGTTCAATAGATATATAAATCAGAGCAGGGAGTCCCAGAAAGGTGAGGATAGCCTGATGAAAGTTAGTCAACATATTTGGCAAGAGCTGTTGGGAAAATATTGGTAAGGTCCAATATTTTAGATTCACTATTTTCCTTGCCTAACAAGAAGGGGTGGGGGTACAAAACAGTTACAGATCATAAAGGAAATATTCTTTGCATAGCTTTGATGCCTGTATTGCTGAACCCCTTTCTTAAATTTGTGGTTATAACATTTGAACTGTGTCCTCTTCTATAAATGCAGTAGACTACTATTTTATTAAGTTTTGGAAAGAAATAGATGATACATAGTTGACCTGTCAATCTGTGATATAGTCAGTTAATGTTTTAATTACACTGATACCAAGTATAAGGTGATAATAGCCTAAGTTGGCAGCAGTGAAAATGGAGAAGAGATTGGTTTAAATATACTTTTTAAAAAACAGTGATTTTTTTTCTCTTATTTTACTAAAGATAATGTCTTCAACTGGTACAAAAATATTTATTTATGTGAATGTTGGAAAAACTTGAAAAGTACAAAGAGGCAAGCTGCTAAAGACTTATGAATTTATATACCCTATCTAAAAATATATGTTTTAGTAGTCAGGTTTTTTGAATAATTTTTCTTCGGGTAAAGAGGCTGGAAGAATTCGGTTTGGTATCAAGATATCATGTTTACACCTTGGTAATAGATTTCCATTGCTTAATGGAAAACACACCTCCATAGGAATGTGGTAGAGAGAATTTCTGCTGACAAGGAAGTCTGCTCAAAGCATCTCACATATAGTCTTTAGAGGCCACTAGTGTCAGCTGTTTTCATATTTTACATACACAGGCTTTCTGCAGTTTTTCATGCCTCAAGGATATGACCAGACCTAGGATTGGTTATGAATTCCTGTGTCTTCTTTCCCTTAACCTGTAAGAAATTTTACATAATAAAAAAATTTCAAACATAGACAAAAGTAGAGGGAATAATACAATGAATCCTCATGCCCTTCTTGTTTTATCCCTCCCCTCTCATTTTCTTTTTTTCCTAGCCTATTTTTACAGAAAATTCCAGACAACCTATCATTTCACTTATGAATATTGTAGTGTGCATATCTACGAGATTTGGACTTTGTAGAAAATCACATTGTCATACCTAACAAAGCTAACCCTAATTTTTTAATATTATCTGATACTGAATCTTTTTCCTCAGTTTTCTAAAAATGGCTTTTTATAGTAATTCTTTGAGTCAGATCCAAATAAAGTACACATAACACGGTTGATATATCTTTTCAGTCTCTTTTAATCTGTAATAATTCACCCCCTCTTCTACTTTTTTTTGGTCATGCCATTTGTTGAACTGGGTCATTCCTTTCCTTACATTTTGGATTTTGCTGGTTATGTCCTTGTGTCATACTAGCTGTAAACAGGTAGGTAGTTCGATTTGGAAGCTTGACTATTTTAGAAATATTCATTTTTTTAAATTCATAGGTGGTGCATTGTACTTCCTGTTCACATTAGAAGACACATAATATTTGTCCCATTTTGTAAATACTAAGATTGATTGGTGGATTTATGTTGGCACAGCACTTTGTTGTCAAGTTTTGTTTCCCCCATTGACCAACAAAATCCAAGGGATGACATTTTGACAATCTGCAGATTTCCACGTTTGTCCATCTTTCACCTAATGGTTTGAGTTTAACATTTATTGACGATTGTTGCCTGAAATATTTATTTCACCATTGTTACATTTTAAGAAGACAAAGCTTTCATTTTGTTAAAAAATGAAATGAAACTTTTTGGTAAGTTTTTAAATCTGAGGTTTCTGGAAAATTCATTTATGCAAGGTATTTATTTTCTGATTATACCTGTTAAAATAGGTGTCATTGTGATAGAAAGAATGTTTAAAAGTCATGTTTAGCTAAAGTAAATGCCCCTCTATTTGTTTTTGAATGAGTTGTCTTTAAGTGGTGTTATGGGAGCAGATTTTGAACAAGAATCATGTTTCTGGATTATTTTGCATTTGTGAAATGTTTTTATCTCCATTGGGGCTCGCTCCTTTAACCAAGGAAAATAAAGTTCTAAAGTTACTTTGAGGATTATGGATCATGATAAAAACTTGAATCTTTATAGGTCATTTATTCCCGCTGCTATTGTTGCATATTTTTCCTGTAATCCTAGATGGCTGTCATATAAATATCAATAGTAATATTTAACAGTATATAGTACTTTCTATGTGCTAGACACTGTAGTTTGTAATTTGCATGTACTAATTTAATTTATTTAATCCCCGTATGATTATCATCCCTATTTTATACATGAGGAAACTGAGGCAGGAGGTTAAGTGATTTGCCCTGGTCATACAGCTAGTAAATAGCAAGGGCTAACATTTGGACCCAGACAGTTGGGTTGTAGATTCTGTACTCTAACACAGGGAGAGAGTGGATTATGTGGATTATTACTAGAAAAATACCTGTTAGCCTTGGAGGATAATCTATATATTCAGCATATAAATAATCTACATACATATTTTTTCTTTGCTTGTGTGGAGAAACACACAAACACACATACTACATGTCCACCTGAAGGAGCAAATATGTAGGGTTTCCCCTTGGAAAGTCCTTCTTACTTTAAAACTTTTTTGAATCACTTTAACTTGACTTTAGGGCAGTAGCCTCCAGACTGGCTTTATCATCTAGAGTAGGGACAAAGTATGATGTCTGAATAGATAAAAAGGTCAAGGGAAACCTAGCAGATGGCTTGAGGGCTTGAGGTCACAGTCATATTCACACAGGCTACCAGGATACCACTCTGGCATTTGGACCCTGTTTGCCTTCAGGTTGAAGCTGCTTGCTCTCTAAATAGCCACCCAGATAACTCTTAGCTACACAATTTCAGGCTATTTTTGGATTAGAAGACCATATATCTAGTATCCAATACCATAAAAATAATTTTTTCAAATTCTCCAAGTCATAATAAATAGTTGCCACAGGTTGATTTTAGAACCAAGAATCAGGAGGAACTTAGGACAAGAGACCCTTGTCCCAAGTTTATCTCTGCTGTCCTTTTGCTTAGTTATGTTTGTTTGTTTTTAGTTTAAGTAGTATGTCTCATATTTTAACAAACTGTTAAATAATTCTCTTCCTTTGTTTTTCTGTCTTTCATTCTGTTTTTTCTTTAGCCTAGGAACTTATTTTTTCCAAATGCTAGTTCAGATGGGACTAGTGGGTGTTTTGAGATGGGGTGTTCTTTCACAAAAAAAGTCACTACCTTTCTCTCTATGCTTATGTTTGAATTAAGCTTGTTTTTGTATTGGTCTGATAAGAGGTTAATGGATAAGAAAATGAGTAGATCCTCAAGAATCTGAACATTGTAATGACAATTTGATGATTTAAATAGTTGGATGTCATTGATAGGGATAGGAGTTATGGAAAAAGGTGAGGAAGCTTCCTCAGCTTGGGTCTGGAGCTCAATGAGACGGATTTATCTAGCATCTTTGAGTTTTCGTGAAGCTTCAGGCAGTATGTGCTAGTTGTAAAATTTAACAGGAAAGACCTCAAGGGATTGATTCTCTAGGTATAATGGTGGGGATGGGCTTAAAGCCAACATATTTCTTAGTTTTATTCATTTTGTTTATAGATTCAAATATTGATGCTGTATATAATTTTGGTAATCATTATAGAAGGGCTGATTTTCTCCACATACAGAGAATTTCTTCAAGTACCTAACATGTTTTGGTAAAGATGTTCGTGTCTTCTGACAGAAACAGATTTCCTGAATCATCTTCCTGACTTCTGGGCATCCTTTCATTTTTAGTAAGTTTTGCTCGAAGAAAAAATGAATTTATTTTCCTTCTATATTAGAAAAAACCCAGCTTTTTTATTCAGTCAGAGAATGGAAAACTCAGTAAAACAGGGAACATATTACTGTTTTTGTAGAAGGATTCATTTTTTTCTCTTCGTATGTAGTTTTAAGTACCGGGGTCATAGAATGAAGGAGTTTAGGGCATGGATTCTTTAGGAAAGGATCTTTAAAATTTTTTAAAAAGCCTTTTTTTTTTTTTTATGATTGAAGAAATAGAGTTGGTCCTTTTGTTTCACTGGTGACTGTCGTACGTCTTCTCATGTTGGTTGCTGAGGTGACCAGCTCCTCAGAGAGAGGATAAACCGTGTAATGAGAGGGAGAAATTTGAGAAATGGTTGGATTTGGTGTAGTAGAAATTCAAGATGAATGTTATGTTGGACATATAATAGCAAAATTCTAGGTGCGATGACGAAGACAAGATAAGCATGGGTGGTACTTGTGTGTGTTTTTTGTTTGTTGGGGTCAATTCCGGTGTGGTGGCAAACTATGCCACTGGAGGTTGACCTCTCCTGTCTGTCTGTGTAAGTGGGCCCCTGCCTTGGCACCAGTCCTTTGAGTATGCATAGCCAGAGTAATAGAGTTGATTTCACTTGGTATGCGTGACGTGAACTTGGTGTGCAGGTGCATACATGAAGAAAGCTTGAGGTTTATTTTCACAGTTATTGTTGTTTGTACAAACACATTTTTTTGCTGGCCATCTTATAAACTCTTTTTCTTGGTTATCGTGGTTTTCAAGTTGTTTCTTAAGGGCTTACTTACAAGATAAATAGTCACATCATACATAAATAATAATTTTGTGTCTTGCCAGTTTATATATCTCACAATCTTCCTCCATATTCTCTAGAATGTCCAGAGCCGTGCTGATAGATGACATCCTTGTCTTGTTCCCAACTTCTTAATGGAAGTGCCTTTAGCATTTCACCGTAAGGTTTGACTTGGTTTCAATGAATATTTATAAGGGTTGATACTAACCTGATAAAGTACCCTAGTTCAGCTGTAACTTTGCAAATTAAGGAGACAGAAGGTACAAGAGAGAGCAGAAAATATATGAGTGACTAATATTTGAGAGGATAGGTTAGAAACTTGGAGTATTCATTTTAGACAAGAAAAAACTGGGGGGATGATTTCATTATCCCCAAGTATAGGTAGGACCCACACTGGCAATTTAAAGCTTCCAGATCATCTTTGAGAGTAAGAGGAGTCCAGTTTTTTCTTGTGGTAAACTTTTTATTGAACAATAACAACACACAGAAAAGTACATAAATTTTAGATGGTTTGTCTCTCCTCCCTACCCTCCTTCTCCCCCCCCCCCCCCCCCGTCTTCCTTTCTTCCTCCATCTTCCCTTTCCCTCTTCCTCTCTCCCTCCCCAATGTATCAATAGCTAAAATAATATTTGCTTGCTTGAGGGCATTGCTGACCTGAATTTAGGAGACAGTTAAATCTACTGTTTATCTAAATATTGAGTGATGGGCCCTTTGCTCTTACCCACTTGCTTAGCTAGATCCGGAACCTACTCTTGCCCTTCTCTCTGTGGCCTGTCAGGTGCAGAGCTGGGAGCTAGTTGGTGGATCTGCATGTTGCATTAGTCCTACCTGGGGTAATTTCTCTGGAGCTCCCTTGTGATCAGAGAGCTCTCCCTGAAGTGGTGAAAAGTAGAGTAAACTCCCCAGGCTTTCTTTGTCTTCACTTCCAGACCTTGCATATCGTATATGCTTTGTGAAATAGAGTCTTCAAACTTTCATTGATACACAGTCTCTTAACTTGTCTAGCTCTTAGTTTTTTTAGGCTTAGGTCTTGATGTTTGTTTTTATTTTGTTTCTTTTTGCATTGTTCTCCAGCTGTTTGATATACTGGTCTCATCTTCCTTACTAGATTATAAGTCTTCATCCCCTTTCTTGGGTCACAGATATTTGTATCACCTACTTCCAATTCAAAACTTTCAGAATTTAGTTGCCTCCTTTTCACTTGGTCTGGGTGTTTGTATGCTTTAATCAAGATAATCTGCAATATCATATTTTCTCAGCGTTGTCACGTAACATTCCTTACATAGGCTAAAAATCACTAAACTTAAGAATTTAGGTTGTATTAAAAGAGTTACCCCAACGTCAGGATCTTCATTCATTGAACAGGTATTTACAGAGCACCTTCTGTGCCAGGCACTGTGCTAGGTAATGGAAAGTAGAAGCAAATATGACACTGTCTCAGTCTTCCGAGAATTAGAGTCTGGTGAAATGTCTTTAATGTCATATGTATTGGTGGTAGTAGAAAGATCTTGGGCTTTAGAATCAGGCTATCCTGGTTACAAATCTAAGCTCTGCCATTTATTAAAGCTAAATAACTTCAGAAAATTGTCTGTACTCTGGATGGGATAGGAGGGCGAAGGGCCTCTTTCCAGGGCTAGGGTTCAGATTTCATTGGAAAAGGTGTGGTTGTAGCTCATTGGGTGGCATAGAAGTTCTCTGGGTTGCCAGGGTCAGAGCTAGTACACAGTTGCTAGGCAGGCAGGAAACAAACCTCTGGGATGAGGCAAACCGAAGCTCATGGGTAGACACGCAGAAGGGAATTTGGGGTGCCACTGTGGGTGCAAGGCATGGAGCTCACAGTGTCCCCATTGAGAAGGCCACAGGAAACAACCATTCAGGGTCCACATGAGCCAAGTCTGGTGAGCAGGCATGCAGAGGGAGCTGGTATGCCAGTGCAGTCACAGTGGCTGGAGCACATGGAGTTCTTTTTGGGAGGGCTGCAGGAAACAACCCCATGGGATGCTATTGTATGCTTGAGGCCTGGAGTCTCTGGTGTCTGTGTCTGGAGGACCACAGGAAGGTGGTCAGCAAGCCAGGGCAGCAGCTATGTGGTCGCTGAGGGACCATGTACTCTGGGCAGAACACCACCGCATGTCTACACACACACACACACACACACACACACACACGCACTCACAGGAACAGTAAATGCACACCACTCTCGAACCCTAAAGACAGGCACCCTTCCTCTTACAGTGTCCCTCCAGCTCCCTCTGCTGACCAAGCTTAGTATCACATGCCCTGTAAAGGAGAAATGCTAAAGATCCAGTCCATTACTGCAGAGCTGGTACTGAAGGGTGAGTTTGGGAGTTAAGAGGCAATAAATTGATAACTGGCACAGAAGCCGAATACAAGAGTGCAGACTACATAATTCCACTTTTATAAGATACAGGAAAGAGAAAACTAATCTATGAGAAGTCAGGTTAGTGGTTACTTATGGGGAAAAGCAGTAATGATCAGAAAGGAGGTGTGGATGGGGCTTTTGTAGTGCTAATAATGTTCTGTTTCTAGATGTGAATGCTGGTTACAAAGCTATGTGCAGTTTGTGAAGAGCTCTACTTTGTAATATACTGTGTATTATACTAAAGTAAAAGTTAAAACGTGTCACAACCTGATTCAAAAAGTAAAAACTTCAAAACAAGATCCAGCGTAGAGTAAATGCAAAATAATTCAGGATATCTCAAACTTTTTTTTATTTTTAAAAACCATTTGAGGGTTGTCTAACTTAATGTCTAAAAAGACATCTCTAATTCATTCAACAGAAATATTAATTGCCAGACTACCTTTCTTTGGGATCAAATTGTTAACTCTGAGGCCTTCTTTAGAGCAACTTCCACTTCATTTTGCTGTTGTTCTTATCAAGTCTTTTTTTTTTTTTTCTTTTTTTTTTTGAGACAGGGTCTCACTCTGTCGCCCTGGCTAGAGTGCAGTAACGTCATCATAACTCACTGCAACCTCAGACTCCTGGGCTCAGACAATCCTCCTGCCTCAGCCTCCTGAGGAGCTGGTACTATAGGCGTGCACCATGATGCCTGGCTGATTTTTCTATTTTTAATAGAGGCGGGGTCTCGCTCTTGCTCAGGCTGGTCTCAAACTCCTCAGCTCAAGCAATCCTCCTGCCTCGGCCTCCCAGAGTGCTAGGATTACAGGCATGAGCCACCACACTCCACCCTTATCAAGTCTTTGAACAGCAACTTCTGACCTTTTTTATGGCCTCTCAGTTACCTCTTTGTTCTTGTTCTAAATAAAATATCACTGCTCTCCTCTGTAAGCATTATCTTTGCTTTTATCTTTGTTGGGTGTACCCTTCTTCTTGTGGCAGCTTACAAATGACCAGATCCATTTTTTCCTAAGAGATTTAGAAGCCCACAGTAACTCTCATGTAGGAGTTAACAATAATGGGAACCATAGACTTTGATTGAGGAACTGGTGGTGATAGGAGAGACTCAGTGTGTGGCATTTAAAAGCTGTAAACAGAAGCAGCTCAGTACTGTGGTAACCACCTACTGTGATAGGTAACTCTGGGAGCAGAATCTAAGGAATCCACCAAGTTGGGCATTGAACCTGGATCCAGGAGTTGGATATGGAATCTAGAAAGAAGTCACATTCACAGAAAGCAGAGGTTGCTAAGAAACTCTGGCATTATATTGTGGATAGAATTTAGAGTGAATTTTAAAGTGGAGCCAGCTGTCTAAAGTTTAATTGTTGTTAAATCAAATTAAAGTGAATGACAGTAGTAGACTTGGAATTATCTACATTTGTGTACAGAGATTGATATTGCCAAATATGTAGGGTATAAGGTAATTTTTGTGCTTTGAATGGCTGGCGGTGCTCTTGTATATAGAGAGGATTTGGCCAGGGCAAGACTTAATGCAAAAACATAACACAGAAGGCTGAGAACCTAGAGTGATTCCCTTGTAAAAATTGTTTCCTCATCTTTTTTGACCCATAAGTCATTGGGGGTGGAAGGGAAGAAAATAGTATGAGTGGCGAAATTAGCCAGTGGATCTTCCATACATAAATTCAATCTATGTACTTGCCCAGCCAATATATATGTACTGTACGTACTGTCTTCTTGGCCTGTCCTAAGTATTTGGGCCTCAAAGGTGAATCTAATGCAGTCCCTTGGCCCTCTGAGTGTTACTGTTTTCTTCTCTTTGAGGGCTGCCTTTATCACTTGCCTGCGATACCCAGCTTTGTCACCACTCCTTGTGGATTGATTCTATTGAGTTTTTAAGAACTGATACTTGGATTTTATATTCAGCCTAATGAGAGAGTTTCCTGACTTATATTTACTTCATTTGATTACTAGCCTGGGCTTATATTGCCACCAATAAAGAGCTTCATTTTCAAATTTAGCGTCTTGAGGAAAGGGTGCCTGGGATCGAAGATGAGTCTCATTCTGAATATGTATTCCAGAGTGGCAGTTTTGAAATTTGCTGTCCTCCAAATTGGTCATCTACATCTCGAAGAACCTTAAATCATGCCACTGCAGCTGGTTCTCAGTGCTTGGTCTGGTGATGGAAGGGGGCATTGGAACAGGTGAAATAAATATAGTTGTCCCTTGGTATCCACTGGGGAGTGGTTTCAGGACATCACCCTTCCCCCATGGATACCAAAATTTGAGGATGCTCAAGTCCTTTATATAGGATGGCATAGTGTTTGTATATAACCTACGCACATCTTCCTGTATATTGTAGATCATCTCTAGAACTTATAGTACCTAATACAGTGCAAATGCTATGTAAATAGTTGCTATACTATGTTTTTAAAATTTGTATTATGTCTATTGTTATTTTTATTCATTTTTTTCTAATTATTTGATCTGCAGTTGGTTGAATTCAGGGATGTGGAGGGCTGACTGTATAAGGAGATGGTGCATGTTAAAAAGTTAAATTTATGTTTTAAAATGATTATTTTTAGATCAAGGAATTGGTACTGTTTAACAAGAAACTAACGGACTCTTCTCTGTGGTTCTCTTGCTCATTCTGGACATGAATTCTGTCATCTCTCAGACCAGTCCCGCTAAAATAGTGTCCCATGGTGATCTGAAAACTTGCTGAGTTCTACTTGAGGTGAACACCTAGTTTTATTTAGGTGTTAGAAGTCAGTAGTTTTAACAGTACATGGTTTGCTAGTACAATATGAATTTAAAGTTGATGATCAAGTCTGTACTAATAAAGGGATCACATATAATGTAGATGTTAACAGGTTTTTGTCAATTGGTTTTAATTTGCCTAAAGTGGCCTTTTAAGTGTTCTTATTGCCTGCAGCTTCTGCTTTTAGTGTAGTGCATGCAGATTTGGAGAACTGGAACATTTACTCTCTGTTTGGCAGGAGGTTCCTATTGCTACCCGCAGGCCTCACAATTCACCCATAGCTGTCTTTGTTTGCTTTTGCTAGAACTTTTTACTTATCTTTGGACTCATCCTGCAGTATCTTGCTTTATGTATTTCCCCACAGACTAGTTTTGCATTTACCTCAGTACTCTTCCTTTTAGGTTTCTGGGAAGGAGGAATTGGGAGGAATTGGGAAAGGATTAAGAACTATTTCTCATCTTTTAAAAATCCAGATCTTTAAAAAACCCCTCTCAGTTTCTACTAAACAAAAATTCTTTGACCCCCAAAGAATGTACAGGGGGTGCCAGAGTTGAACAGCTTTTAGGAGGCAGAAATGACTGTGGAAGCCATCAAGGTGTTGCAACTTCCTGGGGTTGTAGAGTTGATTTGATGTAGGGTGTGGAGGTAGGTTTTAGGATTTCACTTGTAAAACCTTAATAGAAAGAAATTTGTATCAGATTCAAAATCCATTATTTGTCTTTTCTTTAAACAAAGGGAAAAAAAACACTTTGGAAAAATCTTGGGTTTTTAAAAATTTTACTTTAATACAACACAGTTCTAGAAATAAGGGAAAAGCCCATCTTTTTAGTTCTAGGAATTCCACAGATTTAGTTGAGAAGCTGTTTTCAGGTTGAAGATTTTCTTGCCATTCGGGCTGGCTCTTCTGTTTCCTGCAAAATAAAGAGTGCTGAGTCTAGGCGACCTTAAATATGTGATTTTTCTTTTGGTATTTATCTCAAAGTAAAAACTCTTCTCTGCTAAGTATTGTCTGTGTTATGATTCTGTTACTGTGTTTACTTTGTTTCCCTGCTGTCTTGGATAACTATCAGATAGACTTTGTTCTTTATCATAAGTTGCTCCAAAACAATGTTGTTTAACAATTCACAATTCAAATGGAAGGCTATATCAATGTAGATAAAGAATTTAAACAGATTTACTTACAGTTATATCCCTCAAGATTTTATCTGTTTATCGTATGAATTATTTGTATGAGATATTTTGTTTCCTTGTATGTAATGTTATCTGAAGTGTCCATCTACCTTGCCTGAAATGTACTTTTAAGGTCCTCTTGAATGATAGTTTTATCAAGCTGTTTTCATTGCTTCCTATTCCCTTCACCCATGGATTGAAACTATCCTCTGCTACAGCCTCGCTTTTTAACTTTATTCTTTTTTCTCTGTTTAGATTTCCCAGAATATCTTGAATTTCTAGCCATGTAGAATGTGGCTTTTGGTTTTTGTCTCCATCCAGTCACTTGTGCTGTAGACTTCTGGGTGGTTACAGAGCAATGGTCAGGGGCCCGAAGGCCTACCTCATAGCAGCCTCCTGATCCTTCAGGGAGTCCCTCATGTAGAAAGGTGTTGTATTTGCATGTACCCTACGCACATCTTCCTGTATACTTTATTTTTTTTTTTTTATTTATTTTTTTTTTTGAGACAGAGTCTCACTCTGTTGCCCAGGCTAGAGTGAGTGCCGTGGCGTCAGCCTAGCTCACAGCAACCTCAGACTCCTGAGCTCAAGGGATCCTCCTGTCTCAGCCTCCCGAGTAGCTGGGACTACAGGCATGCACCACCATGCCCGGCTAATTTTTTCTATATATATTTTTAGCTGTCCATATAATTTCTTTCTATTTTTAGTAGAGATGGGGTCTCGCTCTTGCTCAGGCTGGTCTCGAACTCCTGAGCTCAAACGATCCGCCCACCTCGGCCTCCCAGAGTGCTAGGATTACAGGCGTGAGCCACCGCGCCCGGCCCTTCCTGTATACTTTAAATCATCTTTAGATTACTCATAATACCTAATATAGTGTAAATGCTATGTTATTCTCCTGGAGTTGGGGTCCACATCCAGTGAGGTCATTTTGTTTGTGGGCTGGATGAGGCCCATTAAGCCCTATGATCACAAAATTAGCTCGTTTGCATGCTGATAATCAGCAGAACTAAGCAAAGCCCAGGACATTAGTCAGGGGCTTCACATGGGGAGAGCAGTTGACTTATCTCCTCCCATGTTTTAAGAGGGGCTGGTACCAAATGCTCCTCCCTCCCCTTTTCTTTTTCATCAGTACCTGCACCACAGGCCACTGTGGATATGCACCTCTGTACCTACCTGGAGGTAAGGAGAGTGTGCATGACAGCAACAAGGGAAACAGCAACACAAGACACAGGCAAGGCCACTACCCTTGTCATTACCTTTGCCAGAACAATAGTAACTCTTGTTATGCCATGCTTAAGTCTCCCTTAGGGTGATGGTTTCCTTCCTTTACGCAAACTTCACAAAGGGCCGTTCCTGGGCCAGTCTGCCTGCCCCAAGCAGCCAGTGATGGTCACCAGGCTTGACACAGCGACCAGAGAACTGTAGCTTGACCCTTGGTAAGTGGGATGCAAGTGCTGACTGGTTAGGGTGCCGTATTGTCACCACCTTTACAGGCAGGAGCCTCAGAGAACACCCGCCACACAGAGGCCAAACCTGACAGTGCACCACACCAGCCAATTAACAACAAATTCTCATCCTGGGGACAAGATTGTTTTAGGGTGGGAAGAGATGACAACGTCCAGCAAAGACAGTGACAAGTAGTGTAGGCCATAGTGCAAGCCCACCAGCAATTGATGGTTCTGTTGTGGGTGGCCTTTACCATACTGTGGAACCAGGTAGTTAGCTAACAGCAGTAAGTTAAAGCTGACCAGGTGTCCTTGGTCATGGTTGAACCACCTTGTTCATGATGTCGTTTGTTTTAATCATCCTGTTGACCCCATTGGTGCAGGATTCCTGCCATAGAGCTACAGGGATGACCAAACACATGACACCTAACACTGGACAGATGAGATCCATGGCAGTGTATTGTTCACGTATACTCACACAGCCTGGGGGAGGAGGAGACCTCACACCACACAGGCACATGGCGATTGTACTCAGGAACGGAGTGAACACCCAGGGTCTGTGGGAGGCAGGCTTTGTAGTAGTAAGAGGATGATGTGCCTCTTGGTTCCCACAGGAGGATGTGATTGGCTTATTTGAGTAATTGTACAGCTGGCAGGGAACCGAATCCTCTATTTGGGAATAAGAAGGAGAACTGTTCATGGTCCCCTCAATAAGGATGGTAGTTTGGTTAGGGTACCTTATCCATAGGAGCAGAATGGGGAGGAGAATTTGTAGATAAGCCATTGGAGGTCTTCCCAATTTCAGATGTCAAGGCAGCACATAATATTGGGCTTAATTTAAGGCTTTATACCACACAAGCCATTGTGTAGGACTTTGAAGACTCCCCCCGACCCAGGTTAGTAGTTATCCCTTCCCTCACTATCTCTGTGTCCACTGTCCCTTCACTCCTCCCCCCACCCACTTGCTAACAAGAACTGAAAAATGCAGTCTGTTAGGGCAAATGCAAGGAAATAGTGATTTCATGTTTGGACTTCAGCTCAGATCTTTCTCTAGACCAAGAGATGTGCAGATTAAGAGTAGTCTTCCAGCCTGTCTGCATAGTAGAATCATCTAAGAGAGGTTTTAAAAATTATGATGCTGGGGTCTCACCCCAGACCAATTAAATTGGAATCTTTTGGAGGTGGGAGTGAATCTTTTTTTTAAGTACCTTCGCCATTGTTGAGAACTGCTTCTCTAGAATGCCAGCAAAGTCACCGGTTCTAAAACCAAATGCATTATCTTACTCCATGAAGACAGCTCTTCGCATTGGCTCCCCACCCCCACCCACCTGCCCCCAGTGGTACTAATACCATCTTCCCAATCCCCAGGCTAGAAAAAATTTAGAGTTCTCTTTGTACTTGCTCTTCCTCTTTCTGTAGAATGGTATCTATCATTGGTCTATCTTAATTCCATTTCATCTTTACTACTGCACTTCTAGACTGTTGTAATTTATCTATAGAATATCTTTCCAGCCTTTGCCCACTCTCTGAGTGCCCCAAACAGAACATCTCCTATCCTGATCTCTCACTTTGTTTTTTCATTTGCTTACAAGGCAGCTTGATACAGTGCTAAGGGAACCGAATCAGAACCCAGGAAATCTAATTCTTGTACTTCTGAGTAATTGTGAATCTTTGGCAGATCAAATGACAGCTCTAACCCTAAGTCTCATTATCTTAAGAAGAAAGGATTGCACTGCCTGAGCTTTATGTTCCTTCTTTTCACTGTGATTCAGTCTTCATTGTTCCTTCAATGTAGCCTGTCCAAAGTAGAACTCATCTATCTACTCTCCCCAGAATTACTTCTTTCTAATGCCCTGATATCTCTTGCCAATACCAACACTGGACCATTTTAAGCCACACAAAAGGAGAATGATTATCCTTTTCATCTTTTTGGACGCTGTGACTTCTCTTCTGTATTTATTTGCTAGCCCAATGTTTTCTGTTACTTCTACCTGGGGTATGACTCACTGGTCTTCTTGGACCCCAAGCCTGGCCAATATTCTTACCTGATGAACTTTTCTATCAAACCAACTTTGGTAATATTTGTCCTTTTCTCAGAAATCTTCAATGAATAGCTCCCCATTATGTAAAAGGTTCAATTCAGACTGCCTTAGTCAGACTTTTGAGAGCCTGTAATCTATTGCTTCTAGCCCAGAACTTCACGCAGCCTTTGCCAATTCCCCTTAACCTTCTTGGTCACCTGTTTGCACCTGTTGGATGTTCAGAAAACAATTTTTAATTCAATTATTCATTAACTTTGGACTAACATATCCTTTAAGATTACTTTTAAAAATTTTTATTAACTTTTTTCATACAGAAAAATTTGTTCTTTTTGGTGAAGAATTCTTTGAGTTTCAGTAAAAGCATACAGTTGTGTGACCAAAATCACAATCAAGATGCAGAAACAGTTCCATCATCTCTCCAAATTCTCTTTATAGTTGACCCCTCTACGTACCCTCAACCCCTGGCAGCACTAATGTGTTTTCCATTCTTATAATTTTGCCATTTCTAGAATGTCACATGAATGAAATCATACAGTAGATAGACTTTTCAGTTTGGCTTCTTTTGCTCAGCACAGTGCATTTGAGACTTATCCATGTTGCATGTATTAGTAGTTTATTCCTTTTTATAGCTATGTTTTAAAAATATCTCCAATAGCTTTTTAGAATTTAAATTTGGAGTTGTGAGTTTTTTATATCTTTGTATGCTTCCTTGGAAAACACGAAGAGAAATGTCTTCAAAATCATTTTTGATGCCCTGAACGTGTTTTAAGTTATTTTGTAGATACTTCTCATTTTGATGTTGACAGAATAATTTTTTTTTAACCCATTTGGCTGCTTGATATGATTGGTTTTTGTATCCATTCTACATATGAAAAAAGTGAGATCCAGGGAGATTGAAGAAATTGCTCAAATCACACAACCCTTGTATTTAGAACCTAGGTGTTTTCACTCCCAAGTCTACAGGTATTACTGTTCTACCACAAAAGGCATTAAAGTGTAATGAGTGTGAAAAGGTCTTAGGTTACTGCGGAAGCCTCTTGAGAATGAATATAAAGTGTCATTGTAAAACCCTTTGTCTTCCTCTGTAAGATTATCACTTGAATATTCAGGGGTGTGAATCTTGAAGGGGGCTTGGCTGTCAGGAGATTGGTTTCTTCAGTCCTTTGTTCATAGGTGCCTTCATTCCTGATCTGCATCATTTGATGTTGTGGCGTAGGATCTAATAACAAAAAGTACACTCAAGTTTTACTTTACAATGTGATAATATGACAGCTGTGGAAGTGTTTGGTCACTTGCTTCTACTGCTACCTTTAATAGTGATTCTTATCAAGTTCATTGATTTTTATCACCAGATGAAGAGTTAGAAATGATTTTCTCTGACTGAAGAGATGAACTGGGATATGAAGTTGATATTTCTCCTTCTGTATTGTGCGAATATGTCTCATTGATTATTAAAATCAAAGTTTGGCCATGTGACCTCAACGATCCCATTTATTAATAGTTCTGAGTATGTCAGTGCAGCATTGTTGAAATGTTTCTAGAGCTTCCTTAGTGTACACTTTTGTATCATTTCAAGTGCAACTGACTGTAGTAAGGAATTACAGCAACACAAAACATTGGTTCAAGTCAATGGTCATTAGTTTAAATAGCCAGAGGAGATTCATTCAGTTATTAAAAGCCTTGTTACTCATCAGTTGGCCAACAGGAAGCCTCTCGATGGACTTTTCTAATACCCTTTGTCCCGTAACAAGAGTTTACTAGGAGATTATTATTCCTCTTGCTACTGCTATGTCTTCTTCACAGACAAGGATTAAAATCACTACTCTTGATTTGCCTTTTGGCTTACATTACCCATATGCAGAGTAACAGCTTTTACACTAATACATTGCATGTTTAAAACACTTTTCTTTTCAGTAGAGTCTTAAGTTAATGTTAGTGGCGGTAATGCATTCTTTCGAGCCAGCAAAACAACGGGCTGCCTCAGTTTGGAAGTGGTGACAGTACTAGTGCCTTCTCACTGGTAATATTTGTTAGATATTTTAAGTTAGGCATCTACATTTTTGGAGAGATGGATTTTTAGTCCAAGCCTCATATGCCTTGGATTTTTAGTCCAAACCTTATACTGATATGATCCTTCTCTTTTAACCAGCTATTGATAAGTCCATATGTAATACTAATATATTGACTCATTCATCAAATACCATGTTAATATTAGATGTACAGTAGTAGTCAAAATAGATATAGTCCCTGTCCTCCCAGCCCCCTTTTAGTCTTACAGATCTGACTACTTCTTGACATTTAGTCATGAGTTGAAGGTGATATGTTTTCTCCAGCCTGTAGTAGATTCACCTGTACAGACTTTCTCTAGCCTGAATTATACATAAATGGTAACTTTTCACATAAGTTAATCTAATTTACAAATTTTCATATGTTTCCAAGAAAACTTTTAGGCATCTAAAAGAATTCATAGATTAAAAAAAAAATCAAATCTTCAGTGTATTTTGGTGCTGTGCCACCTTTAATGCAAAATAATGTATTCTCATCCAGAGCTCAAATATACAGGAAATCCTTAAAGCTGTTACAGAGGCCTCCCTCATGCTAGTTTGAATATTTTGGTTGTGCAGAAATTTTTCCACTAGATCATAGGGTCATCTTTGAAGGAAAAGAGTGAACATTTGTCATTTGAATGTCCTTCCATTCTTGGTTAGCTGACATGAGTTTAGGAGACTATAAAAATAATATATGAGAGCACACACAAAAAAGAATTATTAAAAGAAAAAAGAAGGGTTGGAAGGTAAAGTTGAAGAAACCTCCCAGAAAGCAGAACGTGAAAGGATTTCTTTTAAATGAGAGAAAATTAGAGGTGCTGCCCAGAAGGTCCATCATTCAAATGTAGTATCAGGAATTCCATTAAAAGAAAACAATAGGGAGAGAATAATGAAGAAATAATATAAAAAGATCTCTCAGAACTGAAAAATCAGAAAGTTTCCACATTGTGAAAGAATTCACCAGGTACCCAACCTCATGGGTGAAAATAGCCCCACGGCACACTGTTACGAAGAGATGATCCTAAAAGTTTTCAAAGAAGGAAGAGATGTCACTGAGCATTTGTAAATGCTCGGAAATCAGAAGAGTTCAGATTATTTAACAGAGATGGGGAAAGAAAGAGGACAATGGAGCAGTGTTCTCAAAATTCCAAGGAGATAATGACATCCCACCTGTGATTTGGTACCCACCAATCTACCAAGGTAGAATAGAAACATTTTCAGACATGAAGGTCTCAAAAATTCACCTTTCATTCAGTGTTTTCTGGAGAGTTCCTGGACATTGTACTTCACCACAATGAGAGCGAAAACCTAGAGAGGAGAAACCTTGGAGTCCACCCTCAAGAGAGACAAAGGGAATGAATCCCTGAGAGGGTGGGGATAAGGCCCAGGAGGGTGGCTTTGAAACAAATGGAAGAGAAAGATGGTGGACTTCTGATGGACCCCAGCTGGAATGACTCGAGAGAAAAAACTGTACTTAGAGTGAGAGGTGTTTTAAGGTTTTGGGGGAGCATTTTAGGATAAGTTAGTGATTCATAGAAAACAATGTAAATTTAAAATGAGGTAATTATTATCTTTAGGGAAAAATTTACACACAAAAAATTTTAGCACAGAGTTCGTGGCTTAGCCATGAGTTAAATACTGATTTAATAAATAATGGTGATAATAACTATATTGGGAAGATAATACTTCATCTTCCATAGTAGGGGGAAGCTTCCTGTTTTTGTAAATAAAGTTTTATTGGAACACAGCCATACCCATTTGTTTGCACATTTGTCTATGGCTGTTTTCATGCTACACCAGAATTGAGTAGTTGCAACTGAGACCATATGGTTCACAAAGCCTAAAATATTTATTATCTGGCCTTTTATGAAAACATTTGCCAACTCCTATTCCATACGAAGACGCCAATAGAATAATGTCTAAAACTGAAAAAATTTAATACCGGTATAAGCGTGTTATTTAGAATATCACGGAAAGGAGCAGAATGAACAGGTAAAGGTCAAATGATTACCTCTGAGAAGAGTGAATCAGAAGGGGTGAATAGAATCAGGGGACTATTATTTTTTGCATTAAGCTTTATATTGTTATTATTGAATTCTTAAGCTAGGTACATATATCACTTTGAAAAGATATAAAATAAATTTGATTGGATTAGGAGAACAGAATAAACAGGAAAGGGAAAAAAAGGAGGCCATCAGTTATGATGAAGAAAGTGGGAACACGAAGTCTTTGCTGTAAACGTGGCTTTCCCATTTAGTCAGCCACTCCTTTCGCAGGTAATCATCGAAGAGTCCAAATGTCAGGCCCTGAGCTCTGTACTGCAGAGCAGGGCTCCTTCCTAGAGGGTGCTTAGGTGCTCGACAGCTGATAGCATGCACAGGCAGGTAAAAGATGATAATGTGGTGATACAGCTACTGTAGTTTAGTAATTATCATGAGTTGTTTGTGGGATTTAGGCAAGTCAGGTAAGACATCCCAGAACACATGACACCAGAGCCAAATTTTGAAGGATACAAGACCTGAGTGAGCAGGGCAGGTGTTGGGACCTACAGGTGTTCAGTGTAGTTGGATGAATGGTGGAAAGTAATGTCAGAGCAGTAGGCAAGGATCAGAGGCCATTTTGCTTATGCAGGGCTCTGTGCTGAAGAATTTGTATTTTTTGTTCGTTTGTTTTTTGAAGATGCCATACCTGCTGAAGAGATAGGATCTGGTTTTGTTTGCACGTTAGGAAAACATACAGTTGATAGCGATGAGGGTGATAGGGTGAGGGCAGGAGACATGGAGAGTAGAGAGGCACTTAGGAGGGTATTTCATGTAAAAATGACAACAAAAAATGTGGGAATAAATCAGAGTCGATGTGGGGGAGGAACCAAGGAATTTGGGAATTATGAAAGAATTAAGGGAAAGGGGAAGAATTAAGGATGACTCTCAATTCTGGGCTTGGTGCAGCCTGTGGGACATTAACTCCAACGGGGGACACAGGAGCAGGTTCGTGTGTGTCTGTGTCTGTGTGTGAGTGTGTAAAGGTGATACTGAGCTTAGTTTTGGAACAATTGTAGGGTTTTTGGTGGAATACCTAATTGTGACTGGCCAATATGGTGTTGTATAGACCCACATAGAGGTCAGAAGGAGGGCTTGGATTTGGAAATGTGCGCTGGTCATTGTGCAGAGAGATGAAATTTGGAAGTTGAGTAGAAAACTCAGAGAGCTTTTGTGGTATTGAGAGCATTGAACCCTGGAAACAGTGACATTTAAAGGTTGAACATTATAATAGGGGGAGCGAAGGCATGGAAACCAGCATGAAAGCCTGCAGTCAGGGAAATCAGGAGAGAACGGCCTTCAAGAAACCAGTGAGATGAGAATTTTAAAAAGAGGAAATGGTCCATAGTTTAAAATGCCGCCAAGGAATTCAGAATAAAGCCTGAAAAATGCCCATTGGATTTGGCAGCTAGAGAGTCATTGCTAAGAACAGTTTTAGGGAAGTAATATGGAAGTGAAATTTCAGGTGTGTGGAGGATTTGTTGGTGTTACTGTTTTAAGATAGAATTGAAACTATTTCTTTGTTTAGAGGAGGAGAGCTATAGAAAGGGTGAATTTTAGTGATTACTTAAGGAGAAGAAATGATTCTTCCATTCAACAAATGTTTATTGAGCACCTGCTACAAGCTCAGTCCTGTTGCAGACTCAGGAGTATAACATGAACAAAACAAAGCTTACATTCTGGAGTGTGTGTGTGTGTGAGAGAGACAGAGAGAGAGAGAGAGAGAGATGGGCACAGGTAATAAATGTATAACTAAATAGATATGCAGGAAGTTCTCAGTTTAAGTGAAACAGTGTATAATGAAACCAATTTTTTATTTTCAGTGTTATAATGAAACGATGTTATTCAAGGACCTGCCATAAGTTGTTTTGCTTAAAGTCACAGTTTCCAAGAACCTATCAACTATGTTAAGTAAGGACTTACTGTGATATAATGTCAGTAATGAGTACCAGGAGGAAAACTAAATTAGGGTAAGAGGATAAGAGAGTGGAGGTGGGTCGAGAGTGGAGGTGCTGTTTTCTGTAGGGTGGCTAGGGAAGGCATCACTGATAAGGTGACATTTGGGGAGAGTCCTGAATGAAATGAGGAAAGAGTAACTCACTGCGAAGTAATCGAGAGACTGAAGTGGCTGAGAAGTGCAAGAGGGTGGATCTCAAGTACTGATGGAAGGGTTAGTTGTCCTCAGGAGAGAGGCCACACTGATGGCTGCCCTATAGCTGGTCTTCTCCATGTGGTAGATGCCATAGACTGTCGCCCCTTTTGATTCTCCTAAGACCCTATGAGGTAGGTGTTGTCACCACCTTACAGGTGGAAACAAAATCTGGAGGAAGTTTTACATGTCTTGTCATTATTAGAGCCCAGATTGAAACTCTACTTTTGGCACTTCAATCCTTGCTATTAAAATACCTCTTGTAGACTGCTTCAAACCAAGCGAAAGATATATTATAGATAGATTTGTCCAGTTTGTGGTCGTGGAGGGTAGTAAGGTGGGAAAGTGGGAAGTTGAGAGGTTTCTCACCCATTAGACCTCTTTGTGGTCAAGTATGTTTGTCAAGAGTCTTGGCAAGAAGTGTTTGGATAGGGGTTTAAGGAAAGTGGCATTCCCCAAGACATCTCTGCCTTCTTGATGAACTCTTCCCAGATGAGTTATTCCCTGTGTTGTATTCCTACTCCTGTCTAAAATCCCCATCATGTAACAATGTGGAATTACCGTATTTATGCCTGCTATTGTTAGAGTGGTTTTTAGAAGCAACCTTAAGGTTGAGGGTGGGCATAAATAGATTGTAAAAATAATGTTCATTGTGGAAAATTTGATGTCTATGATTTTTAAAGTTACTTCCCATGTACTGTTTGTCTCGAAGTGCCTGATAGAGTTGTAGGGGGTGGGGGCCTGCTAGGATCAAAATTCTCCATCCATACTGTTGTCTGTTGTGTCTACTGCTGTCTTCTGTGACTATGAAGGTCCATGGTAGGGGTCTGCTATATACACTTGTCTGTGTTTGCAGAAACACACTCCCAGAATGAAATAGACTCTTGGACTGAGCAGGGATTGTTGGGATGGCAGAGTTCTCAAGGTATAGTGAATTTAAATGATTTCTGTGAATGAGTGGTTGCATAGTGTGAACCCCGTGTTTTGTTTTTTAAGTGTCCATAACACAGCATTGAGGAACTTGGAAGTGGCACAGGCACTGTTGTTGAATTTTTGAACTGGAGAGAGATGGTTAAAAAAAAACCAACCCAAAACTTTCAAAATGTTGTCATTCAAACTTGGCATCCATTTTTCTTACAGAAGTATTATTAGGTGGGTGAGTGTAAGAAGGAATAGGAGCTTTCATATTGCTTATTTTTACATCATTTGCAGCTTACTTTCTTGTGAAGGTAATTAAATGCTACACTCATACTAAGCATTACAGTGCAGTGGGGAGAGCAGGAGTCCTACTAGTCTCCAAGATTCGGAAGTTATACACGTTTTTTTTCCCCTTGTTGACAAATTTCCTGGTTTGCCCACAGAGTTTGAGGTTTCAGAATTGTCTGTATTGTGCTTCTAATTAAGTGTTGAGACCCTGAAATTACTGTTTTATTTGTTCTTTATTGAGCCGAAAGGATCTAATCATAACTTTTGAGTGATGGCAACACAACAACAGAGGCTGTAAAGCCGTTTCCAGTGTTGTGCAGAAGTACAAGCTTTAGGGTGTATCTTTTCATCTATTCCTGGTACATAAAATTAGCCTTACAAAAAGATTGCATAGTTTTGTATTTTTGAAAATGTATACCATAAAAGAGGTTTAAATAGTAGAGGTAATTTAAGAGAGTGTTTGAGGTGCTATTTGGAGAAGTAAAAGTCAATAAATGCTTATTGAACACCTATTGATGTTGATGACATCTGTTATCTTGTGGCGTGGGGGCATGCTGGTATGTTGCCATCCATCAGGGTGCTGGAAATGATTTGACAGTAATAGCGTAAGGTTTGCCAGACTTTGCTTTCGGTGAATTAAAGCAATTATTCTACAGTAACATCACTCTCACTCACTTGGCTTTCACATACGCATTCTCTCTCTCTCTCTCTCTCTCTCTCCCCGAGGATAGAATGGGGTAGGGGAAAAGATTTGGTTTTGAGTATTTCCCCACCTTCTTTCCTCCAAGGCCTCAAATTCAAGCCACACTTGCCTCAGCCCCAACTCTGTCTTTCTAGCCTGTGCTCATCTGCCCCTCTCTGACCTTCTTGGCCCTGTGATGACCCAAGCGCAAGTCTGCTGTGATAGGTATTTTCATTTTCCTCACCTCATCCTCGAGCTTCCTTCCTCGAGGCTCAGGTTTATTTCCTGCCAGCTTATATCCTTGGGATATACTCCTGAAAGTGGAACTGGCACGGGAAAGGATTGGAACAGTTTATAGACTGCCTGAGTGCTCTTCAGAAAGCTTAAAACAATTAAAAGTGCCATCAGCAATGATGAGTAGGACCTGTTTTCCCACTTTCCTGGCTGTGTTAGGGCCCTGCTTATTTTTATTTGCCACTGGTAGTTTGTGGTAGTGAATTGGAAATTGTGTTTTTTGATGTCTCTGCTGTATCATACTTTTATTGATTGTTCATATATTAAACAGTAATTTTTATTGGCCATTGGTGGAATTTTTCTGTAGTTTCTAAAGATTTCATTTTGTTGGGCAGAATTTTATTTGAGCACATATGTCTTATTGTTGATAATACCCTTTTTTATTAGCCTGAATTTTTTTCCAAACTTTCTTCATTTTAGAATTTGTGGCAGTTTGTGATAGTTGAGAATGTCAGTTTTCTGTGGTCTGGTAATTTGAAGTTCAGAGATAAAGGAGATAAACTTGTACTGACATAATTTACCTAGAACTGACTCCACTGTAATGAAGCTTAGGAGAGAATATTCTTTTAAGTTTTAACTGTCCTGATTCAGAGCATTTACCATTTCTCTGGAATTTATGTCTTTATTGAGGTGAATAATTGTTCTGTCAAATCCTTTGTAATGATTCTTAAAAGCACCATTTACTAACTGGACTTTCCTTTTCTTGATTTAGCCAGTTCTCTGCCCTCCTCCCCTTCCCCTCGGTCTCCAGGACCTGACCATGTCTGCTCTCCAGCTAGTTACACAGCTGTAACTTGGCCACTGTGCTCTTTGCATACAGCAGTATCCTGGTAGACACGTCTCTCTGAGAGAAAATCTGTGGCGTTTTATGGTCCTTTTTTATAGAAAATGCCTCTGTTAGAGGAAAAAAAATCTAAATTGACAGACATTAAAATGACAAACTGTAATAGTAGTCCCAAGGGTGATTGGAATCACATCTTTCATTTTTATATTTGCATCAAACATGCCATGAACTCACTTAGAATTGGGACTGTCTCACTTTAATCTTTTTTTTTTTTTTTTTTTTTTTTTTGAGACAGAGTCTCACTCTGTTGCCCAGGCTAGAGTGAGTGCCATGGCGTCAGCCTAGCTCACAGCAACCTCAAACTCCTGGGTTCAAGCGATCCTCCTGCCTCAGCCTCCCGAGTAGCTGGGACTACAGGCATGTGCCACCATGCCCGGCTAATTTTTTCTATATATATTTTTAGCTGTCCATATAATTTCTTTCTATTTTTAGTAGAGATAGGGTCTCGCTCTTGCTCAGGCTGGTCTCGAACTCCTGAGCTCAAACGATCCGCCCACCTCGGCCTCCCAGAGTGCTAGGATTACAGGCGTGAGCCACCGCGCCTGGCCAATCTTTTTTTTAAATCGTGAATTAACAAATTATGGTTGTTTATGTTTGTGGGGTACAAAGTAATGTTATGATTCATGAATACCATATGGAATGATTAAACTAATTAACAGATCTACCACCTCAAATACTTTCTCACTTTAGTCTTAACGCTCTACCTAATGCCTGCGTATCACATTCATTTGGATAGGAGAAATAATTATGAAACTTCAGGATAATTGTGTGCCTCTGGGATGGTTTTCTGAGTGAATGGTATTCTACAGCTGTGTGGGATAACCAAGAAATCAGAGTAAACAATAAATGGGAGGCAGTGTCTGCCTACATCTGGGCTAGAACCAGAAGCTGAGAGAGATTCTGTGATCCTTCCATGGTTTGTATGTGAGGAAGGTGAGAACTTCAGACCTGAGGCAGTACTAGTTGGTGGTGCAGGCACCCCACGTTTTGTGTTGTATAGACCATGATTCTTTCTGTTCCCTGGGATGCCCCAATGCCTTTTGCACTTCTAGAGCCAATTGCTGTGCTCCTAGGGTGTTCACGAGTCATTTATGAGAGAAAGTTCAGTGTCGTGAAGAATATTAAAGTTAGAATGGAAATGTGAGCTTAAGTCTCTGGTAGAGTAAAATCAGTCGTTTAAAAAATTATATGAAATATTGCAGTGGAAAGTATTTTGTCAAGTAATGTATGCAGATGGTTTAAAACATCAAATAATGTAGGAGAGCTTATGATGAAATGCAGGTGAATGCCTCACCTTATACCAACTCCTGTCTCACTCCTCAGAGAGAATTACTTTGAACTCTTTTAGCTCTCTTTATTGTCTGTATTTCTATTTCTTGATTTATCTATTGTAGACAGTATTTATTAATTTTCTTTGAAAGAGGATGAGGGCGTATCTTACTTCTACCCTCTCTTCCCACTTCGCCATAAAGCCATGTTGTTATTTTTGATTCCTATTTTAGTTACTACTGTAACTTTAATATGCCAGCATCTTTTATAACTTATTTGATCTACAAAGATAGTATCTTTTTGGGCTCCATCCCATCTGTTGCTATAAATTGGGTCTGGGATAGGGGTAGATAGAATTAGGTCTGCACTTAGGACTCGAGGGGTAGTTGGACATGAAATGTTCTATGGAAGTAACTTTCTATTTCATGTTCTCCTTGTGTGTCACAGTTAATCCAGAGATGATATAAAATGTTTTATTTTGGGTTTTATCATAATCTTTGCCTTTTTATGTTTTATAGAAATAAATATCTTCCTTCAATAGATGAAAATGAAAATACAGAAGAAAGAGAAGCAGGTAAGTGATCCTGTTTCTTTTAAGTGAATGCATCTATTTGGCACTTCTTAAACAAGAGGTGACACTGGCAGTGTTGCCTCATTTTTTAACCACTGGCATTTTCCCTCTTGTCTCTGTTTCCTGTTCTTCTTGTAGTAACCTAGAGCTCTATTCTGAATGACTTTATGTATGGATTTTTCTTTTAGCTCTGGTCATCTCCATATGGGAATAAATGTAATGAAAACTGTAAACAGAATATTGTTCAAAATTAGCTATGTGGAAGAGAAATGTTTCCTCCCTTGGAAAAACTTTCTAAGTTTTTCTAAAAGGGAGATGTGACCAATTCTTTCTAGTTTATATGTTTATTATTTTGGATTTGTGATTACACTAAAAGCGTTCTTATTTATAATGATCTGTGGATGAGTTCCTCCTAGAGGGAATAGTGAACTAAGTGGAAGGATATGAACATTAACTGTTTGGCATTCAGTTTCTTGAAGGGGAGGGGAGTGTGATTCATCTTGCCGGATCTCTTTCCTTAGCCGGTATTCCTGTGTCCCAGGTGCTTGTGTATTCAAAGGAACCCCAGGACCCCAATCAGTGTGGCTCAGGGAGGTGAGATAGGGAGACCTGCCTCTGTCTCTTGGAAACAGGCTATCTCTGATGGGCTGGTTTCCCTTTTACATAATTGAAAGACAACCTGGTAACTGGGGGATCTGAATCCCTGCTTTTCACTGGGACCCTGTGCAAAGAGGTTGGGTGGAACCAACTACTCTTTCTCTTGAGTTTGCTCCAGGGAGCCTTAGTCAGATATAGGGTGACTTTAGGGATATGGTTGCAAGGACTGCCCTCTGTTCTATCCTCAATGGATAGGTCGGTTTGGGGAAATAATTGACTCATCTGCTGCCAGTTCTTTTTTTTTTTTTTTTTTGAGACAGAGTCTCACTCTGTTCCCCGGACTAGAGTGCTGCTGCCAGGTCTTAACAGGAAGAACAGTGACTAAATAATGTCTGCACACTGGATTTCTGTCCTAGCTCTGTAAAGAGTTGTCAGCTGATAGGCAAACACTACAGAGAATACAGTTCCATCTGCCAGGAATTTATCCTATGAATATACTTAGGTGTGTGAAACAGTATGTACAAGGGCTTTCATTGATGTTTTATTTACAATAGCAAAAATGGAAAAAACCTATACATCCATTGAAAAGGTTACTATTTAAATCATAGCACATGTACCTAGTGGAATATTACACCACTGTTAAAAAGAACACATTACTGAAGAGAACCCCAAACCCGCAAAACTATTGTCATATGTGATATGTGAGCAGGTTTATATTTTTAAAGCAATCTGTGTATTTAATTTTTAAAACATTCTTTAAGGTAAGCTTTTATTTAAATAAAAATATTCTATGGCAATTCCCCCTAAATGAATTCTGGTTTCTTTCTTTTGAGATTTTACTGGTTCATATTAATACCTTTGGTATGTCAGCCAGCTATTATGTAGCCTCAATTTGATGAGTTTTTGTTTTAGACCTCACAGTAATGTTGATGAACAGAACAAGGTTTTTCATTTAAAAGTTAATATTAGATATGATGGAGTAGATTAACTAAGTGAGCCACTTTTAGGAAGAGTTGATCCTGCTCCTTTTATAAGTACTGATGTTAGGCTATACTAATGACTGAACTGCAAGAAGTTGCAGAGCATGCAAATAGAAAATTACGTTCATGCTGAAGCAGTATCTGTGCTCCAGGATTGAGAGTTCATTGTCTGATAGAGAAGAGGCCCATGTTTTGGAATGAACTTGGGCTTTGATCATTGTTCAATAGCACGGATTGAAATTCTTAACCCTACCGCTTAGTTGCATAACTTTGGGTAAGTTCAGCCTCATTTTTTAATCACTTAAATGGGAGCAGTCATACATGCTTCACATCATATAGAAAAGTATTCAATGAGGTAATTGGTTATTCAGTATGTCAGTGGCAAAGAAATCTTAAACAAAAATAACCATCAAATGTTTTCTTTTTTTCTTACCATGTTTCTAAGGTGTTAGAAGTAGCAACAAATAAAACATCCATTCTTTAAAAACCCTCATTCCTATTAATTCATTTTTCCTTTTCTCTGGAGAAAAATAGCATGTAAATAAATTCTGATCTTGGTAATTCCTCATTTCTTTGTTCAAAATCTTAGCAAGGTAAATTAAACTGAGATGATAGATTTTACCAGGTAGTCAAAACTCAGTAATGCATAATCATGCTTCTTATTAACCAAAAAGGGTATAACAGGAGTGGTGTGTCAAGAACAAAGGGTTTAGAGATTGACTTTGTATTGCCCAAAGAAGTGTTGCAAGAAAAATAGACTTTAATAAAATGTTTTAAAATTAATCACTCAAGGGAGCTATAGACTTTTTATCTATATTAAAAATGAACTGCTCCTAAGAAATATATATATTTTAGTTTCTAAGATGACTAAGCAGTATTAGGCAGAAAAAAAGTTAGCTAGAGAAATAATATGTGAACTCTAATCACTGAAAACCCATATAACACTATCGATAAATAATACAGCTGAAAATACTTCTTTGTAAGGAGACACATCCTAATGTTAGTGATGACAAACCTATGATGTAGGAATATTGATTTTTATTCATCTCAGCTCCTTGCTTGGTACTCAGAAAAGTATAATATGAAGAATATTATGTGATATATGATATGATCTGTAGGTACTTGTAATCTTAAGGGGTAAGAGGGTTTTGGATGTGTGTGTCCAGTGTAGAAAAGAGTTAATAAACAATGAATGCAATAGAAATATGTGATATTTTGAGTAGAATTAAAACTTGGAGCTATGACCAAGAAGCAACCCAGACTTGTAGTTAACTACAGGAGAACTTGCTTCCTAATCTCATGACCAAGTGTTGGGTAAGCAGAGCCCTTTATTCTTAGGTCCTCTAGAAAACTGAAAAGTTGGGTGGGAGGATATGCTGTAGAACTCTCAAAGACCTTCAGGTTATTAGACCATGTTTTTTTTCCTACAATGAATTGGGATATAATTTATTCACTAAACAAATATTTGTTGAGTTTTTCAGCATTTATTCATCCAAGAAATACTTGAGTTCTATCTACTTCAGGCCAGGTTCAGCAGTAACGAAAAAATTCTTTTTCTTAAGAAATTTATAGTCTGGTTACAGACAGACAGTTAAAGTAGGGGATGGCATATGCCTTAGAAGAGCCAGAGTTTTACTCTGTGGGTGGAATATGATGCTTTGGAATTGGAGAGTATGTGGGTATAGGAAATGTCAGCCCCACCAAAGAATTTGAGAGTGTTCTAAAAGAAGTGGTATCTTCTGTGAGAGCCAGGTTTCAGGCAGGTTGCTTCAGAGGACTCAGGAGGAAAGCTTGGGAGGGAAGAGAATGATATATGAATCGGTTTGGGAAGACATAGCACATGGTGGTAAGGGAGAAAGGAAAGGTCTGGAGTGGGGTGCTAAATTTTGAACAGTGATCAGAGGTGAAGTGGGATAAAGAAGCATTTTAGCCAGCCTCCAAATTCCCAAAAGAATTGGTCCCACAGCCGTCCTGGGGTGTGGGGAGTTGGGGCGGAGGGCAGGGTGACGATTCAGATCTCTAGGAAGATGTTTACCGCCAATATGGATCACTAAATCATGATCCACAATTCAGAATAGTGAAAAGAGGAAAAATAGCAAAGTTGGTGATATAATATGGATGAATAAATATTCACTTCTGAGTTTTTCAACTTGATCCCACAGAAGGGGGTAACAGTAGTCAGACCTGAGTTTGGTAGTCATTGGAAGGCCTTTTCCAACATGTATAAAGTGGTTAGTTAGTAAGTTGTCTAGCAAAACCAAGATTCAAAACAGCCTTGCCCTAGAATCATGTTTTAAAGAGAAATTTGAGCATTAAATGCCTTCCCCTATCTTTTAACATACCTTAACAATTTTTTCCCCATCATTCTAATTCATTTTATGTTCTGAAACATACACTCAAGGCCAGAATAAAGTGACTGGGATGGCAAAACAATGTTGACTCTCTTCATGTGAGGTATGGTGGATGATGCTAAGACTGTGTACCCTGAAGAAGTGAAGACTTCAGGACATTGCATGGAAAAGAAGTTAAATATATCTATTGCTGGACCTGTGGACAAGAGTGGGACACATGGGGAGAGTTACAGGAAGTTAGGCTTTAGATCCATACAAGGAAGAACATCCTGAGAAGTTGAGCTGCCCTGCCGTGGCATGTGCCTTGTGAGCAGGAATCTCCCTGTCCTTAGAAGAGACTAGAAGTCTATTTATTAATACTTGACTGGCGGTAGATACAATGGTGTTAGCTTAAATTGTTCATTAAACTGTACAGATGTGTTTTATGTACTTTGTGTATGTATATTTTATAATAAAAAGTTTTAATGTTCTAAATAAAAAAAATACTTGACTGTTAGAGAGCATGAAAGGGTAGTTTTGGCCTTGATGGCCTCAGAGGTCCATCTTGACTAGAATCCTAGGGTTTGCCAGTACATTTATTTATGGTATTTATAAGACCAAACTAAACGGTATGAAAGTTGACATGGTTCTAACTAAAGTATTATTAATAGATAGTAATTGTATATTACATTGTTTTTTTTCAGCTTATGTTACTGTTGTCATCAGAAATATCACTAACATTTATGAGACAGATGCAAAACTATTATTTTCTTAATGGAAATAAGCTGCTAATTTTTCAGTTCTTTAAATAAAAAGAGGCTTTAAGTCTATTTACGTGTAGAAAACATTGGCATCAAGAAGACTACTTAAAAACATTGAGTAGCATCACCTCCTTTCCTGTCTTGACCAGAGGAGTCTGGGAAGCCATGGTGGCCAAGCCGTTGGAGCAGCTTCAAAGTGGTGATGAAAGGTTTGGATCTGTGACATGTTTAGCTCATACACAAGTACACAAGCATTGCTGTGACTGTGGAGAATTGTCTTCTACCTAACTTTTATTCACCCATGGGAAAACTAGCCCAAAGGGTTAGTGTATTATGAAAAAAGCAGAAGTGTGACAGGAGATTCTTTCAATTTTTACTATAGCTGTAACTTTATCATTAACTCACCATCAATCCCTCAGTCCCTGCTTTTGCTAGTAGTGTGGTTTTAGATAAATTTTGCAAGTTTTCAAGAGCTACATAATATTTAGATACCAAGAATCAAAAGTTCTCAACAAGGTGCTTTAAAAATAAAAACATTTTTGGTGGGTTATTGACTTCTGAAATTATAATTTTATATATTTTTGTTGTCAACATCTGCCTCTTAGGATATTTTCCCCTTTTCAATATTGCTATATTTCTTGGGTTTCCCTTTTCCCTCTAGGATGTCCTAGCTCTGCTACTGTCTGGGAATATACACTTGGCATGCTGCTTCATCTCTCTGAACTTAATTTTGTTATCTGTAAGATGAGGGGGTACACTAGACAATTATCTGTGATTCCTGGGAGTGGAATTGCTGGGATAGCATATAGATATATGCTAAGTTTTATAAAGACCTGCTTGACCTTTTCCCAAAGTGGTTGTATACTCCATCACATTTCACGTTTCTAACCAAGTTTCATTCTGCTGGTCTGGTGGCCTAGCAGTCGTTACAGTTCCCTGGGAGGTCATACAGTGCTCAATGAAATGAATATTAGCTTTGCACAGTTGGAGAGTTCAAATCCAAGCACTTCCACTTGATAGCTGTGTGGCTTTGGGCACATCACTTAACATCACTACTCTTCCATTTCTCCATGTACAAAATGGTCCTCCTTATGCTGACCTTGTGGGATTGTTATAAAGATTCGAGATCATGAAACATGCCTCATGTAATGCCTAGTATATCCGTATGGTATGTGTTCAATAAATGTTAGCTGCTTCTGTTGTTAATGCCTAATGATTAAGTACTCTCTACTGTCACCTGCTTCCAGCTTCTTTGGAGAGCCTGTCCTTCAGAAAAGAGACCTGGACATGAGGTTGAAGAGAGGGTCTCACTCTGACCTACAGAGAACTGCCCTGGTAGAATTAGGTCTTTTATGTGTTACCTTTGAAAGCTTCTTTAATAAACAAACCTGTATGTCTTGCTTTTTTAGTCTGTCCACCCTTGCATGCTAAGCAAAATCTTGTTGCCTGAGGGCTAAGCAAAATCTTGTTGCCTGAGGGCCAAGTGTTCCTGGCACAGAATTCAGTAATATCCCGAGGTTGGCTATGTACTCACAGGATCCGAGCTTTAACTGGATACCTGTCACCCCACTGCTGGGTTTCTTTTTGCCTTGTGGTAAAAACCACATGACATAAAATTTACCATCTTAGCCATTTTCTTCTATTTGATTTTAAATTTCTTTTGTGTCTACTTAGCTCCTCCTTTTCCTAAGCCATCTTAAGTGCTTGATTGGTAATGAGGTGGTCAAACCAAATTGTTTTCCTATTGTTTTCAGTAGTGAGTCCTGCCAGAATGACCAATTCCCTCTGGATTTAGGATTGTTTATGAGGCCAGACTGTATTTATGATAAAGATCCAAAAATGTCTTTCTTTTCTTTCATCTTTCTCTTTTGGGATTCTCAGTGTTATGTTTGGGAGCATCAGACTAGGGAAGGGAACTGGAAAAAAAACAGAAGGAGAAATATGCAGCTGACTTTTCTAGTCTCCATCACTCCCAGGGTGGGCCAGGAAGTCTGAGCACAGATTGGGTAACCAGCATGCTGGAGGGAAACCATACCACCTGGGCAAGTGTCTGTGCCCTTTAGCACACGCCAGACTCTTGTGAGGAGAAAAGGCTCCTCACAAATGGTGCTGTTTCTAAGCCATCACCCGAAGATGATTGTAACCATTTTCCTGGAAAGCCTGCTTGTCCCTCCCAGGCTCTTAAGTTCTTTGTTTCAGACCAAGGAGAGTGAGCTGTTCCCTGAAACTAGCACCCACACAAGTACCTGATTATTGTCAGACTTAGTTTGGATATGAAATGGCAGATATTTTTTATAACACCATACCTGAAAGAATGAGATGTAATTTCTACTTCCAAAGGGATATTTCCTTTAAAGCGGTCACCTTAAAAGGCTGTACTTTTATTTGGCAGTACTCAAAAACCGCTTTGAAACTTCCTTTTTAGGGCTACCTTCAGCACCTGTGACACATCCTTTCTAATGGCATCTATCACAATAAAGCTTCCTTCTATATGGGTAGTTTGGGTTTTTGCATATGGCCAAAGGCTCTTTGGTGCTCAATCTGGTAACTAAGCTAGATGATCATATAGAACATTACCATTTCTCGTTAAAATTTTTTAGTTGAATGATCCTGATTTTTTTCTTGTTGAGAATCACCTGAGCTGAAAGTTGATGCTGCTTGATGATAGGTGAGAACAAAGATTGGGGGAGGTAAAGCAGCACACCACTGCATTTGGCACTGCCTCCTTACCACCCCCAGTGATGCCACCTTAATTCATGACCAAGGTCTCAGAACACATTTCAACAGTAACTTTGGTGTATTCGCACAATAGAGGCCATTCTGGGTCAGAACAATGTGCCTAGGATTTTGTGTCTGCTAGTGGCATCTAAAGGTATTTTGTAGACTGTTGTAGTTTCCTGTTTTAGACATGAAACTTCAAAGGTGTTTCATATTTCTCCATATGATGTGGAAACTCTTCAGGTTTTCAGGTTTTCATGCACTAATTTTTAAATGTAGTATGCTCACAATATTTTGGTACAGCTCCAGAAGGGCAAAGGCTATGTGTGTCCCCTGGCCTAGCACAGTTGGAGTGAAAACATGGTAGGACTCAGTAAATATTTGTTGAACAAATCTATGTGTTCAAACTGAATAACATTCTTGTATGAAGCATACATTGAAAGGGTAATATGCTTGTTTCTCTTTCTTTTACAGTTGTCAAATTTAAAAGTTCTGAATCACTCCCCAATGTCTGATGCCTCTGTCAATTTTGACTACAAATCCCCATCACCATTTGACTGCAGCACTGATCAGGAAGACAAGATTGAAGATGTTGCTAGTCACTGTCTGTCCCAGAAGGACCTGTACACCGCTGAAGAGGATGCTGCTACCCTTTTTCCTAGGAAAATGACATCCCATAATGGGATGGAGGACAGTGGAGGAGGAGGTACTGGAGTGAAGAAGAAACGGAAGAAAAAGGAGCCAGGAGAGCAAGAGGGTGCAGCAAAGGGAAGCAAGGACAGGGAGCCCAAGCCAAAGAGGAAGCGAGAACCGAAAGAGCCAAAGGAACCCAGGAAGGCTAAGGAGCCGAAGAAGGCCAAGGAGCCCAAGGAGCCGAAACAGAAGGATGGAGCAAAGAAGGCGCGGAAGCCCCGGGAGGCCTCGGGCACCAAGGAGGCCAAAGAAAAGAGAAGCTGCGCTGACTCTGCAGCCAGGACGAAGTCCAAGAAGGCCAGGTGCGTTCCTTTCTCCCTGCGCTGAGCACTTGCCTGGGCCTGTGCAGAACGATTTGCCTTTGGCATTAGCCCAAGCCCCTGGACATAACCTCACCACCCTCCTGTAGACCTCAGCTTCATACCTCACTTATAGGATGGGGAGCAGGGATAGCCACTTGGTTCTAATGCAAGGGGCTGTTCTTGGAGTTGCATTCCTGGAGTCGTGGTGTTCAAAAACAACATTTTTGGTTTTAGGATACTCCAAGAATTCATTCCCCACCCCCTTTAGACCCCAGCCATCCTTTTTGGCCTGTATATTTAGTACTTGGCATTCTTTAATTGGTGGTTGGTTTCCTGCCTTTTATAGATGTACCCCTTAAATCCCGTGTTTATGTGCTCTTCGTGTTCGTAGCTTTCAGCCAGAAGTGAACCACTTTTCTCACCTCTTGATGAGAGAAAGATAACTTTAGTTAATATTGACCATACAATTTCTTGCCATTCCTTTTGGACTAAGAAGAATTCAAATGGTAACAAGGAACAGGATATAAAGGAAGGGACATTCCGGGTGTGATATAGCAATGGCAGCAATCTTTAGAACAGCAGCAGTGAGAGTGACAGAGGAGCAGCTATGAGGAGGGTTCACAGTCATAGGAATTGGTTGGTGCAGGCAGCCCGGGAGAGCCATGGGTATCTGCAGAGTTCCAGACAGACGAGGACTGGCCAGCTTCGCCTAGGCTACAAGCTCTGAGTGCAGGACCATTCCTGATCTTTTTCTCTAGTTCATTGTCTAGCACAGTGTTGGCCTGACACATCAACGGGTGCTTGGGAAATATTGAGTAAATGAGACCAGAGGAGACCACAGTGACTTGTAGAGAATCAGAGAGAACATAAATACAGATTCATTGCAGAGTGAGTGATAGGCAGGTCCTGGCTATAGATCCTCTCAGGATAGCAAATGCATTCCTCATACAGTGAATTTAGTATCTGTCATCTATATACAGATATAATGATTTTCATTTTGTCTCTAATTTCTTATTGCAGAACATTATATTTAAACTTTTTGAGGAAATACCAAATAAATATATGACCCCTATCTTAATAGATTGATGTTTCTAAAATCTCAAGTGCAGAGGTGGGATATTTATATCTATATCTATCTATGTTTATGCATATATTATATCAGACCATAAAAATGCAGAGATTCATGTGAATTCTAACAGAACAGAAAGTAATGAGGCCATCAGACCCGTGCTGGGCTGGACACGAAGGAGGTAAATTTTAAAGAGAGAAAGCATTTTAAGTGGTGTGTGCTACAACTTGGAGTTTACTAAATGGTTGTTCTTTTTCAGGACAGTTTGTGGGGACCAGATGGATAATTTCCTAGTCCAAGTTAAAATTTTGCCTCATAGTGTTTACTCCTTTCTGCCTGGCAAGGGATTTCATCTTTTGTCTATCAAAGAGGCTTGGGCGAGATCCTAGGAATGTAGTTTACAGAGAATGCTCATAAAATACCTTATAGAAGGTCAAGAGAGGTAGGCAAAAATCAGAATTCTGACAAATGAAAACCTTACAGGATTTGTTTCTCAGTGAACCTAATGAGCATACTCTGATGTCCGATGTGTGGATGGGGTAGCAGAGTGACTCTTTGGCTTCTGCCAATAATTTTCATCTCCATATTACTTTAGAGAAAGCTGAAATGGTTCTTTTTTTTTTTTTTTTTTTTTTTTTTTTTGAGACAGAGTCTCACTTTGTTGCCCAGGCTAGAGTGAGTGCCGTGGCATCAGCTTAGCTCACAGCAACCTCAGACTCCTCGGCTTAAGCGATCCTACTGCCTCAGCCTCCCTAGTAGCTGGGACTACAGGCATGCGCCACTATGCCCGGCTAATTTTTCTATATATTGAAATGGTTCTTTAGGTTAATAGCTTATATGAAGGAAAAGGATCAGACATGAGCTAGTGGGGTGACCTTTTTTTGGTTATAGAGAATAGTGAGGAATGAGGATAGTGTTTGAGAATTTAGGGTAATTAGAGGAGGGTTTTTGGTTTTTTGGGGTTTTTTTGAGACAGAATCTCACTCTATTGCCTGGGCTAGAGTGGCGTAGCATCAGCCTAGCTCACAGCAACCTCAAACACCTGGGCTCAAGCAATCCTTCTGCCTTAGCCTCCCGAGAGCAGCATGGGACTACAGGCATGTGCCACCATGCCTGGCTAATTTTTTTTTTTTTTATATATATATTTTTAGTTGTCCGGTTAATTTCTATTTTTTTTTTTTTTTTTTTTTTTAGTAGAGATGAGGTCTCACTCTTGCTGGGGCTGGTCTCGAACTCCAGACCTCAAGCAATCCTCCCACCTCGGCCTCCCAGAGCACTAGGATTACAGGCGTGAGCCACCGCACCCGGCCCTAGAGGAGGATTTTATAGTCTAATTAATAAGCAGTCTGTTTTGTGTAGAGGGCAGTAGAAAGTCACAGGTATCTGAGTTCACTAAGCCCCTGGTCTCTGAGACTTACAGTTTTATCAACACCTCCTTCTTTAAGGCATTCATATTTACATTGTGTTGGGTATGAAACAAAGTGATGAGTGTACAGACGTTGCCATAAATTCCATTTGTGGATGAGGAGGCATTTCACAAAACAAGGTTGGGTGTCAGATGTATAAGCAAAATCAGGATTCTGACTAATAAAAAACGTACAGGTTTTATATACATGTAGCTATAATTAAAGGAACTTAATTTTGATCTCATTGGGCTGTGTAAAATATAAGTGATTGGGGAAGTGCTTGGTAGTGTTTCACAGGGCTGCTGTTAACTTAGAAGACAGCAGAACCTCCTAAGGTTTAGAAATCCAGAAGACACCCTTTGAGAGAAGGCTAACAGATAGATAAGGGTGGTCATCTCCTTATGTGGGCAAGTTATATGGTGCTTTCTCAATTTTTATTTTGGGCCTGTATGATACTGATCTGTGACATATTAGAATTCTTCTATGTAGCCCAGATAGGGTTCTGGACTGGTGAGCCTTTGATTTCTTTTCTTTTATACCTTTATACAATTGTTTTGGTCCCTTCAATTAATGATCCCAGTGGTCAGCAAAAGCAGGGTTTTTGTTTGTTTTTTTTTAAGAGAGAGAGTCTTAGTCTGTTGCCCAGGCCGGAATACAGTGGCACAATCATAGCTCTCTACAACTCTTGGGCTCTCTACAACTCTTGGGCTCAAGTGATCCTCTCACCTCAGCCTCCTGAGTAGCTGGGACTCCAGGTACATCCCACCATGCCTGGTTAATTTTTTGTTTTTTGTAGAGACAAGGTCTCACTATGTTGCCCAGGCTGGTCTCGAACTCCTGGTTTCAAGCAATCTTCCTGCCTTGGCCTCCTGAAGTTGTGGGATTACAGGCATGAGCCACCATGCCCAGCCCAGAAGCAGTTTTAGATATGAAAGGACATTAATTGATTAAGAAATATACGTTAGTAATTAAGTCTTAATTTTTTGTACTCTTTCAATTACTCTTGCACATTGGCTCAGGTACATGTTTTGATTTGAGCAGCTATTGATTAGGCACTAGATAACACTTGATGGTTATAAATGATTCACTGAATGCTTAGATTGCTGTAGGAGCTCTACAACTGAATTAGAGGCTTCCGGCCTTTTTCTCTTTCAGTCCATCTTGCCAGCTGCCACCTGGGTAGTCTTTCTGAAACACTGCTGTTAACTGATTTATGTTAGCAGTCAGTGCTGATGGTGGTAAATCGAATCCCCTTTCCCTCCCTCTGGATTCTAAATCAGTTGGGAAATAGTCAACAGCGATGGACATCCCAAGTTATCAGCTTCATTATCGGTAGACCGCATGGAAGAACTCTCTTTGGCTTGTGGCCAGCATCAGACTCCTGGTTGCTCCCTCAGTTGAGTTCATCCACCAGAATTGCAGACAGTCTCTGGAGCAGAGGAGGGGATGCTGGGCCATGTATGCACCACTCCTTTTCCCAGTCTTGCCAGTCAGGTTATGTTCCTAATCAGAGAAGTGAGATGAGTTTGAAGAAGGGCAGAAAATACATTTCCAGTATTATTTCCTCCTTGGAATTAAAACATGCTTTTCCTTCTAAATACATGGGGTCAGGGAAATGGGATTCCCTCTAACAATTTATACCTGCTTAGAAACTTCTGATTTTTCCTGTTGCTTCCAGGACAGAGTCCTTTCTCTCTTATTCAGACTCTTTGGAGTCTCCCCTCTCTCTGCCTTTCCATCTCTGGCAACAGACCTGGCCAGCTAGATTCATCCTATTATCTCTTAAAAGTACTTAACTCCTTTCTCCTTTGGATTGCTGCTGTTGTTTCTCCCAGCCCTTATGTCCTTGGTCGTCCTCATATCCCTAATCCTTCCCATTCTTTGAATCTGAGTACAAGTCCAAGTTCCTCCACAGAGCTTCCCCAAACCAGTGTGCCTTTGTTTCCCCCCTGAACTTCTGTGGCACTTGGAGCCTCACTTTTCATTATAAATCATACTTTTGACCTGCGAAGGCTAAAAGAGGTCTAGTTCAAACCTGTTGTACTGCAGCCAGGGAATTGTCTGTCCTTTCACTGGGATGTGTTAAAAATTCTGGCCTCCTGATTTTTGCCTCTGCAACAGGCTGCCTTTTAGTCATTGACTGTGGTTTTCCTACTTGTCTTCTCAACAAAAGTTAAGTGCCTGTGATCAGGACCACCATGCCTTGTGTGTCTCATGTCCCTGGGGACCAGTCACCAGAGGGCTTTGTCAGATTCACACATGATATTTTATGTATGTAATTTAATTATATTCCAAGAACAATTGTCCCTGACAATAAGACCTATATAAGATATATTATAATAACTCTCATTGTTAAATAACAGTAGGTGGTATGTTCGTTCTATAAATAAATGACAGTTTAAAAAGTAACTTGTCCAGCCCCAAAACTAATGAGCAGCATTGTCAGGATTTGCCTCCAGGTTTACCTGGCTGTAAGATCCACTCCCTGCCACCCCTCAGCTTCATGTCTCTTTCTTCCTTTCTGGGAAAGGACACGAGGAGATTCTAGTGTTACAGAATTTGTTTTGGGTGGGTTTTTTGTTTGTTTTAAGAAACAGAGTCTCGCTCTATTGCCCAGGCTGTGCAGCAATGTAATCATAGCTCACTGTAGCCTTGACCTCCTGGGTTCAAGCAGTCTTCCTGCCTCAGCCTCCCAAGTAACTGGGACCACAGGTGCATACCACCAGGCTTGACTAATTTTTAGAATTTTTTTTGCAGAGTTGGTTTCTCACTGTTGTGCAGGCTGGTCTCTAACTTCTGGTCTTAAGTGATCTTCCTGCTTTGGCCTCCCAAAATGCTGGGATTACAGGCCTTAGCCACCACACCTGGCCCTGGTTTTTTATTTGTAGTAAATGGCCCCTTTTGTATAGAATTTCAGTTTGTTTACTCCATGGTATCCTTTCAAGGACTACAGTGACTTCGGCTTTTTCCTTTGCTGTTTCTCTCTGCATTTGAGAGGCAGCAAACAGGTAATTAATTGAAAATGTCTCCTCTCTTAAGCTTATAGGTAGAATCTAGCAAATTTTTCAAGGATGATAATTAATAGTGATGAGTATTCATTTAGTGCTTAGGAAATAAAAGCCTAAAACTCTCAAGTAGGAGAAGTTTTAATTGAAACTACCCTCTCTTCCTTTCCTTCCAAATTATTTATTTATTTATTTATTTTCTTTCTAGACAGGGTCCCTCTGTGTTACCCAGGCTGAACTTCAACACTCTGGTTCAAGCGATCCTCCTGCCTCAGCCTCTGGGGTAGCTGGGATTAGAGGCACACGCCACTGTGCCCAAATCCAAATTATTTTTGAGAATGAGTTTAGTTCATCCCTTTATTGTATAAAACTTAAGCAAGAAAGGTTCTTCAGGAACCCAGGTTAGGCTCTGTCATTTCCCTAACTCTGAAATTAAAATTTCACTTTGTATAGCTCATGTACTTATACTATTTTTTAATTATAGTATCTTTTTCCAAAGAGGATAGGAGCTACTTGCATAAGAAGACATTCACAGGTGTACTTTTGTATACATACAAACATATACACATACCTATACATACATAGACACACACTGCCAGTATAGCCGAAGCAGGGGATCAGAAAGGTAGGTGTAGGAACATGTAGGAAACTGAGTTTTTACCAGTTGAGAAAGAATTTCTCACGTAGGGAACTGTCTTTGTTCATTTTATGTTGCTGAACAGAATACCACAGATTGGGTAATTTATAATGAACAGAAATTTATTTGACTCATGGTTCTGGGGGCTGGGAATTCCAAGAGCATGGCGCTGGCATCTGGAGAGGGCCTTTGTGCTGCTCATCAACCTGTGGCCAGAGGCAGAAGGGCAAGAGAGGGTGAGAGCCAGGGAGCAAGAGGGGGCCACTCTCAAGATAACTAAGCCACTCCTGTGATAACATTAACCCATTCATGACGGCAGAGCTCTTATGACCTAATCATGTCTTACTAGGCCCCACCTCCCAACACTGTTATATTGGGAATTAAGTTTCCAACACAGGAACTTTTGGGGACACTTTGAACCGTAACAGGAACATTATGTGATGTAATGGATACTGTCCTCAACAACAGTTTTTTGCATCTAATGCTTCTGTATGCCTGTGAAATTAATATTTTTCTTTCTTGAAATTGCCTGACATAAAAGTCAGCTTCGTGGCATTAGAGCACAGCTTGGTGAGCAGGAAAGATGATCCATTTTGTTTGTATATGAGGCCTTCTGATGCTTTTACTCAATACCCAGGGCGTGAGTACCTGAGGAATAGGTTTAGCCCTTTAGGTTGTCCTCTGTTACAGAGGGAGCCCAGCATTTTGACCAAGCTGAAGGTTAATTTGGAAAGCTAAGGTCTTGAGTTTTGGTGTTTATGTTGCTGGTGAGGGCAGAGCATAAGCTTTGGAATTTCCACACGTCAGAATGGTTTATATTCCCTCCTGAAAGTCAAGAAACTAATCAGTGTGCTGGACTGGCCCAAGTCGGGGGCATCTGTCTGGATTTCTGGTTCTCAGACTTTGCTGTGCCTAGGGAATTACCTGGACAGCTTGTTAGAAAAGTAGATTCCCTGACCACATCCCCAAAGAGGATGATTTATTGGGTCTGGGGTTGAGCCCAGGAATCTACAGTTCAGAATTCTCCCAGATAACTAAAGTGTAGCTGGTTCTTGATCATCCTTTGAGAAACATGAGTCTCAGAGGAAAGATCACAGGAAAAATGGAGCCTATTTAAGTTTTTCTATTTAACATCTACTAGGAATGAAAAACCAAAAAGAAGAAAAGAAATGGATGGTGTGATCAGCTCGAGTTTCAGCCTTTCATCCCCATTTGTTTGGTTTGTCAACCCAGAGCAGATTTTTCTCCCAAATCTAATAAGCTTCGTACCCTTCTGGAAGAAAGAGTTTACCTTTTCTCATTTTCTTCTTTGGTGGTTGCTTCTGAAAGTGTTAAACCCCAGGCCTTCTGATTATATAACCATTTGAGCTGTGTGATTGTTACTGAGTCAGCTGATAACTGTGATGCAGGAACAGTAGTAACATTCAGCCAGCTCTCCTCACAAGCACTGATAGCTGTTTCTCACCATCTGAAGGTCAATCACCCACCTTCATGTAGAGTATCTTCATTGAGGCTGGTTTTAGGCTCAAGAGATTTCATTGACAGGGTTCTTTCTATTGGGAGACTTGTTTTTACGTTCTGACCATTTATTAGAATAAAGAAGACGAATATAAAGATGTGTGTGAGTTCTGTGCTTGGACTTTATGTTATGTGGGGAAGAAATCTAAATGACAATGGCAGAGACTCACCTCTGAAACTTTGGACTGAATCTCCATTTCTGTTTTTTTAAGAGTACTGGGAGTGCTTACTCTGTAATCCCCAGGGCTTAAGTTAGGGTCTGGTACAAAGTGGACCTTTACCAGATCTGTAAGGAAACAGACTATTATTGTTATTACCAAATAATAATGCTTGATAAATGTCTGCTCATTTATTTATCCAGTGTATTTTTAGTGCCTCCTGTGTGTCTTGCTTTGTTTGTTTATGAGTATTTTTTATTGGGAATGAAATAGTGAAGGAAGGAAAGTGTCACAGAAGTATTATCTATGAGCCCTGTCATTTAGGAGCTTGCATAAGTTAGAGAAACCTGCCTTGCAAGTGTTCAAGAAATAGACAAAAATACAAACAAATGAAGAACCTGGTATAGCTGCATACAGAATAGCTGAAAAGATTTACAAGATAAAAGAGTGTTTCAGTTGTAGTCTGGGAAGTCCCTTGAAAGAGATGAGTGTTGAGCCAGGTATTAAAGGAATTAATAGATGAGAAAAGACTTAAAGCAAAAAGACGAAAAACCATTTAAACAGATGTTCTTTTGGTGGGGGGCGCTTCCAGTTTTAGGATGGTAGACCCAGCAAACTTTCATTTTCCCTTCTTCTCCAAATCTTATTGAAATGACAGGAAGAACAGAGGGGAATAAATTCTTCAAAGGTGAGAGATATTACTGAATTTCTGGACAAGGAAGGCCATTGGTCTCATACTGGTAGGTAAATGCTATGGAGGAAGTCCCAGTTCTGAGCACATGCAGGAGCTATGTTTGTAGCAGAGGTAGAAGTACTTCCTCCTCACAATGGAGCTGGCAGCTCTGGAGGAGTGATTGGAAGCAGGCCAGAAATGGAGGTGGCTGATTGAAGGACTGTCTGCAGAGTGGCTGTGTGGTTTGTCAACTCCAGGCTGAAATGAGGCAGTAACTCTAAAGATACTGAGCAGTTTTCCCTCGAGAAGGGGCTAGGGCTCCAAGGAGGGACTGACATTCACAAGAAGGGGGCATAGGGGTACTAACTTCTCCACCTTTCCCTACCTGTACCCTAAACATGGGGAGAGGGACAGCCACTGGACAAGTGGGCACAGTTCTAGACCAGGCCTCCTATTCAAGGGTAAGGCTTGTGGAGAAAGCAACTTACTCAGTAGCAGAGGACAGCCTCACCAGGCACCTATATTTTCAACCTAGTTCATTTTTAATAGGAGCAATCTACCAAAGAGCACAAGATCATAGAGGAAAAGAAGCAGCATAAAGCAGGAAAAAGAAGAATGAACAGAACTGTCCTCAGAAGAAACAATTCAAGGAAAAGAACTTGTACAGATTTTAAGATAGCATCTTCAGATTCAAGATGATATTTTGTCTGCAAAACAAGAATTGGTTATGAAAAAAGCAATCAAAAAACAAAGAATTAATGAAAATTTAAGACATAGTTGCCTAAATAAAAGAATTCAACAAAAAATATTGGGTAGGGGCAGGAATAGGGGAGGAATATAAGATCTGAATTCATCAGTTTTCATATCAAGATGTCAGTAGTCATTGCTTAATGTTAATAAACAATGAACTAGACGCGTGAACAAATTTGTAGTTAGTGAGAATCAGTCAAATGCGATTCTCTCAGAGAAGTGAGATTTGGTGCACTAAGAACAACTCGTACTTTTCATTTGAAACCGTTCTGCACTTTCTGAATTTTTATTATCATTTGCTTGTATTACTGTTAATAAGATTACTTGATAAAACTCTGCTTTGTCACTTACAAGGATGTAATCTTTTTGTTTCATTTTTTTGCTAGTGTAATATGACAAACCTGTCATAATCTCTCTCTCTCTCTTTTTAAATAAGCTGTGTTTTGATGGTGCTTGGTTAAATATAGTTAAAGGTGCTTGGTTGATACAGTTAAAGGGACTGAGGGACAGGGACAGCATCTGTACCAAAATAATTAGTTTTTGTGTGTTTTTTCATTTAACCAGTATTTTTAAAATCTCTACCAACTCAGTTCTCTACGTAGACTGAACTAATATGAGTATTATGTAAAAGTGGAATTAAGCGTGCAAACAAGCTTTTTCAGGGTAGTATCTATGTTTTTAGTATTGCACTCCTGGGAAGAGCATCAAAGCCTGTAGGAAGGCCAGTGATGGAAATGTCTCTGAACGGATATTCCTAGAATGGAGTAGTGGTTCCTGGGCTGGACTGCTCAGACTCTGCTTGCCTTTGGAGGCAGTAGTTGAGATCATGGGCTATTTCCAGTGGCTGTGGTAGTGCCTCATTCTTTCCTGTAAGGCTTTGATGGATATTTTATAAAGTTTTAATTTTAAAATGGGAAGATGAGTCATTTTGAATAAATGCAGTTTGACAGGTAAGATCTTTTAATACTTGGAATCCACAGGGGCAGAATAATAAAAGACTCATGGTAGTACCATGCTGTGATACTTACCTAAATCTTTCTCCTTATGCTCAGATTCAGTTTCTAACTCTTGATTTTAGCAAAGAAACCTGAAGGTTGGGAACTGGAGATAGGGTTGAGGGAAAAGTTTGAGAATGCCTGTTTACCTAGTGCTTTGATATTATAATGTAATTTCTTAGTCACAAAGCCAAAAAATACTCATTTTTCTAATGCAAACTACAGAAAGTAAAGGTACACAAAGTCTTCTTGGCCAATGAAGCCATGTAGAAGACAGGATAAGAAAGCTTTGGGGTGAGGCCTAATAATAAACTGTTGGTAGTTATAACTGATAATTGTCCTGCCTGTGTAGGATATTCTACCTATTGGGAGTTTCTTGCATGTCATAAATGCATAGTAGGTGTGTTCTTTACAGTGGATATGTGTTTTGTTGTAAAATCAAGCTTTATTTTTTAAAATTTTTAAAATTAAAAATAGGTCCTTTGAGTCTCGAAAATCTTTTTTTTTTTCTTTCTTTTCTTTTGAGAGAGGGAGTCTCACTCTGTCGCCTGGGCTAGAGTGCCATGGTGTCAGCCTAGCTCACAGCAACCTCAAACTCCTGGGCTCAAGCAATCCTTCTGCCTCAGCTTCCCGAGTAACTGGGACTACAGGCCTGTGCCACCATGCTCAGCTAATTTTTTCTATATATTTTTAGTTGTCCAGCTAATTTCTTTCTATTTTTAGTAGAGATGGGGTCTTGCTCTTGCTCAGGCTGGTCTCAAACTCCTGAGCTCAAACAATCCACCCGCCTTGGCACTCTCAGAGTGCTAGGATTACAGCCACCGCGCCCAGCCGAGTCTCTAAAATCTTATGTCTTCCTTTTTTTTTTTTTTTTTTTCCTTTCTTGCAAGTTAGTTTATTCTAACTCTGAAAGCTAGAAAAGAGAGAATTAATGGAAATGAGATTGCTTTGGTTCAATCTCAAGTGCCAATAAATGGTGAGAGTATTAGGCCTTTCTATTATTCAGAATTCTCTCTTTTTTTTTTTTTTTTTTTTTTTTTGAGACAGAGTCTCACTTTGTTGCCCAGGCTAGAGTGAGTGCCGTGGCGTCAGCCTAGCTCACAGCAACCTCAAACTCCTGGGCTCAAGCGATCCTCCTGCCTCAGCCTCCCGAGTAGCTGGGACTACAGGCATGCGCCACCATGCCCGGCTAATTTTTTCTGTATATATATATATATATTTTTAGTTGTCCATATAATTTCTTTCTATTTTTGGTAGAGACGGGGTCTCGCTCTTGCTCAGGCTGGTCTCGAACTCCTGACCTTGAGCGATCCACCCGCCTCGGCCTCCCAGAGTGCTAGGATTACAGGCGTGAGCCACCGCGCCTGGCCTCAGAATTCTCTTGATTACAAGTGACATATACCCAACTTAAATTAGCTTAAGTTAGAAAAAAATAATAATAAGGGTGTTCACTGGCTTAAGGAATCAGAACTAGGAGGTTTAGCTAAGACTAAGGCTCTTTGTCTCCATCCCCTCTGCATACCTCTCTGGGTGTCAGCTCCATCCTTTACAAATGCTTTCCTCATGAGGCTGGAATTGTGGCTTCCTGCACCTGTGGGCTCACAGCTTAACAGCTTCATGACCTAGGAGGAAAGAGATTCATTTTGTATCTACTCCTGCCAAATTTTTTTTGAAGGAAAGACTCCCAAGTTGGCCTGGCTAGGTCATGTGTCCATCCCTGGACCAATCACTGTGATAAAAGGAATAGGATCCCATAGGCCAGCCTGATCTTTTGCCCACTCTTGTATTCTGGGGATCAATATTGGTTATCAGAAAAAAAGATACTAAACAAGCACAGTATTCACTTTAGCAGTGAATGTCAAAAATGTCAAAATAAGTTATTTTTTAAAGTTTGTATATATATGCATACATGTGTAAGATAACTTACTTTAGTGAATACCTATTATATATATGTTTTTCCTGAACCATTTGAAACTAAGTTGCATACATCAGGCCTTTTGATCCCTAAATACTCCAGTGTGTCTTTCCTAAAAGACCATATTCTTAAGTAATCATTGTCTAGCTTTTCTTTTTGTTCCCTTGTAACTAATAAAGAATCTACAGGGAGGCACTTTAAGGTCATGAATATATCCTGCCCCTCTTCAAATTATTCTCCCTAGATTTAGCATCCCTTGATGATTCTGGACTGTACTCATCTTTTCTATGTTGGTTACAAAATGATTTTTTGTCTCTGCCACTTCCTCTGCATTTAACGTTTGGGTTTTGTAGTAAACAAGAGCTCTCCCTTCTCCCTCATGTCTGTCATTGGTGTGGATTCCTGTTGTTCTCAGTGACTTGTAATTCTTTACTGTCCTTAATTATTAATACCTTGGTGCTCAGATGATCTGAGTTTTGAGTGAGAGCTCTTCAAGCTGACTCTTGTATTGTTTTGACATGCCCTCTTCATTTTTTTCAGGCACTCTTATTTTCTGACATGGCAGGATGTTTCAGGCTCGTCTTCCATCTTCCCTGCCTTAGCCTTGGAATCAGCCATTTCTCTGAGGGGCTTTAGTATTAGACGTCAAGATCTAGTGCTAGGTGTACACGTTGCTAATGGGGCATCTTTGCTCTTAGGCCCTTGTAGTTGTGAAAACTAAGGGGGGAAAATACACACACATGCACATACTGATATATGTACACATGGATATATCTATATAAGTGTACACATACATGCCTGTGTTCATACATATTATAGAATTCCTGAGTTCACACTGATGAATTCAGATTCATCCCACAGTATTTTCCTTGCCTTAACAACATGTCATATTTGCCATCTCCCCTATTAGTGAGAACCCCAGCTCCCAATGTCAACACATTTACTTGTTTGCTTAATCCTATAACACATCTAAAATAATTTCAGAATCACATCACCCATACAACTACCAAAAGAAAGAGTTGAGGATTTGTTTGCTGTTTTTCTGCCTTCTTCCAAAAGCTGAGAGTATGTAGTCAAATACTGTGCTTATTAATTAATGAGATTAGAATTTTAATCTCCATGAGATATGGTCATGTTATTCATTTGAAACATAACTTGAATTCATTTGTTTGAACTTGCTTTCATCTTTAGTTTTTTATTTTTTAATATGTAGAACTCTGACATGTTTCTAAAGGTCAAATCTGTGTAAGGTGTCCTCAGAGAAGTCTCTCTCCCTCCGGTATCCCTTCTACCCTGTCGTTTCTTCCATCCGTTCTAGATAATTATTGTTTTTTGGTTTATCCTTCCTGTGTCTCTTTTTATAATGATAAGTAGACATGTACATGTTTTCTTATTTTCCCTTTATTCTTACACAAAAGGTAGGAAATTGCACTTTGCTTTTTTTTTACTTAACGTATCTTAGAAATCATTCCATATAACTTTGTGGAATTCTTTCTTAATTGTTTTTACAGCTATATAGTACTCCATTGTATGTATCCTAATTTACTCAATGACTTATGTTTAGATAATTAGGTAGTTTTCATTATTTTGCCAGTGCCAAATGTTGCAATGAATAACCTCATGCATATGTTTATATATTGTTGGAGCTATATTTTTAGATTAAATTCTTGTAAGTAGAATTGCAGAGTCAAAGGTTACATGCATATGTAGTTTTGTTAATAGATACTATTTGGCCACTATTTTTGAAGAAACTGGAACTTCAAGGAGCAAACAAGCATTCATGGGCCAAATCCATCTATAGGTATAGCAATTTGGAGATTAAAATATCTTCATTTGATAAAACTCTCAAGCATAAGGTTTTTAAAACTTATTTCAAAGAAGGGAAAGACACATTTTATCTGGTCTTCCTGGAGGATAAATTCAGATGATATTTTCTTGATATCCTGTTTGAAAATCCCATTTGTAAGCTTGCAAGGAATGTTTTCTTCCTGATACGTGTCTTTATCAGAAGAGCTCCAGGAAGAATTTTTGGAAGTTAAATCGATTCTCTTACCAAAGTAACTTCCAGAAAATCACTTTGAAGATTTTACAGGTAGAGTATCTTCTTATTTACCTCTAAATAAGGGAGCAGGTTCAGTAGGCATTTTCGTATTTTACTGACATATATTTGACAAAGTGTTCTCCCCAGCCCACCCCAGCCCCAGCTTCTGGCTAGGAAAATCTAGTAGTGCCTCAGGCTTGACTTTCAAAGTGCCTCACCATGATTCTTCCTCCTTACTTTCAACATCTACTGTGTTTCTGAATGTGTACACAAGTCTCATAGTAAAGTGTCATATTTTGAGGTCCCTTAATTACCATTTGGGCTTGGTTTAGCTTTGAGTGTGATGTTCCATAGTGAAGGACACGTTTCCAACATGCAACATAAATATAGACAAAGTCTTCTAATATAATGCAGTTACACTTAGTAAATAGATAAAATTGATTTCAAATGTTAGGATTTTACAGAAGATTCAATGGGCCTCTGAGCATGTGTTTATTATGGTGATAATATCACTTTTCTTTATATTTGTGTCAAAAAATTTAGCACAAACCTGTCGCTTAAAAGTTCTAAAAAAAAAAAACTGTCAACATCTATGGGTTTGTGAAATTTTTTCTATATTTGGGTCATTTGAATGTTTTTGTTGCTGATTCTTCTAGTCATTATTTTGAGATTCAAATAACATGAAAGGAGATTTGAAGTTTTTACTTTTTCAGAAGGGAGACTGGGGTTTTAAAAATAAGAGTCAGGTGGCCGGGCGCGGTGGCTCACGCCTATAATCCTAGCACTCTGGGAGGCCGAGGCGGGTGGATTGCTCAAGGTCAGGAGTTCGAGACCAGCCTGAGCGAGACCCCGTCTCTACTAAAAATAGAAAGACATTATATGGACACCTAAAAATCTATATAGAAAAAATTAGCCGGGCATAGTGGCGCATGCCTGTAGTCCCAGCTACTTGGGAGGCTGAGGCAGTAGGATCGCTTAAGCCCAGGAGTTTGAGGTTGCTGTGAGCTAAGCTGACGCCACGGCACTCACTCTAGCCTGGGCAACAAAGTGAGACTCTGTCTCAACAACAAAAAAAAAAAAAAATAAGAGTCAGGAAACAGTGTTTGGTATTAAAAACTAATATCCTGACCCAGCTCACCTGAGTGTCAGCGTCTGCTCTCCTGCTGAGTTGGGGACCTTTGCTGCCTTTAAACCTCAGTTTCCTCATCTGGAATACAAGGATTATTTGCCGTGGCTCCCTCATGGGATTGTGGTTATACTAATTAAATGAGACATGGAATTCGTAAGTAACTGGAAGAATATAAATTGCTATACAGCTTTCTTAATGAGAAACCATGTAACATGAGATAAATAAATATTCACATGAACATTTAGTATGTTTTTAAACTGTATTACCTGAGTCTCCTTCTGAACTGATAAGTGGAAGAACTGTTGCTTTTTTCCCTCTGCTTGAGAGTGCAAGTCCCTTGTTCAAGTCTGTAATCCTCTAAAGTGGCAGGAGCCCTTGAGTTTCACTTCCTTGGGTTGGATCAAAATAGTTTTTATCGTTAACTTTCCTGGTATTTGGGCAAGCCAGTCTTCGGCCTGTGGCATCAAAGGTGGGTGGAGTTTGTGCTGGCCTGGTTGGGGAATCTGTGAGAGATGAAGGCTTGGGGAAGATGAAGGTTGGGGAATCTCAAGAGAGAAGCAGGCTTAGTTAGCAATCAGCACTGCTTGGTATGCGTGCCGGATTGTCCTCTGAACAAGGCTATCCAGTTTCCCTGTCTTTCCCTACACCTTCCACTTATGTCCTGAAGGGAAATACCAGTACTGTTAGTTCTTTCCTCTTCCTCTATGTTCTGTCACTCGCCACAACTTCCTGGTTCTACTCCTACTGGGCCTTCCAAAGCATTTTCACCCTTGAGTTCTTGTTGATTGTGTCCAACTTAGGCCCTTAGTCCCTCTCGCTTGGCCTTGCCATCATGACCCTCTTCACTCATAATGAAGTCTGAGCTCTCTGGCTTGGTGTACCCTTGATTTTTCTTTTCAGGTCCATCATGTGGTGCTTCTGTTCACTTGCCCCCATCATCCAGCCACACAACTATCTTTTACTAAATGGATCTAGAACACGGTTCCATTCCCTGAGAGTGTCGTAGTTATTAAGAGCACAGACTCTGCCTGGGTTCAAATCCTGTCTGCACCATTTGCTAGGCATGTTACCCTGAAAATCTAACTTAACCTCACAGTGCCTGAGATTTCTCACAATAAAATGAGACTAAGAATACTATTCTGCCTTATGGGGTTGTTGTGAGGAGTAAAGGAGATATTCTATGTAGAGGACTCAGAACTGCATCCATCTATTGCTTAAAAGAATTTTGTAAGACTTTCTTAAATATTTATTAAATATTTAATATGTATAAGGTATAAGACTGCTCACTCTGAGGAATACAAAACTTAGTGAAGTACATACTGCCCTCTAAGAGCTTAGATTCTGGTAGGAGAGGTCAAAGAAGTATAAAATATTGATCCATTCAGCAAATGATTATTGAGCAATTGCATAGGATCCAGGCAGTGTATATAGTTACATGGGTTCTGAACTTGGTGTCATAGCTAATGATTAATTTTGGTGAAAAATCAAGAGTTTGAGTAGCTTAAGCAAAGCACAGTTGAAGTGAAAGATGGATGGACTTTGCCCCTGTCTACCTCTCTGAGGAAGCTTCCATGTATTCCCTTGGGCTGTGGCTGTAGATGGACCGTAGGATTTTCATAATTATAAGCTCCTCAAGGGCAGAGAAAGTGTTCCCTTCATTTTTGAGTTCCTTAGTGCTCACTCCAGATCTAGCACATACTCACCTGGGGGATGATGAGAGATTAGGGAGATGTCTTTTCCTATGTAACTTAAAGGGAGATTGTGATTTGATGATTCTTAATATCCGTGAAGCAGTTAAACTTCCAGAGAAGACATTTGTATAAACTGAAAATGAGGCTTTTGGAGATGCTCATATTATTTCTTACATATTAATCGTAGCCATAGTAGTCATGATAGCAGTATAATACAGTGAATTTTACATCAGTCCATGCAGATATCTCTTCCCATTTTTCTGTATATTTCTGGGAAGAAACTCTTGTAGATTCTCCATTAAAGCCTTCCCTGGTCCTAGAATTCCAGGGTGTGATTTCATGACTTTGATCACATGAGAAATCTTAGTTTTAAAAACTGCCCAACAGTTTTAATTCTGAATTTCTCCTTGTAGCAAGGAGCAAGGACCAACCCCAGTGGAGAAAAAGAAGAAAGGAAAAAGGAAAAGTGAAACTACAGTGGAGAGTTTAGAGCTGGATCAGGGCCTGCCGAACCCATCCCTGCGGAGTCCTGAGGAGTCCACTGAGTCTGCAGACAGCCAGGTACAGCTGTGACCGGGAGGCCTGGTGGAGGTTACGGCTGCCGGATGGGGTCTTGCTGACACTGATCCTGTTGCTCCTCTATGCCTGTCTCTAGCATACTACCTAGACCTGGGCTTTTACTGTTTTGGCGGGTGAGCAGGTAGACTATAGTCTTTATCCCTACCCTGATCCTTATACTAATAATATTTCAGTTTTTTAGTGATGTTGGCTTCATTCTTGGAAAGCGGCATGATATTAGGCTGCAGAGGGAGTTGATATGGCAATTGAAGTTGTAAGCTAAGCTAAATAAGGCTCAGGGGGCCTGGTTTGCCATGTAGGTAATGCATTTAGTACTCAGAATGCTAGGCCAGTCTGCACAAGGACATTTTTATAATCCAGATGCTAGAAAAGTCAGAGATATATTCATTATGCCAAAAAGTAAGGAAGGTTTGGCCAAACATGGAAATAAGGAGTTGCCCATCTAAATCAGATTCCTAAAAATAAGCCAAAGTATGCCCATGACATTGTGAGGATTTTCCCTCTGAGTTGAGGCAACCTCTCTTGGACATGAAGTCTAATATTTGAAAGCACTCTGTTTCCTCTAATATCCATAGCAATTTAATTGAGCCACGCTGCTGCATGGGGACCATTTAGAATAAGAGCGACTTACTGTACGTTCCAGGATCATCTGGGCCTTCATAGGTTTCTCACTATAGGAAGCTGGCAGCTCGTAATGTCATAATATTAATAGGCAATGGTGTCTGGTGTCAGAGCAGAGATCCCCTCACTGCCTACAAACTGAGGCAGGTGGCCGTTAGGTATCTACATCGGCAGAGAAGCAAGCACATTGAGTTGATGGGATTTGGCAGGCAATGAAGTGTTTGCAAGATGCTGATCTGTGTGTGTGGGCTCAGGGCAAGGTTTTTATGTAGAATCCCTCATGTAAAGTTAAACGCCTTAGAACGTTTAACATAGTGACTTAGTGAAGAAGTGATGGGAACACAGAGAGATGTCCGGGAGGTATCTTTTAGAAAAAAAGAGAGTTGGATTTTGCTTTTGTTTCTGTTTTTTAAGGTTTAAATATTTGAGAATGAGCTAGTTGGTGAAGGGTTCCCTGAAGTGAGTCTGTAGTTACCTGGATATGATGAGTCAGTAGAGGTGAAGTGTATGGCTCTCTGTTTGAGGCAAGCCACTGGGCTGCTTTGTTGTTGAATGTTTCTTTAAAAGGTACAAGCTACTAAATTAGCGATGAGTCCTTAGATCGTCACAATCAAGGTCACTCATGAACTTGTTTTGTCATGCTTAAGCTGTCTCTCTGCATTTCAAGAAGTGTTATGAGATTCTCAAACTACGTTCTCATAAAACTCGTATTAATTAGTTTTTCAAACCACACTGTTAGAAGTATGTGGTAAGTATTGTGAATTCGAAATAAAGTACTATCATTGTCATTGTTATAAAATCTGAGCTTCTAGCTAATGCCACAGGGACCTCAAAGATGATGGAGTTCACCTCCCGTCTCTGTTTTATTGGAGTAGAAGCAGATCCCAGAAAGGAAGAAAAAAATCACTGCCATTGACAAACAAAACATGTCTCACCAGACTCTACCTTCTTTTTAGTGGTTAATAGCAATTTGGAGATTGGGCTTTTACTCACTAGCTCACTCGTCTAGATCCCCTTTTGAGTGAATTTAGTCCTTAAAAGAGTTGTGTTTAAGAAAGATTTCTTTCGTAAGGTGAGAAGGCTCTCCTTGGCGTGTTAGTAAATATAGATGAGGGTATTCTTGTGTAGGTTTTTGCCTCTTCAACTCACAGAGCTTCTCTGATGGGTGCGTTTGCCCTGCAGAAACGACGCTCAGGACGGCAAGTAAAGCGCAGAAAATACAACGAGGACCTGGATTTCAAAGTGGTGGACGATGATGGGGAAACAATCGCTGTTCTTGGAGCTGGCCGAACATCTGCGCTCTCAGCTTCTACACTGGCTTGGCAGGCAGAGGTATGACCTTTCCGTGAGGGTACTGACCTTGACTGCACAGTCATTTTCGCCTAGTTGACAAAGTTGTTCTATAGCTCTTTGCTAAAGCATAAATTAGGACATTTTAACTGTTGCTTGATTTAACTTCCTTGCCCTTAGAATAAAATGCAGACTCTTTACTGTGTTCATTAGGACCGTCTATGATCACAGTCTCTCTATTGCACTAACTTAGTTTTTTAGATAAGTGACTTTTCTTTATCTCTCATTACTCTCCAGTCAAAAGACTGGCCGTCTTTTAAGCCTTGAACTAACAGTTCGTCCCCACTGACAGGCCTTTGCCTGTGTTGTTTCTTCTGCTTGGAATTCTTTACATTTACCATTGTTTACCATTCTTTAAGTTTTGCCTAAAATGGTGTCTCCTTAGAGAGGTCTTTCCTGATTCCTTTATCCAAAGTAGATCCCTGCCTCTTGTCCCAATGATTCTATATTTCAACTCCTTTATTTCTTACATAGTACTTACTACAACTTATAATTGCGTTTGAATGTGTTTGATCTCTGATTTTGTTTTATTTGTCTCTCCCATTAGAATGTAAAAGTCTTATGTAGTAAGTAATTGTTCAGTGAGATCAAATGAACTAGGACTTACTTTTGGAGCTTTGGTTCAGCAAATGTGTATTGAAAGACTGGAAATATGTGCTAGGTACAGTGGGTGGACAGGAAAGGAGTAGTTAGGGGTATAGGAAGACAGGGACTGGAGTAACATTTCCAACAGGAACTAAAGGCCCAGGACCTGAATGGCACAACAGGGTCATATGTCAAATGGATGAGCTCGGCTGAATGCTGGAGTGTGATTTGAGGGGTGAGAAGTAGGAGATGAGGCTGAGAAGTAGGAGCAGAGGATGCAGGGCCTTGGATATCACCTAAGGTATTCGGCCTATATAATGTAGACTGGGGTAGGAGGCATTGATGGGTTCAAGCAGAGAAGCAAGACAGCTATGTTTGCATTGTAGCAATTTCCATTGGGAGCAATGTCGAGGAGGAATTGATACAGAGCTAATAACATTAGGACTTGATGCAGAGGTACTAGAAAGGAAAAGGGTTAAATACTGAAAAGGAAGAGGTCTGTGCCAAGGAGCTTATAGAGAAGAAATGAAAAGCAAGAGAAATAGCAGGGTGTGCATGTAGGAGGGACATTATTGCCAGCAGCACATGCTGGGACACAGGCCGTCTGTTGTTACAGAGTCCCTGTCGCTGACTTGGCAGAATTCACACTCTGGATGGAGTGGTAGCAGCATAAATACCTGTCATTCCTCCTGGGCACTGGTGTGTCTTTCGGAATCTGATAATACTTTATCTTCTCCAACCACCTTGCCTCTAACTTAAAACATTTTCATATAATTTCACATATCCTTTGACTCTGTCTTTGCATGGAAGGTAGCAGGGAGCAGGGGTTATTGTCGATATTTTAACAATCAAGAAACTGAGGCACAGAACAATCCAGGTCAGAGTTATATAGCAGCAGTTAATCAGTGACTAGCATATAAGAGTTGATTTCATGCCTCTGCCAAGGGTTATCCAACTAATGAGTATAATACTTTATTGGGATAATAATTTGACATATTATCATTGCAATATTTTTTAAGTAAATAGTTAAAAATAGCTCTTGCAAGACTGGTATGAGGTGATAGGATTGTATTGCTTTATAATGGGTTTTCCTTCCTAGGGGATTTTATGGTTGGTTTGATAGTTAAAACACTATGAGGGATCTTATTTTCTCCTAGTAGCCATTCAGCCTAACCCATTAACTGTATTTCAGATGTTATGACTTCTCTCCTGGCACTGGAGGGGCAGTGATAGCTGATCTGACACAAATAATTCAGGAAATTTTATGTGTCTTATTCAAGGCTCTTTTTTCCTTCTAAGGATACAGCAAAGAGAGGATTTACACATGGAGAAACATAAGATAAAATGGAATTTGCATTAATTATGCCTCAAAAAATTTTACCAAATTTAAGCAAGAAAGAAGCCTTGGTTTTGGCTTTGATGTTCAGAGAGGCACCCATGTGGATCTGGCCTCCGCGCCAAAGGCCTGGCGTAGCATGCAAAACAGGCCAGAGAGCCAGTCTGGGACTGGAGAAGTCAGCTGATCAAGCGGTTTTCCAATCAGTGCTCCATAGAGCCCTGGTTGCTGCAGAACCAAAAGAGTTCCATTTGCCACTGTTTTACATACCAGGCTTCCTGGTGAAGTTTGAACAGTGATTTCCCAGGCCAATGCAAAGCCTTAAAGCCATGGATTCCAGGCATCAGGTGGCACAGAAAATCACTGAGGAAGATGAGGCTTTTTCTTATGTTCCTGTCCCAGGGCCCTTTGGGTGGGAGTCTGCCTGCTAGCTTTAGCTCAGTGCAGAAAAAAGGATGGAGTCAGCACCAGAATGGCCCCACTGCCACCTCTCCAAATCTGCGCAGTGTCTTGTCAGCATGCTAAGCCTACTTCTGTGACTGCTGGCCCTTGTCCCAGCCCCAGATAGCAACCTCAGCATTGGTTACGGAGTGGTGAGTTGCTAAAAACATCTTTACACACAATTCACCGTAGCTCAAGACTGGCATATTATCACAGCCCCACTTTGCAGTCCAGAACACAGTCCCAAGCTCCTGACCTGGGTATCAGATCCAGGGGCTGGAAATAAGTTTCCATCCTAACTGTGACTCTTTGCTTTCTTATTCTTTGGCAAACTGATATTGGTGCCTGGAACAGAGACAGATGTTCATGGTTCTGCAGTGCATTTACAATGTGTAGGCTTTTACAAGGCTGCCTCAGTTTTTGCCTTCTACAATTTCGGTGGCTTGTATGATTTTTGCCTTTTGGAGCAAAATTACTTATTTACTTTTAAATCATTTATCCCCCTGAGTGGGTGTCCTGTTCCTGGAGGTACTACAACATCAGGTTGATGCATGGAGTGGACAGAGCAAGCTCCTGTTCCTTTTCCCTGCTCCAAAAATCCATTTGATACATGTTCTCTATTAAACCAATAGGAGCATATACTACACATGCTCTTCCACAAAAGGCCAAGAAGTGATGACAAAAGGACTTTAATTTGAACGAGGGTTTAGCTCTTGGTCCTCCTGTGGCTCTGTGGTCTATGCATACAGTACTCTCTTCTTGGTCGGCCTATTCCTGTGCCTGGCAGGCTGAGCACAGTTGTTTCCTCCTCAAGGACTAAGTTCCTTGCTCCCCCTGAGCTGGGGATAAGTGCCTCTCCTCCCTGCTCCTATCGCACTCTGATATGTTTAACTCTGTCATTGTCTTTTGAACACCTGCCAACTTTTTTGCTTCCTTCTTCTAAAACATGAGCTACTTTAGGGTAGGGTTTATATCTTTTTTTCCTGTGTATCATTCAGGCATGAAAGAGTTTCAACAAAGTAAAATTTACATTAACTCCTAGGAGCCATTCTGATGAAACCATACTCCCACCTTCTGTTTTGTAATATTATTTACTGTTGTTATTAGTATATTCTCAAAGTTGAGTTAGCTGGAACCCTTACACCACTCACTTAAATCTATGACTGTTCTGATTTTCATTACCTCTGCCATGCTGTTTTGATTATCACTTGTAATTTTTGCCTTTAATCAGAGTGTAAAGTTTTTCAAAATAGGCATCTTTTTTTTTTTTGGAGTTTCACTCTGTCCCTTCAGCTGTACTGCAGTGCAGTGCAGTGGCATCATCATAGCTCACTGCAGCCTCAAACTCCTGGGCTCAAGCGATTCTTCTGCCTCAGCTTCCCGAGTAGCTGGGACTACAAGCACATGCCACCACACCTGGCTAATGTTTCTGTTTTCTTGTAGAGACAGAGTCTCACTCTTGCTCATGCTGGTCTTGAACTCCTGAGCTCAAGCAATCCTCCTGCCTTGGCCTGCCAGAGTGCTAGGATTACAGGCGTGAGCCACCTCACCCAGCCTCACTTTGTAATTTATCATAATTTCCACTTAGCATAGGTAGAACTTTGTTTCCATTGAGTAGTAGCTAACATAAAGACTTGTACTTAGTTGTACTTGTCCTGTTTATTCAGTGAATGAATAAATATATTGAAAATCCATTATGTAAACAGGTATGATTTTTTTAACTGAGAAATACAAGCAACTGGTATTTTTCTTTTTCCTCAGGCTCTTGTTTTCTCCATTTCCTTTTGCTGGTATTTATTTCCGACCGGCATTCATATGTTTCTCACTCTAAGGAAGCATTTAAACCCACAGACAGACCTACTTTTCTAAGGCTCCTGGCTGCTGTTTGGCATTGCTGTATCTTTGTACCAGCTTGTGTGGCTCAGTACAGGGGCATTGTTGGGGCCCTTCATCATCAGGCTCCACTTTGCCTGGGTGGATGGGTTTCTTATGTCTGTACCCATTTCTTCATTGGGTTCAGCTACCTGTTCTCATACTGTGTTTTTCTTCAAATTCTTTCCTGTATTTGTTTCCTCTTGGTTTTTGCTGCAGCCCCTGGGCTGAGGCCAGTGTTCAGTTTACTGCAGCACACACTTTCGTAGCTCCCTGCTACAAATCTCTGTCTTCCCTAAGCCAATACCAGACTAATTTTCCCGACATACCAGGGAAATTGCTAGTATATCTCAGTCACCTGCTCAAGAATCTGAGGTGGTTGCTTCTTAACTCCTGTGTTTTTAAAAGTGTGACCACACACTACTTGTTTACCCTCATTGATTTCCACTCCTCATTATGTATAATGCTTTTACTCTAATAGGACAAGTTACTTAGTGTTCCAAATATGCATAATAACTTCCTATGCTGCTGTTCTTTTATCCTTCAGGTTCGTTCGTCTCACCTTCCTCTTTGCTGTCTTCATTTATGAGTCACCGTTCTTTAGGGTCCAACTAAAACCTCACTTAGTCTGTGAAATCCAACCTGTTCTTGCTCTCTGAACTCTCATTGGACTATAGTTACCGTCATACCAATTAGCATTTATCCTAGGGCATTTCTAAGACAAATATATTTATTTTGTTTTCCCTGAAAATGTGTAATCCCCTTGATACTGGGCATCAAGCTTGATATTACTTTGGTGTGTTCCTTGGCACTCAGTAATTACTTGTTGATTTGAAAGTGATTTGCTTCTTTCTAGACCACTTCCTTATGGCTAGCAAAATAGAAGTAAATGAGGTAGTTGATGAGGTTGGGGGTGAATAGGGTTAAAAGTTTTTGAAATTTTCCCTAAGAATAAAATTTTTAAAATATATAAATCTCTGACATACAAGTGAATGAATTAAAATGGTCTTCTTTGAAGGATAATTTGAGGAAATTCCAAGCAGTTGAGAACAGATGGTTGTTATGGAAGTATGTTTGGCAAGCAGATTTAGTTTATATCTGTGTGTATCTGTATACACTGAGTGTTTATACACACATGATCATACTTATGCACAATCTCTGTTTAGAAAAAAAAAGCCCTGATTTTCCTCCCTACTTTGATGTGTATTTTGGAAATGCTTCTCCCTTTTCTTTTTATTAGGATAGAATGAAAACGCGTTTTCAGTATTAGATGATCACTATTGATCTTTCCCACTAGTGCTCACCCTCTCTTCTTTAACCAGTGCCAAAAAATAAATTGAAATTTTATTTCAAATTTTTCCTAGGATGAAGAGTGGTTTAAGCCTTCCGGCATCCCTTTAATACTTAAAGTCCTGTGCTTTCTTCATCCATGTGTTAAAGTTTCCTTAGATCTGGTCTTAGTAAAATACTCTGAATAGCAATCAAAATCCTTCCATCAGAAACCATCTTTATCGAAATTGTGGTACATATACACAGTGGACTATTATATAGCCATAAAAAAGAATGATATCCTGCCATTTGCAACAACATGGGCGGAACTGGAGAACATTATGTTAAGTGAAATAAGCCAAGCACAGAAAGATAAATCTCACATGTTTGCTCTCGTATGTGGGAGCTAAATATTAAAAACAGTTGATCTTATGGAGACAGAGAGTAGAATGGTGATTACCAGAGGCTGGGAAGGGCAGCAGGAAGGGGATGATTAATGGGTGTAAAAATATAATTAGATAGCATGAACAGTATTTGATAGCACAATATAGTGACTATAATCAACAATAAGAGTATACTTTAAAATAACTAAAAGAGTGAAACTGTAATGTTCCTAATACAAAGTAATGATAAATGCCTGAGGTGACAGATTTGATTAATTAACATTATATGCCTATGTCAAAACATCACCTGTACCCTATAAATACATACAAATATTATACGCCCATAATAATTTTTTTTTTAATTTTAAAAAAGAGAAACCATCTTTATTCTTCATGGTAGGTAAGAATAAGAGTATTTGAAGCAATCCAGTAGTAAGGAAGAGAACATTGTTCCTTTAAGTGTGTATGCACACGTGTGAATGCTTGTTTGCTACTCTGGGGTACAAAGACTTAGAAGCAGGAAGGGAACGTAGTCAGCAATTATGAAAGTTCAGTGCCGGCCCACAGATCTAACTCACATACCACTTCATTTCCAAAGCTTCGTCTAGTTCACCCAAGTGTTCTGGCTTCTGCGTTCTCATAACACGTTATACTACTATTACTATGTTCTATTGTAAAATCTCTTAACATTATTTATTCAAAAATATTTATTGATCACCTACTATATGCCAAAGACTGGGTGCTGGGGATAACACCAAGGAACAAAGGAGGCAAAAATTTCTGCCCTCATGGAGGGTCCTGCAACAAATACACAACCCATCTCTTCCTCCACATGTTTGGCAGATTTTGAACCTCCATGGGATAGTAGGCCAAAGCGCTAAGGTCAAAACTTTCAAAGGATACAAATAAGTAGAGAGAGGCTGGTAATAAACCTAATAAATGACAAAATTATGTAGTATGTCCATGGCAATAAGTGCTGTGAAAAAAGATACCAGAGTAAGAGTTATATGGAATTCAGGGATGAGTGTTGCAGTCATAAACAAGATGGTCAGAGTTGCCTTCATTAAAAAGGTAATATTTGAGCAAAGAATTGAAAGATGTGAAGGAGGGAGGAAGTTATGTGGGGGAGAAGAGCATTGTAGGCAGAGGAAACAGTCAATGCAGAGTCCCTTTGGTAAAAGCATGCCTGGTATGTATGAAAAATAGACAAGGAGACCTGAAGGTAACAGATGAGGTAGGAGGGTGGGTGTAGATCCTGTGGGTTTTATAGACCATGGGAAGATCTTTGGTTTTACTCTGAGTTAAAAGCGAAGCCTTTTAAGCAGTGTAAGCCAAGGTGTAACATAATAAAAAGGGTCATTCTCAATGTTATATTGAGAATTGACTTGGTGTGGCAGGAATAGAAGCAGGGAGACTAGTTAAGAGGCTCTTGAGAATAATCTGGGTGAGAAATGAAGGTGGTATGGACCAGGCTTAGAAGCAGTAGAGGTGGTAAGAAATAGGCTGGATTTTAGACATATTTTAAAGGTAGAGCCAACAAGATTTCTTGACTAGTCAGATATGGTATATAGAGAGAAAAGAGAAGAGTCAAGGATTACATAAGGTTTTTGGTTTGAGCACCTATAAGGGTAGTTTGCTCTAACTCAAATGGGAGAAAACTGTAGGTAGAAGGGATGGGGATGGGGGGTTGTTGGCTAGGGGATCAGGAGTTTAGATTTTAGAAATTTGAAATACCTCTGAGATATTCAAGTGGAAATGGCAAGTAACAATTAGATAAATAAGGCTGAAGTCAGGGGAGAAGTTCTGAGCTGGATGTATATACACTTGCAGGTATCATAATGAACTCAGTATTTAAAACCATGAGACTGCATGAGATCACTAAGAGAATGAGAATAGATAGAAAAGAAGCCCAAAAACTAGGCCGTAGGCAACTCCAGTAATAATAGTTAGTGTTGGAGGATTTCCACTGCCAGGTAAGATGTAGTAGATCGTGGCAGGCCAACACTCAATTGCAAGAGACCGAAGGGGAAAAAAAAAAAAAAGTTACATTGTAAAAAGCATATTTTAAAAGATACCAGATAGCTATGGAAGAAATCCAGCCTATTTCTCACTATCTCCATTGCTTCTCTCCTGGTCCATACCATCTTCATTTCTTATCCAGATTATTCATTTAGAATTAAATGAACTATTAATAAAATTTCAGATGGTGGAGAGTTATCCCCAGGTGAGTTGAAAATTGCTGGCTCTTTTCTTCTCTGGAAATGTTTCTCAGTTCTGGGAACAGGTTAAGGAACAGGCTTGGCCCAGAGAGACTGTTCTGGGTTGAAGAGAAACCATCGAACCCTGGGGGTGATTATACAGGGATGGTGAACTATTTGGAAACTAAAGGAACCCCCAAAGCAAGGGGATTTCCCCAAGAGACTTTTGCTGAATTCTGGAGCATCCCAGGAAGCTAGGAGTTCAGCCAGAAGGCAGATTGAAACCTTATAGTCTCCCAGTACTTTGGAGACAAAACATCTCACTAGAGGGATGGGCCTATCACAAAACAGTGACTCTCCCTTAAGATATTTGTGAAATTTTTAACCTGCTTGGGGTTAGAGAGTAAAATGCTAAGCTCAAAACTTCTATATATGTCAGGGCTTAAGCGAAAAAAGACCTTCCAGGTTCTCCATCAGTGACCTTGGGCATTCATGCTCCAGGAACAGGATAAAACAAGAGGTGGCTTGAATTGAATCTTAGTAACCCAGTCCTGACCAAACTCAATCCCTGACTGGATCAAGGAGACCCCCCTCCCATTTGTCTAAGAGAAAGTAGGAAACCCTTGTGGTAGAAAATATTGTTTGGAGCTGCCTTTTTATCTATAATGTCCAACATGTAATAAAAAATTATTAGATGTTTGAAGAGGCTGGAAAATGTGGCTGAAAACCAGAGAATAAGCTTATAATATTAATAGAAGCAGACCCCAGGTGTCTGCTTCTCCAGATAATGGAGTTAGCAGGAAAGAACTTTAAAATACCTATAATTAATATGTTAAAGAAAATAGTGGAAAAGATGGACAAGATAAATTTTAAATGAAGGCCTCCAACAGAGAATTAAATCTATAAAGAGAATCAGATCAACAGTCTAGAACTGAAAATTTCAATTTATAAAATTCAGAACCCAGTGGATGGATTTAAAAGCAGATTACATAAAGCAGAAGGTAAGATTAGTAAATATGACAACAGATCAGTGTAAAAAATTTAAACTGAAGCTCACAGAGAAAAATGAATGGATAGAACAGAGCAAAAAGGAAAAGCATAAGAGAGACAAGTGGGGTGCAGTTAAAAAATCTAATGTATTTCTGATTGGAGTCCTAGGTATAGAGATTGGAGCAGAGCAGCATTAGAAGGTGTAATTAATGACCAAGAATTTCTAAACTGATGGAGGATATCAGCCAGTAGATTCGAAGTCAGATAACCCTCAAGCAGGAAAAATACAAAAAAGAAAACCATACCTAGATATATCTTAAGCTATAGAAAACCACAGACTGAGGGAACATCTTAAAAGCCACTAGAGAAAAACTGCCAGCGAATATGATATTAAGTGGTACAATATTGGATGCATTCTTCTTGAATTTGGGAGTAAGAAAAAATTCGGCTATCATCATTTATACTCTAAAATATACTGGAGGACCTGACCACTACACTAAAGAAAAAGAAGAAATAAAAAATTTAAAGATTAGAAAGGAAGAAATAAAACTTTTTCATTATTTGTAGATGACTTGACTGTGTATGTAGAAAATTGAACATAATCTACAAACCATTAGAATTAGTGTGGATTTAACTAAGTTGCTGGATATAAAGACAATATACAAAAATATGTATTTTGTTTCTATAAACTTGCAACATGAATCAGGAAAGGATATTTATAAAATCCAATTTATAATAGCATCAAAGTATCAGATAGACTGGAATAACTCAGAAGATATGCAAGTCCTCTGTACTAAAAACATTGCAGACAAAGAAATAAAGATCTAAACAAATGAAGAGATATACTACATACATATATTTAGTATTGTTAAGATGTTTATAATTCAGTTCCAGTTAAAATCCAAGCAGGGCATTTTCTGTTGGTGGAAATTTTTTTGAAATTGCTAAAGACCCGCCAAGAATAACCTCAAGATAGAGCAGTATTGCCATAAGAATAGACAGACAAATAGACCAAGGGAACACATTTTTGTATTGTAGCTAATATTTAGCTACAATTTCCCATTTTTTCTATGTATGGTGACTTTTGGGACACCCTATAGAGCTATATTGTCCAATATGGACACTACCAATCACATGTGGCAATTGAGCACTTGAAATGTGGCTCGTCCGAATTGAGATGTGCTCTAAATGTAAAACACACACTATATTTTAAAGATTTAATATGAAAAAAGAATATAAAAATATTTTCTTAATTTTTGTAGATTACATGTTAAAATGATAATATTTTGGATATACTGGTTTAAATAAAAATATATTATTAAAATCAGTTACACCTGTTTCTTTTTATTTTTTTAATGTGACCACTAGAAAATTAAAAATTATGTATGTGAGCTGGGCACAGTGGTGCAACCTGTAATCCCAGCTAGTTGGAGGCTGAAGCATGAGGATCACTTAAGCCCAGGAGTTCAAGATCAGCCTGGGCAACACAGGGTCTTTTTTGGAGATCCTGTCTCCAAAAAACAATAACAAAAATATATGTATATATAAATTACATATGTGGCTTAATGACCTTGGTGGCAACAAAGATTTCTTAAACAGGACCCACGAATACTATTTATAAGAGAAAAGGCTGATAAAGTAGATTATGTAGAACTTCCATTCATCAAAAGACAGACAAAGAGATTGAAAAGGCAAACCATAGACTGGTAGAAAATGTTTGTAATATATATATGTGACAGAGGACTCTTAACTAAAATGTATAAAGAACTCCTGCAAATACATTTTTAAAAAGGCTATTTTAAAAATAGATAAATGACTTGAATAGGAGGTTCACAAAAGAGGCTATCCAAGTGGCCAATAAGCATGTGCTCAGCATCCTCAGTTATTAGGAAAATGTGAATTAAAAAGACAACACTGCACATCCACTAGAATGGCTAACATGTTAAAGACAGAATATCAAGTCACCTGGAACTCCCATATATTGCTGGTGGGTATAAAAGTTTTTGCAGTCACTTTGAAAAAAGTTTTGACAATATCCACTAAGACTAAACATATACCTACCCCATAACCCAGCATTTCCACTCCTAGGTATATATCCAAGATAAACAGACACACTTGTCTACTAAAAAACACGTAATTTATATGAATTTTATGCATAGTACAAAAATTGAAAGCAACCCAAATATTCCTTACCAATAGAGTGGATAAATAAAGTAGTGGTGGTGTATTTATTTATTTATTTATTTTTTTATTTCATCTTATTGTTATGGGGGATACAGAATTGCAGGTTACATACGTTGCCCATGTACCGCCTTTCCCCCCAAGTCAGAACTCCAGGCGTGTCTGTTCCCCAGATAGTGCGCGTTGCACCCATCATGTAGGTATATATCCCTCCCTTCCCCACCCCCCCCTTCCCGAGTCAGCACCTTCAAGCGTTACCATTCCCCAAACGGTGCGCAATGCACTCATTGTGAAGGCATACACCCATCCCCTCCCCCACCCCCCAGTGGTGGTGTATTTATACTACAAAATACTACACAGTATTACAAAAGAATTAAAATATTAGGTTAGTGCAAAAGTAATTGCAGTTTCGGACTGAATTTAAATCATTATAACTAAGTCAAACACACATCTTTATTAATTAAAATAGGAACCACTGCAATCAACACATTTTTGCCAATGAGAAATAAGTTTGTTTTTTCCTGTAGTACAAAAATCCGTGCTTAGGGATTTGATGACTTCTTGGAAAGCATTTTCTGCATGCTGCTGGTCATGGAAGCATTTTCCCTGCAAAAAGTTATCAAGATCCTTGAAGAAGTGGTAGTTGATTGGGGAGAGGTCAGGTGAATATGGTGAATGAGGCAAAACTTTGTAGCCCAATTCATTCAACTTTTGAAGCGTTGGTTGTGTGATGTGCAGTTGGGCATTGTCATGGAGAAGAATTGGGCCCTTTCTGTTGACCAATGCCAGCTGCAGGTGTTGCAGTTTTGGGTGCATCTCATCGATTTGCTGAGCAGACTTCTCATATGGAATGATTTCACTGGGATTCAGAAAACTGTAGTGGATCAGACTGGCAGCAGACCACCAAACAGTGACCATGACCCTTTTTTGGTGCAAGTTTGGCTTTGGGAAGTGCTTTGGAGCTGCTTCTTAGTCCAGCCACTGAGCTGGTTGTTACCGGTTGTTGCATAAACTCCAATTTTCACCATAATCCGATCGAGAAATGGTTCATTGTCAAGTACAGTAAGAGAAGACAACACTTCAAAACAACGATTTTTTTGCTTTTGGTCAGCTCATGAGGCACCCACTTATCAAGCTTTTTCACCTTTCCAATTTGCTTCAATTGCTAAATGACCATAGAGTGGTCGACCTTGAGTTCTTTGGCAACTTCTCATGCTTCCATGATTGCTCTCAATTGGTCGTTGTCAACTTCTGATGGCCGGCCACTGAGCTTATCTTCAAGGCTCTCATCTCCTATGCAAAACTTTTTGAACCACCACTGCACTGTACATTTGTTAGCAGTTCCTGGACCAAATGCGTTGTTGATGGTGCGAGTTGTCTCTGCTGCTTTACTACCCATTTTGAACTTGAATAAGAAAATCGCTGGAATTTGCTTTTTGTCTAACATCATTTTCATAGTCTAAAATAAATGTAAAATAAATAGCAAGTAATGAGTCATTAGCAAAAAAAATAAAGCAAGAAATGTGCATTAAAATGATGTGTAACATAACCACATTTATTTAAAAATAAATATTGATATGTATTCCAATAAATATTGAATGTATCCCAATATCAAATGGCAACTTTCAACAGTGCTAACACCACAATTACTTTTGCACCAACCTAATACATACTATATGATTCCATTTGCGTGAAGTTTAATAGGCAAAACTAATCTGTGGTGGTAGAAGTCTGAATATTGGTTACTTCCAGTGGCGGCACAAGGGTCTTTCAGAAAGGTTGTGTATAATAACTTGATCTGGGAGGTAGTTATATAAGTGTGCATGTGTGTATGTAAAAATTCATCGAGATACACAGTTGAGATTTGTGTATATTGTAAGTATGCCTCAGTAACTAAGCATGATGTTAGCATATCTGATAGTTCCTTGACGGTGAAGACTGTACATATCTCATTTACTACTGTAAGACCAGTGCGTACACATAAAAGGCCCTCAATAAAAGCAATGTGGGATGGATATTTAGAAAGGAAGTGAGTAGGAATTTGGGAAGAAAGTTGGCTCGTTAATCTAGTTTCTCTTCATCTAGCACATGTTCCTTTACTCATTGCCCTCTTGCCTTAAGTCTAAGTGTACGGAAAAGGGAGAGACTTACATTTAGTGATGGAGATCAAGAAAAATAGCTGTCTCCAGTCTGTGGCTTCAGAGAGTTTGATGCTTTATTTCCTCACTGTGTTTCCTTCTCTCTCTCTTTCCCTCTTTCTCTTTATTTAGCATTCAACAAATACCTATCGATTAGCTATTTTTGCCGGACCTTTTCTAGGATAGTTAGCTATCTGTGTATAAGAGAAGGATCCCTGCCCTCAGAAGGTTATGCTGTAAAGGGAAAAGATAAGCAACAGATAATAAACTGTCTCCTTTTCCTTTCCTTACTTATGCTTGAGAACCAAGCAGACCAAGTACTTAAAAGAGAGAAACAAAAGCTTAGTCTGTATTCCCACCCCTTTGTTCTATTATATAATAATTATAGTTCAGTTGTCTTCTTGTTGAGTAGTGAGAAAGGACTTTTGTCATTTTGTATTATACTAATTTCTGCATGGCTTCTAGCACAATGCCATGTATCTGAGGTTGCTTAGTAAGTATTTGTAACCTTTAGGAACATCTGTCTGTGCCTGCTTGCTGATTTCCATAATTCTTTTCTGCAATTTGCCTTCATTTGTTTTTTTAAAACCACCATCACTTGTCTGGGAAAAGTTTGATTTAAGATCTTAAGAAATGTGTTTTGTAATTGTATGGCTTTGGACCCTAGAATGGGTAGGCTGGAGGCGATATGCAACACAAACATCCTTCTGGGATGTTCCCATCAGGAACTTAGAATAGTGAATTTGGCAGTTAGGGTTGTTATGATGAGTGTTCTTTTCACATACTGTTTTAAATCTCATATTGTGATCTGGAAAGGTCATAGTGCGTATGAAACCACTGGGAAACAAAACTGCTCAAAGTCCTGGAAGAATGTTAAACATGGGTGTTCTGACTCAGTGCATCCTTATTTTAAGTTTGTCATTTTTAATGCAGGTTTTTTTTTTTTTTTTTTTTATCATACTCTGTAGCGGGGCTGGGCGCGGTGGCTCACGCCTGTAATCCTAGCACTCTGGGAGGCCGAGGTGGGAGGATCGCTCGAGGTCAGGAGTTCGAGACCAGCCTGAGCAAGAGCGAGACCCCGGTCTCTACTAAAAATAGAAAGAAATTATCTGGCCAACTAAAATATATATATAGAAAAAATTAGCCGGGCATGATGGCACATGCCTGTAGTCCCCGCTACTTGGGAGGCTGCGGCAGTAGGATCGCTTAAGCCCAGGAGTTTGAGGTTGCTGTGAGCTAGGCTGACACCACGGCACTCACTCTAGCCCGGGCAACAGAGTGAGACTCTGTCTCAAAAAAATAAATAAATAAAAAATAAAATAAATAAATACTCTGTAGAAAGATTTGATGGAGATTAGGAACTTAGAAATGTTGATGTATGACTAGGATAGGAAGGAAGGAATTTATTTGTTTGCAGTTGGGATTTACATTCCACAGATGATCAGTGAAACAGAAAGCTATTTCCAGGTACAGAGAGGAAAGATGGTACAATTTAGTAGACAATACCTTGTTTTGCATAGTGCTTACTATTCAAAAATTTTTTTCACATACCATTTTATCCTCCCAGTAACCCAGTGAGTTACATATTTTTAACTCCTATTTTAATGGGTTTGGAAACTAAGAGGTGTTAATTGATTTGTCCAAAGTCAATAGCTGGTAGATGTTAGAATTGGGACTTCCTAATTCTAAGGCCTCCAGATTCTTTTCTTTCACAGCTTTCTGAAATTTTTATGCAGAAACATGTAGATAGTTTTGCAGAGAAGGTAAGTCCTGGGACCAGTTTTATTTTTATTTATTTATTTTTTAAATAGAGATGGGGTCTCGCTGTTGCTCAGGCTGGTCTGTAACTCCTGAGCTCAAGCGATCCTCCTGCCTCTCCTGCCTCGGCCTCCCAGAGTGCTAGGGTTATAGGTGTGAGCCACCTTGCCTGGCCATAGTGGAGTCAAATGCAGATCTGAAATTGAATCTGAAAAGGAGAAAAACTTCTCTGCTCCTGTGATAGGGTTGTGCCCAGAGGTTAGAAACCCACACCTTTGAATTCTAGCTTTGCAAAATGTATGTGATCTTTTGACATGTCTGTGGGCTGATATGAGGGAGGCCTTGATACTCAAAGATGAACTTTTGAATGAAGTAGTACCCACTGTAGTTATTTCTTATAGAACTCTTTTCTTGGATTCTGTGGTTCCAGCAATTTTTTTTCTTTTTAATCTTTGTCTCCAGGAGCCTCCAGAAGATGATGCAAACATCATTGAGAAGATCCTGGCATCTAAGACTGTCCAGGAGGTCAGTGGCTCATGTTTCTGGCTTTTATATCACTAGCACAAATTACACCCTCTGTAAAGAGAGATAATTGGCTAGAAATCCTAGAATGGTCATTCTTGGCTGGAGTGAGAGAGAGGCAAGAATATTGTCTGGCTAGTCAACACTTACTTTTACCCCCATGGAGGATTTTAAGACATGAAACTCTTATATATCTAGAATGGCTTAAATGGATAATTTTCTCCATTGTGATTCTAGCAAAAGGTGTTTATCCCTTAGTTGCTGTAGCGCAATGTAAGTCATCAGAGGGCCAAGAAGAAGAGATGGAAAAAGAGTGCTAATGGAAATGTTGTGGATTTTTCTTTTTTCCCTTAGACATCTCAGGGCCATTATAGGACTCTCCTAGAGAAAATTCCTAGCGTCGGAGAGTATGTTGGTACTGGCATAGCTTCATCTTTACTTAAAGTATTTATGAAAGTAAACTTTCTTACTTGGAATACCATTGGTATTTCAGGGGTAAGGGTCTGAGAGGGTGTGAGAGATAAATGTGGTTACTTCTGCACCAGGCTCTGTTCCTGACATTTCTAAGAGCCCTGGGCCAGCTTGGGTTGATCAGCTGAACACTGTCCTAGCCTGGACCTTGGAAGAACACCAGGAAGATCTTTTGTGTTGTGTTGTGTTGTTTGTTTTTTTTTTGTTTTTTTTGTTTTTTTTGTTTTTTTTTTGCCTTATAACTATGTATTCAGCCTTTGGAAAACCTGATCAATAGTTGTCAGGAAAAGACCTGGAAAATGAAAGTATCCTCAAGAAATCTTTACTAAAACCAGACAGAGGTGTTGATTACCTGTTTTCTTTTGGCACTTAAGGATGATCTGCCTGGGATCTGGGCTGATAATTGCTTGCTCTTGGTTGCAGGTTCACCCGGGAGAACCTCCGTTTGACTTGGAGCTATTCTACGTTAAGTACAGAAATTTGTACGTCTATCTAAAGTATTATATGTGTTTGGATTTTATATGGATAAAACTTGCTTTCCCTTGTGACTTTATTATATTCTGTATCTTCAGAGACTGGCCCCTAAGGTGTGACCCATAGATCTTGGTGGACTCAGGTTCACCTTGGGCAGTAATGCTCAACTTTGGCTACACGTGAAATTACCTAGAGAGCTTTTTAAAACTACTGAACCCCTTACTCCACCCAAGACCAATTGACTTATACTCAGTGGATCCTAAGAATTTGGGGTTTTTAAAAAACTCTATGGGCAATTCTCATGTGCACCCAGGGTAGAGAACCACTGTGCTATGGCATATACTCTTTTTCTCTCTTGTATTTTTTTCCTTTATGCTACCTGCCCACTTTCACTAGTGTGTGTTAATGATAACTTGCCCACACCTGCCCTCCTCTACTTTGAGCCAGTTTCTGTAGAAGGTGCAGAGATCACTTGCTTGGAATTACTCCATTTTGTTTTGTTTTCTGTTGTTGCCTTTAAAGGTAAGGCCTTTCTAAGCCCAATCTCCAGCAGTTTCACAACAAACCATTCCACTGTTTCTGTGTTAGATGGTCACCCTGTTTATTGAACACCTTAAAGCTCAATCATTTGCTAGCTATGTGCTTGTCTCACAATTTGTGTGTCTTTGGATAGTTCCTACTTACATTGTAAATGGGCCACAATGGAAGAGCTCGAAAAGGATCCTCGCATCGCACAGAAGATCAAGCGATTTAGGAATAAACAAGCCCAGATGAAGCACATTTTTACCGAGGTGAAGCAATATTTACTGACTCATTTGACTGCTGCTTTTCTTGCAGCATTTAATACTGGGTTTAAGTTTCTAAGTCCAAGTTGATAGCCTATACAGATCTATTGCTCAAGTCAAATTGATAAGTGTGTGCTGATTTGCTGCAAAACTAGTCTTGATTTAAGCCACCAGAAAAATTATGTACCCAGGTGTAAGGATTAAACCTTATAAACTGACGACTCATACGAACATGCATCTTGGTCTGAATACTAATAAATAACTAGAGTGAGAGAAATAGGCACACTATTCTTTCATCTCTGCCCCAGCCAAAGACATTCCAAAAAGACTTAAAGTTTCAATGTAAAAGACAAAGCTGACAGTGTTAGAAAATAAGTAAATAATAAATAATTTTATTTATATAAACTTGGGAATTTCTAAGTATTGTACCTAAAGCAAGAGCAAGGACTGGTGGATTTGAATATTAAATCTATAGGTGCTACCTATCAGAAAATACCACATACACATTTTAAGTAAATAATTAGAAAATATGTATATACTTTATGTACATAAACATTTTTCCTAATTGCATCTGTGAACATGCTTATATGGTATATGTTCTTCTTATCCAATATAGGAGCCTTTCTGTTTATATTTACACATGCACACATATAAGTTACATACATACATGTGACAAATAGCTTTAATGAAAAGAAATGCTCTTATAACTTAATAAGAAAAATGTAAAACCCTAAATAGAAATGGACAGATTAACAGGGAATTCAGAAAGAAGGAAAAATTGGCAAGGCGTGGTGGCTCACGCCTGTAATCTGAGCATTCTGGGAGGCCAAGGCGGGAGGATCGCTTGAGCTTAGGAGTTCGAGACCAGCCTGAGCAAGAGCGAGACCCCATCTCTACTAAAAATAGAAAAATTAGTTGGGTGTTGTAGCATGTGCCTGTAGTCGCAGCTATTCGTGAGGCTGAGGCAGAAGGATCACTTGAGCCCAGGAGTTTGAGGTTGCTGTGAGCTAGGCTGACGCCACGGCACTCTAGCCCGGGCAACAGAGCGAGACTCTGTCTTAAAAAAAAAAAGAAGGAAGGAAAAATTGGCCATTGACCACACAAAAATGTAGTCAATCACAGTATTCAAAGAAGTGCAAATTCAAATGGGAGTCTCCTAGTTTTTACTTCTCGAATGTTTGAAGGTTTGAAGAATAGGCATTATCCACTGCTGGAGAGGGTGTAGGGAATTGACATTCTGTACATCACTGAGTGGGAGCATAACTTGGCATGACCTCTTATAAGAACAGTATGGCAGCAGGCATCTGATGTCCCCAAATTTACATTTCCTTTGTCCCAGAAATTTTGATTCTGTCATTTATTTTAACAAAATTATCAAGTCTTTGCATGAAGACTTGCTATGATGAAGTGTTGTTTATATTGGTGAAAAATTGAAAATAGACTGTTAGGTAATGGGCATTTGTTGATTCATGATACATCCCATAGAATGTAATACTGTATAGTTAATAAAAATTATGATAAATTCTGTTTTCTTCTGTTTTTTAACATGTAGTTTTCAATTTTATATAGATAACTTTTGACGAAAAGAAGCAATAAAAATTACTTTTAAAATGGAAAGTCATTAGTGCTAGATCCTAAGTGTTTACTCAAATACCATCAAGTTACAGTGAATTGCTGCACACACTTGCCAGCTTATCCATATTGTACTCCTTTTCCTCTAGTCATAAAAAATTATTTTAGGGTAATGTCAGTAATATTCTCCTTATCCCAATTGGAGATACTTCCTATTTAGCTTTAAAGTTTGGCCCCAGCCCTCTCTGTGATTGTTTTAACGCCCTGAGAACCGTTTTCATGGCAGTGTTCGTCTAATAGACAGCTGGAGAAAGCAAGGTGACAACTAGAGTTGGAGGAACCATTCTCAAAGCCCTGTTGGATAGTGTCCATACTGCTTGGAACATTTTAGTCACATCTTGATTTTAGCAAGTATTTACAGCATAGTGACTTGTTTATGTGTCTTTTTCATCCATTTAAGCTTTGTGAGACAGAGCCCATGCTGTCGTCCTATTTCTGTCACTGGGACTAGGCACAGGGTCAGTGCTCAGTAATTATTTGGCAGCCCCCAGGTAAGGGAGGAGGGTTTGCCTTACAGCATTCCCCAGCTTCCGGCCCTTCAGCACTTTCCATTTTCTTGGAATAAAGTCCAAACCCCTTAACGCAGCCTACACAACCTGTGTGTGTGTTTTCTGATAGATTCCCAAGGGAGTGTGTTTTCCTTGGTTAGGAATAGAGAAGGGAAACTGTGTTAGGGTGCATAGACATAATGTAACAAGAGTTCATATTCTCGTGGGAAGGGAAGACATTTGAGGAAGTAATAGCGGGGAGCATTTCCTATAGCACTGCCTTTGGTCTTGACCTATTCAACATTTTTATTAGTAACTTGGGTAAATAACATTCTTATGGTCTAAATAGTAACTCCATTTTGAGGAGAGCATCTTCATATCCACTGTTTCCAACTGCTTTATGAGGTGGCCAAGGCACATGTGAGGGAGACTCGGCCTGTAGAGGCTGCAGGTTCCCACGCAGCACAGAGGCAGAAGCCTTCTGACTAAATCCTTTCTAACCAGATTAGAATAAATGACACAAAGTCCAGGTTTACCTGGACAGGCTAGAATGAATAAAATGTGGGAATAAATGTAATGTCCTGCATTGGTCTTTTAAGAATCTTTGCAATTTTGAAGTGAGGAAAATGATAGCAGTTCTAGAAGAAAAGATACTGCCAGTTTAATTACCTACAAGTTTACTGTGTGCCAGGAGTACGCTGTGGCTGTTTAAAAAGTAATACTAATCCTAGACTGCACCAACAGAACAGTCCTGCTGTTACATTCATTTCGTCCCTAAGTGTTACGTTCATTTGGGTGCCAGGACTCAGTGAGGGACTTTGTAAAGCCTGAGGGAAGACTAACATGGTCGGGGGCAGAGGCACAGCAGGGTGATTGAGAGCAGGGGTGGAGAGTGGACCTAACCATGTGAGAGCCTCGGCCTGGCAGTCAGACTGCCCTTCACCCTCAGCCAGGTGGCCTTGGGCCACTTGCATAAGCTCCTTCAAACGCAGTGTCCTCGTATGTGTAAAGTAGGACTCAGAATCTACCTCACAGAATCCCTGGGAGGATCAGGTAACAGTGCTGTTACTGCTTTTAGCTTTATAGATGTATAATTGACAAAGATTATATCTATTTAAGGTGTATGACTTGATGTTTTCATGTATGTGTACATAGTGAAATGATCATTATAGTCAAGCTAATTAGCATATCACCTCACATAGTTACCATTTTCTTTCTTTTTTTTCCTTAGAGTAAGAGCTCTTAAGATGTATCCTCTTAGCAAATTTCAAATATACAATATATAATTTTTAACTGTTGTTACCATGGTGTACATTATATTTCCAGAACTTATCCTGTATATATAAAATTTTGTACCCTTTGACCAATATCTCCCTATTTACCCTCGCCTTCACCTTTGGCAGCCAACATTTTACTCTCTGTTTCCATGAGTTTGATTATTTTAGATTCCACATATAAGTGAGATCATGCAGTATTTGTCTTTCTGTGTCTGGCTTATTTTACTTAGCATAATGTCCTCCAGGTTCATCCATGTTGTTGCAAATGACAGAATTTCCTTTTTTAAGGATGAATAATCTGTTGTATGTATGTACACACCCCACTTTCTTTATCCATTCATCCCTTGATGGACACTTAGGTTGTTTCCATATCTTGGCTATTGTGAACAATAAATGACACAATGTTTATAGAAGTGCTTAGCATGGTGCCTGGCTCATAGTCACTATTCCATAAATAATAGCTCTCTGTATTATTGAGATACACAGGAAAGAATCAAATTCCCTACTGCTGCTGTAGAGGAAGCCGTTCACACCAATTAGTGACAGTTACAAGGAAGGAAGTTAGGCTATAATTTAGTAATAATAATGATAAAGAGCATGATACAACTGCTAAACAGGTAGAGAGAGGTAAAGTTGTTTCAGCAGTTGATCAGATATTAGAAGGTGGTAAATTTCTTAGCAAGAATAATTCAGCCTGAGGGTGGGTTTGCCAGGGTTGCCATAAAAAGTATTTTTGTATTGATTAGACAATGAAACTAGATAGCCCCTAAAGTGCCTTCCAGCCTAAGAGGAAGTAAGAATATTCTAGCAGTCCTGGAGAAGGACTTCTGGGTAATAAAGACCTCCATGAATGTTCCAGTTTATATAGCTCTGTGACTTGGTCATGTTACCTAACCTCTCCGAGTGAGTTTCCTCATGTGTAAAGTAATTGTAGCATCTCTCCATATGATAGTTTTGAGACTCAAATGAATGCACTTAGCACTGCCCCAGACGTTGCTTATTGTTGTTTTATAAGTAAACTTTTTTTAAAGAATAATGTGCATAAAGAGTAGAAAGCAAATCCTAAGTGATCATCTCAGTGAATTTTTACAAAATAAACACACTTGTGTAACTACCACATAGATCAGGAAATAGAACATTATTAGTACCCAGGAAGCTTCCCTCATGTCCCCTTCCAATGTTGGCTGTTGCTGTTCTTGTTACTAAGAAGAAGAAGAAACTAATCCCTAGTTGCTAAGGGCAACTAGGAACAAGGACCAGTAAGGAGAAGAGAACCCTTTTTGTGCTGATTACCGCTCACTCCTGTAATGCCCAGTAGGGAAGTATTACCTGGCCACAGTGCAGCGTCTGAGATGGTTGGATCCTTTGAATTTAGTCGTGGAGAGCAGGATTTGGGGGTAATGAAGAAATGTCTGTGAAGTGACTTTTATTCTCGAGCAAAGCCTTCCTTTCTGTGCTTGCTGATAGAGGCCAGAGATGGGGTCACTGAAAGGTGAAACCCTGGGTGTTGGATTTGAGGGAAGGATTCACACTTCTTAACTGCTCTTTTCTGTTTGTGTTAGCCTGATGAAGACTTGTTCAATCCAGACTATGTAGAAGTTGATCGCATCCTGGAGGTGGCCCATACCAAGGATGCAGAAACAGGGGAGGTAGGTGTTTGCCTCTCCTAAAGCATCTTCCCTTCTTTCTGCACATTTGCTTGTTTTGTTAACAGGTAGCCTATGTTTTAGTGGTATTTATGTGTCGTCATGTAGGTTGGTTTTTTTAGAGGTTGGCAGAGTATGATTGATTCCAAAAGAACAATTACGTTTTCTCTCTTGTTTCCCACCAGGAAGTGACACATTACCTGGTGAAGTGGTGCTCACTGCCATACGAAGAAAGCACGTGGGAGCTAGAGGAAGACGTGGATCCTGCAAAAGTTAAAGAATTTGAATCTCTTCAAGTTCTCCCTGAAATTAAGCATGTGGTAAAGTATTCCTGTCTCTGTCTGACACCCCTTGGAACATGTAATTTAATGAACTCTGCAGTTATGGAAGTCCACTGTCTTCCTAAGTGGTTTCTGCAGTATTTTACCTTTATCACTCCCCCCATCGAACCTGTAGCTCAGGATGTTTTCCTCCCCACACTTTGCCAGCACCCCAGTCGGCTTTAGGTCTCAGCTTTATTTGATGTATACAGCATTTAAGAAGCTCAGATATGGGCTTAGATTTCTTGGTGTATGGCTGTTGTGTGGAGTCAGTAAGATAGAATGTATAAGAAATGCCTGTCATGTGAAAGTAGCTCTGTAGATAGATGGTATCTTTCCTATTTCTGCTCTCTTGCTCCATCAGTGACCTCTTTTCTTTGCTTCTATTTTTCTTCACTCAACTGGAATATTCTTTTTTTTTTTTTTTTTTTTTTTTTTTTTTGAGACAGAGTCTCACTTTGTTGCCCAGGCTAGAGTGAGTGCCGTGGCGTCAGCCTAGCTCACAGCAACCTCAAACTCCTGGGCTCAAGCGATCCTCCTGCCTCAGCCTCCCAAGTAGCTGGGACTACAGGCATGTGCCACTATGCCCGGCTAATTTTTCTATATATATATTTTTATATATATAGAAATATATATAGTTGTCCATATAATTTCTTTCTATTTTTAGTAGAGACGGGGTCTCGCTCTTGCTCAGGCTGGTCTCGAACTCCTGACCTTTAGCGATCCACCCGCCTCGGCCTCCCAGAGTGCTAGGATTACAGGCGTGAGCCACCGCGCCCAGCCTGGAATATTCTTAAGTGGAAGAATTGTCCTTTGCCTGTAGATCCCTGGAACCCCGCAGAGAGAGCATAGGTTTTCAGTATACATTTATTGAATCAGTTTGTTTTTCTGATCCTGTATTATTACCATGCAACTGCAAAGATGCCCTAGGGCTGCGGTCCCCAACCCCCAGTCTGCGGCCTGTTAGCGACCGGGCTGCAGATCACCACCCCTACCTCCCGCCTCCATGGAAAAATAGTCTTCCATGAAACTCGGTTGGGGGGGTTGGGGGTGCTCACAGCAGGAGGTGAGCAGAGGTCAAGTGAGTGAGTGAAACTTCATGTGTATTTATAGCCGCTCCCCTCCCCATTGCTCACATCACTGCCTGAGCTCCGCCCCTTTCCCACGCAGACCGTGGAAAATTTGTCTTCTATGAAACTAGTCCTTGGTGCCAAAAAGGTTGGGGACCGCTGCCCTAGGGGGCCTAAGAAGTAGTCATATATAGAGTGTCAATAATTAAAAGGAGGAGGAGGTGGGATCAGGGCTTTGTTAAAGTGTAACCAACTTGGAGAGAGGATCAGTTGTTAAAATATATGGTTATAGGCTGGAATGATCAGTTTCTGTGTTTTAAAAAAAAAAAATCTTCATTTTTATATGAAAAACTATTATCCAGTTCCTTATTAGTATTATTTGTTGCTTTTATATTACTGGAAAGTTCGGACTCAGAAGACTAGACCTCAACATTGAACTTAGATCGCTGTCAGAGTCCATTCAAGAGCAGTGTTTTGTTTCTGGGTTGGTTTGTTTATTTGTTTTAGGGGGTTTTTTTGGCATATGAAAGGTAAATAGACGTATCTTGAGATGCAGAACTGTGATTAGAAACGTACATAGTTCATGGTGTTTTGTCTGCATGATTGATTATTAAATTCCTCTTTCAACCCTCTCCTATGTGTACACTGTTTTTTGTTTTTCATTCTATTTGTTAGTCATTTATTAAGCATCTGCTATAAGTTGATTCTTGTGTGGGATATAATAAGAAACAAGGTACCTAACAGGCCCTGCCCTCAGGAGCTCACAGTTTAATAGAAGAGAAGAAGCATGTGAGTACATAGACAAATACAGCACCAGGCAAACTGTAGCATGTGGTGCAATGCAGAGACCAGTATGGGAGCCGAGAGTAGAGAGAATTTCATTCTGAAGCTAATTGCCAGTTATCATCTAGAAGCAATCAAGATTCTCACCCATTCTGTCTCAGCTCAACTCCCACTTGGTTCTTCAACCTGACTACATTTGGCAAGAATATGAATTCTCATGTATTTTCAGGTGACTTCTCATTTCCTTCACTTCTTTGCTGTTGTCATGCGGTCATCCTCAATGAACCATAGTATCATTTTACACTTGTCCTTTTTTTTTTTAATTTATTCTCATTTAAAATGTACATTTTGAAATTTTATCTCAAAAATTCTAAATTTAAATGGTGGCTTATGGTATAGTTAATGCTGTCTTGTTATATTTTAAGAAGAGGGCTGTCTCCAAATGGTATTTCACCTGAATAACTGTTTTTTTATGGTATCTTATCAGAGTTTTGAAGCTTAGAGATGGCTTTACCGGTCTTGATGAATAGGACATTCTGTACCTAAAATCTCTTTGGTAAAAATGGGTTACTTGTAGGTAAAATATGGAATTTCAAGAAAGGAAGAAACAAGAGTGTCAGTAAAGGGCAAGAAGCAGTCTTTTACTAGGTGAGACCCTACTGGAGATGCCAAGTATCAATTCCCTCCCTACCCCCCTTTGAAATTAAGTAGCCACTGAAGGTTGTGGAGCCCTGGGGTAATTTATATCCTGTAATCTATACCTCTTAGGAACCATCCAGACTAGGCATCAGAAACTTCTAGCTTATTTCAAGTCTTAGGCTCAGATGGCTGAAATTTCTGGCCAGTAGATGATGTAAAACTAAAACCTTTAGCACCGGGGAAAGAAGGAAAATTTGGTGGAGTAACTAGATGGAGAGACTGATGCCTCTACATCGAGAGCACTTCCAAGGAAGCAAAGTAGAAATCTACAGTGAAATTCTTCTATATACTATCTACAATGCTGAGAGTGAGCCACTTGAGTCAGTAGAGCTAAAGAAGCTTCCAGAAAGTCTCTCCATAGTATCTAGTAAGGAAGAATGCCTAATGGAATGGATTGCTTGAACGTCAAGGATCCAGGCTAAATGGTTCCTGTTTCCTAAGAAGAAAGTAATTTCTTTAAGGGAACAGAGCAGGAGAATTTATATAGGGTTATCTTTGCTTAAAAGCTTTTTCTTTTAAAAAAATTTTTTTGGCATAATATATTCTTTCCTTCTTTATTTCTAAAAGTTCCTATAACTGTGTACTAATAAAGAATATTCAACAGGCTCTTATTTCAAAGTGCTTAGTCTAAGTACAGCTATAGTAATTTTGAAAGTAAGTTGTCATGTGTTTTTCTGCAAGCCATGGACAGTTTACATTTATCTCCAACTATGAGTGATGGAGTTGGGGATATTTTATTAAACCGCACATGCAAATGGCTTAGTTTTAGTTAACAACATACTTCAGGTGTGTAAACTTTATTGTAGTAACCAAAAGTAGAACTGCCAAAGACTAAAATTGCTGTTTAGAAAAGCTTTAATCTTAATATTCTCATCTATAACTGCAGGCATAGCTAAAAAATGTTTAAAATCTTAAAGTATCATTTTAGGAGCTCAGCAAAATAACCAAGTCTATCTTCAAATAATAATCTAAATAAACAAAAACCCATTTTTAAAACCCATGTTGGATGAGAAGGCTCAGTACAGAAAGATTTAAATTTTCCCTAAATTAATAATTCTGTGTAATTCTAATTGAAATTCCAATGAGATTTTAAGAGAACTGTGACACATTGATTCTAAAGTTATTCACAATAGTAAATAAGATAGAATAGCTAAGACATGTTTGAAACATAATTCCCCCCCAGACATATAGCTACAGTAATTAAAAAGTTTTATCACAGTAATAGACAAACAAGCCAGTGGAACAGAATGCAGAAGCCAGATATAGCTCCATGGATATATTGGAACTTAGCATATGATAAATGTGGCATCATGTATCAGTAGAGCAAAGATGAATTACAGTCGACCTTGAACAACACGGTTTTGAGCTGCACAAGTCCACTTACATGCAGATGTTTTCAACCGAAAGTGGATTGAAAATACAGTATTCACAAGACCTGAAACCTGTGTATACGGGAGGGCTGACTTTTCACACCTGTGGGTTCTGCGTGGCTGACTGTAGGACTTGAGTATGCATGGATTTTGGTATGTGCATTGGGGGTGGAAGAGTATCCTGGAACTAATCCCCCAAGTATACCGAGGGATGACTGTTTTTAGAAACTGGTGTTTTACATAGGAAAATAAAGTAATTAAGACAGCCTCTATTTTGTTTAATGGGATTATAAGGAATTTGCAATTTTGATTATACAAATTTTTTTGCTTTATGTGCTAACTTTAGAGACAGACTAACCAACGAAACATTTGACCCACTGTACTTTCCTGAGCTGTTACTCTAGGCACAAAGAAATAACAAAAAGAAATTCTGTTTATTGAAACCAAAAATCCTAATATTAGCCTATGGGGGAAATTAAAATGTAAATGGGAGTGACATCTAAGAGTCTAAGTAAAATAATATAACTCTTATCAAGATTTTAGGTAGGCCTGTTTCTCTTCTTAATTATTTGTAAATTTCATAAAATTATCATTGATTAATCTGGTGAAATCTGAAAAATATAGGGCCTGCGCATTACTCAGAAAATAGTAACTGCAGATTGAAACTAGCCTTACAGCAGCATTTGAGATTTACCACCTTCCTCATTATTATCCATATCATGCTCCTAAAGTATTATTCTCTATGTATTGTGCTCTCTGCTTTCCTCTCTAGGAGCGGCCTGCTTCAGACTCCTGGCAGAAACTCGAGAAATCTCGGGAGTATAAGAACAGTAACCAGCTCCGGGAGTACCAGCTGGAGGGGATGAACTGGCTTCTTTTTAACTGGTATAACAGGTGAGGAATCAGAACCAGTCTAAATATTTGTACCTAGAGGTATATTGTTTGTTGCCTTACCCTATAAAACTTCTGAGTGGCAGTAGCAGACTGGAGAGAGAGAGAGCAGCATAGCCATCGATTCAGGGTGATAATCTGCGTGTTAGTCATTCCAAGACTTATTTTTATAACAGGTATTTCTTCAACCAAAAGAAATGATCTTTAGACATCATTGACTTTGTGCTTTTTTTTTTTTTTGACCTGTTTAACCAAAAGGTTACTCAATGTAGATGAAACAAAACCCAACAAAATCCTTTAAAGCTATTTTATATCTTATAGTCTTTAGCAAAAAGAAAAATGTCTCTAAAAGGGAATGGATCTGAATTCTGGCCCCCACTCTGCTACTTGTTTGTAAGCCATGGATGTACTAGACTTCTACTCTAACACTCAGTTTTGAACTCTCTGTGATCTGGTTCCACAAATAACCGAATCAGGTGAAATTGGAGAAAGATTGGTTGAGATTTTCTGAACATTCTAGAATGTACTGGATCGTAGTGATTTTTTTTTTTTTTTTTAAGATATCATGTTGTAATGCAAAACACACAGAGATGGGACTCTGGAGAACTGTCTTTTAGTATAATCTCTGCCACTTATTCATTGATTCACGCAAGCACAGTTCACCCTATATACCAGGTCTTGGGTTGCCTATCCAAACAGTGAAGGGAGCGAGACCAGACTAGGGCCGCAGCTCTGGTGTACAGTCTGTGGTTCAGGATCAACAGAAGAGATCAATGTTTTGATTCTAACAGAATTTATCATGTGGGTTAAAAGTTTGTCCTTTGATAACATACAAAAGACAATGGGATTCATGGAACTTACGATTTTTTAATTTTTATCGTGGCTTCTAGGAAGTTTGTCAGTTATAGATACTGGCTTAGGTTTGGGGTGTATTTTTTTCTCCTTGTCTTAATAGTATTTTAATTTTTAGTATTTTTAGTTTATATTTGAATACACTTGCTTCATACACTGTAATGCACCACTTAATGATATTTTAGTCAACCATAGACCACATATCAATGATGGTCTAGTAGATTATAAGGGAGCTGAAAAATTCTTGTCTCCTAGAAACATTGTAGCTGTTATAGTGCAATGCATTACTTACAGATTGGTGGCGATGCTGGTGTAAACAAACCTGTACTGCCAGTTGTATAAAAATCTAGCACATGCAATCATGTACAGTACATAATACTTGATAATGGTAATAAATGACTGTTACTGGTTATGCATTTACTATACTGTACTTTTGATTGTTAATTTGGAGTGTATTCCTTCTACTTATTAAAAAAAAAGTTAACTGTAAAAACAACCTCAGGTGGATCCTTCGGGAGATATTCCAGAAGAAGCCATTGTCATCATAAGTTATTGCCCCTGAAGACCTTCTAGTGCGACAAGATGTAGAGCTGGAAGAGAGTGATGTTGATGTTCCTGACCCTGTATATGCCTAGGTTAATGTGTGTGTTTATGTCTTAGTTTTTAACAAAAAAGTTGAAGAAGCGAAACAAAATAAAAAATTTTGAAAATAGAAAAAGGCTTATAGAATTGGGATATAAAAAGATATTTTTGTACAGCTGTTCAATGTATTTGTGTTTTAAGCTAAGTGTTATTACAGAAGAATAAATTTAAAAATGTTTAAAAATGTTAAAAATTTATAAAGTAAAAAAATTACAGTAAGCTAAGGTTAATTACTGAAGACATGAAAACATTTTAAAATAAATTTAGTGTAGTATAAGTGTTCAGTGTTTATAAAGTCTACAGTGTTATATAGTAATGTCCTAGGTCTTCACATTCACTCACCACTCACTCACTGACTCACCCAGAGCAACTTCCAGTCCTACAGGCTCCGTATGTGCCCTATACAGGTGTACCTTTTTTTCCTTTTATACCCATTTTTACTGTACCTTTTCTTTGTTTAGATACATAAATATTTACCATTGTGTTACAGTTGCCTACAGTATTCAGTACAGTAACATGCTATACAGGTTTGTAGCCTAGGAGCAATAAGCTGTACTATACAGACCAGGTATGGAGTAGGCTATACAATCTAAGTTTGTGTAAGTACACTCAGATATCTGCAAAATGATGAAATTGCTTGATGACACCTTTCTCAGAACATGTCCCTGTCATTAAGTGGCACATAACTATATTTTATCGCAAGTTAACGCAGTTCCTTTTTGAAAGTAGGCAGGCTATGAGTGATGATAATAATAAAAACTAGCTTCAGTTTAATCTCTGTAAAATGATGATAAAGCTTTCACTGGTGATATTACAGGTAAAAGTATACTTCTGAAACATCTTTTTAAGTTATAACCAACCTCTACAACTTTTCTGTATTGATAATGAATTACTGTATTTCTCACACTCTGCAGAAAAAACTGTATTTTGGCTGACGAGATGGGCCTAGGGAAAACCATCCAGTCCATCACATTCCTTTCAGAAATATTCCTCAGGGGAATCCACGGCCCTTTTCTCATCATTGCCCCTCTCTCCACCATCACTAACTGGGAGCGGGAGTTCAGGACTTGGACGGAGATGAATGCCATTGTGTACCACGGCAGCCAGATCAGCAGGCAGATGATTCAGCAGTATGAAATGGTGTACAGAGACGCACAGGTGAGCCTCGGGAGTCACAAAGACCAGGGACTGCCTGAGCTCAGAACAGCCTTTCTGCCACTTACCTTCGTGGGTTTTAGTGCCTGGTATCTTGAGTTACTGTTGACTGACTTTGTAAAATCATGTTTGTTGAGGCTTTTTGTTCCTTCCTAGTAGTTTAAAATAAGCTAAAATAATTTTAATTAATTAATTTAATTAGTTTGTATAAATTAAAATAATTTATGATAAAAGATAGGATTGTAGGGCATGCTTTCCAAACTCTCTTGAGATACACCAGAGGCCTTTTTTAGGACACTGAAGGTGTGGCTTATTGGTTGGCTTATAAAATTACTTTTATATGCAAACGATTTTATCTGAATTGTTATGTGCTCAGTGAAGAACGTGAATGGAAGACTTAGTGTACAGAGAATGGATTCCCAGCTAGGAAATTTAGAGAGGACGTTAACAGATTTGACAGGGAAGGAGAAAGAGAAAACAAGTTTCAAATTGTTAGAAGCACTAGCACTGGAAGGCCAAGGTGGGAGGATCATTGAGGTCAGGAGTTCAAGACCAGCATGAGCAAGAGTGAGACCCCACCTCTACTAAAAATAGAAAAATTAGCTGGCATGGTGGTGCCCACCTGTAGTCTCAGCTACTCAAGAGGCTGAGGCAGAAGGATTGCTTGAGCCCAGGAGTTTGAGGTTGCAGTGAGCTATGATGATGCCACTACACTGTAGCTGGGGTGACAGAGCAAGGCTCTGTCTCCTAACAAAAAAAAAGTTAAAAGCACAACAGAAATTTTTTAAAAAGCTTTTGTTAAGTGCAGTCACTTTGTATGGTTGTATGTGTGTCCTGAGTACTGGTTTTTATTTTTTTTTTTTTTTTTGAGACAGAGTCTCACTCTGTTGCCCAGGCTAGAGTGAGTGCCGTGGCGTCAGCCTAGCTCACAGCAACCTCAAACTCCTGAGCTCAAGCGATCCTCCTGTCTCAGCCTCTCGAGTAGCTGGGACTACAGGCATGCGCCACCATGCCCGGCTAATTTTTTTCTATATATATTTTTAGCTGTCCATATAATTTCTTTCTATTTTTAGTAGAGGTGGGGTCTCGCTCTTGCTCAGGCTGGTCTCGAACTCCTGAGCTCAAACGATCCGCCCACCTCGGCCTCCCAGAGTGCTAGGATTACAGGCGTGAGCCACCGCGCCCGGCCCGAGTACTGGTTTTTATAATTAAGCAAGGTAAAAATTAAATTACTTCAATCAGAGGAAAGCCTGTGCTCTCCCTAGGGGTTTCATAGACAGCAGAAAGAGACACTTGGGAGAAATTTAAGATGTGCTGTAACATCATGCAGCTCTGCTACTGAAATGTGATGGCAGCGCCAAGACAGGCTAAAAAGCAAAGCTGTGTCCTGCCTGGTTGCCCTTGTCCCAGGTGAATCAGGATCATTACTTCGAATCTATGGTAGAGAACCCAAGTTACAAGGTGAAATTTATTAAATCTGAACAGTAGCAGAGGGTTTCTTTGGGCATTCAAGCCATGCATGGTTTAGACCCACTGTTGGCTGGGAATGCGTGAACCAACACCCATCTGCTCTCCTTATGGCAATTAAAAAATAAAAAGCTCCCTAGCTATATCTTTTGTATTGCTCATCTTTCTCACCTTCATAAGGGCAAATGCTGCTTTGCCTCTGTTCAATTGATGTTGTGAGGTCTCTCTTTCGTTTAAATAGCTGGTTCATTATGGTCTCTCTTTTCTCACGTGAGGAATAGCAGTATTTGTTGGCTTCTCACCTGAGCACTATTATTTATAGTGCTGCCTCCTCTAACCCAGGAGGTAATCCATTAGCAGAATTCTACAGCCATGGTGTAAAGCGTTGCCTTCGGTTGTGTCATCCTCAGGGAAACCCCCTTTCAGGAGTCTTCAAGTTCCATGTTGTCATCACAACATTTGAGATGATCCTGGCAGACTGCCCAGAGCTGAAGAAGATTCACTGGAGCTGTGTGATAATTGATGAAGCTCACAGATTGAAGAATAGGAACTGCAAACTTCTGGAAGGTCTAAAGCTCATGGCCCTGGTGAGAGTTAACAGCTCTTTACATAACGAGAGGTTCCTTCTATTCAGTTTAGAGGAAGCATCCTGTAGCCATTTTGCATGTAGCTTACTTGTACATAGTCCTTTTACTCTAGATTTTCTTTTTGCCCTCTATAGCCATGACAGTACAGGGATAAATTTTTTTTTTTTTTTTAATCACAAACTGGGTCAACAATTTGGCCTTTGCCAAAGATTGATTTCCAAAGGGCCTTAGAGGACTCTTAAATAGCATGAAATTTGTGACTTGGAAATGTAAGGTGTCTTTACTTGTTTCTGGATCCCTGAATGAACTGATACCAAAGATGATGGTCTTTTAACATTGCTGTTTTGGCACAGTGCCCAGTATGTGGTGAGTAGGCACTCAATAATATTTAGTGAATGAATGAATAGTTGCTTTAATTAACATGAAATTGCTGCTGGAATCAGTGATGTGAAAGGAAGGTTGATCGTTTATTGACTGTAAGCGTATGAAGTGTTGGCACACTATCTTTTCATTAAAGCAGAACAGAATTGTCCCAAATAGAGCACAAAATGCCCTGGGTTAATTTTCTCCACTAAAATATACGTTTTGATGGCTCAACGCTGTTCATCATGTGCTTTTAATTTGTGCAGGAACATAAAGTGCTTCTCACAGGAACACCCTTGCAGAACTCTGTGGAGGAGCTCTTCAGTTTGCTAAATTTTCTGGAGCCATCACAGTTTCCTTCAGAGACTGCTTTCTTAGAGGAGTTCGGAGATCTGAAAACAGAGGAGCAGGTAATTAGAGGCCTAACGATTGAGGAGACAATGTGATGGTTACCTTCATCAACAAAAGAGCAGGTCACCATGGGGACAGGACTTAGCAAGATCTGGCATCCCTGGTAAAATGAGCATTACTAATCCCCTTTATCTTATGCACTTGTTTATGTTGGGGAGGGTAAGCTGATTGTTAACAGTTCTTATTGTTCAAAAGGATAGATGAGTCAGCACCCAAAATATCTTGTGTTGGTGTATCAGGCTCCTGCTTCACTGATCTCACTTGTATGTTCAATGATTTTGCTTATAGCTCTGGCCTCGGGAACATGGTGCTTTCTTCTGCTTCCCTCATCCTTCCTCTTCCCTCCTACATAATCTGCAACTTGTTCCCAGGCCCATCTTCTTGAGTACAATACAATACAAGGCAGTCACATACCTAGAGTGGTTGATAAGTCTAGTTTTGTCCAGATCAACTGAATTTCCTGAGTTTTCAAGGGTCCAGTCCCATGTCTAGTTTGTTAGATTTAAAGCTAATTCAAAACAACCAATATTAATAAATATCTATGTACTGTGAGTAGAATACTAGGGATTATAGAAGCAAGCCAGACAAATTTCAGTGCCGTAAGAGGAACAATAATAGAGTTGAGGACTTTAAAGGAGAGATACATCACATCCGTCTGAAAATCAGGAAAGACTTCTGGGAGAGAGTACAGTTTGAAAATGCATTCTGAGAGATGGGTAAGTTTTCACAGGTGTAGAGAAAAGAGGTAGTGACCACTTTGCATAGGAAGAAGCCAGTATAATCAGAGCCATGGAACTTAGTTAGTAGTGGGGAATCATCTGTTTCTGCTGAAAAGAAAGTGGATGAATTGGGAAATATGAGGCCAGAGAGGTTTAGGATTACATTGTGGGAAGATTGTGAAAGATGGGTTGAATAATTTGGTAGGTAACAGAAAACTATGCAAGGCTTTATTGCAGGAGTGATGTAATTAATTCTGCTAAATTAATCTACCAATGGTGTGGAAGTGGGTTGGGACAGAGAATTTGGGAACTGAAAGGTTTGGGAATTTTACTAGCAGATGTCAAGAGTACACTCTGTGGTTGCAGTCTGTTTCTACTTCTGATACAAGTCAGACTTTGAGAGCAGTGAATGATCAAACTTAATTCCCCTTCTCTACATTGCAGTATCTGTTGATCTTTCAAAAGCCAGCTCCAACCTTCTCTCCATTTTTGGACCATTAGAAATGCATCCTCTTCTCCCATTGCACTTAATTTGTGGTATGCATCTTTTCTTCTTCCTAGACAATGATCTCCTTGAGGACAAGGCCCACATCTTCTCCAAAGTTGTGTTTGTTGTATTGACCAGCACAGTGTCTGGCATATAGTATACTCTAAATGATTCAAGGTATGAACCAAGTGAAGGGCAAAAGTTGGACCCAGCATGTGACAGATTGACTTTGTCCCTATCTTTAACAATTAGCTAGCTGTGTCTTTTCTCTTGGGGTTCTTATGTGGTAATTCCTTACCCATTTGGGGGATTAGATTCCTAAGTACCCTTGGTCGGTAAAATGAAGGGTTAGGTTTAAGATTGGGGTTAGGTAGGAGAAAACCATAAAAATGACATCAAATATCTGTATTTTATTTTTAAATTTTTTAAAATTATTTTTTAATTGACAAAAATTATATAGTGTACAACATGATGTTTTGAAATATGTATATGTTGCGGAATGGCTAAATTGAGGTAATTTAACATGCATTACCTCACATACCTTTTGTGGTGACAATACTCAAAATCTGTACCCTTAGATATCTTCAAGAATACAATACATTGTAATTAACTATAGTCATCATGTTGTGCAGTAGATCTCTTGAATTTATTCTTCCTGTCTAACAGAAATTTTGTACCCTTTGACCAATATCTCCCAAATCTGCACCCAGCCACACCACCCCAGTCCCTGGTAATCACCATTCTACTCTCTGCTTCTGTGAGAGGTCTGTATTTTAAAACATTAAATAAAAGTTCTTGAAAGCATCTGTTTACAAAATAAAGCATATTCGTCATTGTCTAAAACCTGCTTTTGTAAGTAACTCTTCTAAATCACTCTCTGTAGGTCACTTTCTATTTCTTCAGGAAGCATTGCCACAGCATACAACTTATTTATGCAGGCTTTACCCCTTTTAAAATTTTTGAACAGCCCTTTCTGACTTGAAACTTGATTTCTTTTGCACTTTCGTTTTTCTCTATTTTATTTTTCTATCAGAGTTAATCTTACTGGTATCATGTTTTAGCTCTAGGTTAACTCAGGTGTTTTGATTTTGAATCTCTTAGTCTGTCATTGTCTTACTGGGAGAGAGAACAAGTCACCTTGCAGGTGCAGTCAAGTGTATAAAGATCTGCTGTCCAGGCCTGGGATGTTAGGAGAAGAGCAGATAAATAGTAGCAAAAAACACTGTCAGACATAAAGTGCCCCTGATGTGACAGATTCCATGATGGAATGAGAGATGTCACCTTCAACATTAATTCTTTGCATAATGCTACCTTCACACATGTATGCTGCTGTTATTATTTTAAACATGTAGGAGGAAACTGTTTCCAGATTGCCTCTACTTCTGACTCTGTTCTTTCAGCATCTCTCTTCTCTTTGTAATATATCACTTGTGCCTCCTAACATGACTTAATATTCAAGTAATTACTGTGCATGTGCATGTGTTAGAGCGAGAGAGGGGTTTGTTTTCTCTATTCTAGACAATAGGTTCTGTCTTTTGTCTTTCTCCCTTTTTATCTTGTGAGATTGCCACGTAGGTTCTTAGTAATTGCTTGTGAATTAAAACCAGATCCTTTTTTTCCTTTCAGTACTGTTGTAAACTCCTCATTTTCAGGGATCAATCATGATCTTTCTTTTAGTCTTCTCCCACAGTACTATTAATAGATGTTCAAGAGATTATAGAGAAGATTGGAATACTCCAGGAATTACTAAATCAAGATTGGGCAGGTACATAGGTCTGTTTTCTTTGGACAGGTAAAGAAACTGCAGTCTATCCTGAAGCCAATGATGCTTCGGAGGCTAAAAGATGATGTGGAAAAGAACCTTGCTCCCAAACAAGAGACGATCATTGAGGTAGAACTGACCAATATCCAGAAAAAGTACTACCGTGCCATCCTGGAGAAGAACTTTTCCTTTCTGACCAAGGGGGCAAATCAGCACAACATGCCCAATCTCATCAACACCATGATGGAGCTGAGAAAGTGCTGTAACCATCCCTACCTGATCAATGGTAAGTCAGGACATTAAGGAGTAACTCGGGACTGTCACAGGCCTCTGCCAGAAGCTAATGATAGTCCAAGAACTCATGTGTTGGCTTCCGTTGTGTGTTAGACTGATGTATGTGCCCTCACCTTTTTGCAGAGTAGAAAACTGAGGTTCAGAGAGGTTGATGGATTTGCTTAAGCAATCTAGGTATTAAGTACACAGTGCCAAGTTTTGAACTAACTTCTGCCAACACTCTGCTTCAGAGTACATACTCAGCTTGGCAGAAGGTAGATATCACTCATCTTATGCCCTGTATTTGCTCGAAGTCTAGCCCACACTTTTCCACTTGAGGACAGGGAAATGTGTTACTTAGTTGAATGAATGAAAATCCTCCAATGAGATTAAAACTTTCTGCAGACAAATTAACGGTTAACTGATTAGAGAAGATGTTGGAAGGTTTTTTTTACCATAAAACTTTCAGAGAAATTTTTCAATCAAAATGTGAGTTGGATTGTCTTACAGCTGGTCTTTGTGATGTCAAGAGGTATCAAGGTCTTTTTTTTGCCAACTTTCTGGGAAGGTTTCTTTACCTGAGTGAGTCAGCTTAGGTTAGCACTTGGTGTCTCAAATCCTCTCTCCTTTGGTGAGACTTCCCGGGAGAGCCAGGGCCCTGTGTTATCATCTACAGGATGGCCCTGATGTCGCTGCTGAGGGCAAGACCAGGCATGCACACCCAGCATCTCCTCACTGGACTGCTGGTCTAGGACCAAAGAATTCACTTCTTTTCCCTAGGATCTGCAAAGCAGAGAGCAGCTTTTACCATTATGTTTTGTTCAAGGAATAGTTTTGTTCCATTTCTTTTCAGGGGCAGAGGAGAAAATTCTCGAAGATTTCCGAAAATACCACAGCCCTGATGCCCCTGACTTTCAGCTGCAGGCCATGATTCAGGCAGCAGGGAAGCTGGTGCTGATTGATAAACTGCTCCCTAAGCTGATTGCAGGTGGCCACAAGGTACTCATCTTCTCCCAGATGGTGCGCTGCCTCGATATCCTGGAAGATTATCTCATCCAGAGAAGGTGAGACTTGTGTCAAAGCTCTGCATCCAACACTGCAGGCAGTTCCTGTTATTTGATGTCTTTCTGAACCATTCAAAAATTATGTTTCAATAACAGTAAAACATTCAAAAGTGGAGAAAAGGACTCTCCTCTGAAAGATTGACTAAAATTCAGAGTTAGATTTTTATGACCAAGTATACTCAAGTTTAACTGTCTGGAGTGAATTTCAGAGCCTGTAACGTAGAGTCCTTGCTTTGTTTAAAAAAAAAATCCTATATGTTTATTTATATTCACTTTGGTTGGAGGAAACAGTTCAAATAGCCTTACAAAGGGTTAAGAAAATAATGTATTTACCTTTTTGTTGCTTTATAATGATGAGAGAGATATGTCCTGGAAATATCACTGTATCCAGTTTCTAAAAGAGCATAAGCTGGCAACTCACAGAGAAAGAATTTAGGGATATTTTACGTCCTTTCTCAGAGCCCTCTAAGTTTTGTGATACACTAATTATGGCATCCCTATTTATTTTCTTGTTCATATTCCGATAATTCCTTATATCCTAAATTCTATTACTCATGCAGGTGAAAAGTCTGGTGTTATGTGGGTTATTTGGATTCTGTGTGGGAACTACATTTGTTACATTATACCCAGTACCTTAGATTTTCAGTCATTATGATACATCAGTGATCTAAAGCTTATAAATGAGTTTTTAAAAATTTACTCTTAATGATGAAAGACTTATCAAGATTATAGAAACTAGTAGCCCAGGCATTGCTAAGTTTAAAGAAAATCTGTGTTTTCATAGCAAATCTCAGGTGTCTTAACAGATGTTCTTATTCTTTAAGATTCTGTTTGCCGGCCGGGCACGGTGGCTCACGCCTGTAATCCTAGCACTCTGGGAGGCCAAGGGGGGTGGATCGTTTGAGCTCAGGAGTTCAAAACCAGCCTGAGCAAGAGCGAGACCCCGTCTCTTCTAAAAAAATAGAAAGAAATTAGCTGGACAACTAAAAATATATAGAAAAAATTAGCCAGGCATGGTGGCACATTCCTGTAGTACCAGCTACTTGGGAGGCTGAGGCAGAAGGATTGCTTGAGCCCAGGAGTTTGAGGTTGCTGTGAGCTGGGCTGATGCCACAGCACTCTAACCTGGGCAACAGAGTGAGACTCTGTCTCAAAAAAAAAAAAAAAAGATTCTGTTTCCCCTTACACATCACATGTATTTTATAGAAAGAATATTAAAGGAAATGACAAATTTAACTATGGGTATGCTGACATTTAATGTTACATAAATAATTCAAAAGAGTCTGGTTAGGCAATGAAAGAATTCCTCAGAGCTCTATAATAGAGATGTATGTGTAAAGAATTCTTGAGTCTTGTGTTACAGGAATAAATCAAAACTGATAAAGCACTTTTGTAGTTTATAAATTCACTATAGATTAGCACCCCATTGCCAGAGCACTTGCTTCTTATAAATATATTGCTTTTCAAAATATGTACAACTATTAGTTTGCAGACTTTTTAAAAAGAATCTCCCAAAATGAGTAACAATGTATTTAACAGACTTTTGGTAAGTCTGTTATCCTTTTTATCCTTTTTCCTTTATTGTTTATTGCTCATTTTGTGTTCATACACAAGTTTTTTCTTGAAAATACAGAAACACATTACACCACCACATGCACAACTTCTCATTCATGCTTGGGGTTTGTCTTTTCAGTCTCCTTTCTTTCTGCATACATACAAGGGCTGTCTGGAAAATATCCAGCCATTGTTAATATATTTTTCGTATTACATGGCTAGTTACTTTCCAGACAGCCCTCATATGTTTAGCTTTATTGTTTATGTATTTGTTTGAATTGTGATAATATTCTACATTATACTTTGTAGCTCATATTTAATATATTATGAAACTTTTTCCTTTATTATTTTTCTATAAAATTTTGATAATCTGCATGATATTCTGTCTCATAGGTTTCCAATTTTTCATCATTTTAAGGGACTATAATGAATATCCCTTTATAGTCATTGAGAATGTTTTCAATTATTTCCTTAGGATAAATTCTGATGTCCATTTTTGAAAACATTTGATGCATAAACTATTTCCCAAACACCTTCTCTAGTTAAGTGTTTTATTTATATGTCTTTCAACACCATATGAAAATGCTTTTTTCATATTTTGATGAATATTGTTTTGCTTCTTTAATCTTGATAATTCAGTAAGCCAAAATTATGGTCTCTTATTTTAATTTTTTTTTTGATTACTAACAAAGATGAATATTTTTTCATATTTATTAGATATTTATGTTTCTTTTTGTGGATTGCTTATTCATTTTCTTCCTCCATTTTCTGTCGCTCTTTGACTCTTCATTTATAAATTTATAAAAATTGTTTACTTGAGAATATGTTGCAAATATTTTCCTCAATGTTGTTTTGCCTTTTAATTTTGTTTATGGATGCGAGTTTTTGTTTATTTTGCTTTTAAATGTTCTAAATTTTATAATAGTCAAATCTTTGTCTTAAAACAACTTTAAGCCTAAATCCTTATTTATGCTTAAACTTAAGCTTAAATAAGTAAATTAATATGCTTTAAAATTCTGCTTCCACCCTTCAGCCATATCATGTAAATATTCTGAAGTATTTTCTTTTCATTCTTTGATAGTTTCTTCACTGCTTCCAGGAGTGTTCTTCTGGCCTTACTATTGTCATTACTTTTCTCTTTTTAATTTAGTTTTTATTTTTCTCAAAATAAAATTTAAATAGTCATTGTATTAGACTTATGAAAAATTGCATTTCCTAATTCACTCTTCCCCTTTCCCAGTTTCCCACCCCCCAGAAGCAATTACTTTCAACTCTTTATGCTATTTCTTTTGGTATTTATAGCTATATCTAAATAATGTTATTAGTTATAATTTCTTGATATTTTTAGTTTTAGGTAATATCTGTTCTGACTGTGAAAGATGAGTATTTAGCCTTCTTTCACTGCCCCTCATAACCACCATATATGCAACTTCCTGTCCTCCCGTCTTTCGAGCATGCCACAAAATACTTTGGGATAGAGTAATAGTCATTGTTTATTATGACTGAATGACACTGCTGAATTACAGTGCAGCCATGCAATACGCTGTTTAAGTTTCATTCTTGCCCAATTTTTATATTCTCTGAACTAAAAATTATCTTTTTGATTGCTTATTTTTCTATATTCTTGTTATAATTCAGCTGCAAACGTTACCCTGGTTGTCTAAATCTTCTCTCGTTATTTTCCAACACATCAGTCTGCTTTTATTAGGGCCAGATCTCCTGAGACCTCCTTACCTGTTCCTCTCCCCATCTGGTACACAGTTGTCATCTGTGGTATGCCTTCTTTCATCAAGCTGACAAGTTTGTTTTTACAATCAAGTCTTGGTGGTGGATTCCATGTTGGAGCACCTCTTCTGGTAGCTCCTGAGAAAGGATAGATGATAGGTAAATTTCGAGACAATGCCTGAAAATGTTTTTAGTCTACCCTCATTCTTCAGTAACAGTTTGGCTGTATTTGAGATTCTAGGTTAGAAATCATTTCTCCACAGAGTTTTGAGAGTGTTACTCCACTGTCTTTCAGCTTCTAGGCTTGCTGTTGAGTAGTTCAAAGCCCTTTAGATTCCTGGTCTCTGTGTATGTGATACGTTTTCTCTTTTTAGAAGTTTTATTTTCTCCTTGACCCCTGTCTTACGAAATTTTACAATGAACTGCTTTCTTGTACTGGTTACTAAATATTAATAGATCTTTATCATCTGAAATTTAAGTGACTTTTAGTTTCAGGGAATTTTCTTTATCTTTCATTATTTCTTTTTTTTTCTGTTTTCATTTATTTGTATGTCAGACCTGGACTAAACACCTAATTTTTCCTTTTCTCTATTTTTTATCTCATTATCTTTCCTGTGCCTTCTGGTAGAATTCCTTTACTGATGTTCCAACTCTGAACCTCTAGGGTTTTGTTCTATAATTATATTTTTAATTTTCCAGAACTTTTTGTTTTGTAATTTTTCAGTTTTTACAGCACCAGTTATTTCATCGATACAGTGTTTTCTCTTGTCTTTCCAAGGTTTATCATGATAGAATTTTTTTAATCTGTGTCTGCTTTCTCCAAGTCGTATTTTTTTCTTTCATTTTTTAATGTATCTTTCATGTGAGAATTTTAGGTTAGCTTTTTTTTTTTTTTTTTTCATTTTAGCACTTTAAAGTGCTATTCCACTGTGCTCTGGCCCCCATGGTTTCTGATGAAAAGTTCTGCAGTCATTCAAATTGTTGTTCCCCTGTATGTAATTTGTTGATTTATTCTTTCTGCTTTTAAGATTTTTGTTTAATTTTTGGTTTTCAACAGTTTGATTGTGAAAACTGTAATTCATCCTGGTTACTGAGCCTCTTAAATTTGTAAATGTCTTTTATCAAATTTGGGAAGCTTTTGATTATTATTTCTTCAATTTCTTTTTAATTTTTGCCCCATTCTCTTGTTTTTTTTTTTGTTTGTTTGTTTTGTTTTTGTAAGACTCCATTTACCTGTGTATTTGACCTTTAGATATAATCCCATAAGTCCATGGGCTCTCTGTTCTTTTTTTGTTTTAATCCTTTTTCTCTCTCTTAGTTTAATTTCTCTGTCTTCAAGTTCACCGACTCATTTCTCTATTATCTCCATTGTGCTTACTAAGCCCACACACAGCTTTCTTTTAGAGAGTGTATTTTTTAGTTCTAAGATTTCCATTTGATTCTTTGTTTATTAATGTTTTGTTTCTCTGGTGAGATTGCCTATCTTTTTATACATCACTTACATTCCTTTACTTCATCGAGCGTAATTATAATAACTGCTTTAAAGTTCTTGTCTGAATTATAATGTCACAGGTTTGACATCTGTTAATTGTGTTTTCCCTTGAGAAGAAGTCTCATTTTCTAGTTTCTTCATGTGTCATGTGATTTTGAGTTTTTTCTAGACATTGTGAATATTATGTTGTAGAGATTTAGGATTCTGTTATATTGCTCTGAGATGTTGATGGTTTTTATTTGGAGGCAGTTAACTAGGTTAGACTCGAAGTGCAAACTCTGTCAACATCTCTGGAAGGTGGCAGCTTTCATCTCAGTTCAGACAACTTGCAGTCTGCTCCAAGCAAGTGTAAGGCACTTGTCAACCGGAGACTTTGGTAGAGTTTGTACCAAGAATTTGTGGTTCCCCATCTTTCTACTTCCTGGGTAACATAGTTGCCCCAGGTCCTTCCCTGAATGCCTGTCAGAAAGATAGCAGCTTTTTATCAGAGCTATAGCTGACCTGCACCTCTGACACCATAATGTGGCCTCTGCTCAGCCGAAACCACGTTTCTCTTCCTCTCCAACATCTGCCTGCTTTTGTTAACGCTCCAGTGCCCTCAGGTAGGTTTTGCTGCTCAGGTGTTTTGTTTTTTATATTTTGTTCACACCCTGTGATTGTTACTTGCTGGCACATTGGTGTGTTAGGACTTGTTCCAGAAGCAGAGGCCCTGTGTTTCAGACCAGGCAGAGGCTTTCTTCCAGTCTGTTGGCTAAGCGATCAAATGAGTGGGGAGCACCGTGTGGCTGATTAGAAACTCTGGATTTGTAAGCGAGGCTTGTGGACTGTGGCTTTCACTCTCCACGTGTGAGTACTTTTCGTCTGGCTGTACCGTTTCACTGGGACCCTCCAATGTCAGTATTCTGGGGTCTTGTTTCTCTTCCTCTTTCCTGCCTAGAGGGTGGAAACTTAACTATACTCAGAGTTGATGGGGGCAGGTGAGAAAGAGTGAGGGGTCTCAATATGTCTGTTTCTCTTTCCTGTTTTCATTAAGGTCTGTCTGCTTGTAACTGTGGTTTGTATTTCTCTGAGTAGAAAGGATCAAAATCCTTTATTTAACCCTTTTCAAGGCCAGGGTGGGTGATCTAGAGGCTAACTGATACTTCAACAAATATTCCAGCAGTTCCCCTGTTTTTAGACTCTACATCCCCACTTTGAGGGATACCTGAGTGTTATCAGTGTCTCATCCCTTCGGGAAGTCTCCAGTGTTAAGTTAGGTGTGTCTTGCCTGAGATTCTGCTTTCTTCAGATCAAATACCACTTAGCCTGCTTTCCAGCTTTATTGATTTGGGGAGAGGATTATGTTTTTTTTAAAAAAGTCCTTTTACTGTCCCTTTAGTAAAAGTTTGGGGAGAACAAAGAATTAAATGTGCGTGTTAATTAATAATCTTTGGCTGGATTTCTTTGATTTTCTTTTTTCATTTCAGTCTTCAGTCCTTCTGTAATTTTGGTAAATAGCATATAATGGAAGTCTGATTTTCTTTTCTTTACAAATATGTCTGATTTTCTAATTTTGTGTTTACCAAAATAGTCCATCTTTTTATACATGCTGGGTATGTGTCTAGCCTTTCTATTCTTTCGATCGGTGCTTTCATTCTTTTGCTGATATATTATTCCAGATGAACTTCAGAATTATTCTTTAAACCTATCTCTGAGTACTATAGCCCCTCACTCCAGAAAAATGTATGTATATATACATTTACATATCTATATATCCATATATCCATTTGTTGGGATTTTTATTGGCCTTTACACCTTAAGTAGGGTAGACTGACATCTTTACAAAATTGAGGAACATGCTATTCACCACACTTACTCAGGTCTTTTATGTACACCATCGACTCAATAAATCTATACAGGGTCTACTTTGTGCTAGAACCTCCGAAGGTGTTACAAACATAGTGGTGAACAAAGCATGGCCTCTTCGTGTTACTACCAATCCTGCATATTTATTATTGAATTTAATCCTAAATATTTCACGTGTTTGTGGCTGTTGTGAATGGGATTTTAAAACTCTTTATGTGTTCCAGCTGATTATTGCTGGAAGACGAGGCAGTTGTTCATTTCCCTTCAGGCCTTCTAAGGTCAACATTTCTCGTGCCAAAAATGTGTCACTGCTCTTCCCTCTCGGCCAGTCTCACAGAGGCTTTTCCAAAGTGCCACCTGCTTCTTGTTCGGTATTTGACAGTGACTCAGATTCATAGTTCAATGGGCCACATCAGCTCCCAGGGATCTCGTTCAAAATACAGTTGTCGTAGAGGGTTAATTGCTGTGCTGAAATTTAGTGTGGAAAATTTTATTATGTCTGATTTCTTCATTCAGACTTACTAGCCCTCAAGGTTTTCTTTGTTCTTAAGCCTGTTTGCCTCTCCAGCTGTCCATCTGGTTTTGTTCCCGTTTAATTTCATGCCAGACTCTCATCCAGGAATTAGGGCATAGCCAGGGATCTGGTTCAGAAGTGAGGGGGGTGTGGGGGATGATTTAAAAGAGCTCAAAGAATTTGATTTTATTTTAGTTTTCCATTCTTTGAGAGCACTCCCTCAAAACTAAACAAGTGATAGAAATGAGAAAAATTGTTCCAACTATACTGCACAAATTCTAAAAGTTATTACATCATAGTGGGCAAAATACTGTTTCCTAATTTTATGGGTATTTTTTTTTCCCTAATGTGATGGCCAAGCTATATATATTATCACGTTTTGTTGATTTCTCCTCCCCCTTAAGGCCATGCTAATTCCCATCCTCACTCTGATCTGTGGGTATCTAGCTCCCTTCTGGGGACTAGGGATGTCTTGTTGAGGAGCATCGAGCCCTCTGTTCCCACAGCATTCATGTGTGTGGTGGTTGGGTTGGGGTGGCAGCGGCTGTTCTTTAATTGAATCTCAACCCTGTCTCTGACTCCACACCCTGTGCTGCTTCCCTTGAATCGCATAGGTTGTTAACCTATGAGTAGCTCACTTCAGATCTGACTTGGAGCGTTGGTTTATCAAAATCATTTTGATTACTCACTTACAGTTTCTGTTTCCACCTTCTGTTGGAGTAAGGAGTTTCCAAAGTTAACAAGTGTTGCATTTGTATCTTTAATGTCTCTGTAAGTTTTTAGAGATTTCTGCCCTGTGGCATTGAAATGTAGGGTACAATGTGAAAGCCATAAGTCAAATGGATGTGGGTTCAACTCACTCACCAGCTTGGCGACTGAGCAAGATATTTTGCTTGTATCGGTTTCTGTTTTGTTTTGAAGTTTCCCCAAGTATAAAATGGGGATGATAGTAGAATCTACCTCACAGGATTATTGTGAGGATTAAATGTGATGATGCATATCAAGTGTGTGTACAGTATCCGGCACAGAACTGACACTTAAGAACTTGCTACTAATATTATGGTTATTACAAATAGTGATATCTATAGAATTTCAGGCATTAACCCTTCGCTTTTATGTTATGACACAAATCTTTTTGGTTTGTCTTCATGACAGTCTTATCAGCTCCACCCATTGCATTTGCTACTACAGTTCCCATGTATTATTCTTGGGTGTATTATAATAAAAAGAAGAAGAACAAACCAAAAAACTACACCCTTAATTCCAGGTATGGTTGCATTGTTGCTTTGTAAAAGGAAGACAGTATTTCCAGATTTGTTTCTTTCTATGTACATGTCGCTTATAAGTCTGAGTTGGTCAGATTTCTTCATGTGTATTTCCTTGGGTGGTTTCTATACGTGACTTTTCTTCAAGGAAGTCAGGAATGTATTGCCAAATGTAGTTTTCTAAAGCCATCCCCACAGAGTCCTCTACCCCTAGAGTGTCTATACTTATTCTCCTGTCAGTTATTTATCATTAGTTTTAGACATCTGATTTCCCAAATCCCAGGCTACTGATAAGATTTTTGCCAGGATCCACAGTCTTGGCCATTTGTTGGGTTTAGGATGACTTTGTCCTTTTCTCACAAAGTTCCTATTACTTTTACTTCACCAGCCAGTTCTTGCTTGTGGTTAAAATTGGGCCCAGAGTAACATCCCCCTAGTTAATTCATTTGTTGCCAAGGGGTGAAGAAGAAAAGAGTAAGACTCCCACCAGCTTTCCAGAATGCTGCTCTATCTTACTTCTGTGTTAATTACATGATCTCCATCACAAAGGCCCCTTCTGCACTTTCTCTCTGGGTAGCAGTAGTACTGTGTTCCCATAACAGTTTCATTTCTTACTCTCTGTGTTTTTACCCTTACCTACACCATGCATTCCACCCCCGATCTTAACTTTCTACACAGGTATATGCCTTCTTAATGATATTCAGCTTTACCTCCTTACATTACTTTCCCCTAAATATTCGTCAGATTCTACCCCCACCCCTACCTCAAAAACCTTAACTGTGATTTATCGCTACTTGCTTGGCAAAATACTGCCCAGGAGACCCTGGTTTCAGCTATAAACTTGGGGGTTTTGCTGTGTACCTCTAAAGCTTTGAGGAGCTTGTTAGGCTAGAAATGACCTGCCCAGGCATAAAAGGACAGCCTCACAATATAGTCTTCTACCATTTCCAGTTTACCGCAAAGCAGCTGGAGACAGGTGTTAACTCCAAGTTCTTGTTATGAGCACTACTCAAAGTAGATGTTTATGGCTTTTATTTGTTTTTCCTGGTCTTATGATTAGATTTAGTGCAAGTATAAACTGGGAATTACTTGAGAATAAGTAGCTTGGGCAGTGGGGATCAATATTTTATGTTTGTAATTCTTCTAGTCCTTCTTAGTTTGCAGCTGGTTTTTTTGTTTTGTTTTTTGTTTTGAGATGGGAGACATGTTGCAGTGCAGTTTTAAGTGTCTACTCTGCTACATATGTAGGGGGCGGGATTCCTTCTAGACTGTCATTTGGACCAAATTTAGAAGTGAGGGGTGTAAGGCTGTCGGTCAACAGCTTCCTGCATTGTTTGCTGTTCTCCATTGAAGTCATGATTAACGCCTGGGCTTTCGTTCATTTGGGTCCCCTCAGATACACCTATGAGCGAATTGATGGGCGAGTACGGGGAAACCTGCGCCAGGCAGCCATCGACCGGTTCTGTAAGCCAGACTCAGACCGCTTTGTCTTTCTTCTGTGCACCAGAGCGGGAGGCCTGGGGATCAATCTCACAGCTGCTGATACCTGCATCATATTTGATTCTGACTGGAACCCACAAAATGACTTGCAGGTAACCATTAGGATGATTGCTCTTTACCTTAGCTGCCCCTGCATCCCAGAACATCACGACAGGGCCTGGCATGGCTATAGAGCGTCTGCCGTGCTCCATGCTATGGTGTCAGCTGGATGACAGGCTTAGGGCTTTGGTCAGGGGAGTGAAACCAAATGAAAAGTAAATGTCGACCTTTCCCACCAATCAGAGAGTGGTTCTTTCCTTTTGCTTTAAATCAAATGATGTTTCACAGTGGTAGCCTCCAAGTACAGAATAGAACTACTATTTACTATCAGATATAAAGAAAGATACTAAGCTTGACTAATTCTCTAATTCTTGATGCATAGATTGATTCTGGCATTTTCACCTGGTTTTCTTGTTAGATGGTCCTATGTCATATATGTCATATGAACAGTAAATGAGTTAACCCAAACGAGTGGGAAAGTTCCATGGTATGGCAGGGGTGATGGGCACCCTCACCAGGTCATATGCTTGCCATATAATGCAGAATGTTAGAGTTTATATGTGTCCAGTTAAGTGGCTTTGTGGATTCTGTTTTCTAGTCTTAACCAAACAAAATAACCGGTGGCTTTAAAAGATTACTGCAAAGACTGGAGTTAATACATTTTTTAAAAGCAAGTATAAACAAACAACAAGAAAATGGCAGAGTCTGGTTTAGAGTTCTTCATCAATCCTGTTTCAGTGTAAAAACAATGGCATTCTAACCAGATTGGACAGTAAGTCAGCCAAAAAGATTCTAACTTGTCTAGAAGACTATATGTAATAGAATATAGATTTATGTCCATTATCATTAATGATGAACTTCATCCTAAGTATATATTGTATATATCTTGGGATATTTACTAACACTAGAATTGTGAGTATGTTGTGGGAAGGATAGGTGGGTGGCTCAAAACCTTTTTCATAATACTGGTGATTGATCAAAAGAAATTTAGAGGCCACTGTTTGGCAAGATTTAAGAGGTACTCTAGAGCTGTGGTCCCCAGCCTCTGGGCTGCAGACCAGTACCAGACTGTGGCCTGTTAGGAACCAGGCCACACAGCAGGAGGTGAGCAGTGGGCGAGCAAGCAAAGCTTCACCTGTATTTACAGCCGCCTCCCATCGCTCACATCACTGCATAAGCTCCGCCTCCTGTCAGATCAGCAGCAGCATTAGATTCTCATAGAAGTGGGAACCCTACTGAAAACTGCACATGCAACGGATCTAGGTTGTGTGCTCCTTATGAGAATCTGATGCCTGATGATCTACGGTGGAGCTGAGGTGGTGATGCTAGTGCTGGGGAGCGGCTGCAAATACAGATTATCATTAGCAGAGAGGTTTGACTGCACAATAAATGCAATGCACTTGAATCATCCCCAAACCAGCCCCCACCACCCTTGTCTGTGGAAAAATTACCTTCCCTGAAACCAGTCCCTGGTGCCAAAAAGGTTGGGGAGGAGGCTGCTCTAGAGGATACTGCAAGAGAAGGTCTGCAGGGAAGAGAGAGCTAAGCTGATGTTATCTGGGCTTCTTCCCTAGGCACCCACTGCCATAGAGTCATTCTACTTTGTCTTTTTCACTTAATGAGTTTCCAAACAAACTTTTTTGTTTGAATAAAGCAGTCTATGAGTTGAAAACCAGTGCTTTAAATTATTAAATTGGTGACAGTTGGCTCAAACTCAGGAAAAACATCATGGTAAATCATTATAAAGCAAACTATGTTCAACATCTACCTTCAAAGAAAACCAGTGCTAATAAATAGCTCACCATCAGTTCTTTCTACTGGTGAAGAGATGTTTGGATCAAAAGAGAGTTGCTAGATAAAATGAATAACCAAGTGTTAAAGGAGTAACATATACTCAACACTAAATAATAAACAAAAACTAATATATGAGCAGCTCAATATCAAGAACCTAATTAGGTTAATGATATAGGTTAGGGGGTGGAAAACTTGCCTTTTCAGCTGCTGCCTGATTTTTAAAATAGTTTTACTGGAATGCAGTCATACCCATTTGTATATGTGTTTATCTGTGGTTGCTTTCATGTTACAATGGCAGACTTGAATAGTTGCAACAGAGATCTCAAAGCCAACAAAACCTAAAACATTTACTATCAGGACCTTTACAGATGTTTGCCAATCCCAAAACAGATAATCATCTTAAGTGCTTAACAACTGTAAAATTCTCTGCTTCTTTGTGGTGCTCACCTGACTGTGAAGCATGGTACCTGGGAGAGTGATGGCACAGAAGCCCAAAGTTGAGTGGCCAGTTTGAGGCCATGTTAGCTGGAGGGACATCCAGGAGGGAAATCGGAAGCATGTGGCTGGCATTTGGAGGCAGATCACAGCCAGAAGTAGAGATTTTTGAATCACCATACTTCACCTGGGTGAAGTCTAAACATTACCAGTTTAATAGGTGCAATGCCAAGAAATGGAAAAAGCAAGAAGATGTTCAAACCTGATGGAGAAGGGAGAGTCATCTGAGGTGACTGATTTGTATGTGTAGCAACCAGAGAAGGTGGGTGGAGCTGTCCAGAATTAGGGTCTGGGAGAAGGGAGAGGCTTTGGAATAGCTGTTTTTAATGTCCACTGCTGGGGAACTGGTAAGAGGTGAATTAAGAAATAACAGTGAAGTCCAAATAGAAATTGGATAGTGCGGATTTTTTTTAGTGTGCTGAGTCAGTTTCTGAATTTCCTCAATGCTCAGCCTGAATGAAGATTCAAAGAAAAGCAGCACTATAGGTGATCCAAGGTGGGAGCTCATACAGAGTATGTAGCAAAAACTTACTGAATTAGGGAGTTAACATAAGTCAGAGGGAATTATCCTTGATTTTTAAAAATGTCTAACCAAACTGGGTAGAAATGAAATAATTGGGACATACGGAGTAATATTAGGACAAGTTATTGGAGAGTGGGATTGGTGGTAAAGAAGATATGATAGAGGAAGGTCCAAGTTCCAGCTCTCCTGCAGAGATGGAGCAAGGTTCTTGCTTGCTTGGCATGATGGGGAAGACAGCAAGAGGGCTGGGGACTGCACACACACACTCCCACTCCCCTTGGTGTTTGCCCTTGCACCCAAGGGCTTTAAATATAAAATATTTATTCCAGGGAGAGTCTGGAGACTGGGACCCTGGGACCATCACTTTTCCTTCCAACATCTTCCTCTTTCTCCTTTCTACAAAAGTGAAGGCACAAATTTATTAGGATCCAGGATAGGAACTGAGTACTTCTTAGGAATAAGGATCTCAACGATACTATCATTTTATCTGGACTATGAAACGGAAACCAATTTTTAGAACCCCCTAATGGGGAGATCTTATCTAGAAATGGCAGGTGAATGCCCCATCCTCTCTCAAACCTTGAATGTGTTTGTATTATCATCCACATCTGTAAAAAATTCAAGGGTATCATTTCTCACCTTTTCTCACCTTCATTTAGACGATACAAGCTGTGATTCAGTCCTGAATCACTTCATCAGCAGCAGGTGTTGTCTGGGTTTCCTGTAATATCTGAGGTTAAAAAAAAAAGGCAAAGGGTGATGACAATAGCCTGAGAAGGAAAAAGAGTAATGAAAAACTGGCTTCACTTCTTTCTTCTCATTAGGAGGAAGCCAATATTGCTGCTAGCCCTGAGGGCAGAGGCAGGCCTCTTGGGAATAGCATGGTATCATGCCCCCGTCAGAGACCACAAGCACCTTCTTCTTCCATTGCTTCATGATATCTCTGCTTCCTGTTCTCGGAGCTTTTTGCACCTGGAGTCAAGAGTTCCTTAGGGTTGAGCAGAGTTCAAGGTAACAGTGATAGGTCCAGCACAGTTCCAGGTCCTTCCTGTTGGTAAGGTCCCTGAAGGCAGAACGTAGGAAGCCTGGGAGCAGATGTCCTGGCTGAGAGCACAGTCAAAGGGTAATGCAGCTGTTGTCTGTCTGCAGGATTTTGGAAGGGAGGAGGGAGTGTAGCCTGAGGAGTCAGAGCCCCTTTCACAGTCACTGGAAGCAGACTCCAAGAGGCTGCCACTCTGCTCCGGGAAGGAGAGGAGCTGGACCACATACTGCTTCCTCTGCTACCACCGAATTGCTAGCACCTCCTATTTCTTGACAGTATATATGCCTGGAGCTTGGAGAATTACATCTGTTGGGTTTGCTTTTCTTCACTATAAGAAAATAAGAATTTGTAATTGTATGCACAAATGCTCTGTTGTGTAGTCCATCTGTTTAATGAATATTTATTAAACACTAGGATATGACAGGCATTTTTTAAAGTACTGGAGACCTACCAATGAGCTAGACCAACAGTTTCTGCTCTCATGGAGCTTTCATTTCAGTGGAGTTGGCAGACAATAAATGAAGAAAATTAAGTAAGATAATTAGTAATACTTACTACAAAGAAAATAAAATAGAATAAGGAGATAAGAATGCTGGGAGTTGGGTGCCCTGAGTTAGGTAGAGTGGTATGGGAAGGCTTCTTTAAGATGACTTTTGAGCCTAAATGATGAAGAATATCTTAAATTATGAGATAAGGAGGAAGAATGTTCCAGACAGAACAAAGAGTATGACCATATAGAGTGGGAACGAGCATAGGTGACACACCTAAAGTGCAGGATGGGACAGGTATTTATTTATTTTATAGCACCAGTCCCAAATAGAGTACTTTTGAGTACTTACCTGCCTCTCATTTCAGTGTCCTCTCTTTTCAGCTCCCTTCTTTCTGCTGCCCAAAAGCACCCCTTTCCCATGCTAGGACTTCATCTCTCCTTGTTCTCAGCCAGCTCTTGACTGGTTTATCTGAGCCCTGGACACCATGCTAGGCACTGGATAACAAAAGGACTCCACACTTTGGTTTGACCTGATAAACAGAATCACACAGTAGAAGCAGAGTGCAATGGGAAGATGTGTGTGGTATTTCCCAAAGATGTTTCCTTTTTAAGAGGGGGTGATACTTTACCCCAAGGTATAAATCTGGAGCTGAAAATTACCGATTGAACCATAGGCCTACAAGAAGATTAGTGAAGAAGGGCAGTTTGCTAGTGCTCCCTGGTTCATACTGCATAGACAGCCCTGGTTCCTCTTCGTGATTGGCAGCCTGCAGCTGCAGACTTTGAGCATGCTAGGAGAAATGTAAAATCCCTGGGCTTGAAAAAGTGCTTGTGTGTAGAAAATGTTAAAAGCAGTTGAGTTTGGGTGAGACTATAGATTTTTCTTTAACTTCTCTTATTATTCAGATTTTCATTAAAGAACAAGTAATTTAAAATGTTAAAGAAAGTATACTTTTTAAATATAATAGTGCTAATGATTTGGAAAAGTAGTATAGGGGTCAAAAGAGGAAGGAACCTTGTGTTTGGGTTTTTGTACCACCCATTTAATTTTTATGTGACTATAAAGATGTGTAGTATGAGGTTTTGCTAAGTTCTGGACTTGGGACTAACAATAGTATATTGAAGGCCAGAATGAGTTTGCAGTCTGTCACTGGGCAACTAAGCCATGCTGCCTTTCTTGCCATTGCAGGTACACTGGGCTCTGTACCTGTTTTTTGAGTTGTTTTTGTTTTTTTTTTTTTTTTTGGTCTAAACATCATTACTTGTTTCTCTTTGGCCTTTGTTCACCTCAAATGTATTAAAAAGTAAAGAACAATCTGTGAGCCTACAAATCATGCAGGGGAGCATTAGGGCTCTATAGCTTTTCTGGGGGTTGTAGCGCCACTGCCCAATTGTGTTTTACTCCAGAGGTTTCCACGTATACCTTTGCTGATGCACCTCCTTTGGACTTCATCTCAGTTCCTGTGCTAGTTCTGCATGTTTCTTTCTCTACTTCATTTTTTTTTTTTTTTTTTTTTTTTTTGGTGAGTTCTATTAGGAAAATAAGGAATAGTTTGAGATGTGACTGTAAAATCACGAGTCTCTTAATGTGACAAGACTTACCTTGCTGTTCAGGTAAGTCATATTGGGAGAGAACATGTTTATCCTGGTGTAATTTAGCAGCTTGTGGCCCTGCTCTCCCAAACAGGGGATTGTTTGTCTCAGTTAACGAGAAGTCCGGAGGTAGGAAGTCCAGGACTAGTGAGGTAGCTTTGTAGTATCATCAGAGTCCATGTTCCTTCTGTCTTTCTGCTCTACCATCTGCAATGTGCGTGGTTTCCATCCTCTTGGTTTCACCCCAGACAGAAAAACTAAGGAAGGCAGACATGTTGCTTTTTACAGGAAAGCAGAACTTTGGCAGTTATCCCCAGTGGACGGTGCTACACCTTGTTGTTCAGGACTATTAGCTTGCCTCCCCTGGGAGGCTAGAAGCGGTTTCAGGTACACGTTACTGCCCTGTACAAGAGTCAGGGTTCTGGTAGTAGGCAAGAAAGGGGGAAGTGGGTGCCATGAAGGCAGTTAGTGGTATCTGCAGCACTCCTCCATTAGACCTTTCCCCAGAACTTTTCATCTCACTCTTGTAATTTACCCTCAATACCATGTGAGCCAGAAAAAAAAAAATCTGTGTCAGTACTTAATGGCCACATATTGTTACTGCTTTGAAGGTCCCGTAAACCATATTTACCTTGATCATTTCCTTTGTTCGTCAGAGTTACCCATCAAATTTTCTCCCAGTAATAGAGATTTGCTACCACTAAAGATAACTGAAAGAAAGCCCAGCAACTAATTTTAATAGCTAAAGACCAAGCACTCAATTATCCAGCAATAGAAGACTGATTGAATAAACTATAGTGTATTCGGCTTTGGGAAAAAAAATGAGGAATATCTCTATATGTTGCTATGGAATCATCTCCTGGATATATTGTCAAGTGGAGAAAAAAATAAGGTGGAAAAAGGCTATATAGTATGCTAGCATTTATATGAAGACTATGTGTCTTTGTATCTGTCTTTCTCTTCCCCTCTCCCACCAAGGATAAAACTAAAACAAACAAAAAAAAAAAACCTTTTTTTTAAATGGTTACGTATAGAGGGAGCTAGGGAACAGGTCGTAAGTGACAGGGAGAGAAGGTAGTTTTTCCATTTTGTGTATTTGATTTTGGAACCGTTTTAAGTATTTTATATCATTATAAAAAATTAATTTTATAAACTTTTAAAAAATTGTAAAAATCGGGCCGGGCGTGGTGGCTCACGCCTGTAATCCTAGCACTCTGGGAGGCCGAGGTGGGCGGATCATTTGAGCTCAGGAGTTCGAGACCAGCCTGAGCAAGAGTGAGACCCCATCTCTACTAAAAATAGAAAGAAATTATATGGACAACTAAAATATATATATACAAAAATTAGCCGGGCATGGTGGCGCATGCCTGTAGTCCCAGCTATTCGGGAGGCTGAGACAGGAGGATCGCTTGAGCTCAGGAGTTTGAGGTTGCTGTGAGCTAGACTGACGCCACGGCACTCACTCTAGCCTGGGCAACAGAGTGAGACTCTGTCTCAAAAAAAAAAAAAAAAAATTGTAAAAATCACAGAGTTCCAGTGTACCCTTCACCCAACTGTTCTTAATGTTAACATCTTATATAACCATAGTATAATTATCGAAACCAGGAAATTAACATTGATACAATATTCTTAACTAATCTACAGACCATATTCATATGCTTTCAGTTTCCTACAAATATTCTTTTTCTGATCCTGGATCCAATCCAGGATCTCACATTCTATTTAGAAGTCATGACTCCTTAGTCTCCTCTGATCTGTGACAGCTCCTTCATCTTTCCTTATCTTTCATGGTCTTGACACTTTTGAAAGGTACTAATCAGCTGTTTTGTAGAATGACCCTCAATTTGTGTTTGCCTGATGTGTTCTTACGATTAGATTTGAAGGTTATGCATTTTGAGCAAGAATATCATAGTGATATTATATCCTCAGTGCGTTTTATCAGGGGGTACATTATGTTAATATGTCTTACTACTTGTGATATAACCTTGATCACTTGGTTAAGGTGCTGTCTGCCAGGTTTCTCCACTGTAAGATAACTGTTTTTTCCTCTAAAAATTGTTAAGTATCTTGTGAGTAGATATTTTGAGACTTTATAAATATCCTATTTCTCATCATACTTTTGCCCATTAATTTTAGTATGCATCAATGGTTCTTGCTTTCAAAAATTATTACCGTGGTGTTTACCTAATGGTAAATTGGTATTCGCATCATTCCTTCTACATTTATTAATAGGAATTCTACTATAAGGAAGAGTTGTCCTTTGTCTCCCATTTATTTATTTATATCAGTGTGGACTTGTAGATATTTATTTTATTTTATAATCCATTACTTTCATTATTTGTTTTTAAGTTGTTTAGATTTGACTATTGGTAGCATCCTTAAGTTGCCTTCTGTGTCCTTTTGACATACTCCCATCATTTCTTGAGCATTTCCTTACTTTCTGGCACCACAAGATGTTCAAGTCCATGTTGCATTTTTCCTGCCACAGCCTTAGAATTAACCATTTCTCCAAGGATTCCTGGTTCCTTTTATTTGAGAATGACATTTGGAAACCAAGGTCTGGCTACTAGGTATGCCCACTGCTACTGGAGAGTTATTGCTTCTAGACCCTCTGTGCAGATGGAACTAGGAAATATATGTATGCATACTAACACAGCATTCATACTGCACATCTGTATTTATTCTGTGTATATTCATCCATAGTGAGATTTCTCATTATAGCCGAACACCACAGGGTTCAGTGTAGCCTTCTCTTCCTCATTTGTAACTTCTTTCTTGGCAGAGTGAAGCCTGGATTTCGTTATCATAACACAGTATGTTTACTCATTTTTCGATCCTAGTATACACATCAAGTAGTTTCAGAATTGCAAACCCATATTTTGTGAAAAATAAATTTATGAGAGTATAATACTGCTCTATACTGGGTTTTTTGGTCTTTAGTATTACAATATGTAGTCAAAATACCCTTTTCCAAAGTGACTTAGTTTAGTTATTTTCTTCCCCATTTCCTTCAGTGTGGTTAAATTAATGAAAAGAAAAGCCAATCCCTAAAATTCTAAAGCGAAATGAAACAACTGAATCTAGCTATGTACCAAGTGAGCAGGCATAACTCCTCCTCAGAGAGGAATTATTTTAAGGGTCTATAGTTGATATTTTTATACATTTTCATTTTGATATAATTTCATTTTGCAACTCCAATTTACCCTTTATCCAGATTCACTGTTCATGTTTTGCCAATTCACTTTATCATTTTTGACCTCTCTTACTCTCTCTGTTTTCTCTCTCTCTGAGTACACAGACACACACACATCATTTTTTGCCTGAACCTTTTCAGAGTAAGTTGCAGGCACTGCCATACCTTTATCCCCTAAATACTTATTCATATGTATTTCCTAAGTGCAAGGACCTTGTCTTGTATAACCACAGTTCATTTCTCAGAGTCAGGAAATAATACTGTGCTGTAATCCACAGTCCATATTCAAGTTTTATCATTTCTTTCAAAATCTTTTACCACTATCATTTCCCTAGTCAGGATCCAAGCCAGGATCACCTGTTACCTTTAGTTGTCATGTCTCTTTAGTCTCCTTTAATCTGGATCAGTTCCTCAGTGTTTCTTTTTCTTTCATGACCTTTAAGTTTTGAAGAGTACTGGCCAGTTGTTTTAGAGATTGTCTCAGTTTGGGTTTGTCTGTATTTCCTCAGGATTGGATTCAGGTTGAGTACTACCACAGAATTGATCATCCTTTTCAATATATCAGGAATAACACAGTATCCATTTGTCCAATGATGGTGACTTTGATCACTTAGTTAGGTGGTGTCTGTCAGATTTCTCCCCTGCAGAGTTGCTGTTTTTCCCTTTGAAATTAATAAGTAATTTTGGAGCAATTTATTGAGACTGTACATGTTCCTCATCAAAGCTTTACCCACTTGTTTTAGCTTCCATTGATTATTTTTGCCTAAATCAGTCAGCACTATGATGGTTACAACGTGGTGATTTTATAACTCTGTCACTACGCATTTGCTAGTTGGCATTCTACCATAAGGAAGAGTTTTCCCTTTTTCTCCCATTTATTTATTTATGTCACTATGGACTCAGGTTCTTTTTTTATTCAGTGGGCTATAATCAGTTACTATATTTTGATGTTCATGTAGTCTTAGACTTAGCCAATGGCAGTCTCTTCAAGCTTCAAGTGTTATTCTGATATCTCTCTGTCATTGTTTGAATACTTTCTTACATCTGGCACAGTAATATGTTTCAGGCTCATGCTGTACTTTCTCTACCCCAGCCCTACCTACAATTAGCCATTCCTCTAACATGCTTTGGTTCTCTCTTATAGAGAATGGTATCTAGAAGGTCTGGGAGTTAGCTGTATTCATTGTTCCTGGGATAACATTGCTTTAAGGCCCTCTCACATATGCAGAGAATATAAATATGCGTATGTGTATACCATATGCATTCATTTGTGTATGTGTATATGCATGCATAAATACACATATATACCCATATCTATCTTTATATCTGTGTGTACCTAACCACGAGATAATACTGATACTTCCAATCCATTCTGATGCCACAGAGTTTATTCTAGTTTTCCTTTCATTTCCGTATTAATAACTTCCTTCTCCAACAATGAAAACCCTTACTGCCATAACTCCCAGTATATTTTACTCATTTGCTCAATCCTAGATTACACAGACAGTTGTTTCAGGATTGCTAACCCTGCCACTGCAGAAAAGAAACCTACTTTCAAGTGTGTATTTAAAATATATACTTAGTAGGATATAACCCTAAGTGTGGGGGAAATACAAAAATCTAACGTTGATTTTAGTAATGATGTTTTGGTTGAGTTGTAATGTTGGGTTTTTTTGTTTGTGGTTTTTTTTTTAAAATGTTATGGGATAAATCAAACGAGTAATGATACTAGTATGGTTGAGAATTGAGCTTTTCAGCATGGTTGAAAAGAAATAGAGATGTGAGGTTGATCAAGTTAAAATCCCACAGTCATAATTTAAACTAAAAATATCAGTATCACCTCATGATGTATTTTGTCTTATATGTGCACATGATTGCATACACTGCACACACACACTCTCCTGTGTTTGCCCGCTGAATAGGCCTAGAAACCATGACCAACCTAGTAGCAGTGAGCACCCCTAGAGCATCGAGATTGTTGTCTCTAACTACCATTTCCTTACTCCTGCCTGTGGCTAGACTGTTTCTTAGCTATTTACTCTGTAGCTCGGCCAGAGTGAGGAAGAATAAGCTGTTCCTACACTGTGAAGACCTTTGCTCTCGTTCTGCTTGTGGGCCTGCTGTACACAGAAAGCTCAGGTCTGTGCTGCTGCCAGTGCTTGGTGGTCTTGCACATAGCTCCTGCCAACCAGCTACATGCTCCTTCTTCAGTGGGGTCTGGGTCTCCTGGGAAGTAACTGCCATTGTTATTGAGTCTGAGAAAGTGAGAGTGGAGAACAAGTTCTGCCTTCCCTCCTGCCCCAAGAACAACTTGGTAAATCAGGATATGCGAATTTTGGGCACCAAGATGAACTCAAAGCTTAGTGCAAGGAGAAACCTCTGTAACATAGGGGGCCAGGTAGCAGGCAGTATCTGGGCCCTGGCCAAGGAACTCCTGCACAGCCTGAGGTCTTCCCTCCTCTGGGCCCTGCTATGTTGGCCCCTTCCCATTCCCTTCCCTGGTGGTCTCTCTTCTGTCCCAGCACTTACTGGGCTTCTCAGTCTTTGGGCTACTGTAGCACTGAGTTACAGGAATTCTGGTGAGGTTTTCAGCCATGAGGTTAGGCGGAGGATGTAGGCAGGGCAGGGATAGGGGCTTCCATGTCCTTGGACTCTGGCGCCAGATGAGTATATGGTGGGTAGACTTAGTATCCCTGCTTAGATTCACCCCCTTTTCTCTGGGCCTAGTGCCTTCAAACCCACACTGACTGGGCTACCAGCTACCTTTAAATAGTCTGGCCGCAGAGCCAGTGGTCCCATCACTTGCTTGAACTCTGGGCAAGAGCAGGAGTCCAAGGCTACAGTCCTGCTCTGCCATTAACTCACCAAGGAGCAAGGGCCACTTCCCTCACTGCTCTGGGCCACTTCTGTCCAAAGCAAGGAAGAACCCTGGGTGTCCAGGGGTACCTGCAGGACTCGCACACATGATGTGACCACCTCTCCCTCCCAATGTCAATAATCACCCCTCTGCTTGCTTACTCGGAGGGAATAAAAACTATTTTCCACTAAAACAAACTAGGACTCTTTGAAAAAAATGGCTGAATATAGGACTGGGCAGGAAATATACCAGAGGAGTATGGAATATATTGAAAGCAAGGGAACATTCAAAAGACTGCTGGTCTTTGATACAACATACAGACCTAAATACACATATATCCATACTATTTCTGTATCTGTATATACATGTAAGTGTGTATGCACATACACATACCTAACCATGAGTTCATACTCCAAATCCATTCTAACACCACAGAATTTATTCTAGTCTTCTTCCTTTCCATATTTGACCGGGTGATGTTGAAAGAACTCAGGAGCCAACTTGAAGAGGCTTCCACAAGCCAAATTTGAACAGCAATAAGAATAATAACTTCAGTGCAGTAAAACATAGCAAATATATTTTAATACATGACTTCATTGTGTTCCTTAAAAAACTAATAGTAATAAAAATCTTCATTGGCCACTTTTGGAAGATGTTATTTTAGACACTGATTAAAGAGATAGAATCAAACATTTAGTTTGTCTCTTTTTGTGAACTGTATACCAGGGTAGCCAAAAAATTGAGGGAGGGGAATTGTATAACCCCTAATGAAGTAATGGATCTAGGCAATAATCGTCATCTCATAAGAGAGACAACCAGATACCATGAACCTCTTGATGAATATTGATACTACCTATTAAATAATACTCTTTCCAAAAACCAAATCTTAGCCTGATCATGTCTCACGATATAACTCCTAGTTTAAAGGAAATGCAGGGAATAGAGGTAGCCGTTCAGTGACATGGCAGGAATGCAGCGGCAAAATATAGATTGTTGGGAACTATAGGACAGATACCTGGTCTCTTTAGCAAATTGCTTTTGAAAAAAGAGATTGAAGGCTGGGAGTATCTATAGATTAAAAGAGACTTGAAGCATATCAACTGACTGTGATATGTGGGCCTTATTTGGCTTCCCATCCAAACAAGCACACTTAGAAAGTGAGATAAGCAGGGAAATTGGAACACTAACTAGACAGTTGGTACTAAGAATTAATTTTTTAAGTGTGACAGTGGTTATATGATATGTTTTACAAGAGTCCTTATCTTTAGAAATACGTGCTGAAGTATGTAAGGATAAAACAGCATGATGCCTGGGATTTATTTCCTAACAATCTTGGAGGGTAGGGGTGTGGTAGAAATAAATGAGATTGTCCATAAGAGGTCATTATGCTTTTCTCTATTTTTATCTGTGTTTGAAATTTTCTATAGTAAAAGTAAAAAAGTGGTGCTGCCGGCTCTGAGGCATTTCCCCAGAGGGCAGGCCAGGGTCCTGGCAGTGAGTTCCACCTTACTAGGTGCCTGCGTGCAGACCACAGCTGGGGAGGGCAGGACACCGTGTTCTTCTCGTTGCCTTATCCCTGACACACAGTAGTCAGTAAACAATGGGAGAAGAAATGAGGGAACCCCAAAGGTGACAGCTGACATTTGGGGTGAATTCTATTCTGAAATCAGTTCCATGACTCATCACTGAGTCACTCATACCACACGGTATTTAAGCACATCCCTATTCCCAGGGCTGCCGCTATGCTTGGTGGCATGATGTATATGACCTTCCTCTTCCCAGGCTCAGGCCCGATGTCACCGCATAGGCCAGAGCAAAGCCGTGAAGGTGTATCGCCTCATCACTCGGAATTCCTACGAGCGGGAGATGTTTGACAAGGCCAGCCTAAAGCTGGGGCTGGACAAGGCTGTTCTCCAGGACATCAACCGAAAGGGCAGCACCAATGGGGTGAGTTGAGTTAGATGGTCCTGCTCTGGAGCCTTAAGGAGCATTTGTCACAGTTCTGCCTCTCCTACAGCTGGTTCAGGGTTCATTTTCACTATATCAAGTCAGCCCACACATAGTTGTTGGATAATTCCAAACAGTAGGGGATGATTCAGGGTCAGGTCTCGGCATTTTCTAGATGGATAAAGGAAACATGTAGGAGCAGTTATGTGGTAGGATTGCCCAGCATAGTATAACATTTCAGTAAACAGAGTTTTTAACTGGGCCCATTGGAAGCCAGTATATCTTAACACTCTTAACTGTGTAAATATGTATTTGTTACTATGCCTTATCTCAGACGCCAGACTTCTAGCTTTGAGGGTTTAATGGAACCAGTGTTACCTGTGTCCCCTCCGACCCTAACAGTGCTCGGCATGTTAAAGATGTTCAGTGCGCAATGATCGGTGAATAAATGAGTGAATAAATTAACAGCTTGAAATACGACAGTTACAATCTTTTTCTCCCTGGGGGGGGTGGTGCATAAAAATTGCAGCTAAGATTCTTAAATTGTCTCAAAGTGTAGGCAAACAAAGTAGAATCCTTAATGTTTAGGCTCAAGGCATCAGTGATTGGGAATTAAAACCTTCTAAATGAGTCATCTTTAGTCCAGATGTTCTGTATCCTCTTAGCTATGTATATGTTGCTAAGTATAAAACTTCAAGTTACCCATGCTGGGAGTCATGGAATTCCCTCTTCTGATTGATATAAAGAGAACCAGATTCTTAATTACAACCAGGAAAAGGGTATTTTGGACCCCATTTCCTGTTTTCATCAAGACTTGAGAAGATCACACTTGGCACAGGATCCTTTTTTGTTTTCTTTTTTTTTTTTTTTTTTTTTTTTTTTTTTTTTGAGACAGAGTCTCACTCTGTTGCCCAGGCTAGAGTGAGTGCCGTGGCGTTAGCCTAGCTCACAGCAACCTCAAACTCCTGAGCTCAAGCGATCCTCCTGTCTCAGCCTCCCGAGTAGCTGGGACTACAGGCATGCGCCACCATGCCCGGCTAATTTTTTCTATATATATTTTTAGCTGTCCATATAATTTCTTTCTATTTTTAGTAGAGGTGGGGTCTCGCTCTTGCTCAGGCTGGTCTCGAACTCCTGAGCTCAAACGATCCGCCCACCTCGGCCTCCCAGAGTGCTAGGATTACAGGCGTGAGCCACCGCGCCCGGCCTCTTTTTTTTTTAAGTTAAGAAATGACAAAACTTCCAATACTAATGTATGTATTTGTTTAATAATGAATAAATCATTATTCTTCAGCTCATTTGGTACATCTGGAGGTTTTTAAAGATACAGGCTCAAACTAAAATATTAAAAAAGAGGTCAGAAATATCTTCTTCAATGGTGCATGAATGGTGTATGACATTTGATAATAACTAACATCCTGCAGAATGCTAGGGCCCTTGGATCACGCGCAGGGCTTTATTCCAGAGCTCCCTATAGAGGATTATCTGCCTGCCTGCCCACCCCCAGAGTACGTTTGTCTGGGTTTTCATTTTCTGAAGTTTGTGCCCATGTCCTTTGTTCTTCTAACATGTTCAGTTAGTGGAGGAATTTTGTACTGAATCAAAAAGGCCAGATTTGAGGCTATTTTTCTCCTGTACATTTTCCACTTTGTGAGTAGCCTTTGGTGACCTGTCCAGGTACAGCAGCTCTCAAAAATGGAGGTGGAGGACTTGCTTCGGAAAGGTGCTTATGGAGCCTTAATGGACGAAGAAGATGAAGGCTCCAAGTTCTGTGAAGAAGATATAGACCAGATTCTGCAGAGGAGAACCCACACCATCACCATCCAGTCCGAGGGGAAAGGGTCCACTTTTGCCAAGGTACAGGAGCTTCTCTCCAGAGTCATTGAGGGTGGGAGGGAAAGGAAAATTGTTTATTCTCTGACCGTCATTAGCGGGCTTCTGTTTCTCTGAATGCAAACCCTTGAAAAATGGTCTGGGTGCTCATCTAGTCTATGTGACCCTCTGAAGATGCAGGTCCTTAGAGGAAGTCTGAACAGTGAGGGGCTATAGGAAGAAAACACCACTCTTAAACATTGAGAGCTGATCTTTAGCAGGTAGGATAAACAATTTTGTTTGTAGTTTGCTCTGAAACCTTTGAATGATCATCTTGACTCCCTTTTAGAGCACTCCTTGATCACTGTCAGAGGAGAACCTCCAGTGAACACTACATTCCCCACACTTAGGCTTTAAGTATTTTGTTCATTTCATGCTAAAGAGATTTTCCATAAGATTCCCAGCTTCTAGTGTAGTTGCCTGTTTCCTCTGCTGTTCAGGTCACTGGATTTAGAACTTACAGATCACTCTCAGGTTTCTCTGGCCACAAGCTTTGCCGATTCCTGTGTGAGGTTTGTGACCTGTTTGATTAAATCTCCTGTTTGATGATTCCTATAGGACTTTTTCAATACGACAGTCTGTGTCCTACTGAAAGAGGAGAATGTATGGTTGATTCATCACTTGACTTGTCTTTACACCTCATATTGCCCAGCCAGGTACCTTTCATATAGCAGACGTTTGGTCTGCTGTTGAACTGAAAGAAAAATTGAGTTTTTTGTTTTGGAGATGGGGTCTCTCTCTGTTGCCTGGACTAAAGTGCAGTGGCGTCATCATAGCTCACTGCAGGCTCAAACTCCTGGGCTCAAGCGATTGGCTTCCCAAAGTACTAGGATTACAGGTGTGAGCCACTGTGCCAGGCCTAGAAAAGTTAGACGAATTAACCCTTTCATAGACACCAAGTAGCACATTGCCATTGTCTTCCAGGATTTGCCTTCCTACTTCCAAGTTTAAGTTCCAAAAAATGATCCCACAGGTTGAAATTGTAATTTTCTCACCCTATCTTTAAAAGAAAAAAAAGAATAGCTTTGAGATTTTCACGTTCATTGTAGAAGCTCTGTTGGGGGTTTGGTTTTAAATGCAGATAGATAATATACTTAAGTTTCTGGTGCATCTAAAATAACACAAGTGGTTTATTAGTTTGTACTGTGTTCAAGTGTATTTTATTGACTCTTGTTTTCTTCACAGGCTAGCTTTGTGGCTTCAGGAAACAGAACAGATATTTCCTTAGATGATCCTAACTTTTGGCAGAAATGGGCTAAAATAGCTGAACTAGACACTGAAGCAAAGAACGAAAAGGTACAGCTTAAGAATGTGTTATTCCACTGAATATTTCACTGGTGTCTTATATGACCATAAATTCCTACACAGCTCAAATCATGGTTTACTCCTGAGTCACGGCTCTTAGAAGACATGATATTTGTAATGTACTTACAGCATGCCTGGCACATAGACAACACTTGATAAATGTTAACTTTTGTAATTCTAAAATGACCTAATGGGACATTCAGTCTGTTGGGCACTCAGGAAATCAGATGAAGGCAGTGAGAACTGGAACTGGCCAAACAAGTCAAGTTCAGCCCATATTACATCCCTGGCATGTGACTATTTTACCACTATTTCAACACTTGCTATGAAAGAAACTTCACCTCTGATAAATAATAGGAAGAGGGGAAAAAAGCATGCAAAGAAAAGTTTGTTAGCTTTACCTCCATTCTTTCGAGTTTTCCTGTTTCTGTACGTGAGAAAAAGAATGGGCTTTAGGATGAAACCAAAGTATGCCTTTGAGCAAGGTGCTTGACCTCACTGAGACAAGTAATAAAAGGAGGTGGTGAAGCACACACCACAGGGTCGTGAGGTTATATTTGTGAATATAACTGGCACCAGTGCCCCCTTCACTGTGAGGCACCCCTTAAGTGTTAATTTCCCTTCCTCCATCTCTGACCCATCAGCTAACTTCAGGGTGAGTACACATCCCTTTCTACCTATCTTCTCAGGTGAGTGTTGAACTCTAATGGACCCACAAACCCAGGGGACAATCACTGCTTATAGCTGGCTAGTGCAGTAACCAGTACATTTCTTCTGTAAGATTGCCAGGAGTTGCTTAATCCAACCTCTTTTCTCCAAATAGAAATGCTATTTTTCTTCTTTTCAGAAGTTTCTGCAGTCTCCTTTAGTAACCTGTTTGAAGTGTTTCTCACAGAGTCCCGATCAAGAAGTTACCATGTATGCGGGACAGTGGGGGTGAGAAGGGGAAGTAGGCAGTGAGACGCAGTCAGAGCCTTCCCAGGTAGGAAGCACTGTGATCAAAGCAGGGATGACACTGGAAATTTGTTATCTGGCCTACGTAGAGGAGGGTTCAGAGTTCAGCCTGGCTTTGAGAAGAGCTGAGGGAGAAGGAGTGAGGAGCAGGAAGCGAAGGACACTGGAGAACATGTGATGGGTGTGCCCAGGGGTGCCACCAGAATGAGCAAGGTTACTGAGCTGGGGATTGTATTTTTGGCAAAAGATGAAAAAGTTAGTTAGATCAGTACCAGTGGAAGGCAGATAATAGAAGCAGCCAGAATATGCGTTTGTCTTCAGAAAGTTGCTGAGCAGATGGAATTCTCTGGCATGTCCTGTCTCCAGAGCTCAGACTACTCTCTGCATGCTGAGCAGAACAGCTGGGGCTCACCCCTGCAGTCTTTCTTGGCAAGAGCTGACTGCCACTCTGGGCACTAGGGGGCCTTGCCTGCCTGTGCCCCTGGTAGAATGACTGCAGAAACAGCAGACAGCACTGGGGGCCAGGGAACACGCCAACTTGAGCAAGTCCCAGAGAATCCCCTCTGCTTGTCCTGTGGTCACGGAGACAGCAGGTGTGCTGGGGAAGAGCCTTTCCTGACAGAAGATGAGACAAGGGCGTGGCTCTTTCCCAAATATGTCCTGAGGAACGGCAGCAGGATATGTTTGTGTACTCTGATGGGAGCAAAGAGAAGAGGGCTTTCTCCCAACAATCCTCTCCATTTCTAGGAAAGCTTAGTGATCGACCGACCTCGTGTGAGAAAGCAGACCAAACACTACAATTCATTTGAGGAAGACGAGCTCATGGAATTTTCAGAGTTAGACAGTGACTCAGATGAAAGGCCCACGAGATCCAGGCGCCTCAATGACAAAGCGAGGCGCTACCTCCGAGCCGAGTGCTTCCGAGTAGAGAAGAACCTGCTTATCTTTGGGTGGGTATTGGCTCTGCTTGGTTTTGTTGTTGGTCTTCCCCCTCTGCTTTTCAGTCCCTGAGATTTGCCCGGGGGTGTCTTTCCAGTCAGCTCTGGAATTACGGGACTGATGGGGGTCTGTTGGAGCAAGAGAGAATTGTCATTTCTGCCCAGAATCCCCCCTAGTCTTGATATGCTCTGCAGCCATGGTGTAGACGTGCTGTGATTTTCTCCTATGCTTGTCACAGCAAATCTCTCATTTGCTGCCTGGTACTGATCTCCTGCCTTTCCCCCCTAAGAATATATAAGGAGTCAGTGCAACAAATGTAATAGTCAAGGTATGATTTGTATGGGACTCTGGCTATGGTAGAAACAGAAGGTTCAGCTTCTGTGAGTTCATCATTGCTTTTAAATACTGCAGCTAGACTCTGTTTTAATTCAAAATTTATTCCCTGCACCCAGTATTTTGGTCCCTGCCTTCTTAACATTCTAGTGGCCATATGAAGCTCTCAGTGTCCAATGTCCAGGTCACCTTAGTGACATTTGGTGTGCTACAGTCATGCAGTCCTCAGAGGACTTTTGGGACAAAGCCTTCAGAGTGGTTAGTAGACCCAACAGACCCAGCTGAGAATGAGAAGTACTCTGGGCTCCTGTTTGCTTGCTGTCGGGTGGATACATGCAGGGCCCTTCCTTCCTCCAACGAACGCCCTTCTGTATTGCCACTGTCAGCTGGGGCCGGTGGAAGGACATCCTGACTCATGGCCGATTCAAGTGGCATCTGAATGAGAAGGACATGGAGATGATTTGCCGTGCCCTGCTGGTATACTGTGTCAAGCATTATAAGGGGGACGAGAAGATCAAGAGTTTCATCTGGGAATTGATTACACCTACCAAAGATGGGCAGGCCCAGACCCTCCAGAACCACTCAGGTGAGAGGTGGCAGGGCCGTGCCTGAGATGCGCAGCTCCCTGCACCTTCTTTCCCTTATCCTTCAAGGGGCCATATTGCTGTGCTTTGGGGAACTTTTCTTTCTCAGATCTATTTCAGAATGTTACCTGAGGGAAGGCTGGTGATGCTTTCACTTCTCCCTCAGAATCATCCAGTGTTGTCTGTGATGTTTTGTTTAAGTCCAGTTGGGCATTCTTGAAGAGTCCCAAGCTGGTCTTGCCCACTAACCTGAGTCTCACTGGGCTGCTCCCCTGGATTGGGGACTCAACCTGTGCTCTGTGACTTGCCTTTTGCATTTCGCTGTTCTGTTCTTATTCCACCTCTGTCTGTACTTTTCCTTCCCTATGCTTGGCCAGACCTCTCATTCAAGTTTCAAGTCAAGTGTTCCTTTTCCCTCCTCTAGGATATAAAGTTCCTAAAGGGCACGGGTTGGGTTACACCTTTCTTAATCTTCACAGGGTACTGAGTGAGTCTTACTGACTGATTGAATGGTCTCAAGGTTTCCTAAGTAGGGGACTAGGCACATCGCCTCACCACCGTCACTGCCTGTGTGTTGAGGAGTGGGTCTGTCATCTAGGGCCCACCCAGCTCTGTTCTCACACCCATGGTTGGGCCCCCTTGGCTCACCCACTTGCCCTACACTGTTTCTGTTTCAGGGTTGTCTGCCCCAGTCCCCAGAGGGAGGAAGGGGAAGAAGACGAAGAACCAGCTGCTACTCCCAGAGCTGAAGAATGCAGACTGGCTGGCCACCTGCAACCCCGAGGTGGTCCTACATGATGATGGCTACAAGAAACATCTCAAACAACACTGCAACAAGTGAGTGTGCCCCCTCCCATCCCCTGGTGGCAGCCCTCCTCAGACCTGTCCCAACTCCAGGGAAACCCCCAGGGAGACCACTTCATGCTCCTGTACTACTTACCATGCAAGGTCTGGAAAGATAGGATATGTGATCTTTGGTTTAAACTGGGTCAGAATTCAACCATGTTAAAGCTCCGCTGACTCCTTTAACAGTATCTCTTCTCTCCCACAAAACCACGCCTCTCTCCAATGAATCCTGTGCCCCTGAGGGTTTTTCTGATTTGACTCTCAAAAGCCAGTCAAGGTACCCTCTGCCCTGAGGTCACATTAACAAGGGCAGAACACTGGCCTCAGTGGCCACTACTCTCAGTCCCCTGTGCCAAGTTGCTTCCTCTTCCAATTTGTTATTGCCATCCATGGCCTCCAGCTACTTGATAGGTCTGTGTTTGAGCTAGTGCTCTTTCTATCTGTAGGCCAACAGCTGGGGTGGGGGCAGGGAAGGCAGCAAAAAATAAAGGTGATTGAAAATAAAACTGTTCTTGTGTAGTTTAGACTTGGGAAGTTAGGGCACTCAGCCACAAAACAATGACAAGTTTGTACATCGATATTTGCATCACTGTACGGTGTATTTGGTCCTTAGAAATCATCTAATCCAGCTCTAGGTCATGCAAGAGTTCTCTCTCCAGCATTCTTGTAGGAAATGGCAGGGCCTCTGTTTGCATACTTGGTTATTAAGAGTTTATTACCTTAAGAGGTTTTGCTTGGTTTTTCCTGCCTCCCTGTAATGTCAGCTTAATGACTCTGTAGTTGTTGGGTTGTGGTTTTTTTGTTCTTTTACAGATAAAATCTAATTCCTTCCCTTGATCACTTCAAATGCTTGAAGATAGGTCTCATGCTCAGTACTGTAATAAAACTACTGTACGAGAAAGTACAAATTCCTTGGAGATAGTAGTAAGCACTCAAAGTGTTGGTTATTATTAGTAGGATATTATTTAGAGACATGAAATTGTCATCAAAAGAACTTTTCAAAAGGTAGAAAGCACTGCTTTAAATCCAAGCTAAAAGAAGTTGGGATAGTGGTTATCTGTTGGGGTGGGTAGTGACTGGAAGAGAATACCAGGGGGACTTAGGGGGGAAGAGTTCTGCTTCCTGATCTAGATGCTGGATACACATGTGTGTTCCATTTGTGGGAATTCATCAAGCTGTACATTTATGCAGTGTGCACTTTGTGGAAGTATATTTTACATCAATAAAGTGTCTTGAAAGAAAGAAAGAAAGAAACCACCACCCAAAATATTAGTGGGCTGTTTTGTGCAGGGGTGCCACAAACCTGCACCAGCTGTACTTCCCTTTGAGTTCAGACACCAACTGGGAGGAGGTGGCTGTCTATGAAGAGTTGTCCATCTGTCCTCTGATTGATTTGTTTACCATTTAGAGGATAAGTGAATACCATTGGCTTTTTTTTTTTTTTTTTTTGAGACAGAGTCTCGCTCTGTTGCCCGGGCTAGAGTGCCGTGGTGTCAGCCTAGCTCACAGCAACCTCAAACTCCTGGGCTCAAGCAATCCTGCCTCAGCCTCCCAAGTAGCTGGGACTACCGGCATGTGCCATCATGCCTGGCTAATTTTTTCTATATATTTTTAGTTATCCAGATAATTTCTTTCTATTTTTTAGTAGAGATGGGGTCTCATTCTTGTTTAGGCTGGTCTCAAACTCCTGACTTCAAGCGATCCTCCTGCCTTGGCCTCCCAGAGTGCTAGGATTATAGGTGTGAGCCACTGCGCCCAGCCACTGTTGGCTTTAAATTGTATTCTTTCATGCTACAGATACTGCCAAACACCAACACATTAGCTTTTTTTTGGAGAAATGGAAACAGCTTCCCCTATTTGATATTGTCAGGAAAGCCTTCCTCTGATTGCACTAGATCTCAGCAGGCAGGATTGTGACATTCTGTTCCAGTTTTTGCTAAGGAGGCTGTCATATCAGCTAGGTTTAAGGATCAGCAATGGTTGTAAATTCTTAGAGGGTTCTTAATTCTCTGGGCTTAAAAAAAAAAAAAAAAATCTCAAAATTATTTGAGTTGATTGACAGCTGAGGTAAGAAGTGGTATACCAGAGATGTAACGAACAGTTCTTTCTGATCTTAAAGTTCTGCTGCTTTCTTTTTTTTTTTTTTTTTTGAGACAGAGTCTCATTCTGTTGCCCAGGCTAGAGTGAGTGCCGTGGCGTCAGCCTAGCTCACAGCAACCTCAAACTCCTGAGCTCAAGCGATCCTCCTGTCTCAGCCTCCCGAGTAGCTGGGACTACAAGCATGCGCCACCATGCCCGGCTAATTTTTTCTATATATATTTTTAGCTGTCCATATAATTTCTTTCTATTTTTAGTAGAGGTGGGGTCTCGCTCTTGCTCAGGCTGGTCTCGAACTCCTGAGCTCAAACGATCCGCCCACCTCGGCCTCCCAGAGTGCTAGGATTACAGGCGTGAGCCACCGCGCCCGGCCTCTGCTGCTTTCTTATATATCACTTCGTATCACTAAGTTCATGAGTTTTTAATTTGTTCACATTAGTGTGTTCACCTTTCACAGGGTGCTTTTGCGAGTCCGGATGCTGTACTACCTAAAAGCTGAAATACTGGGGGAAGCAGCTGAGAAAGCATTTGAAGGAACTCCTGCCAGGTAAAGCAAATCAGCCTTACCTCTCAATGGTAAAGAAGTAACATAAAGTGCCTGTTCAAGGAGCTGGCTAAACTTCCCTGTGCTTCAAGAAGCCCATGTTCCCACCCTGCCCAGGACCAGTTACCCAGATGGTCGAGCAGGCAAGGCCCTCTTTATTTCCCGATTATACCAGTGCAGATTATCTTGTTCTCAAACGGTGCTTGAGATCCCTATGTGTTGAGGCTACATATGGAGCCAAGATGATCTGGGTGCTATTTTAGGCATTCAGTCATCTATGATTCAGTCTCTTGGGGAAGTTCTGCCTTCAGATGACCAATACATTGATGACTTTTGCTGTGGTTCTCAACCGAAGATGCACATCAGAACTACCTTATACATACAGATCCCAAGGCCCCACCCTAGACCATCTGGCAATGGGTCCTACAGGCAGTGCTTCAAGACTCCGTGTCAGTCAGTCTGAGGTGGAGCCCGGAAATCAAGTGCATATGCTTAAATCACTCCTGAAGTGGTTCTCATGCAAAGCCCTTGTTGAGAAACATTGGCCCACAGCCTTCTGAATTATCTGTTTGTTGTTACTTCAGCATCTCAGCATGCAACTAGGAATGTGATTTAATACCAGGGCTAGGCCAGTAGGTTTTGCATTGTTTTGTGTCAGTGTTGAAGGAACTCTGAGTCTACGCCCTTCCTTCCACAGGGAGCTGGATGTGCCTCTGCCTGACATCGACTACATGGAAATCCCAGTGGATTGGTGGGATGCTGAGGCTGATAAGTCCCTTCTCATAGGCGTGTTCAAGCATGGTGTGTATTTTCAGCAAATGTTTTCCCTTCTGGATCAGTCCCCCACCACCCCGCAAAAGATGACCCCCCGCCAAAGACACTTTTTGACTAAGCTTGGCATATTCCTGCAAAACTCCATAGTCCTGCTACATACACATCCTTCTTAGACGTAGATTCCTCTGGGAATTTCCACCAGATGAATATGTGGCTTATGGTAATACTGTGAATATTTTATTGCTGAGGAACTTCCAAAGGGTGAGTATAGCCACAAAGAACTTGTCTGGTGTGTGTCTTCCTCACTTGCCTGTCCCCATTGTTGGGGCTGGGACTGCCTCTCATTAACTCTTAGAGTCCCAGTGTCTGCTGTAGTGCGCGGCACATAGTAGGCACCCAGTGTTTCTTGAGTAAAGGAATAAATAAATGGTGGGAAATGCTAGGTTTTAGCATTTCATATGTATGCAGAATTCCAAAGTTTTTCTAGATAATCAACATATTCGTAGTGTATATCTTTTGCCCCACTGGCTTAAAAATCTAAGCATAGAAGATGGCATGGACAAACTTTTTTTAATGTGGTAACCAAGAGACTAAAGAGTTCTCAGAGAGGTTTTTGAATAACTTAGAAAAACTGAAGTAAGTGTCCCTTTACTTCTCTCACTGTTTTAAGAGCCTGCCCCTGCTTTCAGCCAGCTGCCAACTGTTAAAATGAGTGATGAAAGTGATAGTCGCCCATAATATGCCTGATACACACCTTCCCTGCCAGGTGAATCAACAGAAATGTTAAACTGGGGAGCAGGGTTTAAAGTGGAAAGTTAGGTAAACCTGCCTTTAGCTGTCAACTCTGTCACAGAGTTGGCAAGTCATAGCTTCTCTGGCCTGTTTCCTCACCTGTACAGTGGGGGAGGGGTAGTATCAAAACACCCTACCTGGAGGGTTTATTTAATCTTGTTTGAAGATTAAATAAGACCACCTAGGACAGTACTTGGTACATAATAGGTGCTTGGTGCTATTCTACTCCCCAATATTACTCTGCCTTTGGAATGTAGTTAACTTTCTAACACATACTTTATAAGCGAATTCTTCAACTTTTACAGGCTAACCAGCTATATTTAACCATGCCTATACATATTTTAATTTGGAATCCCCTCGGAACTTGGATTCTGGTGTTAAGAATGCAGGCTTCAGGAGGTGCAGTGCTGCTGAGAACGCTTTGTCAAACCGCTGGGGTTAAGCTAGAGCAGTGCTGTCCAGTGGAACTACATGCAGTGATGGAAATGCCCAAATTCTGCACTGTCCACTGTGGAAGCCACTAGCCATGTGTGGCTGTTAAGCATTTGAAATGTGACTAGTGTAACTGAGCAGCTATTTTTAATTTTATGTAATTTTAATTAATTTAAATTTAAATAGCCACCTGTGGCTAGTGGCTTCTTTGTTGGACAGTGCAGGGCTAGAACTCAGTTCTGAAGTGGGAAGATGTATGTTTTCTCCCTGTTTATCACAAGGTACCACAGTGCAACCTAGACTTGGTTTAACCTAATTTTGGAGAACCCAGAAGACAACAGGCTGCTAGAGGCAGCCAGCCAGATTCTAGAGCATCTGAACTTTGTATGTATGGAAAAGCCTAGTGACCCTGGGTCTCGTTTCAGTGGTAGTTTTAGGACCCATTGCCAGATCTCTGTGTGGTGACAATGTGATGTGAAATAAGGACACCTGAAGTCCCAGCAGTATAGCAGACAGAATTTACAAGCTTCCTCTCCTTCCTCCCCCACCCCAACACACCCACCACAGACATATAGGAAGCTGGGGTAAATTTGGACTTGAAAGAAATAAGGAAAAACCCCCAAATGCAGAGGTCACTTAAAGCCAGAGCTGAAAGCTTGGGGGCTAATATGACAGTGGACCAGAGGGACTGAGTCTTTAATGCCCATACATAGATAGGAGACATGGCCTTGGAAGGGTTGCCCATCCAGGAAATGGGAGCAAGAAAAAGCTGTCTGGCCCAGAAAAGCAAAGCTGGAGGAACATATCCCCTAGAGATAAGGAGATGGAGACATGAAAGAGAAGATGAGACATGGAAAAAAAAAGTTGAAGTTGACATCCAAGGGATTAAACAAGACATGGCTGGCAAATACAGCAGCAAGCTGGTATGGCAAAATCAAGTATCACACAAAAGTCTTTAAGGCAAAAAGCATACTTTGGGAGAATGAGGGTCGGTACACAGTGATGATAGGTGTAATTCACCAGGAAGATACAACAATCCACTGGTGAATGACACAGCCTCAGAATATGTAAAAAAGGACAAGAATCTAAGGATACCGAAGACCCTTTCTCTCCTAGAAAAGACAAGTTGATATTGGTACTTTACCTACTAGTTTCCTAATTCCTAATTAAGGTTTAGGGTATTGGGGTTAATCAGCTGATCTCTTAGTCTCATATTGTAAATAGCAGAGTCAACCCAGATGATGTGTAAGGTCACTCTCAAACCTAAAACTCTTCTGCTCCATGAAGCAGTTTTAAGGGGGAGATAGGTTAATTTGTGTTTCCTGAGCACACCTGTGAGACCGTAAGATAATGCCTCACCCATTCCATTCAGATTCTCACAGATTGCCCGTTGAGGTGAATGTGATATTTAAAGTTAGGGCTGAAGGGCAGATGCCAGGAAGGTGATTTGTATGATGCCTGAAGTGCCTCCTTATGGTACAGGATGAATCTGGCAGATACGCTATAAAGATGGGAAAAGGCCAGCCTGGGTACTCAGTGCTGGGGGACTGGTCTTAAGCCATGCATGCAGACTCTGGATAGGGCCAGATCACTTCATTCAGGTGGAGTCAGCCTAGAGTAGGTGGCTCAGATGCCTCATGGACCCACCCTCCTTGACACCTTCCAGAGTCCAAATCAGACCCTTCCCCTGGCTGGGTGCTGCCCATCAGACATCCCACAGGCATGGGCTTAGCCCTGTCCTCATCTGGGTAGCACCTGACCACCCGTATGTAACCTTAGCCCTCACCACATCGTAACCAACTCGTGTTACCCAGTGACAATCAGATTCCCAGGTACCTAGCAGCTGGTGGAGTTGTGATATTCAGCCATTTTCAAAAAGCCAATCTGATGTTCATTCTTCAGGGATGGTGTATCAAGAGGCCCTCTCTGCCTTTCCTGCATGCCTTGGTTAAAGTATTAGCTGTAGTACTGCAGTCATTTCCTTTGTTAAGAAACATGCAGCTATTCATTGACTAAGATTTGGTGAATCTTTTAGTCCACCCCAGACATATCCTGCTACAGTCCTGTTAAATGAGAAGAATATAGCCGTACTTCCATCTCCAAGCTGACCCCATTAGCATTGGCTGAGTCTTTGGTTGGAGATTGAGCCTGCAACAAGAAGGCCCCTGTGGCAGACCTGTTCTGAATGATGTTTTTGACAGCTCTCAGTTGCGTTGAGTGACTACTGCCCCTCCACATCAAGCTGGGTTCGTGACGTATTTTTTGAGACAGGGATTTTAGTATTTCTGTTCCTATTCTTAGGGGTTTATAGACTGAAAAGAGACCGGCAGCCCATACCCCTCAAGGCCTGTCATGTTGCTGTTTATGTCTTTGTGTTGCTATTACAGCTCCTACTGGTCTCTTTTCAGGATAGTTGTTGGGGTTTTTTTAGGGAACTGAATCACTCACTCTTCCTTGCCTCCACCTTCATAGCTAACTGAGTAATAGAAATGCAGAATCTGTCTCTAGACTTCAAATCCACACATGATAAGAGAAAGTTTCTATTCTGTGGGCAGGCACATGAAGGATCCCAGACAGTTAACCTCCCTCAATAGTAAAAGGAGACTTTCACCATCTTACCTGTCAGAAGTTACCCATCTTTTCACGAATAGGAGCAGATAAGAGACAATGGCAGGAATCTCCTTAAAACAACAGGAATATTGGGGAAATTTGTCTTGATGTGAACTGAGGCAGGAACGTTGAGAGAGGGTAAAAGAAGTTCTTCCTACAGTGATAATCAGAAGAGAGAATGTGGGCAAAACCTAGTCATCCAGTCAACTGTTGTCGAGTGTATACAGTGTGAGGCCCTTTGCTAGGTACTGAATATATAATGATGAGCAAAAATAGATACAGGTTCTGTTCCTAGGGAATGCACAGTCTCATAAGAGAGACTTACAGTAATCAAGTAATTGCCCTAAGGAATAAATGAATAAGGAACCTAAGGCACTGTGGTTTCTAATGCCATATGCCTCATGTGGGCAATGTCTGTTGTGAAGATGGCAGGAGAGTCACTGTGGATTAAAAGATGGAGTACCCACACACAGCTCCTTACGAGAAAAAGTCCCAGGTACTCCCTGCTGCATGAAGGATAAGACTGCGTCAACAGTGATGTGAGAATAAGATCCAAGATAGAAATGAAAGTAAAATCAGGGTTTTTGGGGGGGGTGTTTTTTTTTTTTTTTAGACAGTCTCTCACTCTGTTGCCCAGGCTAGAGTGCCGTGGTGTCAGCCTAGCTCACAGCAACCTCAAACTCCTGGGCTCAAGCAATCCTCCTGCCTCAGCCTCCTGAGTAGCTGGGACTACAGGCATGTGCCACCATGTCCAGCTAATTTTTTCTATATATATTTTTAGTTGTCCATGTAATTTCTTTCTATTTTAGTAGAGACGGGGTCTTGCTCTTGCTCAGGCTGGTCTCAAACTCCTGAGTTCAGATGATCCACCTGCCTCGGCCTCCCAGAGTGCTAGGATTACAGGCGTGAGCCACCGCACCCGGCCCAGGTTTGTTCTTAACAACCAGGCTGGTTCTCTGTTATGTTCAGCTCTTCCATCCCCTGTGATGGGATGGATCCTTCTCTAGATTGACATTGTTTGCTAGGAGCAACATTGAAAGGGTTTTGATGATCATGAAGGAGCTCCCCAATGACAGTAGATTCCAGTCTTTTACGTGGCCAAATCCTGTCTCATTGTAAGATTACATTAAGTTCAAAAATGATAAAATCTCATGCATGGACTTTTTCCAATGAAAAGCGACATTTTTTTCATTGTTTTGCCTCCCATTTGAGGTTCCTTTATTGGTTCAGGTGCTCTCTATGTTATTGACTTTGGGATGTGGCGAAGAGCAGTTCCATGGCCCTGGCATGTGTGGATTAGGATTCCATACTGAGTTTGTGACTACAGAGGTGATAGGTCCATATTTCAGCCCTGGCATCCATCATTTTGTTCAGCTTTTCTTTTTAACACATGGGATAAAAATGAACCATAAGAAAAAAGGCCCATTCAAAACATAACAAGGTGTCCAGAGTTGGGGGGATAGGGAAAGAAGTTGCAAAAACAACTTGTTTGATTCCCTTTGCTGTTGGAAAGCAGCAAACAGGTGAGAGTTGTGTTATCTCTACCTTGTGTCTTTTCACACACACAGAGTATTTATATAAGCTTTCATTTTTTGGTCAAACACTACTCAAAGGGGGTCTGCGTTAGCTCCAGCATTTTTCCCTGATAGGAAATCTTATGTATGGGAGCTGGTTAATCTTAAAGTAATTTTTTTGTTTGTATTTGTTTTATTTTTTTCACTTAATAAGAGAAACAAAATGAGTGTCTAGGGCCCAAGGCAGATGCTGTGAGTTTTGACATGACTGCTGACATTTCTCATTTCTTTTGATCAGGTTATGAGAGGTATAACGCCATGCGAGCAGATCCAGCACTTTGTTTCCTGGAGAAAGTTGGGATGCCAGATGAGAAGTCCCTTTCTGCAGAACAGGGTGTTGCAGATGGGACCTCGGACATTCCTGAAAGGTAAGAAGCCATGTAGGCTGACCCTGATGTGACATGTCTTGCCAGTACTCTGTGACCCCTTTCACATACATTCAGCACTATTCATACCTCTTCCTTAATGTCTGGCATCTCCTTAAACCTTGCCACACTGCCACTGCCTTCCAGAATTGCTACTTTGGTTATACCTTACTGTGCCTCAGACCTGTTCTTTGACTTCTGAGCACTTTGAACCAAATACCACTTCCTGTTCTTCATGAGTTCCTCAGGCTGCTCACCATCCTGCCCAACTTTTTAACCAGGCCTGTGTCTTGTCTGGTCAGAGGATTCTCAGGGAAGAATTCAGACTCAAGTCCATGCTTCCTGACTTTGAATTTCATCAGATGAAATTCCAGTATTATTTAAGGATTTCGAGGTCCATGAGTAAGGTGGATTTAGGGGTCACTACTTGACAGGCATGGCATTTCAGCCTGCCATGGGTTATGTACCAAAAAGTATAGAAACATCCCCTTTGCCTAAGTTTTATTTAGTGGCATAACCCCAAAATGTATAAATTTGCAGGAAAGCTAAATTAACAGCTAAAAAATATAGTTCTCCATAATATGTATATATTTTTTAAAACAGCATTTAGCTCTTAAGCTTATGTTTGGTAAGCTTTTAGTTTGATCTTCTCTCCAAAAGTAGCAGGTACGGTTTTGCATTGCGGCCAGGCCTGAGAGGGTGGCCCACACAGGAGCCCCTACTAACCATCCGCTCAGACTAAGAAAAGTGTGAAATGCATTTTGCATCTGTCCTTAACCCCCGATGAACACTTTAGCTGCCCCAAAGGTGTTTCCTGTAGACAGATAATAAAGATGCATTCTGGGAGATGTTATCAAAGGCCCAAATGACTGGTGATCCTGTTAGATTCACTGGTTCAGGGAAAACACTCCCTGGATGAGGTACCTGAATGTGGCATAAAGCTTATATTTTTGTGGGGTGGCTTTCTTTCTATGATTAAACAATGAAGGCAGGAAATTTTCCTGCTTCTGGGACTTGAACAGCAAGTACAGGAATATTTGGGACAAGAATATTTCAAAGTCAGTTTTTTGTTTTTTGAGACAGAGTCTTGCTCTGTTGCCCAGGTTAGAGTGCAGTGGTGTCATCATAGCTCACTGCAGTCTCAAACTCCTGGGCTCAAGCAATTCTCCTACCTCAGCCTCCCGAATAGCTTAGATTACAGGTGCAAGCTATGACGCCTGGCTATTTTTTCTATTTTTAATGGAGACGGGGTCTTGATCTTGCTCTTGCTCAGGCTGGTCTCAAACTCCTGAGCTCAAGCGATCCTCCTGCCTCGGCCTCCCAGAGTGCTAGGATTATAGGCATGAGCCACTACACCCAGCCTCAAAGTCAATTTTAAAAGGAATCGTGAAAAACTGATAGGTATCAGCAGTACTTAAGCTCACAAGAGAGAAGAGAGGGAGCTATAAGAGTCTGATGGTGACTACGGCAAAATGCCCTTCCTTCTCAGCAGTGGCAGAGGAGTTCCCTTTAAAGGAAGTGACTTTTACCAAATGTAAGTGATTCTATGGGAAGACTCGTCTGTGGTCTGGGGGTTGGGATATCATCAGACCTATGTTTTGTGAAGCCTTCAGTCTGAAGAGTCTGTCCTTTTGGCCGGGCATGGTGGCTCATGCCTGTAATCCTAGCACTCTGAGAGACTGAGGCCGGAGGATCACTTGAAGTCAGGAGTTTGAGACCAGCCTGAGCAAGAGTGAGATCCCGTCTCTAGTAAAAATAGAAAAATTAGCCAAGCATGGTGGCGCACGCCTGTAGTCCCAGCTGCTCGGTAGGCTGAGGCAGGAGAATTGCTTGAGCCCAGGAATTTGTGGTTGCTGTGAGCTAGGCTGACACCACAGTACTCTAGCCCTGGTGACAGAGACTCCATTTCAAAAAAAAAAAAAGTCTGTCCTTTCATCATAGCCACATATTCAGATAACTCTTGATGGGCAGTAATTACCTTTTTTCTTACAGTAGCCAGCCTCTGAACTTGCCTTAGTAGATCATGAGGCTGCAGCCTCATCCTACAGTCTCAGTTGAGTATAGGTCCTTGCCTGTAGAAGGGATGACACTGTTTGATGATAGTGTCTCTCATTCTCATTGTCTCTTGAGTTTTCCCAGTAGGGAGGGAAAAACGAAGATTTTGAGCGCCTGCATTGGAAGGGATCTACTTACTATTGGCCGCCCATATCCAAAGATGCAGAACCCTCAGATATGGAAGGCCGACTAAGGGACCTGAGCTTCTGCTGATATTGGTGTCCTCGGGGGTTCTAGGGAACCAGTCTCCCCACAGATACACAGGGCTGACTCAGTAGTGCCCATTTATCCATGGGGAATACGTTCCAGGACCCCCAGGGTATACCTGAAACCTCAGATAGTACCAGACCCTTATAAATTAGGCACAGTAAGAGATTAACATTGGTAGCTAATAATAAAGTAGAAATTTGTAATAGTATATTATAATAAAACTTACATGAATATGGTCTCTCTTTCTCTCCCAGAATTTTTTAATGTTTTCGGGCCATGGTTGACCAGGGTAACTGAAACTGAGGAAAGCAGAACCATGGGTGAGGGGTGCTACTGCAACTCTTGGGTGGTATGTAATGCTTTTTTTTTTTTTTTTTTACTTTTATTTAGAGGCAACACAGATAAAGAAGACAATGCTGAGGACAAATTAGATGGTCTCCAGAAACAAACGGTAAGTCAAACCGTATTTACCACACGGTCTTTCATATCAAGAGAGAAATCCCCAGCTTGGTAGTGGTCTCGGGGAACTTGATTGCATTGCTGCAGTTGTATTGCATTTTCCCCAGAATTTTATTATGAAAATTTCAAACATACAGACTGCAATGCATTTTTATTCTAATTAAACTTTTAATTTTGAGAAAACTGTGGATTTCAGATACAGTTGTAAAATATAATACAGAGAGATCACATGTATCTTTATCCAGTCCCCCCACCCCCATAGTGACATCTTGCAAAATTATAATACAGTATCACAGCCAGGTACTAACACTGATGGAGTCAAAATATAGGATATTTTCATGAGCACAAAGATCTGTCATGTCACTGTCTTATAGCCATATCTACTTCCTTCTGCCTTTACCTGTTTTTAAATTCCTGGCAACCACTAATCTGTTCTTCATTTTTTTATAATTTTGTCATTTTAAGAATGTTCTATAAATGTAATCATATAGTATGTAACCTTTTGGAGATTGGCTTTTTTCACTCAGCATGATTCCCTGAGGATTCATTCAGGTTGTTGTCTGTATCAGTAGCTCATTCTTTCTTATTGCTGAGTAGTATTCCTTGGGATGGATGAACCACAATTTGTTTAACCATTCATCCGTTGAAGGGCATCTGGGTTGTTTCCAGTTTTGGGCTATTGAGAATAAGTCCTCTATAATAAACATTTGCATATAGATTTCTGTGTGAAAGTACACTTTCATTTCCCTGGGATAAATGCCCAGAACTGTAATTACAGGATCATATGCTAGTTACATATTTCATTTTTTAAGAAACTGCCAAACTGTTTTCCAGAGTGGCTGTACCATTTTACATTCCCACTAGCAATGTATGAGTGGTCTGCTTTCTCTGTGTTCTCCATCCTTACCACCATTTGGTATTTGTCACTGTTATTCACCTGAGCCATTCTGGTAGGTGTGTAGTAATGCCTCATTGTGCTTTTAATTTGCATTTCCCTGATGGCTAATAATATTGGACGTCTTTTTGTATGCTTAATTGCCATCTGTGTATCCTCTTCAGTGAAATGTTTCTTTATGTCTCTCGCCCATATCTAATTTCATTGTTTGTTTTACTGTTGATTTTTTAGAGTTCTTTGTATATTCCAAATACTCATCTTTTGTCAGATGTGTGGTTTGCAAGTATTTTTTCCCACCCTGTAGTTTGTCTTTTTATCTTATTCACATTGTCTTTCACAGAGCAAAAGGTTCTGATGTTGTGAAGTCCCACTTATAAACTTCCACTTTTATGGATCATGCTTGTGGTGTCAAGTCTAAGAACTCTGCCTAGTTACAGATCCTGAAGATTTTCTTCTGTTATCTTATTGGTTTTTATGCTTTTTAGTGGTTCTAGGTATTTTGTTACATATGTAAAGTATCACAGTCCACTAGTAGCATCATTTCACCAGCTCAAGTAAAGTATAGAAACCTTAATTCCATTTTTGTTCTTTTAGCCTCCCCCACTTATAATATAATTTTCTTAAATATTTACTCTGCATATATTTAGAACCATATCACATAATGTTAATTTTTGCTTCAACTGTCAGATATAATTTAGAAAACTCAAGAGAAGGAAAGTCTGCTATATTTACCCATATTTTTGTTTATCATGTTCTTTCTTCTTCCTGTTGTTCCAGGGTTTCTTCTTTTATTGTTTTCTTTCAGTTTAGAGAAATTCTTTTAGTCACCCTTTTTTTTTGTCATCCTTTTAGGGTAGATCTGGTGGTGACAGTTCTCATAATTTTTCTTTATCTGAGAATGTCTTAATATCCCCTTCATCCCTGAACTGTATTTTCACCAGACATAGGATTCTGGGTTGATGGTTCTTTTTCTTTCAGCTCTTGAAAAATGTGACACTTCCTTCTGGTCTCCATGGTTTCTGGTGAGAAATCCACTGTCATTCATGTTGTTTTTCCCCTATAGGTAAGGTGCCTTTTCTCTCTTGCTGCCTTCAAGATTTTTTCTTTGTCTTTAGTTTTCAGATTTTTTTTGTGTGTATTTAGATTTCTTTGAGTTTATCCTGTTTGGAGTTCACTTAGCTTCTTGAATCTGTAGGTTTATGTCTTTTGCTAAATTGGGGGCATTTTCAGTCATTATTTCTTAAGTCTTTTTTCTGCCACACCCTCTTTCTCCTCCCCTTCCAGGGTGCCGATGAAATGAATATTAAATCTTTTATTACAGTCCCAGGTCTCTGAGGCTCTGTTCAATTTTTTTCCCAATCTATTTCTGTGTGTGTTAGTCACATTGAGTACTTTCTATTATTCTGTCTTCAAGATCACTGATTATTTTCCTCCTCCATTCTTTTGTTGAGCCTGTCCATTGAGAGGTTTTTTTTTGTTTGTTTGTTTTTGTTTTCAGTAAGGAACATTTGGGATTGAATTTTTGGGGGGGTGGGTGGAAGGGAAACAGGGTATCACTCTATTGCCCGGGCTGGAGTATGTTGTTATCATAGTTCACTGCAACCTCAAACTCCTGGCTCAAGCAATTCTCCTGCCTTAGCCTCCCAAGTAGCCAGGAATACAGATGCTCACCACCATGCCAGCTGGTTTTTTAATTTTTTATAGAGATAGCTTCTTGCTATGTAGTTCAGGCTGGTCTTGAACTCCTGACCTCAAGCAATCCTTCTACCTCAGCTTTCCAAAGTACTAGGATTTACAGGCATGAGCCACTGTGCTGGCTCTGTTGAGGGTTTTTTGGTCTTTGTTTTTTTCCAGCTTATTGTATTTTTCAAATCTAAAATTACCCTTGGTTTGGTTCTTCTTTGGATCTTTGTTTCTTTGCTGAGATTTTCAGTTTTCCCGTTTGTGGCAAGCGTGTTCAAAATGGTCTGTTCACGACTGCTTTAAATTCTTAGATCAGGTAATTTTAAGATCTATCATGTCAGCATTGGCATCTCTTATCTTTTTTCATTCAGTTTGAGATCTTCCTGGTTCTTGGGATAAGTAATTTTTGATTGAAATCTGGACATTTTGAGTATTATATTGTGAGACTAGATCTTATTAAACCTCGTTTTAGCTGACTTCTTCTGACACCTCTTTTGGCAGGGAATAGGGATCGGGGGCCGCTTTGTTTCTGTAGAAGGGAGCAGAAGTTCATGTTCCCAATCTGCTCCTGTAACACCTGAAGGAGATGTTTCTCATTATTGTTGGATAGAGATGGAAGTTCAGCTCCCCACTTGGTCTTTGCGGACACCATGGCTGGGAATGGGGGACCTCATTACTATCGGTCAGAAATGAAAGTTCTGGCTCCCTACTTAGCTTTTTCTGATACCACTCCACAGAGGAATGGGGTACTCTGTTACCACCTGGAGAAGGTAGAAATCTAGGCTCCAGCTCCCACTCAGCCTTTGCTGATGTGAGTTGAGTAAGCCACAGACTTTTCTATATTGTTGGACTAGAGTATAGCAGTTATTGTCTTAATATTTTCAGTGTTCCTAGCCTGGCCCTTTCCTAGTCCTTTGCTGGAGAAAGCAGGCTTTTATTCGGGCTTTTTTTGTCTGCACCCTTTGGCATTTCCAGGTAGCTGGCTTCTTACCTCCAAATCTAGGGTATATAAAGCAAAAAAAAAAAAAAAAAACCCAGGAAACTCAGCACCATGTTGTTCCTTGCATCCCGATGTCTCTAATTTGTCCTGCTTTTTTTTCTTTACCTTTCAGAGTTTTCCTGTATTTGTTTTATATTTAATATTCAGGGGTTTTAGTTGTACTTAGAGTAAAGAATCGAGAAATATGCACATCCCAGAAGCAGAAGTCTATATTGCATTTTGAAAATGAGTTTCTGGGACCAGTTAAACCTTACCTGGGCCCTAGCACCATTTGACCAAATGTTCTCCAGCTTTGAGCAGTAGAGCAAATGTATCTGTTATAATGTTACAGATTCTGGATTCCGGAGGTTACTGTAGCATTGTCCCCAAGTGACTCCATTTCAGGGTCTTCTCCCTTCTTCTGATCACTACCCAAAAGTTACCAATTCTTTTCAATTCTGTTCTTTCGATTCTAGCTTGCAGAATTGTGCTATGGCCTCTATCAGCTCTGATTCTTAAGACAGTAACAGTGGCACCACTTTCCCAAAATAGGTGATAACTATTTTCTAAAGGTATGTTTCTCTATAACCGTAAGGTTTGAGAAGCAGTGTATTAAAGCAAATCAGCATGAAGCCTCAGACCCCTGGACCTGAAAGAAGTGGAGTTCCCGTCTTGACAATTAAAATCCAAGTTCTGACATTCCAGTCCTTAGTTTATATTGTTAGTTCTTTTGTCTGGAATTTGGGATGTGTTTTCCCATAGAAACAGCTTAAGTCCAAAGAAATAAAGTAATACCTTTTACATGGAACTTCACTCTTTCCAAAGCACCTTTTCCCCTTAAGTTGATCCTCACCTCACCCATGTGAGGTAAGCACATCACGTATTATTGTTCTTATTTGGCAGCTGAGGAAACTTTAGGCCCCAGAAGCTAAGGACTTTGCCATATTCTCACAACTAGATGACAGAGTTAAGACTTGAAATTCTCTAGATATTCTGGTATTTTTTCTATTCAAGTATTCTTCTCATGGTCAAGAAAGTACAGAGTATTTCAGGTGTATATACCCTTTCCTCCCAGCAGCAGCTCATAGGAAAAGGCAGCTACCAGACCAGCCTGGCTCTGACAGCTCGTCCACATTAAACGACATACTTAATAGATCAATCGGGAGGGCATTGAAGGGAGTTGTGACAGAATCAGTAGAAAGACCTTAAGTAATCTGATATAGGAGGGTTAAGCTCTGGAACTACTTGTGTATTCATTTACGAAATTCATGCCTGTGTGATTTCTTTTGCTCTTCAAATCCTTAAAACCAGAGTTATAGAATATAGTCAAAGGCAAATGGAATGGGGAGTGGGTTCTCCCAGATTTTGAGGTGGAGGGGCTATAAACAGGTTCAGCTTGACTGCTAGTCCAGGTGCTGAACAGCACAGGTAGAGGGATGGCCAGCACCTGAGCCAGCCCAGCTGCCCCCGCCCTGCTTCCCTCTTGCCCCAGACCTCCTGCAAGAAAGATGCTGCTGGGGCGTTCCTCTCTCCCAGCTCTGTCCTTAGGTAGATCAGTAGGCAGAGTTAAAGAAGCCCAAAGCATTGTGTAAATGGCCTGTTCACTAGGGCAGTTCCCCTGAATTAAACAGACCTGGGCATAGAAAGGAGAACATTTAACTAACAGATTGGCAGAACCTTAGCATTGCCAGGAGCCGCAGCACACATCTGAGTGGTCTCTCAGTGTGCCGTTCCCTCTCCAGCATGGCTGTCAGGAGGTCATTCCAGGTAAATAAGGATGCCCAGGAGTTTATGGGGAAAACAAGAGAAATAAGAGCAAGAGGAACATCCTGTTTTCTTTCCTCTCTGATAGGATTTTAAATTATTGAGGCCGGCTAGTGACCTTAATCTCTGTAAATCTCTTTTCAGGAGAAATATCCCCTCCAGACCCCTCGCTACTCTGGTGCCTGTCAGAGCACACTGTACTTTTTGTTGTCCTCTTAAAATGTGGCATTCAGAGAATCGTAGAATGTTGGAGTTGGCAGAGGGACATTTGAGGTGATCTAATCTACTCCTTCCCACACCCTCTCTCTGTTTTAATACCAGTAGCACTTTTGATTGGTAAATGATTGTATTAACAGATTTCAGATGCAGTTGGATTCAGTGAACCTACAGAGGCCTTCTAAAGCAGCTAGCTAAAAGTTTATTTGCGTTTAAAATGGTTTGGAGCCTAGAATTATAAACAAAATCTTTCTCTATCAAACCTAGTATGTAGGGAGAATAGCATTTCTTTTAACAGCAATAGCAATGAGAAATGGCACAGCTTGCCTTAATGTAATGCTGTGGTGATCAGCGTGCCTTGTCCATGGTGTGCTGCAGTTCCTACTGCAGGTGGCTGTGCTGTGTCCCAGGTGCTCTCTGAAATACAAGGTCTGTGGATAGAAGGACGAAGTCACACAGATCAGAAAGAACTTGCAGGGAAATTTAGTGCCTATAATGGCCAAATTCCATTGTAAGAAAACTTTAGTTAGGGACTGAACAAACACTCTTCTCTGTGAGTTAAAAGTTTGAGGCTTCTCTGAACTGAAATACTAATATTTGTATGTAGCGTACTTGCACACTTACAAAGTACATTTCCTCTTCAGTTAAGCATTATTCTTATCTACATGGTAGAGAGGAGAAAGCTCAAATAGTTTCAGTCAGCTGCAAAAAAGTCCTACTGCTAGGGGACACAAGAGCAGTGTCTCCCCTGCTCACATCTTTTTCTAAATCTTATGATCTTTCTGTAATAAAATCCTTGAATCTTATGTTAATGGCATTGGGTGTATACCTACATTCTACATGAAGCTTAGGCAAGAGTAGGATGCTTGATTTTCCGTAAAATGGAAACCACTGTGGGTTCTGGGGTCTTTGCTCTGCCTTTGTACATCCTGTTACCTGAACAGAGAGCCCCGTGTTCTCCTCCTGGCAAACTCCTGTGCGTCCTTCAGTAGTCAAAAGTCACCTCTTGCATGAGTTCCACCTACCCAATTTGGGTCTGGCAGAGTTGGTGACTCTTTCTTGTTTCTCACTGTGTATAAGAGCACTTACTACACTGTGTGGCCACTATTTATTTATGTGTCTCTCATAACCACCAGGTTGGACTCCAAAAGGATAAAGAATCCCATCTTTTTCACTATTGTAACCCTGGAACCTAGCACAGTTTCTGACACTTAAGGGACACTCATTGTTTGGCTAAATGGGAGAAGACAGCTCATTGCCTATTGCATTGGATCGAGGGTTTTGTAAGAGCATAGAAGAAATTCCCTGTGTCTGCAGGTCCCACGCAGTATGCACTGCCACTGCTACGAGCTTGCCCACACCAAAACCAGATGGAGGAGGCAGCCAGTCTTAGAGGAGCACCCCAAGCAAGGGAGACCAGACCTTCTATTGTCAGATAAGGAAACAGAGCCCCACACCCTCAGTGTTAGCTGCTGAGAGTGCTTCTCAGTCAGCCTGGTGTTCTTCCATCCACCAGAGGCAATACTACACAATGGTTAAGAGCTTATCCTCTGAAGTCAGACCTCCTGTGTTCGAATTCCATCTTTTCCACTTAATATCTGTGTGTCATCTTGGACAACATTCTTAACCTCCCCATTCCGCAGTTTCCTCCTGTCTAAAATGAGTTATTATAATGAATAAATTTTTAAAATTCATATAAAATATCATATAGAATACTTGGTACAGTATCTGGCAACTGACATGGGGCTCAGTAGCTCTTTGTTGTTGCTGTTGCTACTATTTTATTATATTATGAAGCCTTAGAGCATGCACTGTAGTTAAAAGATAGAAATATTGGGTATAGGCCGGGCGCGGTGGCTCACGCCTGTAATCCTAGCACTCTGGGAGGCCGAGGTGGGCGGATCGTTTGAGCTCAGGAGTTCGAGACCAGCCTGAGCAAGAGCGAGACCCCATCTCTACTAAAAATAGAAAGAAATTATATGGACAGCTAAAAATATATATATAGAAAAAATTAGCCGGGCATGGTGGTGCATACCTGTAGTCCCAGCTACTCGGGAGGCTGAGACAGGAGGATCGCTTGAGCTCAGGAGTTTGAGGTTGCTGTGAGCTAGGCTAACGCCACGGCACTCACTCTAGCCTGGGCAACAGAGTGAGACTCTGTCTCAAAAAAAAAAAAAAAAAAGAAAGAAATATTGGGTATCTACTAGTAGGGACAGTTTGTCAATATTTTCTCAGTCCGCGTTATCCTTTGATGAGCATTTGCTTTGTGCCAGCATTTGCTTAAGCACTTTACGTACATCTACTCCCACAATCACCCTATAAAATAGGTACTTTCTCTATTTTGCAAAAGAAGAAATGAGCTTGAGAGAGATCAAAACAACTTGCCTAAGGCCAGAAAGCAGTGAACTGTCGGACTCCAAACCACATGTGTTCTCAAGATGGAGAAATTGCTTATTATAACCAATTAGTGTTCTTTGTTGTTGACATTCTTGTTGTCAGCACTGTCTGGTTCTTTCACTGTGAGATGATTGATTCATACCTCTTCTAAGATGAACATCTCTTTCAAATAGATTCATGTAAGCAGAAATTGAGGTGGTACATGTTAGACTGCACCGTTCAGATGCAGGTCCTTCTGTGTGCCCAGAACTCTCTCTGCTACGGCACATCACACACTTACATTAAATTGGTTATTAACCAAAAATCTGACGTCTTTTTCAAGTGAGCTACTGACAAAGTAGGTCGTCTTTATTCTGTCATTTCTAGAGAGAGGACATACCTCCAAGAAAGGACAGGATATAGAAAAACACATTTCTAATACCAGAAACTTTCCTTACTTAAGAGTTTCGCTTAAAGCTATTCGTGTTTACTGACTTGCACTAGGAGATACTGCTGGCTGGACTGGAAGGGAAACCTGCATTGCTATATTCCTGCCGCGTGTCAAGCTGGGAGCATGCATTGTAGATTGAGGGCATGATGATGCCCACGTCAGCAGCCAGTGCGTTGAAATAAGGAGCATGGTAGCTCTGGGGCCTGGCGCCCGTTTCTTAGGCCGTAGAGCATTTCTCAGCTGGCAGTGTCTGTACTTGTAATTTTAGCACTCAAAGGACCTTCACAGATACCATGGGGATGTTCAAAAAGGTTCTTTCTGGCAGGAAGGTATATAAGGCATAGTAGGTTGGTTTTTGTTTATTTTTTAACTACCTAAATAGTAGGATGAGATGGCGTATTTAAGTGCCACTTGAAAATGGTACAATAGATCAGTCCTAGGTTTCCATTCTTCATTGACAGGAGATGGCAGAAGACAGTTCTGGCCCAGGGAAGGGAGATTGGCTAGTGTACCCCACTTCTAAATATGTTTCCACCCTCCAAAACAAATCTTCATCTAAGACTTCTCTTGTTGCCCTTTTTTAGATAGCTTGGTGGTTGAAAGTGTTGGCTCTTCAATCCGACTACCTGTATCTGAATCCCAGCTCTGCCACTTGCTAGCCTGGTGACCCTGGGGCAAATTACTGAACTTTCCTAGGGCTCGTTTTCTGCATCTGCAAAATGAAGACAATAATAGCTTTTACCTCATGAGATAGTTCTGATAACTAAATAAGGTAAACCATGTAAAGGGTTTCAGGCAATGCTTGACACACAGTTCTTAGCAATATTAGCTATTATCACTGTTCTGTGTAAGAGAGAAATACATTTAGAAAATGTGTTCCTGTTCCTCTTTATCTTCTCAGAGTTTTCTCTTTTTGGTGTTTCCATTGTATCAGGGGCCCAAGAGTGTTCTGCATGTTAACTGTCAGCAGTCCTAGGTGCCCATCCATTCCTAGCGCATCTAGGCTATTGGTCTCCTGTACTGTGTGTTCCAGTCCAGGGGGCAGCAAACATTTTTCCGTAAAGTACTAGATAGTAAATAGCATGGGCTTGAGGGTCATATACAGTCTCTGTCTCATATTTTTCCCCTTTTTTTTCCACCCTTTAGAAATATAAGAACCATTCTTAGCTTGAGGGCCACACAAAAACAGTCTGCAGGCCGCAGTTTGCTGACCCTTTTTTTCTCTGACGCTGTGCTCTAACATGGCAAAAGCTTGAATCCTGAGGTTGTCTTGTACCATCATTCAGGTCAAAAGATGCTAGTCAAAAAACATTAAGTTTTACTGTTAAAAATAGAGTCCAGTTGAAAAATAGCACACTCTCTTCTCCTGCCCTCAAACTCCTGCCTGTATTATATATAAGGGGTTTTTAAAGTTCCATTTCTGAGACCAAGGCAGGGTTTATGAAGGGATCCATTAGGCCAGTTTGACAAATGTACCAACTTAGACAAGCTCTGTGCCTGTGATAGTATTCCAGATTCACTCAGAGCTCAAGTTGTGATTTTAATTTTAAATTCCTGGGGTTTTGCGCCATCAGGTCTCATGTCTGGAGCAGTCGTGTTTTATGAAAATAGTGTCTGTTACTGTGAAGTTAGCTAACCATAGTGAACATAAGGGTGACACTTCTTCACAGCAAAAAACAAAAATGCAGGCACAACCTTTTTGAAATGACAGTATTAAATTGCCAGTGATTATGGTGAAGCAAATATTTAAATTCACAGCTGAAATACTACTCGTAAAATGTAATTGCCAGAGAGAGCATGCCAGTTCATCATTCCTTAAGCTAATTCTCTACAGGCAGAAGGATTCTACATGGTTGGGGGGTTGGGGGTACTTATTTTAAATAAACTGCTTTCTGGCTCTTTTAAGACTGGGCATAAGTAAGCTTGATTTATCAGGTCCTGTCTTGACCTTTGAGATGCTCACGGGTAGGGTGTGTCTCTTATTCATGCTTACTCCTTCTGTATTGGGGCTCTCTGAGGTGGTTTCTTCTGAGACGCAGATTTGCTGATGGGATGGCTTCATTTATCCCTAGGAGAGCTCCAGTGAAGGAGGTGATGGCATTTTTGGTGAAAAGAAGGATGACAGCCGGGCAGGTGAGACTGTATCCTTCTGAAGGCAAATAAAAGTAAAGTCCCAGTTTGTTGTTATCCTGGAGTGTACATGTAATCAAATGCTGTTTTCTAAGGAGGCTCTTTTAAAAAGCCAAGTAAATTGACCTTCATCAAACTCCCTTGTAGTCACACACATGGAGCTTTAACATGGCTCTGGCTTCCTCTACTTGGCATTGAAATTCAAAAGTGAAACAAATGTTAGTATCTTAAGTTAGGGTGGGGTATGAGGGTGAAAAAAGGAATTGTGATTTCATTGATTTTTTTTTTTTTTTTTTAGAAATGTTTGGGGGTTTGGTTTGGTTTGGCTTTTTTTGGTTTTGTATTTTCTGAATTCAAACATGAGGCTTTGGCAGTTGGAAGGACCAGCTACACAACAGCCCATACACAGCTCTATATGGAGAAGGCAACAAAGTTCTGTGCACTCCTTTGCTGTAGAACAAGATCCTCAAATCAGTTCTGTCCCTGCAGAAAGCTACCTCTGTGTTTGAGAGACAACAGAGCCGATCTCAACATAAAGCTTTTTCTAAAGCAAGATTGTAGGCCTTCTAGCAGTGTCTAGCTCCTGGGCCAATCAGTTGGCAAAACAGTAACTACTTTGATTCAGTTATTGAGTCAGCTTTGTTTTTATTTAAACAAAACCAAAAAACAATCACCCTGTTTTAGTTCTGTTTGTAAATACTAATATCCTCACTGATGTTTGAAGCCCAGGATGGCTCCGACCCAGACAAAGCACCCTGGCCAGTTTCATCTGCTCTCACAGCTCGTCTCAGACGTCTGGTCACTGTTTACCAGCGCTGCAACCGAAAGGAACTCTGCCGACCTGAAATTCTGGGACCAGGTAACCAAGGATACTGGGTTCAGGAAGAGATGTTCAGGAGAACCTCAGAAATGGACCTCATCAACAAAGAAGCTCAAAAGAGGTAAAAGCCAATGGCCAAAGGGACATGCTGAGCTGCCCACTGGGTAAAGATGACAAAAGGTAGAGCAGATAGCTAGCGGAGGGCAAGTGTATCTCTCTTCTCATGTGAAGTTAGGTCGTCTCCAGAATTCATTAGATCAACCTTCACCTGTGAAGGTATTGTCATGGTGATGGGAGTCTGATGAAGTTTAGGACACCCTCTGTTCGAAATTCCCAGACTTTTATGATTTTCCAACTTGACACTCATCCCTAAGTCAGACCCCAGTCTTTGGGGATGTGGTTTAGAAACACCACACTGGAATATTTTAGACCCCCTAGTTCTTTTAGTAACAAAGGGAATAGTGTACATTGAAGCTGTCTTATTATAGCTACAAGCCTTTGAAAGCAATAAGTACCATAAAATGCAAGCCCAGAAGGAAGGTGCAAATTACCAGGAGTTACTTGCCCATCTGAGAATTAAGCTAAAAAAGACTTACAGAAGGCCAGCACAGGCTGGGAATGATGCCATCAGAAAATATCAACGAAACCACAATTCTTTGAGTCATTATAGCTCTCTTTCCTTCTGATGAAACATCCAGTGAATTGAAAGAAGACTACATAGCAAATTTAATTACTTCTCCATACTCTTTCTGACTTTATGAAATCTGGTAATTCAGGGAAAGTATTTCTCCCATCTTGCACAGCTCCAAAGAGAAGAACCGCAGCCCCTTCTTCCCTGCTTCTTACTCTTCCACTGAGCCCTCACCCTACTCCCCATTCCTAGCTGGACTCCCCTGGGATGGAGAGTACCATGCCCAAGAGCCCTTCGTAAAGACTATGGTGGTATAGAATTATCTACCTCCCTTAAGTCATTAACTTCTGTGGATGCGGAGATTAGAGGACCTTTGTGTCCCAGAGAAGGTAGCCCGTCTTGAAGTGGGCAGCCCGTCTACATAAAATCAGGAAAGAAGCCCATGTGAGATGGGGAGTCGGGATGTGTGCACTGAAGTAGTCGCTTCCCTTCTCTGCACCAGTTTCTTCATCTGGAAGATTAGGAGGATGAATGTAATGGTCTAGACTGTTCTCTCCAAGATTCTCTGACTCTATGTTGTCATACGGGGGGAAAAAATAAGGCAAGATATTTAAGCGTATATAGTATCTTAAAAATCTTTATCTTCTACAAGCAGAAGTTAATAACTAGATAATTCCTAAAATTAACCAAGAGATAGCAAGTATGCACCCATGGTTTAGAAATAGGCAGGTAAATAGGCAGAAGAAAAAGCTGAAGATTTGAAAGTGGTTAGTTACCTCTCTGGGAGTAGGATGATAGGCTGTTTTCATTATAAGCCTCTCAGCCCAGTTTAACTTCAATAAAAATAAACAACAAAATAGACAAACCAGTTCTACCTACTTTCTGGACTTCATGGGCTCTCATAGGTGGCATTCAATAAGTAGTTATTGGCTTTTCTTAAAAAAGGAAAAACAGCTCACTCTCCCTTTCTGATTCAATCTCAAGGTGGACTAGGAGAGAACAAGCAGACTTCTATAGAACAGTGTCTTCCTTTGGTGTCGTTTATGATCAAGAAAAGAAAACTTTTGACTGGACACAGTTCCGTATCATATCCCGTTTGGACAAGAAGTCAGATGAGAGCCTGGAACACTATTTTTATAGTTTTGTGGCTATGTGCCGGAATGTCTGTCGTCTGCCTGCGTGGAAAGATGGTGGTGAGAAAACTCTTTGTCAGTATATTGTCAGATGAGACAAGGAAAGAACATGCTGATTTTCGAATTGCATAATTACTTTTAGTATAACTATAAAGGTAGAGTCTATCTGAGGAATTTAGGTAAAGACAAATAAGTTTTTAGAAATTCATGAACTTCTAATTGGGTCCACTCTCTTAAAATAAAATATCTCTCCCAAAATGATGTTACTCCAATGAAAGTTGAAATTCAGATTATAACTTCAAAGACATATTGAGAGACTACTATTAACTACTTTTTCCAAAGTAAAGTTTTTTAAAAGTCAACATTGAGATTTATCCTACTGTAAACTTTGCACCTTCCTTAGATTAAATCTTAATGACTTTAAATGTTGTCTTATAACTATAGAACATAAATGGCTGTCATTTAAATATCCTCTGATCCAATAGAGAGCCGTCTTGAGAAATCTATTCCTAGTTGGCATTTGTAACAGCTTCCTTCCAGTCTCTCTTCAGCCTCATTTTTTAGATAAACTCGCTCTAGACTATGTGACCATATTTCAGGAAAGCTAAAATAAACTTTGATCCTATCCAGGGTGAGTTCAGGGCTGATGACAACATGCACAGACATTCCAACCTTTTTCCCTCTGCCTCCATGTGTCATGGTTAAAGTGTTTTCATTCAGGCCAGGGAGCTGGCTATGTTGGAAAGATCTGGACCTCAGAGTCACATTGACAAGACATGGATTTAAATCCACATTCTGCCATCTTGAGCAAGGTAGCTTATCTGAGCCTATTTCCTCATCCTTGAAACAGGCATGATGATGGTAAATGGTAGGATTTTTGTGAGAACTAAATAACATATGAGGAGCCTAGTAGAGACGCTACATAGTATATGCTTATTTATAGGGAACTGATATTATTTCAGGACTGGAGCTTTCATGCTCTTCTTTCACCCTCCCTGGGTGTGTTCTTATCTCATAAAAACATTGGATTCTCTTTAGCTTCCCATTTTAGCAAGGGCCCACACACCTAAAACTGCCATGCTGAGGAGCCAGGGAGTTAAACTACAAGACCAAATATGCAGGGGCTCAGGTGGCAGGGAGTGTCCAAGGGCCACCTTAAGTGATAGGCTCTGTGTTTCCCTTTCTGTCCAGGTCCCCCAGATGCCACCATCTACATTGAACCCATCACTGAGGAACGGGCTGCAAGAACTCTGTACCGCATTGAACTGTTACGGAAGGTCCGAGAGCAAGTGCTCAAGTGTCCTCAGCTGCATGAACGCCTCCAGCTGTGCAGGCCCAGCCTCTACCTCCCAGTCTGGTGGGAGTGTGGGAAGCATGATCGAGACCTGCTCATTGGCACCGCCAAACACGGGCTGAACCGCACTGATTGTTACATCATGAACGACCCTCAGCTGTCCTTCCTGGATGCCTACAGAAACTACGCCCAGCATAAAAGATCTGACACTCAGGCACCAGGAAGTCTCTGTTGCCTTTACCAAACCAACTCTAAATTATATGAATCTCTTACATATACTCAAATGAATAGGACTTCAGAGTCCCTTGAAAATGAACCTGAGAATCTAGTGAAAATAGAAAGCAGAGATGATCATCTCAGTCTGCCTGATGTGACTTGTGAAAATTTGATTTCTAAAGTTCAGGATGTCATTTCCATCAACCGTGATGAAAGTCTGCTGCCCGAGTCCTTGGAGAGTGTGATGTATGGTAAGAAGGGGCTCAGCCAAGAACCAGACTCTTTCCAGGAGAGCCCAAGTACCAGTACGGAATCCAGAAGCGATGCTGCTGCCATCTCGGCAAGCCAAGATGAGAATTGCCAGCCTGGTGGCCAAGAGGTAGAAGTAGCGTCAGCCTCCTCTTTTTTGAGTAGCTTAGAAGCTAGAGTAGCTGAAGTGAATATTAAAAATGGAAAACATCTGTTGATGTCTACTTCAGAGGAAGAAGAGTTCTGCTGCAATGTGGCAGGGCCAAGACCTGACAGCATCGGGCCGCTGGAAACCAAGTGCTTAGCTTCCCCTTCCTTGGATCCAGGAGGCGAAAGTGGGTTTGTAGATATGTACAATCTTAGTGTCTGTGACTCCAAAAGAAACCTGTCAGCAGATCAGCAATTAATTGATTTATTAGAAAACAAAAGCTTAGAAAGCACATTGATTTTGAGTCAGAACCACAGTGATGAGGAGGAGGAAGAGGAAGAAAATGAGGAGGAAAACTTAGCTGTAGCAACAGGCATGAGGGAAAGGCCAGAGGTATTGCATCTCACCGAGCCCACTACTAACATCTCAAGGGAAAAGAGCCGAGGCTTCCATGTAAATGCAACCAAGAAAGGAAGCCTGGAGGTGGTAAACCAGACTCCTGGGCCTCAGAGCACTTTCCCTCCCTCAGCCTGTCAGTGTCACTGTAAACACATGGAAAGGTGGACACGTGGCCTCGAGAATGATGAATTTGAAATGGACAAACCCGAGGCTTATAAACCAGACCTGTACAAAAGCAAAACCAATAATATCACCGTGGAGGGGGAGCCCACCGCTCCTCCGTCGGAGCCGTTCAAAGTGAAGCATGAGCTTTTGAAAGAACCTTGGAAAGAAAGTGCAGAGGGGAGAAAAGGTTTCCCCACATTTCTTCTTGAAGGAAGTGAGCTCAAATCAGAAGACATGGATTTTGAGAATAAAGATGATTATGATAGAGATGGAAACTGCCAGATTCCAGGTACAGTATGTAGGGTCTTGTGGTGTTCTAGATAAACCAGTTCTCACATGACAGGGAGTTTGGGGAGAGGGGTGTTCAGTAGTTTTACAGCTTCTGAAACAGACCTACCTACCCTCACCATGTGTTTAAAGCCAAAGATCACAAGCCTTGGTATGAAGATGAGACAGAGTAGCTTATTTATTAACTGTGGTCATTCTAGAAGACTGAGGATGATTGTAGACAATCTCGGCACCTTTGCTACATCAGCCATGTGATCTGGGCAGGGGCTCGTGTGCCTTTATACAGTAGACGATAAGTATGGCATCAAGGGGAAATAGTTTGTTCTTCCACTAGATAAGGTACTTCGAAATGGTTAAAGTAGAACAGTCTTCAGGATCCTGCAATTTAACATAGGTGCAGTTACTTTTTTCAGAACTCAACAAAATACATATAAATTTGATATCTCTTAAGGTGAGCAAAAATAAAGCTCCATTTGTCAAGTCATCATCAAACCCTGTGGTTTAATGTCATTACATTTGGTTTAGATTCCTTTCAGTAACTCAAAAGAAACAGAAATAACAAAGTTTACAACAACAAAAAAAAGTAGGTTTGATCTTTTTAAATAGGGAAATCTTAGACAAGGGTTTAAATTAGAAGGAATTTCAAAATGTTAATAAAAGAGTCTAGGTGACCCTGCGATTCTTTTTGCCTTGCAAGAATATATATACAATGATTAGGGATCCTGACCAACAGCAACTAATGAGTTTTAACTGTTGTTTTTATTTTTTTAGATCCAAGAGGGCATATTAGTGTAAACAAAAATAGTTCCATTTGTTATTGTCAAAAGAAAACCAAAGAACAATCTGTTCATGCCTGGTCCACTGCTGGGTGTGGTACTCAGGGGTGTGGACGGGCACAGCCTCTCCTTTCTGGGGCAGTGATTTTATGTTAAAGAGGGAAAGAGAGAGGAGCTAAGCCAAGCTCCCTTGAGTTATCTAGCTTCTTTTTATTTTTAAACTTCTCCCTTCTTGGTTTTAGTCATTGTGATTATTGACTATCTTGGGAAGGGTTCTAAACCCAAATGAAATTTACACACTAGCTAAGATAAGGACCAAGAAGCTGACTTGAAAGTAGCTTGCGAGATTGCAAAGATGTGGAAACAACCCAAGTGCCCATTGATACATGAGTGGATTAATAAAACGTGGTATATGTATACCGTGGAGTACTACTCAGCTATAAGAAACAATGGTGATATAGCACCTCTTGTATTTTCCTGGATAGAGCTGGAACCCATTCTACTAAGTGAAGTATCCCAAGAATGGAAAAATAAGCACCACATGTACTCTCCATCAAATTGGTTTCACTGATCATCTAAGAGCACATTTGGGAATAACATTAATCGGGTGTCGGGCAAATGTTGGAGGGGGGAATGGGTGTTTACATACATAATGAGCGTGATGCACACAGTCTAGGGGATGGACACGCTTGAATCTCTGATTTGGGGTGCGGGGGGAGGCAAAGGCAATATATGTAACCTAAACTTTTGTACCCCCATAATATGCCGAAATAAAAATAAAAATAAAGTAGCTTGCCAGGTGTAGTGGCTCATGCCTGCAGTCCTAGCATTTTGGGAGGCTGAGGCAGGAGGATTCATTGAGGCCAGGGGTTCAAGACCAACCTGGGCCACACAGTAAGATCCCGTCTCTACTAAATATAGAAAAAATTAGCCGAGCATGGTGGTACATGACTGTAGTCCCAGCTACTCAGGAGGCTGCGGACAGGAGGATCACTTGAGCCCAGGAGTTTGAGGTTACAGTGAGCTATGATCCCACCACTACACTCTATTCCAGGCAACAGAGCAAGACCCTGTCTCAGAAAAAGAAAAAAACAAATAAGAAAGTAGCTTAATACAATAGTAGCCCCAGCCAACCCAGAAGGAGCCAGTCATGCCCAATCCACCTCACTCCAGGCCGCAAAGGATCACTATCATGTGTTGAATCATAAAACCCCACATTGCTTTTTGAACACTATTGTAGGGAAATCACCAAATAATAAGTTCTTGGAAACCCAGATAGTCAAATGAGTTCAGGATAAAGGTAAGCATGGTTTAGAGGAGAAGAAATGTTCCTGAATGGATGTCCTTTTGTGGCAGTGCCAGCCTTGCTATGTGAGGATGGAGGCAGCAGTGGCCCTGATAAGCTTTAGTGAGCATTGTGCATATGCGTGGGTGGGAGTCTCTTGCACAGATGCTTTTAGAAGTGCTTTTGCAGACCTTGAGAGGGATCCTCCACGTATACGAGGTATGGGATGGGTGGGCAGGGAGGATTAGCCCTGCTTTCGAGACTATAAATCTGCCCTCCTAAAGGAGCAGTAATTAACTGATACACTGGTCAGGACCAGCCCCCAGGTGTCCTGGCTTTTTTTCCAGGATTTTCTCTCACACATCATTTTGCTTTTTCTTAAAACTCCTCTGTTTAAAACCTCTCAGTGGTACTCCCCGTTGAATCTAGAATAAAATCCAATTTTTTATCATGGCCTACAGGACTCAGCACGATCTAGATGATTTCTACCCCTCCAGCCTCATCGGGTACTTTGTTCCTGGCCAGCATTTAGTTCCTCGCATGTCCAGAATGCCCTTCCCATTGCCTCCTCCCCTTCGTGGGTGCTCCCTCCTCCGAGGGGCTCTCTCTACTCCAGCCTACCTGAGCAGGGCTGCCCTGCTATTACCTATCATGGCACCTTGTTTCTTTCCCTTTATGGCATTTAGCAAGGCTTATAATTTTAGTTATTCCTTTATTGGTACTGCTTTCTTTGCTATCTTCCCGTATGAGAGTATAAGAACCTTGAGGGCCAGGGCCACATCTATCTTGTTTATCCTGAGTCCGCTGAACCTAGCAAGGTCCTGCTCATGATAAGAGGTCTCTGTAGCTCCCTACGAGACTTTTTGCATGTTCAAAAGTGAAATTTTCACATTTCTGAGGATAGATATTCTTTGTCAGTTCACCGAGAAAGAAGTCCACAGTTTTTCCTGCCTTGGGCATTTCACTATCATCTGTTCACTCCTTGCTATTACTAGGAAGATCCACTTCACATTGATACTAAACTTTCACCGTTACTGAGGCTTGAAAGAATGAGTTGCATTTCTATTTCTTTCCATCAATGAAGTAATTGAAATGTTCTAAATTTCTTTGCATCTTTTTTTTAATGAATCAAATCTACTTTTCCTTTGTTAAAAGTTTCATCCTTCCTCATTAATATCACCCTCTTGTTGTTACATCTTATATTTTATAGTCTGTCTCGAGTGTATCAAAATATAAGCAACTTTCCTTTCTCCACTATACTAAATAGAAACCCTCTTTGTGGTCATTCATCTCCTCTTACTCTTGGATACGTGAGAAAAATCTTTCTCTTTTCTTTTTTGTTATTGGGGTGTGAGTGCAGACTCATACTAGAGGACTTGCCTTGATAGCCCCAGAGCAGGGTTTGCTTTTATGGTTCTCCTAGAAATAGAAGGTATGGTATTAATAATTAGTATTCAATTGAAAATAAATCAGCACATTTATTTTGTGAGCTAATTATGAGCTAATTAAAAAAGCGAAAAGGAAAGACAGATTGGATGTCCTGATTTCTCAGACTACTACCTCTTCCCAGATTATCCAGGGAAATACTCTGAAGAGGAGAGCAAGAGCTCGACATCGGGCATCGCTGGAGACATTGGGGATGACCTACAGGAGGCTCGGGCTCCCACCATCGCCCAACTCCTGCAGGAGAAAACCCTCTATTCCTTCTCTGAATGGCCAAAGGTACACCCAGAGCTTACGTTTTCCCTCTAAAGCATTCTCAGCTTTGAATCCTTTATTTTAAACCTTTTAGAGTGTTTCTGAGCAACAGACCCAGAAAAATGTTTACTGTCTTTTAAAGGTATTAGTTATGTAACATTTGAACATTAAAGATCTATGCCCTTGACTAATTAGACCATAAGGTGAAAGTATCAAGTTGTTCTCATATTTATAGCACTATGGCTTTAAGGCTTTAATTTTCATTTTCCAAACTGTGAATTTTATTTTAAGGCCTATAAAGTGAGCATGTGTGAATGTGCTCTTTTCTAATGAGCTCCTTCTGGTGAGAAAACTTAACTCTTGATCTCGGGGGACTTTGTAAATTGGGATAACTTGGTACTTATTCCTCAGAGCTGTTGTCCTTTTTTCTAGGATCGTGTGATAATTAACCGCCTAGATAACATCTGCCATGTAGTGTTAAAAGGAAAGTGGCCCTCCAGCCAGCAGTACGAGCCCTTGGGCACACTGCCCACCCCAGTACTAACCAGCAATGCTGGTTCTCGGAGCAGCCTCTCAGAGCCAGAAGCAGCAGAGCACACCTTCAGCAATGGCACGGCACTGGCGGCCCAGATCCAGAAGGTGAGGCTGTAAGAATGACGCTAACCACAAAACAAAGAAGGGGGGGCACTTTCCACTTCTCAGTTGAGAAGATTTGCTGAATGGTTAGGTGGTTTTGTTAAGCCATTAGTGTTAACTGAGGAATTTAGACTTTATCCTGCAGGCAGTGGAGACCTAGTAAAAGTTTTGGAGCGGGAAAATGCATGATGAGAGCAGGGTTTTGCAGTCCAACTGGAGTGGTATGCAGAGCAGGAAACTGAGGAACAGAGAAGGTTCTAGACACTAGGTTAGTGGTAGGGTGGATACAAAGAAAGGGGGGACTTGGCAAAGATGACTCCGTGACTAATATATAAGGAAAGGGAGGCATGACTGGATCCATGTGTTCAGCCGTTGTCGAGCTGAGAAAACAATGGTGGCCAATAGAAATTAGGGAAATCAAGGCAGAAGTGAGCGTTTTGGTGGGAAGTGGCGGGTTTTATTGAGATACATTTTTAGCCGCTGGTTCTTACTCTGGACTGCATGTTGGGGAGGGGGACCTTGAAAAGCTAATGATTCTGATTTAATTGGTCTGAGCTATGGCCTGGGTATTGGGAGTTTTTTAAATTTCCCAGGTGATTCTGAGGTATAGGTGAGATTGAGAATCTCTCAGTTATATTTTGCAACTCCCAAGTGTAGTTCCTGGACTAGTAGCTTTAGTAGCACCTGGAAACCTATTAAAAATGCAGACTCTCGGGCTCTTTCTCAGGCCCACTGCAGTAGAATCTGCATTTTAATAAGCTGTCCAGGTGATTTGGTATGAAAGTTTGAGGAGGCTCGAATTGGAAGAACTTCCAAAAAGATGATTGGAAATAATACAAGGCCCCGGGAAATCAGTCCTAGAGATGGAGCTGGCATTCAGCCACCAAAGTGGCGTTCACACCTCTCTTGCCACTTGTGTGTTCACAGGAGAGTTTCTTAGCTCCAGTATTCACAAAGGAGGAACAGAAGCACAGACGTCCCTATGAGTTTGAGGTGGAGAGGGATGCAAAGGCTCGCAGCCTGGAGCAGTTCTCTGCTGCCCATGGGCACCCCCCCATCGTCCTCAATGGCTGGCATGGGGAGTCAGCTATGGACCTCTCCTGCTCGTCAGAGGGGTCCCCAGGAGCCACATCCCCTTTCCCAGTGGGCACCAGCACCCCTAAGATTGGGGCTATTGGTTCACTTCAAGGAGCCCTTGGCATGGATTTGTCCGGAATTCTACAAGCTGGCCTGATCCATCCAGTGACTGGACAGATTGTCAATGGAAGCCTTAGAAGAGATGATGCGGCCACAAGGAGGCGGAGGGGGAGGCGGAAACATGTTGAAGGAGGGATGGATCTCATCTTCCTGAAGGAGCAGACACTTCAGGCAGGAATCTTGGTGGGTATATGGGGCTGTTAAGTAAGAACATTGATCTTTCTATGCTGAGAAACAAATCCTTCCTCATCAGACACAGAATATTTTGGTTTATGGAACTTTTATCCCTATTTCAGTTGTCCTGCTTTGTTTTCTCTCATTAGAAGATACCCTCCATCTTTTCTAGAAATAGTAGTTACTAACCCATTAAAATGACCCTGAATCTGCATACAACCTGGAGGAATGAGCCAGGAGGTCTCGCCATTTCAAATAGAAACAACCCACCCCACATCGTTTCAGAAGAGCCACTGGGGATTGTACAGGCAGAGCAGGGTGGCAGGGTTGAGTGTGCAGCAGCATTTCTCCGGGGTAGTGAGGCTGTCCCGGGTCTGGGGGAGCGGGGGAGGGGGAGAAGGAACAGGAGTTGGTGCTGCCTGAATGTTGATCCTGCTCTGTTGCCTGACATCCTGGGCGACATGAGGCCTGCGCGGAGCCACGCCTGGCTCCTCCGTGAAGTGTGGTGGCAGCGCCTACACAGAGATCATGCAAAGGCAGTAAGGAGATCACTGTAAACAGCAGCACAGGTCAGAAACTGTATACCCGTATCCCCTTTAGACTGTTTAATGCTTAATGTTGTATTTTGGTTTTTCCCATTTATTGGATTTTGAGCTCCAAAACAGGAATCACATTTTGTCTTCTTGTTTTAAAAGGAATAATAGCTAGTATTTATTGAGTGCCTACTGTGTGCCACACTGTTCAAGGTTTTATATGATTATCCTGTTTGCTCCTACAACAACCCTGTGAAGATAGATTTTATTAGTATTCCCATTTTATAGATGAGGAAACTGAAGCTTTCAAGCAGTAAATAATTTGCCCAAGATTATCCAGCTAGTAAGTGGCAGAGCAGGAAACCAAACCAAAAGACCTTGTTCTCTAGATGCTGAGAGCTTTACTACTAAGTCATATTGTTTGGGATATGCCTTCCTCTTAGACTTCCTATGTAATTTGGGGAACTGAAGTGACAAGTTCTTTCCTTGCCCAAACCTGCAAGCTTTTAAGAAATTTGTTATGTTTTTTTAGAAGTGCAAATCCATGGTTTCTCTGTAATGATCATAGAATTCTGATGAAATGACTGAAAGAAAAATTTTTTCTCCTTGGCTTTAGAGTACTTTTTAAAATTGTTTATGCAGACACTTGTTTAGCACTGACATTGTATTTTATCAGCAGACCCCACCATAGGCATTGGTAATACAGAGCTGAGTAAGACAGGCACTCAAACTCTAGAGGATGAGTAGATGAGTCACTTGCAGCGTGGCATCTTCTGTTACATGAGAGAGCTGTGACCACAGTGCTGTGGGGACAGGAGCTGCAGTGGCCAATATCGCCTGGGACAGTGGGTGGTGGTGACAAAGGAGAAACACCAAATCCCAGCAGTCGGGATGGGGTTAAAGTCTGCTAAGTAGACAAGGTGGTGGGGAGCAGTCAGGTGGAGGGATTGCACAACACGTGCACGAGCTCGTGGCCAGGTCAGTAGAGTGTGCAGAATTCTCATTCAGGCACCTCAGCTGAGTAATGTTAGGGTGGAAGTAGATGGAAGGATTCAAGGAACACCTTATGTGTTTTCTTTGTAGAAAGTAGTTTTTATTTTGTCATGACTAACTACACATACTTGTTTCCTTCATCCAGGAAGTCCACGAAGACCCAGGGCAGGCCATCTTGAGCACCACACACCCGGAAGGGCCAGGGCCTGCTACCTCGGCCCCCGAGCCAGCTGCAGCAGCCGGCAGCCAAGCTGAGAAAGCCATTCCCAGCAAGAGTCTGCTTGACTGGCTGAGGCAGCAGGCTGACTACTCCTTAGAAGTTCCCAGCTTTGGGGCAGTAAGTGTTTGTTGTTGATCACTTTTTACTTCCTGCTGACTTGTTGCTATTTTTGATAAAAGCATGCTGAGGGAAACCAGGAAGTTGGGAGCTGTTTGAGAGAAATCTGTGCAACTGAGAACAGTATTTTAAAGTCTTTTTTGTTTTTAAGTTTAAATTTTTAGTTAAATTCTCCGGCAATAGAAAGGACAGCCATGTCAAAACACTGTGCCAGAAAGTAGACGTGCAAGATCTTAAAGGACAGAACTTGCCTAAGTTCTGCAAAATTTTTGCCTGTTTGTGCAAAAATTGCCACACAATACCATAAGCTCACAGGGAAATCTTTAGGTTGCATAAACTCTGCCACTTGATGAAAAGTAAGTTAATACATGACTACGTTTGGTGATCGCAGGGATGGGCATTCTTAGTTTTACAGCTGTTGCTTTGGGACATTTCCTTCAAGTCATCTCACTGCCTTTGACCTAAATCCTTCAGATTAGAAATTTTTAGGAGAGGGCACCTGATATCTTTTCTTGGGTTTTCTTTTCTCACTTGCTCATCTACCCCACCACCATCTTTGTCCTGGGGACACCTAATTACTAAGAAGATATGTAGGTAGCAAGTGCACAGGAAAAGGAGAACACATTCACAGATGCACAGCCTCCAAAGACAGAACCAGCCAGGCACGTAGCAGTGGAGGGAGAATCAGAGAAAATGATAAAGAGGAGGTGGCTAGGGATTCGCCATGTCCTGGGAACCTGGCCAATAGCTCAGGTGTCCTAGTCTGCAGGGCTGGGGCCCACGCAGCACGTTTTCCAGCTGAATGCAGGAACACTGGTGCTTCCAGGAGAGGAAGCCTAGAGAGCCAGGTGGCTATTTTCTTCAGCCTAACCTGGCCAGGTCCTGTGCAGAGGACCATTAATGAGAAAAATAGCAAAACCAGCTGCGAAGCACCACCCTTATCAGAAGAATCTATGACAGAATGTTTTATAATTTTGGTCTCCATTTGCCTCCTAGAATTTTTCAGACAAACCAAAGCAGAGGAGGCCACGCTGTAAAGAACCTGGAAAATTAGATATCAGCTCTCTGAGTGGGGAAGAAGGGGTTCCTGCCGTCCCCAAGGAGCCAGAACTGAGGGTAAGGAAGAGGGCTGTGAGCATGGAGCCAGGGGGAGTGTCCCGGGTGAGCCACACCTCGCACAGTTGAGAGAAAGCCCCCAGCTGGGTGACACCGTTCAAGAGGACAAGAAGCCCGCACAGGAAGTTGATAAATACTGAGAAGGGGTGCTGTGGCATTTTTACATGCAGTGAGACTCCCAGTGGTCATGTGTTTTCGACCTTTACCTCCAAAATTATTTGTTAAACCATTCCCAAAGCTTTTATTTTTTTTCCTATTTATAGTTACAAGAGAAAAGAAACCTTAGCCCTCATCAGGAGTCTATTTCCAGTGTTTAACAAACCTCATTATTGGAAGTTTTCATTTCCTAAGCTAAGTTTTTCTGGCTACCATTTAAGACATTTCTTCCTAGGGTAGCCTCCCTGGCAATGAGAAACAGCTGACTCTGACCACTGCCCTTTTCCTATTATAGAATCATGAGACCGGAAGGGACTTCAAAGGCATCTGCAGAATACTTCGAGTATAACGAATCTGAGTTAATTATAGTTTACAGATGAGCACAAATTTGGACTAGAAAAGTCATAACCTCTAGGGGGCAGTAATAACATTCCAACTTGAATATGTGTTGAGCTTGGGCAAATTATACATAAGTGTGCTCTTAACCACCTACGAGTGCATTCTGTCCGAACAGGGAGCATCTGAAGATCCTCTCAGGGACATTTGCTCTTCCCGGGTTGTTCCATAAACTCAAGCTTTCCTGAATACCTTCTGGTTAAGTATTCTGCCCAGCCACATCTTTCCTTGAGTAGGAATTCCCTTCTTGGTGGGATTGCCTGAATGTGATTTCTTTTTTTTTTTTGCTCTGAAAGACTGCCCAGCCTAGTTTTCCTCCTCGTGCAGAAAGAAGCTAGTACTTAATGTTCTCAGGGAACTCCTTACAGAGTTTGTCACCTCAATTATCGCTCATTTAGCAGCTCCACAAACGATGGCCATCCTCACCCCCATCCACTACCACAGCCCCTTGGAGGGGACCTGGGCCCTAGGTAGTTTGTCATGTTGGAAAAGCTGCCCTTTTTCTTCTCTCTTGCGTTAGTCCCAGAAAATGTCTCTTCCACCCTTTTTTTAGACCTGCTTGTACAATACAAGGCGGTTCAGCTTCTGTTTTATCCCATCTGTCTCCTCACCCCATCACCGCCTCCCACCTTCTCCTTTTGTCTCAGCACACAGTGTCTCAACAAGGGAAGCCCTCTAGTTCTTGCTTTGTTGTAGTCTGAGCTCTTGCTTTAGAGACTTATCAAAGAAACCACGTGGTTTCCCCCTTGGCTTTCTCATTTCTTTCTTCATTCTAACAATTTCCCTCATGTTCCCTGGAAATTAATGTCCACCCTTCCCCTGCAGACATTGACCCCTTGCCAGAAAACCCATTTCTAAGCTGTTCTTGCAAGCCAGCCTCTTCCCAGAGATGCATTTCCCTACTTTGTTAAATAAACACACTCTCTGCCTTGAGGGCTCTTTTCCTACAGTAAGGAAAGAACAGGAAGCACTTGGGCGCCTGGTCAGGGCTGCTCAGCCTCCCAACAGGGGTGGCTGGTGTGTCTCCCACACCTCCTCCTGGGATGCTGGCCTTCGAGGGTGTACTGTACCCTTTTTCTTTCCCATCCTCTCAGTCCGTTCAGGCTGCCATAACAGAATACCACAGACTGGGGGAGTGGGGGCGGGGAGATTATAAACAACATAAATTTACTTCTCACAGCTCTGGAGACTAGAAAGCCCAAGATCAAGGCACCAGCAGATTCAGTGTCTGGGGAGGGCCTGTTCTGCATAGACAGCTGACTTCTCGCTATGTCCTCACATGGAGAACGGGAGGACCAAGCTCTTACAAGGTCACTAATACTATTCATAAAGGCTCAGCCCCCATGACCTAATCACCCCCCAAAACCCCACATCCTATTATCATCACCTTAGGGGTAAGATTTCAACATATCAATTTGAGGGGACATAAACATCCAGTCCATAGCAGGAACCCTACCCTTTCTTTTAGAAATAGATTAAAAATCCCACAAGGCATTCTTCCTTTCTTCCTTTGAGCTCACAAGGCCCTTCTGCTGTATGTGTTGTGGTTTGGCTGGGCACAGTTCACCAACTTAGCCTAACACAGGCTGCACATAAGGCCATAGGATTCAACTTTAGAATGCCCAGTACACAGTGGTTGCTCATTAAATATATGTATATACATACATAATATAGCTTATATGTGTAAGTTATATATGTACATATTTGTTTCACATATGCATGTATAGTTTTTTGTTTTTTGCTCAGCCAAACAATTTGACAGTAAATTGTAGACATGACGCATCACTCCTAAGTACTTTAGTGTGCGTCTCATAAGAACATTTTCCTACGTAATTATTGCCATTATCACACATGCATGTTAATAGTATCTAATATCTAGTCCATATTCAGATTCTATAAATGGTCCCAAATATGTCTTTCAGCGTTGATTTTTGTTCTGTTTTATTTTGTTTTGGTTTTAGGATTTGTAAATGAGGAGCCACACATTACATTTGGTATTAGGTCTCTTTTTACCCAGTGAATATCTGTTGGATAAACCTACTTAACCTTCCTGGGAGGAGAAAGGAAGCTGTGGTCACCACCTTCTCTAAACTCCACCCAAGAGTTAAGTTTTAGAGTTGCTCTGCCAGGGTTTTCTAGGAGTAAAATAAATAATCAAAAAGAAAAAAAATAAATAAAAAATAAATAAATAAAAGTTTTAGAGTTGCGATAACTGCTACCATGTATTGACGAGGATATTCTTCTTGGGCTGGAATGCCCACATAATCAGCTAGATAAGCAGATTTGCCTACAGTGTTGCCTGAACACAAGGAGTCTCATTTCCTTGCTTCCTTTGCCTTCTCCCCAGCCTGCCTCTGGAAGAGGAAGCAAATTTGCTCCCAGGGTATAATTACCAGGAGGGAGAGCTGCCAAAGCCCGCCATGGCCGCTGTGTGTGGTCGCCAAGCTGCCGGGAGGGGCACCTTCCTGGGGTGGGCAGCAGCTGGTGGTTGGAGCAACTCTCCTCCACAGGAAGTGGTTAAAGCCAACTTCCTGTGCCAGCATTCCTCTTGCTCTGCTGTAGGTGACAAACTCTTCTCTTCACCTCCGGGGCCTTTCTGCTTCTGTTCTCTGGATCCAAAGGGAAAAGAAGGCCGGCTGAGAACACTCCTGGTTCTCAGCAAGGGCAGGGAAAGGATGCTTTTTGACATCCAGGTGCCTGAGGAGTGCTACTTAAGCTTAGTGGGCAGGGCCAAGGAGGCCAGAAGTCCTGTTGGGGGTGTAGGCTGGTCCTAGATGCCCTGACAAGGGACTCAAAATAAAGCATGTTAAAGGAGTTTTGATTTATAGCAGATTGCTTGAAAGTAAGAAGAAGGCATTATTTATCAAGCTCTGAGCTTGTTTTCTTCCCAATAGAAAGACTTCTGAGATGGAACATGCCCCTCTCAGTGGAGAATTATGGGGGAGAGTTAGGGAACATTTGTGGGTATGGAGGAAAAAGACACTCCCCAGCAACCTTTCCCTGGCTCTCGGCTGTGGGTGGGCTGCAGGAAGAGGGCTTGGAGAGGCCTGCGGTTGAGTTATGGTCGAGTTGTGGTTACCCTGGTCAGGCCCTGGGCCAGGTGGCATGCCAGTGAGAGCCCGAGACGGCTCAGTGTAGACAGAGTGACAGGCCCAGAATGAGGTGATTCGCACTGATGAGCTCAAGACAGGCTGGTGAGAAATTATCCTTTTAGCCTGGCCCCAATAAATAGGAACCAGCCAGGAATTACTCCCCAAGTGACCGTCCCCAGAGCGAGTGGGCAGTTGCTCAATACACTCCAGGACAAACCAGCCTAGCAAATTGCAAGTGGCTGGTCCTGTTGGGAAGGAAGGAGGGAGGGGTGTGGTGTGGTGTAGAAAGAGCCCTGGGCAGGGAGCTGCAGGGCCTGGATTCTCACTTGCTCTGTTCCTAACCAACTGTGCCCCCGGGGAGATCCCTGCCCCTCTCTTTGTGAAAAGGAAGGGGTCCAGACATGGCAGGTTCAGGGGTTTCTTACAGCTCTGTGATACTATTAACAAACCAAGGCTTTTTGAGAAGAATTTTTTCCACAAAGTTGCCATCATAAAGCTTTTCATCTATGATGAACTGGTTTTTCTTGAATATTCTTGGGAAGGTGAAGGACAGGTATGAGACTTCAAAAAAATAACTATTTCTGGGGTCTGGGAAACATTCATATGCACATGATTAGTTGATATAATGCTGATGGAGCCGTTAGTTTAGTACCTGACACGTGGTCAGTGCTGCTTTCACGGTAGCTGGCATTTCTTCTGCGGCTCGTCCTGGTCTCGCCACCGCCTGCATTGCCGCCTGGAACTGCCAGTCCCCTCGCTCGGCACCCCCACCACCATGGGGCCTGGCGCAGCCCAGCTGCTGCTCACTGTGAGGCCCACCTCACACGCGCCCCCACAGCTCGTAAGAACCTGAAACCACCTAACCCTGCGACTGCCCCTTATGTGAGAATCTGGTGGGTTTTCTAAGGGTTTTGCTTTTTTAATAGTTGTGGGAGAAGAGAGGTGATGAAACCAGTAGGAAATGCCACCCATGCGCTTAGATATCCTTAGCTTCCCTGACTTCTTTCTCCACATTCTCTCGGGCTCCGTGCCTTCCTAAGAGGGGTTTTCCAGTGTCTCTTACTGAGACCTGCATCTCCATTCTTGCCCCAAGACTGCACTCTGTTGAATGCAGCCGGCTCCCTGGCTGTGGGCTGGCGGGGCTGCTGCTTGTCAGGTCCCACTCCCCACTCACTCCAGACTCTTGCAGGAAGGGAAGGCATTTCCACAGAGGACAGTTCTGAAAGGGCAACAGATGCAGCTCACAGAGACGTGCCAGCAACTCTCCCACCTCGTGTCTCCGTGTAGGCGCCACGTTCCAGCCCTCATGGTAACCTGTGTCCTCAGTGGGATTCAGTGATACAAGATGCCTTGAGGCCATTCTGAACGCCTTGGCCTCCCCATTGCTGTGATCAGAGGGAAGGGGGTGAAATAACTCCGGCTTTGTATCGGGAACCGTAAGAAGGAGACGCCTGGGCGGTGGAGGCCCCTTCCCTCCAGTGTGGCTTGGAAAGGGCAGCTGATGGCCCAGCACCAACAGGGAAGGGCTTTTTCTTCATACAGTACTTCTCCTCTGTAGGAGAAAACGCTGAGACTGCTGAACAGCACGAGTAAAATGTGTCCTTTTTAAATACCGTGGACGTGTATTACTTGATAAGCTAACTAATGATAGTGAAGGGTGGAGGGCAATAGAGAAAGGTATGCAGTTATCTAGGAAACCGGGGATTGCAGACACTGAGTCCTAAGAGAAATTACTCCCTTTCTGTGGGGAAAACATTTCTTTCTTTATATAGGGATGATTCACATCTTTGAAACAAATTCAGAGATAGATACGTCATAATTGCAGTGGTTTGTTTACCTGTATGCAGCTAGGCAGACACTCCAGAGAGCGGGTACACAGCACGTCTGCATGGTCCTGCAGAGCTCCCAGGCCGCGTTCTCAGAGGAAGGAGCGTGCGTGGCTGCAGCATGTGCTTTCCTCCCCACGAGCTGGCTCCTGCTCGCTGATGATGCTACCAGAGCAATCTGCTTCCTCTGTGTGGCTTTCATCCTGATGGGTGACGGGAAGGTGTCCGGTGCACAAGGCCAGATGACTTGTGTGCAGTGCTGTTGGCAGCCCAGGCCCTGTCACCCTGCAGTCCATGCGGGGCAGAAGTGCTTTACTGTGGAGCTCTTTGCCAATCAAGAAACTTGGGCTTAGTGTGATAGTGCTCACCTATAGTCCCAGCTCTCAGGAGGCTGAGGCAGGAGGATGGCTTGAGCCCAAAAAGAAAATTGTAAGTTAAACCTCCAAATAGACGAAAAATAGATGGTTTCCCTTAAGGGAAACCAGAATGTCAGTTATTTTGGTGGCAGTTCCTCTAGAGTGTCCTTCATTTCTTCAGCAAATGTGTACACACCCCATTACATTCAAAGGTCGCCCTCCAGGAGTTTCAGGATCCAGAGGGGAGTAGGGCACACACAGTGAACAAGTAGTGCCCCTTTTGCAAGCACCGCTTCCTGTGGGCCTGGTGATGCAGTAAGCGCTTTCAGTGACTCTGAAAGATAGGTTTCCATTGTCGTTTTCACCAAACTCTGAGAGATTGCCCGACGTGTCCTCACAGCCAGCGGGGTGCAGAGTCAGGATTGAAGCTCAGGTCTATCTGGATTCAAAACCCTGCTCTGCTTTATCATTTCAATAAAAACCTTCCTGTTTTACGAGGAAGGCGAAGGTTGGGGTGGGGCATCTTTAGTAACGGTCTCCAGCTCCCAGCACTCAGCCAGCTTCTCACAGGCCAGACACCACCTTTGCTGGTGAGTGTGTTGGGAGCACTGCTTGGTGGTGACAGGCGCCCTGATTGTCCCCGTGCCATCACATGCTCTTGGAGAAGCCCTTCAGGTACAGGTAGGCCAGAGTTGCACAAGTCCGAGCCGGTGGGTGGGTGGCGCGCCTCCCCCTGGGGACTCTGCATGGAGCTGGGGATAGGTGAGGCCAGTGCAGAGCCCCAGTCCTCACCCCCAGCTGACCGCCTGCCATCCAGTAACCTTGTATTTCTTTGTCCTTTTTCAGGGGTTTCTCCCAGAAAGTAAGTTCAACCACAGCCTGGCCGAGCCTGGCCTTCGAGATGCAGGCCCCCGCAGAAGGGGGAGGCGGCCTCGGAGTGAACTCCTGAAAGCTCCTGCCATCGTAGCAGACTCTCCCTCCGGAATGGGGCCGCTGTTCATGAATGGACTGATTGCTGGGATGGACCTGGTAGGACTTCAGAGCATGAGAAATATGCCAGGCATCCCCCTGACCGGACTGGTTGGGTTCCCGGCCGGCTTTGCCACGATGCCAACAGGCGAAGAGGTCAAAAGCACCCTGAGCATGCTGCCCATGATGCTGCCGGGCATGGCCACTGTGCCCCAGATGTTCGGTGTTGGGGGCCTCCTCAATGCACCCATGGCAACCACCTGCACTTCCACTGCTCCGGCGTCTCTGTCAAGCACAACGAAAAGCGGTACAGCAGCCACCGAAAAGACTGCAGAAGATAAGCCGAGTAGCCATGATGTGAAAACAGACACTTTAGCTGAAGACAAGCCTGGGCCAGGTCCATTTTCTGATCAGTCCGAACCTGCAATAACTACTAGTAGTCCTGTGGCTTTTAACCCGTTTCTCATCCCGGGAGTGTCTCCTGGACTCATTTACCCATCCATGTTTCTCTCTCCTGGCATGGGCATGGCTCTGCCGGCCATGCAGCAGTCCAGACACTCTGAAGTAGTAGGTCTGGAGAGCCAGAAGCGGAAGAAGAAGAAAACAAAAGGGGACAACGTGAACCCCACCCCAGAGCCTGCCCCCAGCTGCGAAAGGGAGCCAGGCAGCGATCAGAACTGCACTGAATCCAGTGCCCCGGTGCCCCCAGAGAGAGAACTTGGGGCACAGGCTGGGGAAGGGACACTCAAAGACTCCAGCGACACCAATTAGAACTTTTTTCATTAAGAAATTATTGTGACTTGTAAGTTTCTTATCCCATAAAGGTTTGTTACTCCCTCACTCCACCTTCATGAGAACCTGTGTTTCCATAAGTAAGATTACCTACCTAATTTCCTGTCCGAGAACTATGGTAACAGATGTTAATAGTTGCAGGGTCTTACCACTTCATTAGATAAGTGTCGTCTACCTAGTCTAGGAGGCACAGAATTCTCATTCTGTTATCCAGTTGTTCATTCCAGCAATCGTAGTTAATACAGTACTTGGTGACACGCCCTACCCCCTTCTCTTCCAAGTTTCCCACTTATTTGAGGAGGAAAATGGCAAAAGAAAGCTGTCTAGCGATTTACCATTGAAGGGTCGAAGAACAGAGACAAAGAGGAGCTCTTTCTTTCTATGAGCTGGATTGAATAGGAAGAATGTGACAGGGGAACCAAAAAGCACAGAAAAGGAAGTGCTGGTGCGTATTTTTGAGTTAAAATATTTCCCTATTTTATCATGGTTACTAAGTGAGTAGTATAGACAGAAGTATATAACTAATGGTTGAAAATACACATTCATTTCTTTGTGGAAAACAAAACCCTTACTGGTAGTCATATAATTTCCCCCTTCATGGTTTTTCAGACACCTGCAGCAAGAAGAAATACTGACTGACGAGGCATTATTTTATATATACGTATTATCCCTCTGCCCAGTTAAAAAATGACTCTCGCCATGAGAAAGCTTTACCCACCTTGAGTATTGCTGGCAACAGGGGTGGGGTGAGGGCCCGCACCCCGTAGAGCTGCTCGCCGCCTCACAAGCACACAGAGCGCTCTGCTCACCTTCGCTTGCAGACTTCTCTGGCCACTAACATGCCTCTCTGTCTGAGGAACATCGGGACCCGATGGGTTTTTGCTTTGTGCTTTTCCTTCACCAAGAATAAGGCTCTTTCTGGAGCCTGCAAGAAGATAGTCACTCAACACTTTGACACTAACTGGGTCCTTTCTTCAAGGCTATCTGAGGCTGCCGAAATCCGTGCACCACCCTTTAGGATACAACTGTGAAAAGTTATTTTCTTCTCTTCATTATTTCTCTGTTCTGCTTATAGGTGGCAGTTGGACCTAAATTCCAAATTCTCAGTTAGTCGAGACTATGTTGCAAGTCAACGTTATTTTCTCTTCTTCCTCAGCTTCCCCGCGTTTGGGTACCGAGCTGGGAAGAACCTGGCTGAGCAGCACTTCCCCGTTTCGTTCGCCTTCCCGCTCCCACTACACCCCTTCTGATGGTCGTCTTCACAGACAGTTCACACGCCAAGACTTGAAATAAGCTCATGGTTCAGTAGTCTGGGGGCACAGGGACCGTTGGAAATGGTGCCAGTGTTACTAGTACCAGTTTCACTTTTTGTTGTCACAATTTACTGTATTTTTACTTTTTCTGTTACAGTTTTGCTAATTTATCAGAAGGTCCAAAAGTCTGATATAACTATTTCATTTTGCATTATTTATTTATGATGCTTTTGTCATTGTCTTTTATACATTTGGGATTATAAATTATGTAAATGTTAAAATGAGCATCTCAAAGAAGTCTGTTAAATCGTGACCGGGAAAAAAAATCAATCAGATGTATTTTTAAAAAGTGAGTCCCAGTTTTATGAATCAGAGGTATAAGCCAGAAATTCTATAACTGATCATATAAGAAGAAATTATCTGATAGTTGAACAAATCCTATTGAACGACATCCTTGTAGCATAGATGGTCTATCATGCTGGCAACAGATTTCTTAGAAATGCTGCTCTCTCTATTTAACTAACATTTTGTTCAGTTTTGCCTCCAGTGGAAGCAGAAAGGGTTTTTTCAGCTATTAAATCCTAAAAATCAATATAATTTATTTATGTAAAAAAAAAATCACTCAATTGATATATTTTTGAACCTTTTAAGTACTAATTTTTCTTTTTATCAAGTAGGAAAAAAAATGTATTTGCCCTAAATCCTTAAAATACAAATGCTATAAAAATTCCTGTATCTTGAAAGCCTTACTGCAAATGAGTATTATAGACATCCAGCAGCGTCTGGTTCTCCTTGTTGTCGTTGTGTTGTTGTTGTTGTTTTGTATGAAAAAGCTGCTTTCCCCCGGGTTCCACTTATAACCTCCGGTAGGTCACAGGGTTCAATGTGGATCTGACTTAAAAACCCACCAGCATGCTCAACCCCTTGTTATATCTTATCGAATCTGTATGTTAATTCTCTGGGTATTTAGGCTTCTATTTGACTGCTGTTGTGACCCTGTTTGCAAAATGAAAATGACACTCTGTGGATTATTTGCTCTGTAAGGCATAAGTGCTGCTTATGATTATTTTGACGTTTCCAAGAGCAAAAGCCAAATCTAAACTCTCTTCAGCAAACTTGAGCCTTTTCATCTAATTCCATGTCACTCAACAGCCATAACTTTCCTTGATCATTCTTCACTCCATGTCTTCCATAATAAATTGTCTGTGGTCTTGATCCTGGATTTAAAAGAAAAAAAAAAAAAAGTTTAAAAATCACATTTGTATTTGAGGAATTCAGTAGCACGTGGGTGTCTCTTGTTGCCTGGCCATTTTATGTGTGTGCACCCTGTGCACACTAGGAATCGATCTGCTGTCTTTCCGAGGTGCCTGGTCCTGCCGGGCACCCTAGGCAGAACACCTGGCTAAAACACACCAGGGAAGGGGGTTGGCAGTACAGTATCCTGCTGCCTGGACCCGGGGCCTGAGCACTCCCAGCTGGTGCCTCACCAGTGCCACTTAGCCCCATGCCAGATGTCCCACCTCACATCACACATCCGGGACTGATGGGGGACTAGACTTCCGTGGGTTGGACCAGGCCCATAAAGCACAGGAACACCATGGTAGCTGGGGTTCTCAAGGCTTTTTCAGAACGTTGTGGTCTTAAGCTTTGGAAGCATGGCTGCTTAACCCTAGAAGGGCTGCATCAGAAAAGTTATCAACACGCCTGGACCCCTCATGTAAGACTGCGCGAGAGACCCAGCCTAACATTGTCGGTTCCTGCTAGAAACCAACAGATGCACAAATGACCTGAAGGATGGATGGGGCCTTGTTACAAAGGCCTTAGAGATTTATTATTACAGGCTTTTTAGATCTCTAATGAAGACGGGCTAGGTGCAGCAGCTCACGCCTGTAATCTCAGCATTTTGGGAAGCCAGGAGTTTGAGATGAGCCTGAGCAACAAACAGCAAAACCCTGTCCCTACAAAAAAAGTAGAAAAAATTAGCTGGGCGAGGTGGTGTGTACCTGTAGTCTCAGCTACTGGGGAAGTTGATGCAGGAAGGAGGATTGCTTGAGCCCAGGAGTTTGTGGTTGCAGTGAGCTATGATGATGCCACTGCTTTCTAACCAAGGCAACAGCAAGACCCTGTCTCCAAAAAAAAAGACTTAGGGCACCCCCCTGAATAGAGTAATAACTTATGCAGAATAAGTAGTAAACAGTCTTGGTTTCATTCTTTATCTCAAACCCTGTCCTAGTAGATACTACGTCCCCATACAGGGGCAGAATAGTACTGTTAGTCGGGTATGTGGGGCTAGTGTTTTGTGTGCGTTTGCCATTAGTGACCTCATTTGTCCTCACAGCATCTTAGGCACTGGGTGGACAGATGCTGGCATCTGATCTGCCCAATGAAAGACAACAGAGGCAGCCAAGGCTATGGCATCAGTCATGAGCAGAGCTGCAGCTAGACCCCAAGGTCCCACCAACGGGAGGACAGAGCACCCTGATTCTGGCTTTTGTCTCAGAGACCAAAGCCCAGTGAAGAAATTACACTTGGAAAAATTGGCTCTGGCAAAAACGGAACACTCAAGTAAGTGTCACACCCTCTGGAAAAACTTTAGGCTTGGTTCATTTACACCAGATTCTTTAAAATGGTTTCTTGCAAGTATTGTTCATGTGCCTAGTCTGGGAAGCCACAGAAAAAATTTTTCTCAGATCAGAAATGGGGTTCAACCAGCCCAGGGATTAGGATCTTGGCTGCCTGGTGGCCGGCATTGTGGCCACTCATATTACAAACTCAGCAAGGTATCTGTGGGGGAAGACAGGAAGGAGGGAAGAGGGTGAATTAAGTGCCGGCTCCTAGTGGGAGGTCAGTGTGGACAAGGAGACTGAGCATGGCTGTGATAAATTGGTGCCACCAGACAGCCCCGGTGTCTGACTTCTGGCTCTGCCCAACCCCTGGAGGACAAAGGAAGGGACTAGAGGAGGAGGGAGGGGGACACCACCCAGTTGGGACACGCTTCTCCAAGTCTGTTTCCTCATCTGTAAAATGGGGATAATTGTAATTTGTACCTCTAGGCTGTTGATGGGGTCGATTGAAATGACCAAAGTCAAGTACTTACCACCACGCTGATTCTCTTGTGAGTCATGTGTCTGCTCCTCGACAGCCAGTGAGGATTCCCAGTCCTCCTGGAAGGAGGAAAATCAAGGAAGAGGAAGGGGCCAGAAAGAGCTTGTTCCAAGTCCCAAGGCAAGTACAGTGGATCTGGGATGGGGCTTAAAGCACCACAGGGAGCCAGCTTTCTGGCCGCACACAGGAGGGAGAGTTGGAGCTGGGGAGCGGGGAGGCTCCTGGACCTGTGGGTCCCCCTCTGTGCAGAAGTGCTAGATTTAGGGGGAAAAGGCACCCAATTAAACTTGGACAGATAAACATTTTTTAGAATAAGTTTATCCCGTGCAGTATTTGGTACATAAACTAAAAAATATTTTTTAGCCGGAATTCGAATGTAACCAGACGTCCTGTATTTTATCTGGTAATGTCACCCAGTGGTGACAGTTACTAGGCACTTCCTGTGAGTGGGATTTGTTTTAAGTATTTTATGGCCACATTCTCAATCCCCACAATAACTCTATGAGGTTACCTCCATATAAATGAGGAAACTGAGGCCCAGAGAGGCTAACTTTCCTAGTCACCCAGCTGGTAAATGGCAGGGGACCCAGAAGGACGATTCCAGAGCCCTTCACTGCTCAGCAGGGAGCCAGGATGGGCATCTTTAGTCTGAAGCTGGGAACAGGCCGTCCCTCTGTAATGCAGCTCGTAAAGCAGCATCGAACACAAACTAGGGGCGAGGCAGGAGGGCTGCTCAGCCTGTGCCAGCCCTGAGGCCAGTGGGACACAGTTCACACAGGGAGAAAAGCATTTCCTGGCCGGGCACAGTGGCTCACGCCTGTAATCCTAGCACTCTGGGAGGCCGAGGTGGGTGGATCATTTGAGCTCAGGAGTTCGAGACCAGCCTGAGCAAGAGCGAGACCCCATCTCTACTAAAAATAGAAAGAAATTATATGGACAGCTAAAAATATATATAGAAAAAATTAGCCGGGCATGGTGGTGCATGCCTGTAGTCCCAGCTACTCGGGAGGCTGAGGCAGTAGGATCGCTTAAGCCCAGGAGTTTGAGGTTGCTGTGAGCTAGGCTGACGCCATGGCACTCACTCTAGCCTGGGCAACAGAGTGAGACTCTGTCTCAAAAAAAAGAAAAGCATTTCCTTCCCATCCCTACTGAGCTGGGGCTTAGCCTGGGGACATCCTTGGTGTCTGGGTGCTCAGACTCATCAGCCCTGGACCAAGAGGCCATGTAAGAGGCAGCATCCAGTCTTGGAAGGTGGAAGGAGGGGTGTCGGGCCCGGGGTAGGGGCGGGCTGACCAGGATGGGGAGGAGGCACATCTCACCCACCCAGATCCCTGCAGGCTGTGACCCTCCTGCCATACCCAGGGCAGTGCAGCCACATGCACCACTAAAGGTGGCCACAGCGCTGCTTAGTTGATGCCTCCACTGTGGGCCACTGTACCAGGCTGTGACATGCATGAGCTCATCCCAAAACACGTTCTCCAGATGAAGACCTGCCTTCAGTGGCACAGCTAGTGAGTGGAAGAACAGAATTTAGAAACGGGCCTGATTCCAAAAGCTGGCATTCTTGCTCTGGCCTTGGCTTCATACATGGAGCTACAGGCCCAACGTGCTACCTTCCTAGGTGGAGTCAGCGAGCTACGGCCCACAAGCTACGGATGGACTTTACATTTACAAATAATAGAAAAATCAAAAGAAGGAGGATGTCTCATGAACATTAAAATGATACCAGACTCAAACTTTAGTGGCCATAAAAAAAGTTCTATTGGAAAACAGCTACACTCATTCATGTATGTATCGTCCGTGGCTGCTTTTGTGCTACAGTATCAGTTGCCACAGAGAACATGTGGCCTGCAAAGCCTAAAATATTTACTGTCTGACCCTTTACAGGAAAAGTTTGTTGACCCCTGACTTAGAGCATCAATTTTATTCATAGATTCAATGCAAAACGTAAGTCATTTAAAATATTTTTATATTAACTCAAACATGGTTTTGTATAAATATGCATCATACTGTAGGATATAAGCTTCATGTCTAGTTTTAAGATAAAACAAGATTTCAAAGAAGCGCAGGACTTTGGGCTTGACTCCTGAGGGTCCGCCTCCAAACCCCCAGGGCATACTTTCACTCCCGAGGAAAAGTCAGAGCTGCCCTGCCCTGCCCTGCCCTCTCCTCTTCACCCTGAGACTTGTTTGTGAGCAAAAGAAGAGAGCCAGAGGAGGAGAAATTTGCAGATGTTGGCAGAGAGAGGAGGGAGGCATTTTCTAAAGAGAAAACCCAAAAAAGGCTAGGATCAGGAGAGTTGGGAGAAGGAGCCCAGGAGGCCAAACAGCCCTTGACTTGGAAAGGGGCCAGCAAGAGAGTCCTCTGTAGGTGGCCTGTGGGCTGGCCTGCCTGCAGAGGGGACCGTAGGGAGGCCTTCCGGGAGAAGAGCCTGGCAGATGAGGTTGACATTGGTCACATTCCCTGCTGGAGCTCAGGCAACAGGAAGGCCAGACTCGGGGGAGCTAAGTGCAAGGAAGCGGAGGCTCCCAGCCCATGTCAGGTGCCCTGGCCCTGCTGACTGGAAACCACATCCTAGGAGGCAGAGCTCAGAGGAAGGCAGGAAAGAGCCTCAGCCCCATCCCACAGCCAGCTCCACCCTCATTTGACAGCGAGCTGCTGAGCTGGCCTCCCAAAGGTGCTGGGCCTTTGGAAACTGCTTGGAGACTTCCAGACTCCCCTGCTGTGGGCCAACTCAGGCTGCTCTCAGGGGGACAGGTGAAACAGCACACTGCTGCTGGGGACCTGAGAGTCTGGCTGGGGGACGGGACTGACTCAGAGGACTGTGCAATCCAGTGGTCGTTGACTCCACACCAGGTAGAGGGACTTGAGACACAGAATGGAGTGTTGCTCTGTGTTCGGGTCTCCTGCTGGCCTGTGTAAGTCACAGCACAGTGGAGGCGGCTGCTGTCAGTGGTCTCTGAGTGGTTGTGAGTGGTGGCAGAGGTGTGGGAGACAAGAGGGACAAAGTACCACAATTTCAAAAAAGGAAGATGGGGGGGCAGTTCGGCTAACTACAGCCTGGTAAATTTGACATCATCCCTAGTGAGCAAAATTGCAGAAAGACTTTTTAAAGAATCGAAATACTCAGCTTGGGCTGCCATAACAAAATACCGTTATTTCCTACCATTCTAGAGACCAGAAGTCCAAGATCAAGGATCCGAAAGGTCAATGTGTTTTCTGGGGAGGGCTCTCTTGCTAGCTTCCTGACAGCCACCTTGTTGCTCGATCCTGACGTGGCATTTCCTCAGTGCCTGGGTGTGGAGGGAGAGCAAGCTCTCTGGTGTTTCTTCTAAAGACGCTAATCCTGTCAGACCGGGGCCCCACCCTTGTGACCTCATTTAACCCTAATTACTTCCTTAGAGGTCCTGTCTCCAAATGCATCCACACTGGGGGTTAGGGCTTCAATATATGGATTTGGGGATTTAGGGCCACACATTCAGTCCATAACAATGTGCCCAGGGTTCACCAAGAGCCGTGAAGGGAGCAGCTCCTGGTATTTTCCATGGTGATGGACACTTGTCCCTGCCTGAACTAAGAAGCAGGTCTGTGTCCATCTGGGAGGCCCCTTTTTAAATATATAGCAGAGTTTACAAGCTCACACGCCTGCTGGGCAAGGCAGGTGCCGTACATGAGTGACACGGGCCAGACTGAAGGTGATAGGAAGTGGTGGGAACGGTGGAAACCAGGACCTCCTGGCCCGGCTAAGAGGGACGGCTGCTACCCGCTGTGGCCAGGGGATGCCGTGTAGGAACATGGGCTCTGGATCACCTGGGTTTGTTTGTTTTTTTTTTTCCAAAAGAGGTTGGAAATTCAGATATTTATGTAAAATCTCCTGATTTTTAAGTGTGTATAATAAATTCAATGTTTGAAAAAAAAAAAAACCAGTGGGCAGACAAATACCTGTCTGCCAGTTGGATCCAGCGCTCAGAGCACACGTTCTCCACTTCAGCAATTCTAAAGCCATGGGCATCACCAGGCTCCTGATACTACCAGCAGGTGACACGTGGGAACACTGAATCACGATGCATGTTAAGGGAGGTGACCGTCCTGTCCCCCACTGGCATGTTCAGCCGGCCCTCAGAAGCAGGGCGCCAGGACAGGCTCAGGAGTCCGGGTCCGTGCAGTGCTGCGGCCAGACTGAAGCAGCTTTGCAAGTCCCCTGAGTGCAGTCTGCCAGCTGGGCGCTGTGCCTGTTGCACCACCCCTCAGGCTGACAACTGGCCCTCACCCTTCTGTCCCCAGCACCTTTGGGCTCCCTGAGGATCCTCAGGGACCTCCAAAAAGTGAGTGATCTTACTGTAGCCACCCTGCAGGTGCGAGTGGGGTAGGAGGGCCCCGGCTGGGAGAGGCCTGGGCTGCCCAGAGCAGGCAGTGACTGGGCACTGCTGAGGTGTTAAGCCTCTTTCCTGGCTCTGACCAAGAGGGGGCCGGACCGAGAAGACTGGCTCCCACCCTCCTTCCCCCTCCCTACTCCGGCTCTGACCCAGGCTTTTCCATTCACAGATCCCAGACTTTCCAGGCCAGCAAAGAGCAGGAGGGCTGAGGCCTGGGTGAGTGCCTTCGCGGGGAGGGAGCGCAGGCTTTGTCAGATTTCCCCATCCAGAAGCAGGACCTGTGTATACAAGGAGCAGGCCCTCTGCTCAGATATGCCCAGTGTGGGTTTGCGTCTCAGAGGGGTGGCGCAGGGGAGCAGGTGCTCTTGCTGGGTCAGCCCCTGCAGCTACTTCCTCTCTTCCTCCAGACAAGTGGGGGTCATGGGCATTCCATGAGGAGGATGGAGAGGCAGCCCCCACCCCTAGACTGAGAGTGCAGGAGGACATGGAGCCCCCACCAGCCCCACTCTCAGTGCACAACCCAGCACCCCCAACATGGGCCCAAGGAGAAGGCGCTGTGATCTACCACTCCAACCCCATGGGTCCAGCCTCCCTAAACTCTCTAAGGAGCAAGAGCTAAAAGAAATAAAACATCCATCCAAAGTGGTACTTGCTTGGCACAGTCAACTGGGGTTGCACAACGTTCTAGAAATCTCGACCTTTTTTAAGTCACTGGTTGTTCCTTGTACCCTTTGGCTCCACTCTCCTTTTTGAGCTGGCCAATCTGTGCTCATACCTTCAGGGACAAGATATGACAATGGGAAACAGGGAAAGAAGATTCTCTGCCTGGTTTTTGAGTTTCAAAAGCAGCCGCTGGGCTGGACACGTGGTAGGTAGGAGTGAAGCTGCCCAGTTGCCATCCCTCCCTGTCTGGAGAAAGATTCCAGAAGGGGAGAGGAGGGGAGTGGTTGGTGGGGGTCGGTGGGGATTAGACAAAAGGAACCACCCTTGAGCCTCCCCCGTCCGACACGGGTGCGGCACCTCCTTCTGCAGGAACCCCCCTGCCTCCCTTGACAGGCCGGTGAAGGGACTGCCACCGGCTGGAGCGTCCACTCAGGATCAGTTCTTCTTACCCATTGGACAGCCCTCCTTTGACACCTCAGGACACCCGGAGCACCCCCATGCTGGCGCAGACTGCAGTGCGGAGAGCCCCTCCCTGTGCTTTCGTGGGGCTGGGAGAAACCAGCCTGAGACGCCGCATCAGGCAAATGCTCGGTTAAACCCACCCTCTGCTCAGACACTGCCTTTCTGATTTGGAGTCAGGAGGCCTTGAACTCCCCACAGGCCAAGAGCAAGGGGCAGCCAGGCTCTGAGCCTGCTACTGTGAAGCTGTGAGAGACTGGCACGGCACCCACCTCCCTGCACGGGGGGGCAGCCCCTGGGCTACCCATGGAAGGGCCCCAGGGCCAGGGGCTACAGGATGCCAGGAAGGGGCCAGCTCCCTGCATGGCCTAGGGCAGCGCTCTGGACCTCTCCTTCCAGTCTGCTCAGTGGGAGTTGAGCTGCCTGAGCCCTGGGGCCCCTCCCAGCTCTGCTACCCTGGGCACAAGTCCCTGAGATGCTGTGTCCCCCTCTTTGCGTGGACGGTCCTCAGACTAAGCTTAGCTTCAGGCCACGAGGCCCCCTCTCTGGCTGAAGCTCAGCTGACTGATGCTCCCATTTGATCTTGGGGCTTGGAACGGGGGTCCTGAGCCCCCCAGGCAAGGTCCCCACATTCCCGTTAGGCTATTCCCCATGAGCCTTTTTATAAAGAGTTTGGCTGGGAGCCAGGGAACTTTTGGAAAGTATATGGGCCAAGCCAAACTACAAACCTGTCTTCCTCCCAGAGCTGAAAGAGGCCAGGTTGTTCCCAGACAAATGTAGAGATGGGGGTGGGACTGGGAAGAAGAAAGGGGCTATTTTGGGAGGCCTTGCACACTTCAGAGCCCTCCACAGCAGCCAGGGGTGGAGTAGGATGGGGAGGCCTGGCCAGAAGCAGCAGAGGTGAAGGCCTGGTGCCAGGTGTCTCATGTAGACACACATGAAACATGCATACACACCCTCAAAAGCATGGAGGCACAGGCACAGTTACACAGATACATAGGCATACAGCTGTGTATAAACATATGCTGATATGTACAGAAGTATGCACAGGTACACATACCTAGGTAGTCACATGTACAGCTGCAGGGACATGCGCAAACATGCCCACATATACAGACACACAGGGACATACACATATGCGTAGACTCCTAAAGATACACACAAAAGATGCAGACTGAGCAATGCCAGGCCAAACCCAGAAGGCTGGGAGAGGGCTTGAGCTCTGACGACCCAGCTCTCGGAGACCCAGCACACATGTGCACACACACACACACACACACACACACCCTGGGAGGGAACAACTTCATCCACGGGAGCTTTTGGATTGAGGGCAACATGCAATCAAGACCTTCTGCTGGGAAAGAAAGCGCCTTTGTCTGCTGGGACCAGGGCTGCAGGAGCAGCTGTGGCCTCCTCCAGGATAAGGGCCGAGCCAGTTCCTCACCCTGGGGAGGAAGGTCAGGCCAGGCCTTGGATGGCGGGTGGGGATGTGAGGAAGCTGGGGGCTCCAGCAGGCCCTGCCACCAACCCCAGGACACTGTGTCTGGCTGCTGGCACAAAGCCCAGAAAGCCTGTTGTTCTCAGCCCTGGCCACTCTGACCCCTGACCCTGGTCTGGCCCTGTCCCCAGAACGACTGTGGTTCTGACCCCCAATGCTGGTGCTACAGTGACCCAGACTGAGGCCTGGCTCTGGCCCCAGGCTTCACGCCTGCCATGCGCCTGTGACCTCACTTTTTTTTTTTTTAGCAGAGTGAAAAAAGGTCAGGCTCTGGAATTAGAAAGATGTGAAACCGAATCCTGGTCTTATCACTCTCTAGCTAAGAGATTTCAAGAATGTATGTAACCTTTGAGTCCTAAATCAGAGCTCCTATTACCTTGCCTGATACATAGTCGGTGCACAAAACATGGAGGCAAATCCTCTATTGAGCCCACGGTGCGCGGCGGCCTGTGCCCGTGTGCACGTGATCTTCTGGGCCTGCTGAAGCTGGCTTGGCCCTCTCAGGCCCCAGCTCTGGCCCCAGGAGGGAGGGCAGGACCCAGCCCCATCTCCAGGGGCTGCATCTCAGGAGCTCCCCTCCTGCCTTCTGCCCTCTCGCGCCCCCGAGGGGCCCTGCCCTGGCCCCTGACATCTGCTTTCTTGGAGCTGGGTTCTCTGAGGACCAAACTTCAGTGAGAATAGTCCTGTTTTTCTAACTCACCAAGAGGATTTAGCCTTTGGAGACCCTCCAGGGGTAACTTAAGCACCGTGTCCAGACATTGCTCCAAAACTGCATTCAGTCCTTGCACTCAGCAAATACGTACTGAAGGCCTACTGTGCTGGTCTAGATGCTGGAGAGTCATCTGCCCCTGGGGCTGTCACTCTGGCTCCTCACACTGCATGCTGCATGCGAGCCTTTAGCATACGTGTTCCCACATCTGCCTGAGAGCTGTGATCACCCGGCAAGCACAGACACACTTCCTCCTTTGTGTCGCCACAAAACTTTGAAATGTCACTAACTTAGCTCTGTCTCCCATCCAGACGCTCCCTGGCAGGCTGTGGGTAGGTATCTCAAAGGCAGGGACACGCCTGGCCCAGAGCCTAGTGTTGAGGCCATTGTCGTCACACTCTGCAATGGCTTTCCATAGTTAAGCTCACTCAGGTACCACTGGCCCTTGGTGTATTCCTTTCTTTTGATCTTACTGTAACTTGGCACCTCTTTTAACTATGATGTCATTATGAGAAGTTATTGTATCATAATTGAATTATACATCCTGAGAATTATTTGTCATAATGACATCATTGTTAAATAACTTGAGTCCTTGCTTTTAATAAAATCATACTGTTTTAGGAAATAAATGGACTGAACCTGAAACTCACCTAGCGCCAGTTCAGTTGCTCTGCTCTGTCTCTCAGAGTACAGTTCACTTGCTCATGAAATACTGGTTGAACACTTGCCTCCTGCCAGACCTGGGGAGGGGGAAGGGGGCCCATGGAGCCCCCTGTCTAGAGGGGCCCATAGTCTATCAGGAGGACCCAGACAGGTGAGCAGGAAGTGACAATTCAATGTGACAAGTGCTGGGCAGGTACCCTAGGAGCCCAAGGGGAGGCTCCCCAGTGAGATGGGGGGGCGGGGTGGGCAATAGGTGGGTCAAAGACGGTTTTGCAAAACAGGGGATGTGTGAGCTGAGCCTTAAAGGAGCAGTTGGATTTTTTTTCAAGTAGAGACGAGAGAGTGTGAGCCAGGCAGAGGAACTGGCATTTGCAAAAGTCCTGGAAATAGGGAAATGCCTGATGTGTGAGAACGGATGGCAAAATGTTAGATGTCCCGGGCGGGGAGGTCAGGCCAGGCTGGGGAAGCAGCTGGCACCAGATAGGATCATGAGTGCCAGGGAGCCTGGGGAACCTCTGCCACATGGAGGGCGCCCAACCCTGGCCCTGGAGTGACCCCACCCTGCGCCATCCGCCCCCATCCTGAACACTCCGGCCCAGCCCCACCCCTCCCACCCTCCTCCTGCCCTAGGAAACTGGTTCCACTGTGGTCAGCTTCCCTCTATTCTTGGCTTAGAAAAAAAATTAAGAGGCAGGAATTCTTGTAAGAGCTCTTTATGTATTAAAATTCTTGATCCTCCACTAAATCTTCTCTTCTTTTTTTCAGTTTGACCTTTGTTTTATTTTGCTGGAAAGAAGCCTTCCGTTGTAATGTCATGAAATCTATCACTCCGCTCCTATGATGTCTTCTCAGGAGGTTGTTCCCTATCCTACAATTGTGTAAGCATTCGGGTTCTCTTCTGGTTTAAGTTCAAACATTTAAATCTTTAAGCCATCTGCGGTTTATTTTGGTGTAAGGTAGAACTCTAACTTTATTTTTTCCAAATTGTTAGCCAGTTGTTCAGTCCCATTTCTTGAGTAATCCATCATTTTTGCCCTGGTTTGTTGTTTTGTTGTTTTTTTTTTTCCTTCAAATTTTCCTTTTCCTTCTCCATTTTTAAAGTTATACTTGCTCTCTAGAAAAAAGAAAAGGAATGAGGAGGAGAGAGATGCGAAATATGGAAATGAATGGCTTAGAAAGTGAAAAACCTCCCCTTTCTCCCCTCCGAGGTAATAACCATTAATATTTTGCTATATATCCTTTCGTTATTAGTGTTATAACACTTATTAGGTTTCTCTTAAATATAGAGATGTACAAAGGAGGACACACAAAAGGGATCAAAATCTCTACCTATCATATGGTGACATAAAAGTATGCTGGCATTTCTTTAAAAAGCAATATATAGGCCGGGTGTAGTGGCTCACGGCCTCTGGGAGGCCAAGGCGGGAGGATCGCTCGAGGTCAGGAGTTTGAGACCAGCCTGAGCAAGAGCAAGACCCCATCTCTACTAAAAATAGAAAGAAATTATCTGGACAACTAAAAATATATATAGAAAAAATTAGCCAGGCAAGGTGGTGCATCCCTGTAGTCCCAGCTACTTGGGAGGCTGAGGCAGAAGGATCGCTTGAGCCCAGGAGTTTGAGGTTGCTGTGAGCCAGGCTGATACCACGGCACTCTAGCCCGGACAACAGAGTGAGACTCTGTCTCAAGAAAAATAAAAAAATAAAAAGCAATATATACATATAGCAGGTTGGAAAAGTCAAACAATCCTAAAAGATACAAAAGGAAAAATGAACACTTCTCTCCCACTCACCACTGCCCCACGCCAAGTCCCTCTCCCTAAAGGTAACCACTGTTAAAATTTCCTATTTGCTTTACTCTGAAGGGCACTTCTTTGGCACAGTCTGCATTCTCCTCTGTAGACTGGCCTATTTCTGGACTTTCCATTTGCTGTGCTGTTTCTCTTTCTGCTCTTCTGGTGCTAGTGTCATACTGTTTGAAGTATTCTGGTTTTACCGTATGTTTTAACAGCTGGGCGGGTGAGCCCTGCCTTAGTGTTCTTCATTTGCAGAGACATTGTGACTATTCTACACTTACTTTCCACACCAACTTTATATTCCCTCCCCCACCACCCTGCCAATTGGATTGGAAATTTGTCAAAATTGCATTGTTTTTATAGATTAATTTGGAAATGATGATCTTCTTTATGGTAATGAGTTTTCCCTTTGTGGACGTCTCTCTCCTGTGACTACATTCAAGTTTTGTGGCTTTTCTTGTTTGGGATCCTTGAATGTCTCTCCTTAGAGCATTCTTAATTTTAGTTCAACTGATGTTATAGCTGCAGCCATCTAAGAGGAAAAAGGTTGGGAGACTTGGTCTCCGTCTTCCCACACCCGAGGGCCGTCAGGTAGAAAGAGGGCGTAGACTGCTCAGCAAAGCTCCAGAGAGCAGAACTAGTTGGGCCTCACCCAGAGGCCGCCTTTGGCTCAGCGAACGGAAGAATGTTCTATCTGTCGGAGCTGTGGGCCGTGGAACAAGCCGCTGGGGGAGGCAGTGAGCTCTCTCCATCACTGGCTCTTTTCCAATGTTCCGGGGGAAATGCAGCCCCTGCTGCCCAGCGGCTTCGGGGTTGGCGGGAGGCGCAGGGAAGGATGCTGGGTTATGCGGGCCCCTGGTCTTTCCACGCTGCCCAAAGGGAAAGGCCCACGGCCTTCCGATCCGCACTTTGTGGCCTCACCTCGTTTCACTTTCCACAGTGACCACTGTAGGTGGGATGGCATTCATTCGTCCACGTTACAGTCAAAGACAGTGAAGGCCAAGTGACTTAACTGAGCTCACGCAGCTACGACTGGTGCAACCGGGATTCCACAGCAGACCCTCCCAGGCTGCCTTTCTGGCTGTCCCCCGGGAGGCCCTGCTCAGAGTCAGGGCTGACAAAAAGAGGGCTGGAACACCCTCCCTGCCTTTTAGGCCGGAGACAGCAGCTGGACAGGTGAGTGGCCCAGTGGGCAACAAAAAGGCACCCCTGGCTCCTCTCCCGTCCCCGGTCCTGCATGTATGTCTGTCTCTCCCCCGGGCAGCTCTCAGCTTGGCTCACAGCGTCCTCAGGGGGCCAACGGGCTTCTTGATTCCAGGCTGCACATCTGGAAGTTGACGCTATTAAAACAAACCCCATTATATAACAAACAGACATCTGGAACCCATTAGCACTGAGTTTTTAGAAAAAGAAATTGTTTTGGATGTGCTCTCTCCTAAGAATGTGGCAAAGCGCCCTCGCCCTGGCTGTCCAGGAACCCAGGGACCAAGTGGCCTCTCCTGGGCCCATTGCTCAAGGTATCGCAGGCCAGGTCAGAGGTAGAGACAGACTCCCCCCCACTCCCCCAGACAGGCAGCTTCACTGTCTCCTGCTGGTTACACCTTTGGAAGTTTCCTTTCCAATTGCATTCAAATATTTGGTCAACAAATACTTGTGTGCCTACTATGTGCTATATGGTACCAACTCCATATCATTCATATGCCCATCCAAACACCCCCAACAGACCTAAGTACTCCATCATGGCTTAAGAGAAAAGATCATTGCTGGCATGGTGGCTCACACCTGTAGTCCCAGCACTCTGGGAGGCCGAGGTGGTAGGATCGCTTGAAGCCAGGAGTTCAAGACCAGCCTGGGCAACATGGCAAATCCCCATGTCTACCAAAAATAGAAAAATTAGCCAGGCATGGTGGTGTGTGCCTATAGTCCTAGCTACTCAGGAAGCTGAGGCAGGAGGATTGCTCGAGCCCGGGAGTTCAAGGTTGCAGTGAGCTATGATGATGCCACAGCACTCCAGCCTGGGCAACTCTGTCTCAAAAAAAAAAAAAAAAAAAGATCATGTGCTTTCCTGGATCCTAAACAGCAATGCTTAAACAACTCTGGATCTCAATTTCCTCAAATTCCAAGTCCGAACAACTTAGCTAGTCTCTAGAACTTTCTAGCACCCTCAGGCCTCTCCCCGAATTGTCTCCCTAACCCCCCTCCCTGGACCCAGGTATCCTGGGGCTAAAACATTGATGGGAGACACTGAAGTTCAAATGACTTGGGCATGGGGTCATGGTGACTTGATTTAGCAATGAAGAGGCTTTATGAGAAATGTCTGGCTAACATGCCCAGATGAAAATTTTTTAATTCTTGTCCCCAACATTTTATGATGAAAATTTTCAAGCATACAGAAAAGTTGAAATTGTACGGTGAACACTCACATATACCTGCTACCTAGATTCTCCAACTATACTTGCATTTTCACAAATCTGTCCATCTATTCACCCATCCATCAATTCAAAAGCTATTGGCAGACATTCAATACACTTTACCCCTTAATACACATGCATATCATTAACTAGAGTTTGATATTTGTTTCTGATTTTCTTTGAGGCAAAAGTGACGGACAATGAAATGCGCAAATCTTAAGCTTACTATTCCAGTGAGTTTGACAACGTAGATACCTGTGTAACTCAAATGCCTATCACCACATACAAGTTTCCATCAACCCAGAAAGTTCCCCAGGCCCCTTCCGAGCACGTGCCCAAACCCGACTCTCACCATTCTGGTTTGTTTCTCCGTAGTCTAGTCTATGGGCTGAATTGTGTCCTCTCAAAATTTACCTGTTGAAGTCCTAACCCCCAATACTTGAAAATGTGATTATATTTGGAGATTAGATCTTCAAAGAGGTAATTAAGTTAAAATGAGGTCATCAGAGTGGGACCTAATCCAATATGACTAGTGTCTTTAAAATAAGAGGAAATTAGGACACGGATACCTACAGTGTGACAGCCATGTGAAGACACTGGGAGAAAATGCCATTTACAAGCCAAGGAGAGAGGCCTCAGAAGAAACCAGCCCAGCAACACCTTAATCACAGGCTTCTATCCTTCCGAATTGTGAGACAGTAAATTTCTGTTGTTTAAGCCACCTAGTCTGTGGTACTTGGTTATGGCAGCCCTAGCAAAGGAAGACACTTGCCTTTTCTAGAATTTCATATAAATAAAATCATACACTATGTGCTTTTTGTGCCTGGCTTATTTTGCCTAGCATTAGGGTGCTGGGATTCATCTGTGTTGCTACAAAAAACAGTGCTTTGTTCCTTTTTCATTGCCGAGTAGTATTCCATTATATGACTATTTCACTGTTTAGCCAGGGCAATTTATTTTTTTAATAATCATTTTGTAACATTTCATTTTAATGTATATCCTTTATGTCATCCCAGAAACAGAGCAGACATTCCACAGTCGGCCCTGCTCAGCAGGGAGCCTCAGAACCATGCTCAAGTGTCTAATCATCTGATAAAACACATTACACCTCCTGAAATGAAAAGTTCTTAGAGATAAGATTAAATTAGTAATGCAGCATTATCTCAGCAAATGCAGACAAATCCATGATGTCACAAGGGCCTTAGATCTTCACCTCTTTGGTTACAAACAGCACAGTGATGACACTGGCTTTGAAATCAGGCAGCTCTGGCTTTTATTCTTACTTGCTGTGTTACCTTGGGCAAGTCACTTAACTTCTCTGAGCCTCACTTGCCTTTCCCCCAGAGAAATGAGGCTAATGGTTCCTTCCCTCAGGGTTGCTTGAAGACTGAATGAACTAATGAGTTCAGGGTGGAAAAAGTGAAGGCTCAGGAAACATTCAATGTTGTGATTTGTCCCACTCAGCAGCCATCAGGGCCAGAACCTCTCACTGGATAGGGCAGCAGAAGTGGATTTCTAGGCCACTATAAGTAAAAGATGAGCCTTCTGCACTGCCAAATGTAATAGCGGAGACCAAGGAGCAGGGTGGTGAAGCCAGTGTCAAATCACCAAGCTGCCAAGATCCATTAAGTGGATGCAATTGGAGCAGACATGGTACTTCCAGAGTTTCATGAAATACACTCTGAATTGTGGGACCAAAAGAACTTCCAGTCTGCACAAGTTTTGCCCGTGTTTGACCATTTCTATGGATTATTTTGTTCTATCTGAATGGGGCGGTTCAGAAATTCGTTTCACTTCGACACAATCATTTCTAGGAAAGTGTAAATTTTAATTTGATGATCTAGGAACCCATCCTTTATCATAGACACTAATTTAATACATTTCTTCTGACAAAGCAGGAGAAATGCAGAACCTGAACTGGCATCATGCGTTTTACCTCGGAAGCTCTTTTTGTCTGAAAGAAATATTTTTCAACTTTGAAGTCCTTAGAAATCGTTTTTTGGCGCAATCTATCCACTCCATCCCAAGGGGCCTTGAAAGGCCACTCAGATGAGGATCTCTCAGATGATGATCATTTTTGGCTTTTAAAAGGAAAAGAAAATGTCTATAGTTTCACTTTGAAGCTCTTTAGAAAAAATTCCTGTGACACTTAACATGGTAAAAAAATTCAAAACAGAAGACAAAATTCGGAAATGGTGATAGCCATTGGACACTGTGATGCCCTGCAGGATTGGAAGCGTCATTGGCTGCAATGTCCCATGTTCTAATGGCATCTGGAAGTTGTTCAGTCGCAGCTGAAGATGCACCGCGAGGCCTGGTCCAATGTGTTTTAAAGAAGTCACCCTACCTCCAGCACACTTCATCTTCACCCACTTCCAAAGGCTTGGAAAGCTCTTTTGGCGGGTATGTGGTGTTGTGCCAAGAACAGAATTGAGAGCAATTTAAGGTTCATTCCTTTCCTCACAAAATGTCATCATTTACCAGGACCAAAAACAATGTGCAGAACTCCTCAAATCTCCTGCAGTGCCGCCCAGTTGTCTGTGCATGCCACATGCATTGTCACAGACCTTGTAGTGGGTTTATTCAAATCAATTCCTCTTAGCTTTTTTTTTTTTTTTTTTTTGGCGGATATATGTTTATAACCCTACACGAAACAATTGATCCCAGTCACCTCTTCCACATCCAGGAAACTTGAGAACTTGTCTTTAATTAAACTTCCGGGATGATGGCAGCCGGAGCGTCCCACTGCCCTCCTTTTCCGGCTCCAACGGGCTCCTGCAGCAGAGCTCCAGGGTCGGCCAGCAGCCAGGCCTGGAGAGGAGGGCAGGGCCTTCGTACTGAGGGGGCAGGCCTAGGACCGTCTCCCTCTGGGCCAGACAGTAGGGACCCGCAGCAGAGAGAGCCTTGGGTGAGAATCAGATCCCCACGGTTGCAGGGGAGAGCTTGGCTCAGGGATGCACCGGAGGAGAGGCAGAGCCAGCAGCCCTGGCTGGTCTGGGAGGACAGGCACAATTCCTAGGCTGGAAGATGGCAACGCAGAGCTCCCTCCTGGGGCACAGCCAGGCACAGCCAATCTGTCAGCTGGACCTGAGCCCCGGGGATGATTAGGGCAAAGGGAGGAAGATCAGCACCTGAGGGAATCCAGCAGCCAGGAAGGAAGAGCCTGCAATTAGCTCAGAACCGCAAGAAGAGACCAACCACAACCTGCAAAACAACAGGAAAAGAAAACAAAACAAAAACAGCTCTTTACAAAAAAATAAAAAATCAAATGCAAAATAAAATACTTTCCTGAACTAGAAAACATGGTTCTAAATTTAAAATGAATTGGAGGAGAGAATGGAGAACTGGGAAACCAAGTGGAAGGGATAATGCAAAACCCACCACAAAAATATAAAAGCGCTTAGGAGGAGAGATCCAGGAGCTGTAATATGCGAATAACGAAAATAAGAATAATAATCCCAGAAAGAAAAAAAAAAAAAAGAATAGAGGAGAAGCAATCATTTTTAAAATGAGAAAGAAAATTTTCCATGGGTTGAAGAACGCCTTGAGTTTGCAGATCTAAAGGCTCGTTGAGTTCCAGGCAGGAACGATGGAAAAAAGACGCACATCTAGGCATAGCCTGGGAACGTTCCCGAATTCCATGATTAAAGGGAAAACTCATACAAGCTTCCCAAATGAGAAAATAAGTTGCATAGAAATAAGAGAATCAGACGGAAATCATATATCTCGTTTGCAATGCTACAAACCAGTGTGAATCATCTCCACGGGCCACGGAGAGAAAAGCATCGTAAACCAGCCCCGGTGCCATTCACGTTCCCAGGATGGAAAGAATGCAAAGGTCCAGAGAATTTCCCCATACAGAACGTGAGAAAGGAATCTGATCAGGCAGTGAATGAATCAGACTGGAGACGAGAGAGATGAAGCAAAGAGGAGGCCGTGGTGAGCCATGACCCACCAAACCGTGTGTCGTTAGCTCCAAATGGACAATGATAGATGAGACAGAATTTGTAACATAAGCGCTAAATAAGTATTTTCTTTTTAACAGAAGAGAGATGCAACAAGACATATTGCTAGCCTACAATGAAAAGTGCTAGATGATCTCAGCAAGAATGTAGATGTTGAGGAGGGGAAAGGGGGTTATCAAAGGCATTTTATTATTTATTTATTTATTTATTTATTGAGACAGAGTCTCATTCTGTTGCCCAGGCTACAGTGCCGTGGCCGCCAGCCTAACTCACAGCAACCTCAAACTCCTGGGCTCAAGCAATCCTCCTGCCTCAGCCTCCTGAGTAGCTGGGACTACAGGCACACACCACCACACCCAGCCAACAAAGGCATTTTAAGTATCTTATTGGCTGGGGAAGGAGAAATAAGGAAGAGAGCCCTTCTCTGGGAGGAATTAATTTGTACCTAGTTGCCATGAAAGTTTTGTTTATCAAAACCAAAAACAGGGCCAGGCGTGGTGGCTCATACCTGCAATCCTAGCACTTTGGGAGGCCAAGGTGGGAGGATCGCTTCAGGCCAGGAGGGTGAGACCAGCCTAAGCAACAGCGAGTCCCCATCTATGCAAAAAAGAAAAAGAAAATTAGCTGGGTGTGGTGGTGCAAGCCTATAGTCCCAGCTACTTGGGAGGCTGAGAGAGGAGGATCACTTGAGCCCTGGAGTTCGAGGTTGCAGTGAGCTATGATACTGCCACTGCACTCTAGCCTGGGTAACAGAGTGAGACCCTGTCTCAAACAGACAAACAGAAAGAAACCAGAAAAAGCAAGGCCAGCACTAGTGGAAGACAGTATATAGCAGAGCTTCCACAATAAGAAGGGGAAAAGAGGAATGACAGGTGTCAATTGTCAGTTGTTCCAACTGTTAAGCAATTTCATTTGGAATTTGCACACCTTTGCAAAAATCAGCACTCATCTTCATTGATCAAAAGGTTCCTTCTCCTGTAGTTTTGACTCTGATGTCCAACAACTCCAAAACTCTATCTTCATAAAAAGACTTACAAGGCATACTCTCTGCTTAATAAAGATTATCTCTACGGCTGATTTTTTTAATGACAGACAACTGGCAAAAGTCACAAAATGTTAAATCTTTCTGATTACCAAGCGTCTTTAAAATCCTATTGTTTGCACAGAACTTTTTGTGTTTTTCAATGAGCGACATCAGCCATCACTTACTTTCACTCAATAAGGGACACACAGCTGGGAATGAATGGTATCATTCACTCTCTGCCTCATTTTGGTGCCATTACTTAACTCCCTGGGTGAGTTCTTGGTGGAAAATGACAACAGACTGTGTTCTTTTTTTTTGTTTGTTTTTTTTTTATAGGTGGGTCTTGCTCTGTTGCCTGGGCTAGAGAGCAGTGGCGTCATCCCAGCCTCCCAAGTAGCTGGGACTACAGGCACAGGCCACCATGCCCAGCTAATTTTCTTTTTCTTCTTTGTACAGACAGGGTCTCGCTGTTGCCCAGGCTGGTGTCAAACTCCTAGGCTCAAGAGATCCTTCTGCCTTGGCCTCCCAAAGTGCTAGAATTACAGGCCTGAGCCACTGCTCCTGTCCCAGACTGTGTTCTTAACTAATCACATTTTCTAAGAAAGAAACCACAGCCAGCCTTGGTCAAGACATCAAAAATAAAGAAGAGTAGGAAATATTTCCAAGCACAGCGATAAACAAGCCAGGCAGGTGGGCAGGCGGACACCAGCCAGGTAGAGAGGGCACACAGAAATGACAACATCGGTCAACTCGTTCCCAGACATTGGTGTTTTCCTTCCTTTTTCTTTGTCCTGGGTGCAAATGTGTTTTTTTTTTATATTGCCACAAAGCAAATAGTAGAGTCATGTTTTACAGTTTACATACCTGGTTTCAGGTAAATTTTGAAGGCCCTATGGTGGTTCTACTGATTCTACGTTTGCTTTCCCTTGGGAACCTGGCTGGGGAGCACTGGTGCTCACCCCCACCAGCCTCCCGCACCTGCCCAGGTGCTCCTTGGCAGCTGGACACGCCCTGTGGGACACGCCCCAAGTTTTGCCCCCACCCTCAAGTTGCTGAGCACCATGGCCTTGCTGCCACCGCAGAGACTGTGGTGTAGCCCTTCCTCAACACTTCCCGCCTCCTGGCTTCATCTAACTATCCCTTCATCCTCACCCCAGCTCACAGGGACCTCACCTCCCATTTAGCCGGAGAAGCAGAGGCCATTTCCGATTCCTGCCGCCCCTCTGCCCCTCACCCCACCTTCAGGGCTGCTGAGCTGCCTCCTCCTCCCAACCTCCTCCTTTGGGCCTGGGTCTCGGCCCCTCCCGGCTCTTCCAGCTCAGCACCCCACCACTCCAGACCTCCTCATTCTCCTCCAGCTGCCCTTGACCCTCCCCACACTGCCCGACACCCCTCGCCACCCTCCACCTGTTTCAGCCCAGACTGGCCCAGGCAGAGGCACGGCTGCCTGCTCTCTGGGGTGGGAAATGCAAATCCTAACTCACCTTCTCTGAATCTCTTTCTGGAAACTTCTCCCTCCCTCGCGCGCTGGTCTTGGCTGGTGTCTCTCTGTCTCCCTCTATCTCCCTCCCCCCACGCCTCCTGCTCCTCTGACCACATCTTTCTGGTCTCCGTCACTGACTCCTGTCCTTGGCTCTCACCTTAAATGTCCCCCGCTTTCTTCTCGCACCGCACAGACTCCTTTGGAGATCTTTTTGTCCCCATAGTCTTCATTTTTTTCGAGGAGTTAAGTTCTCTCCAATTTCAGATAAATGAGAAGGGCGAGGTTTGAATATTCAACTTGTTTTTGTTATGAACACTTCTTTCTTTTAGTCTTTATTTTCTCCTTCATTAGGAGCCATTCAGCCCATTCTTCTGGGGAAGGTGACCCTCGCCAGGGTGGGCACAGACACCTCCCCCTCTTCCCAAGAATGCCAACGAGGACGGCACCCGAGTGTCTCAAGTCAGGCCCTCAAGGTGAGGAAACCAGTTTCTCTGTGGCTGACAGTTTGGGCTCCAGATATAGCGGGCAGTGAACGCTCTTCCTGATTATGGGAAAAGGAGAAGAAAAAGGCCGGAGGGAGGAGGAAGGCTGGGGAAGGAGGGGCAAGGATGGGGACCCACGAGGCACCCAAGGCTGAAAGGGCAACTGGTGGTGTGGCAGCAACCTGGGAGGTGCCAGGCCAGTGGAGCAGGGAGGGATGGCCTTGGGGCAGCAGGGGGCTCCGGACCTCAGCCAGCTCACGCCCTCTGACCAGGTGCCTTCACCGGCTATCTGCGAGGAGGGAGTCTCCAAGACCAGCCATTAGCCACTTCCCTGTGGCTCCAACAGGAGCCCTGGACACCAGTGGGGTGCTGTAGGCCCCTGACCTTGCACTGGCGGGTCATGTACGCCCCAGCCCCCTGCTGGGGGGGGGGGCTCAGCTCTGTCCTGAGCTAGGAAGGGGCTGTAGCCCCAGGACGTCCTTCTCCTCCAGGGCACCCACAGGCACCTCCAATTCAATGTGGCTTCCTTCCAAACTTGTGCCACCCCTCTTTCCTTGTCTCAGCAAAAAGGCCCCCCAAGCCAGAAACCTGGAGCGATTAGAAGAAGCATCCTAATCTCTTCGGATGCTTTCCACCCACTTCTGTCCTCACTGACAAGGTGGGAGTTCAGCTGGCAGCAGCACAGCCTCCCAACTGGCTGCTGCTTCCCCCTCCCCTCTCCTCATCCAGCCAGGGACTCCGTGGTGGGTGGCTAGGGGTCGATGGGGCCCTCAAGAGGTCAGAGACACAGACAGTCGGTGGGGAGGGAGGTGGGGGCAGTAAGGGGAGGGCTCGGCTCCAACTGGAGGTGGGATTGTGGCCGTGTGCCATGTGGGCAGGAATGAGACCAGCCAGGGAGGAAGATGTCCTAATCCCAGCACAGCCCCGGGGCAGGGGAGGGAAGGGAGGGATAAAGTCCCACCCGTGGGAGCCTCCTACTCACACTTTCCCAAAGGAACCAGGGCTGCTGGCCAGCGCCAGCATAGCCAGGAATGTGGGAGCCCCTGGCTTCAGAGACTCAACCTGGGGAAGGCCCCAAAGGTCACATGGTGGGTGGCAAGAGCAGGTGGGTGGGTCCTGGGCCAAAGGAGAAGGCTGGGCTGCTCTGGAGGGGAGGGGGTCAGAAGGTCAGGCCCTGGCAGGGAGCCCTTTTGAATAGATGCCAAATACATTATCCAGCCTGGGGCCCCCAGGATGGGGACTCATGACTCTGACCTTAGCCCTGACCTCTCTCTCCAGCCAGCTCACTGACGCCTGGCAGCTCTGCCTCCAAATCCCCACCCTCTCTCTCGCCTGGGTCCTGGCACCAGCCTGCCTGGTGCACCCTCCTCGTGGCTACAGAGTGACCCATCTAAAGCCCACACGTGGTCCCTCCATTCAGCAAACACGGGCAGGAGATGGCCCCCACAGACTGCCAGTCTGGAGGGCAGCTCAGTGCAGAAACAGACCGTGCCAGTGGCATCTAGGGAGTGGTCTGGAGTCGAGTCAAGGGGCTGGGGACCAAGTGTCTCCATGCACCACCTGCCCAGCCTCCCCAAGTTCTTGGCCTGCACACAGCCACATCCCCTCCTAAGCCCCCTCTCCCACGTCCCCCCAGCACACATCCCCCAGCAGGGATGCTCTCTCCCCTTGTCCCTCCCCAGACCCCTTTCTGGCCCCTGCTGGGACTTCTCCTGACTCTCATCCACCTCTGTCCCTCCTAGCCTCTGGGTGCCTTGAGCACAGAGCCTGGGGCTGACCTGTCTGTGCTTCCAGCCCCAAGTGGGTGCCCAGCAAATGTCCCAGCAAATTAAGGAATTAAGGCAGAGCAGGTCTGAGATGAGGACAGTGTCTGAGTGTAAGTCAGGTTCTGCCTGTCCAAGCATGAATTTTCCATGGCAACAACCTCCCTTCCCCTCCCCCTGTGAGGGGTCACCCGCTCCTCTGCCTGTTTTGGCCTCTGCACCCGCCCACCGCATGCCGGGCTCCTCCATCACCAGCGGGTAATCCTGTGTGGTTTTTACCCTGGTGCCCATGAATAGAAGAGTTAAGGGAGAGCTGGCGGGGAGCCCTTCCCAGGGCCTTGCACCCCACCCTCCATGGGCGCCTGGGCAGCGCTGCACCCCGCTACCAGCCTCTGCACATCCCTATCCTCGTCAGACCCAGAGACCAGCCCCTCCAGCGGGGAGCAGCCCCAGGCCCCCCGTGCCAGGCACTCTGGTCAGCACCCACATTCCCTGAGGCCTCCCAGCTTGAGGCTCAGCGTGGCCCTGGCTGTGTGGCACAGACAATGCAGACCTCTGCCCTGCACTGCTCATTAAACCCTGCCCCAGTGCTGGCGATCTGTCTCCCCTCTGCCCGCCACCTTCCAGACTCTTTCCCCCCCCCACTGCCCCCAAATTAACCACCAAGGCCTGGCGGCTCTTTGTCCTGAAGGCCTGTCTAGCCCTGTTCCCCACCCCTAGTGGCTGACAGCTGCTGCAGCCACCCCACTGGTACCCCGCCTCCTGTGACTGCGCCCCGCCTTGGCGACACAGGATGTTTTCATGCCAGTTCTGTACACATCACTCCCCAGCTGTGAAGTCCAGACTCTTTACTGGGGAATCCAAGGCCCCTCGTTTCTGGCCCCTGTCAACCTCTCTTGGGACCTGGGCCACCTAGAGCTCTGCAGGGTTCCCCAAATGCACCAGGCTTTCTCCTGCCTCCAGGCCATGCACATGCCGTACCCATCTTTCCACATGGTGAATGCTAGTGCTGCCAGTTCTGTGAAACGCCCGCGACCCCTTCTTTCAAGCCCAGGCACCCTGTCACTTTGTCTTCTGTGAGCCCTTTGGCCCCTGACCAAATAGAGTATCAAGTTCATTGTCCCCCTCTCATTGCAGGTCTGTCCCCCTGTCTTGGGTCGGGTTCTCCACAAGCAGAGCCTGAGGCAAGGATCTAGGTACGGGTGATTTCTTGAGAGGGTGCTCAGGAGAAATACATAAGGGAGGGAAGAAAGCAGGAGAAGAGAGGGGCAGAGCGAGAACGGATCTCTGGTAGAGTCTATTCGGGGCCTGATCCAGGGGCCTCTGCCACACAAACTGCACCGCTGAGCTGTGCCCCTTGAGGCAAGGAGGCTGCTTTTTTGTCCCTGGATCAGTCACTCGAGGTGGGGTGGGAGGTTCATGCTTTCCCAGGGGAGATGGCTCTCACAGCCAAGGGCGATTCACAGAAGGGGCAGCCATGAGCATTCGAGGTCACCACACCTGCTGCCGGGGAAGGGTGGGTGCACTGGCCAGGTGAAGGGGGTCTGCCTGGGGTGCCGACAGCATCCCCCACACTTCCCTGGCCAGGGGACCTCTGACAGATTTCTGAATAAGTAGTAGTACGTGGATTCCTGGCCCACCCAAGCACTGACATTCCCCAAACCCACAGCTGCACGTGCTGCCCTGGGAAAAGATCCTGCCCATGGCCTCAGGGGACACAGTTGCCACTGCAGTGACTGGAAAGGAGCCCAGAGAAGGACTCTGCAGAGCCCTGCCCCACTCAGCAAGCGTGTGCCATGTGCCTGGCTATGAGAATGGGAGCTTTAGCCAATGTCTGCATCGATTCCTCATAACCATTTTACAGATGGGAAAACAGAGGCTCAGAGCGGTGAAGCGACTCCAAGGAGGTCATGCAACTTGTGAGTGGAAGGGCTAGGATTCAAGCCTGGGTCTAATCACTTCCTGCCTGGTTCCTTCCCCCAGTGTATGAACTACCTAGGAGTAAACCCTCCCTGCCCACTAGGGATAGTCCGGCGTCATCTCTCTGCCCCACAACCAGGCTCAGCTAAACTGGCCGCATCTGGCATTTGCAATAGTTGGGAGGCCCAAGCATGTGTTTTGCATATAATTTGCATAACGGTTGCATCTGGTTTGCATATGTCCACGTTGTGAGCCCATCGAACACTACACAATTTTTAAGTTGCTTCTACACCATTCTCAGCAAATGAAAGTCCATCCAGGCTTTACAGAGTCCAGTTTCCATGATTTATGGACTCTCTCCCAGGCCCTCACCTGGGGCTGCACATCCACCTGGTCCAGGCTCCTGGACGTGTCATGCTTCTGCCCAGGGGCCCAGAAGGGGTCTATGCAAACCTCTGCCCCAGAAACTCATGTGGATTTGACAGGAGCCGTTTTTGGTGATGCAGGGATAAACAAAATGCCAATGTTGATGTTGATATTGAGAAGAGAGTTGAATCTGGGCAAAGGGCCTTTCTGTATGGAACTTCCAAAGGTGGCCCTGCGTGCTGGGAGGCCTAGCTGTGCACTCTTGGGAAAGGAGCTGGGGGGAGGAGAGAGGGCAGAGACAAAGGGCTGGCTTGGAGTCAGGAGGCTGTACCCTAGGGCTGATCCCACCACCAGTTGGCTTCGGGGGCTGTGGTCTCTGGGCAGCAGGGCACACATCTGCAGTGGGCAGGGCTTGTGCCAGAAAGCCAGCAGTTTCAGAGCTTTTTATTTCTGTCTCTTTTAGGGGCACTACATTCCTAACACTTTGTGTGGCTCTCAATGATCTTAGTAATGGGCCCTTGATTAAAAAGGAGAGACACATCGTGAGCTGGAAGGAATGTGGAGAGGGGAGAGGAGCCTTGGATTTTGGGACGGGCAGGGAAGGGGTATCCCAGGCACGTGGATGCCAAGTACCAGACCCACGTATTAACTTGCCACCAAGCCCACCTAACTCTCCACGGCTTCCAGATCCGTTCTCGCATCCTCCCTGCCCCCAGGAGCCAGTTCATTCCTTCTGCCCCAGGAAGCCCGCAGAGGAAGGAGGGAAGCTGCAGTGTCCCGCAGAGGGTCCCCTCATGTCCCCCCACTGTGCCACTGATGGGCTCTGAATGTAAGACTTTACCCTCCTCCCTGCAGAGAATGATCATCCTGATGGCACCTTCTGCTCTTCCTGCGGAGAGAGGTGGCACCCTTGTTGCCAGGGGCTGGTGAAGGTAGGGAAAATGTGTGTGTGTGTGTGTGTGTGTGTGTGTGAGAGAGAGAGAGAGAGAGAGGGCGAGAGAGAGACAGTGGTATGGGGGGTGGGCCAGGTGTGTCTGGATGTGGCCGTGCATGTCCCTGTGAACAGAAACCATGCTCCTGTGTGTGGCCTCTCAGCCTGTCTCCATCCAGGTGTAGAAACTCCAGTCCGAGTCAGGGGAACATGACTGTCTGCCTTCCTCCTCTGTTTCTGGCCTCCCTAGGTTTCCTGTCTGGCAGACGCAAAGTGGCCTCATCGTCTACGGGGGAGACCCCAGCTCTGGCTGGATCCAGCCAGCACCCCGAGCATCTCCCTGTGCTGATGTCTTCCGCCCCCACTAGAATGGGGCCCAGGTCCTGCTCCCGAAACTGTTCCAGTTAGAGAGGGAGCCTGATGTTTGATGTCAGCCACCTGGGAAAGGGGGAAGTGGAATCCAGCTGTCCTTTCAGCCCCCTGTTACGTGGACATTTCCAAGTTCAAACAGGGTCCAGCCTCCTCCCTGTGAGTAGCGGGCCCCACATCTGGGGCTGGGGAAGGGAGTGGGAGGAAGGGGCGAAACCCCGTGGAAAAAGACCACAGCCTCTAGGGTAGGGGAGTTTTCTCCCAGAGCCAGCTGGGCTATGCTGCCAGGCACTCAGAACCCAGCCCAGGGGGAGGAGCTGGGCTCTGTTCATTTCCCCCCCACATGTCTCTCACTTTCTGAGAAGTGGAAAGTCAGTGGTTACAAAATCAAGAACATGTTATGGATATAACGTATCCTGAGCATGTTATGAACACTGCAGTATCTTGCCCCCAGCAAAATGGCTCATAACATCTCTGTTAAAAGCTGGAGAGGGTAACAGCACAGTCCGTGGGTTTATGGGGAAGGTGAAAGGCTGTTTTAGGCATCATTTGGTTGCTGGGGTCAGAAACCCATCCAAACCAGCTCAAGTGGTGGGGTATTGGAAGCAGACAAGGGAAGCCACGGCTTGTCACCAAACAGCTACTCAGGACACGTCTCTTTGCTCCACTCTCCCTGACCACCCTCTTCCTTGGTTCCCCATGACGCCCACAGAGCTGCAGCACTGCCCTCTTGCTCCCCCACAAGGGCCCCTGGAGTGGACTGAGTAGTGCCCCTCCCCAAATTCATCCTGGAACCTGAGGATGTAGCCTTACTTGGAAATAGGGTCTTTACAGATAAATTTACTTAAGAAGAGGTTATGTTGGGCCCTAAATCCAATGGATGGTGTCCTTATAAGAAAAGGAAAGGACACAGACACACAGAAAAAGGCCACGTGAAGAAGGCTGTGAAGGCACAAGAGAGGAGGTCACGTGAAGACAAGAGCAGAGATGGCAGTGGCGCAGCTGCAAAGAATTCGTGGCCAAATGGCCAAAGATTGTCAAGAGCCACCAGGAGCTGGAAGAGGCAAGGGCGGATTCTTGCCTAGAGCCATCGGAGGGAGAATGGCCCTACTAATGCCTTTGTGGGAGAATACATTTCTGTTGTTTTAAGTCACCAAGTTTGTGGCTGTCATAGCAGCCCTAGGAAACTAAAGCACCCACACCTTGAAGCTGGATTCCTTCAGGCTGTGTGTTCTGACTCTGAAGCCTGGGAGGACACACAGCCAGCCTGGCTGGGTCCCACGGGACCCACCAGCCACCATGGCTGAGAGGGCAGGGCATAGACCTGGGCTTCAGAGCTGCCCTTTCCAGTATCCTTGTTGCCATCATCTTACCCAAAAGGTGTAGATTTGCATCTCAAAGTGAGTTCGGGGCGAGGTCTCTCACGCAGGCCTCAGAGTTCTGCACATTCTGCACACCTGCTAGCTACTTGGGTGAAGACACAGAAGGGTGTGGCCACTTGTGTAGATGAGACAGAACCAGGAAGAAGTGCCACTCTGCTGGATGACGGAATCAGAATTCAAAAGGCTCTTTGCAGGTCAGAATGTTAACAAGGTGATGCTGAATGAGTATGACTATAAAGGCCAACTCTTGGGTTCCAAGAGTCAACTTCACAAGCAAAATACGGAGGAAGTCTGGCTTAATTGTAGCTCCTGGTGAGAAAGATCTAAAGGTTCTCTTTGACTAGATACTAACAATGACCCAGAACAGTTGCCCATCTGGCTAAGAGCTTTAGTTGCACAAAGAGAGCAGCGCATTCTCGGCTCTGCTAGAGAAGTGATAGGCGTTCGGGGTTCGGTGCTGCCCATATCTAAGAGACCACACCGCGATCCCTCCAGAGAACCCGAGGGGCAGCCCGGCCACCAGACTAGTGGTTAGTGCAGCGGTTAAAACGCCTGGGGAGGGGGCAGCAGAGTTATCAGAGGTCCTGGGCACCCCTAGACAAAGGCGGTGCCAGGAGGCAGAGCTAGCCAACAGGGACGGTCCAGGACCTGTCCCAAGGAGGTGGCTGCAGAAGTGGTGCTCCCAAACATATCATCTCGGCTCCAGAGCCCCAGACTGCAGTCCCCAGGCGCACACGGGCTTTTAAGAGCAGCGCATCCTGCGGGTGGGCGGCTCCTGGGGAGCCCTGCGCCCAGGCGCCTCGAGGCTCCGCTTCTCTGCTCCCCGCCTGGTGTTCGCGGGCGACAGTAGTGGCTGGGTGTGTTCTGCGGACCTCCCGGGCGCGGCGGCCTGCGCCCCTGCCACCCGGACAGCTCCCTCGTGACCTCTTGCTCGCAGGCGGCCCCCCGGGCGTCAGCTCCGAGCTGGGGCGGGGGGCTGGCGGCCGAGAGCCGCGCGGCCCGGAGTTTATGCTAATCCGCGCAGAGCCCGCCTCCCGCCTCCCCTCCGCGGCCCCAGCCGCGAGCAGCGCCGGCCACTCCGCAGGACGCAGCCGCCGCGAAGCGCCAGGCGACCGGGCCAGAGAGCTCGGGGGGCCGCGAGCGGCGGCGGCGGGACCTGGGCGGGCGAGTGGCGGGGGCGGCGCTGCGGGTGGACACCGGCGGGGGCACCGCGCGTGGCCTGGCGGAGACGCGGGAGCCGCGATGTGCCGGCGCCGCCTGGCCGTCTGGCTGTGCGCCGTCGCGGCGCTGCTCTCGGGGGCGCAGGCCAAGGGCACCCCGCTCCTGGCGCGGCCCGCGCCGCCCGGCGCCTCCCGCTACAGTCTCTACACGACGGGATGGCGCCCGCGGCTGCGCCCGGGGTCGCACAAGTAAGCGCGGGCAGGGCGCGGGCGGGAAGCCGGAGGGAAGGGGCCGCGCGGCGCGCCGCCGCTCCCACCTGCCCCGACCCGGCGGGGGCGTCGAGGCCCTGGCCCCCGAGGCGGCGGCACGGAGGGGGCGGCGCCCGGGGCCGAGCCGCTGCCCAGGCGGTCGCCCAGCGCTCCAGGAGGCTGCGGGGCTGGCGAAGGAAAATGAGCCGAGGGGGCCTGGCGCGGCGGCTGGGATCCTGGCAGTGCCCGCGGAAACCTTTCCAGCGAAGTAACATTTTCCAGCTGCGCTGTGTGCAAACTCCGGGCGCAGCGGACCAGGTGGAGGGAGAGGAGGAAGGGCGGTCCGCGCAGAGCACGCGGCGGGCTCCTCGCGCCGGCCCTCCCATCCCTCCCCTGCCCGCCAGGTAGGAGATGGAGCCGTGCACCCTCCCGCAGTCAGCCCGGCCCCAGCAACCCCTGGGACCCCCACCGTGGCCGGGCTGGTGGGGGATTCTGGGTTCTGGCTGGACCCGTGTTGTGAAACAGCCGTCGCAGTGGTCGGCTCCTGCCGACCTTAATCCTTCTGGCTTGTCCGTGGCTGCAGCCCCAGCCTCTGCCTCAGCGTCTGGTTTTTAGTAGGCAGTGGCTTGCGAACTGGCCTTAGTCAGGTGGGTTAGAGGCTCTGCCTGCGGTGCTAGCTGGATTTGAACTCTAGCTGAATTTCAGAGGTATGGTAGGAGAGTGCCCAGCCTATGGCCCACACTCAGTAGGCTTGGGCACGTCAGAGCAGACTTCCTGGAGGAGGCGATGCAAGAACTGGCTGAGCAAAGGCAGGGACTGAAAAACTGCAAGGGGGATGCATTTCCCCAGGAGTCAGTCAAGGGAGGATGGATGAGAAGCATGCTCTCAAGTCACTAAGTTGAGATCTCAGAAGCCTTGAATGCCAAGATAAGGCATTTGGAACCAGAGAAGGATGGGAGGTGTGGCCAGGCACTTGGCACTTCCCAGTGTGGTCTCTTCCCCAGGCATGGAGGGCAGCCATGTCAGCCTCCTGGTTCAGTATAGTGCTTGTCCCAGTGGCCACCCATCAGGGACACTGGGATCAGAGAGACCCGTGGGGCTGGACCCCAGACCAAGGGCTCTGGCTCCCAGGGACACGGAGAACAAACAGAAGACACATGACTGGTCCCCTGCTGAGGCCCACAAATGGGGGAGAGAGGATAGTAGCTTCAGGGGGCCTGGCTCAGGCCAGATATTCCAAGGACGCCATTTTCCCCTATAGGGCCCTCTGTGCCTACGTGGTACACAGGAACGTGACCTGCGTCCTACAGGAGGGAGCAGAGAGCTACGTAAAGGCTGAGTACCGGCAGTGTGGATGGGGGCCCAAGTGCCCCGGGACAGTCACGTGAGTGTACTCCCCTCCCACCCACTTGGGCTCCCTGGACACAAGCCCCAGCCTTGCCTTCAGCTGAGAGCAGCAGGCAACTCCACAAGGGGCGGGAGTCCCTTGGACTCAAAAGAACTCACCCGAGCCCCCGCACAGGCCAGAGTGGACCAGGGCCCCAGAAGGAGGGGGCCAGGTAGGACCCCAAGGATTTGAACTTGCAGCAGAGCATCTCCTGTGGAGACAGGGGCAGGCTTGGGTCGGAGCCTGAGAACCACAGAGAGACAAGGGGAGGGGGTCCCAGGGGAGAAGCAGCACAAGGTGAGAAGGAAGTGAGAGGCAGAGGGTGGGGAGAGTGTCACCCAGGCAGTGGGCAATGCCAGAGAGGGGCCTGCGCAGACCCAGGGAGGGCCGTGAGGAGGGGGCCAAAGGTGAGGGCGTGGGAGCAGAGCGCCAGGGCTGAGGCCAGCCAGCCAGGGCTGAGGCCAGCCAGCCAGGGCTGCGTGTGAGGACCTGTGGGGTGGCACACAGATATGATATGCAGATCTGTGCCTGGAGAGGTTCCCGTGTGTGTGCCTGGACACAAAGCTGGTTGCTCCAGTGTATCAGTGGGTGAACAGTACGTGGCTGAGCAGGAGAGGGAGTGGCCCTGGTGAGCCCCGCCTGTACCTGGGCCTTCCCTTCTCTGCTCAAAATCAGAGGCGCCCTTCCACCAGCTCCTGTGAGCTGGCGAGAGAGGAGTGGAAAGAACGAAGGGGAGCTGATGGGAGCCAAGAGCAGCCCCTGGGGCAGTGAGAGGAGCTGCTGGCCCCAGCTTTAGGGCAGCACCACTCCCCGCAGTCAGGGGAGGGGCTGGGGCTGAGCTCTCTGAGGTGCCACGGAAGCCCAAGTGGAATTTCTCATGGCAGCATGAACTAAATGGGGTCCAGGTAGTCTTGGGAGTGTTGGAACAAAATCCTTGCTGCTCCCCGAGCTGACAGGATAGGGTGGGGCTTCGACCTGCATCCTCCCCTAACATGGCTCTGAGCCCCAGGAAGGCTGCCCACACCGCCACCGCCCTGTCACCTTCGGCACAGAAAAAGGAAAACCCTGCAGGTGGCGTAAAGCTGGGGAGACAGCCAGACCTTATGCAAGTGTCTGGGGGTGGCCAGGGATGCCAGCTAGGGGCGGGAGCTGCAGCCCTCAGGTACAGGACCCTGCCCTCTTTGCACCCCCCTGGCCCAGGTACCGCACTGTGCTCAGACCCAAATACAAGGTCGGATACAAGACAGTGACAGAACTCGCCTGGCGTTGCTGCCCTGGCCTCACTGGGGAACGCTGCCCTGAGCACCTTACGGACCACGGGGCCGCCCCACCCCGGCTGGAGCCTGAGCCCCAGATTCCCTCCGGCCAGCTGGGCCCAGGCCTCAGGCCCCCTCCTTACAGCAGAGCATCCCCCAGCCCTCACGGTGAGTCTGCCCATGGACACCCTCTAAGGTGATCGATCAGGTTTCTTGGGCTCAGTGGTGGGGACAGGGAGGGGACTTACCCAGGCTGGCTGAGCTCTGGCAGGGATGGGGAGGGTGCATCTCACATTGGCCATGAGGGTGAACTCCCAGCCCCCTTCCCCCCAAAGCTGAGGGAGGTAGGCTTAGAACAGAAAATCTACTAGGTGGCCCAGCAACAGGACAAGCTGAGAGGGACTGGCCAGTAATGCCCCTGGGGTTCTCTTCTCTTTCCCAGGAAGGAAAGGTCCAGGGCTGTTTGGCAAGCGGCTGGAACGCCTGGAGGGTGATGTCCAGCGCCTGGCACAAACATATGGTACCCTCAGTGGCGTGGTGGCCAGCCAGGAGGACCCCAACAGGGTAAATGGTGGCCCCAGGGCTCCTGCTGCCCCTGTGGGCTTTGGAGTCATCCCCGAGGGGCTCGTGGATCCAGGAGAGAGAGTCAGAGGGCCACCCACACCTCCCCTGGACGAAATCCTGACCAAGGTGACAGAGGTGAGCAACACGCTGCAGACCAAGGTACAGCTGCTGGATGAGGTGCACGGGCTGGCACTGGGCCACGAGGCCCACCTGCAGCGGCTGCGGGAGGCCCCGCCATCCCCACTCACCTCCCTGGCACTGCTGGAGGAGTACGTGGACCGACGGCTGCACCGCCTCTGGGGGAGCCTGCTGGACGGCTTCGAGCAGAAGCTGCAAGGCGTCCAGAGTGCCTGCGACCTGCGGGTGCAGGAGGTGCGGCGGCAGTGCGAGGAGGGCCAGGCAGCCAGCCGGAGGCTGCACCAGAGCCTCGATGGCCGGGAGCTGGCCCTGCGCCGGGAGCTCTCCCAGCTGGGCAGCCGGCTGCAGGGCCTGAGCGCAGCGGGCGGGGGCAGCTGCTGCGGCCAGCTGGCAGTGATCCGTGCCCGTGTGGATAGCCTTGAGAGGACCCTGCAGGCAGTCACCGAGACCCAGAGGGCCCCTGGAGGCCCGGCTGGGGATGAGCTCAAACGACTCTCTGCCGCCATGCTCGAGGGAGGTGTTGACGGGCTACTCGAGGGCCTGGAGACGCTCAATGGGACGGAAAGTGGAGCGAGGGGCTGCTGCCTGAGAATGGAGATGGGGGGCTGGGGAGTGGGCGGCTTCAGGACCATGCTGGAAGAGCGCATGCAGAGCCTCGAGGAGCGCCTGGCGACGCTGGCTGGGGAGCTAAGCCAAGACAGCGCTCCACCGGGCAGGTCAGCACGGCCCCTCGTGCAGACGGAGCTGGCCGTGCTGGAACAACGGCTGGTCTCGCTGGAGACCTCATGCATCCCCAGCACCACCTCAGCCATCCTGGACAACCTCGTGGCGGAGGTGAAAGCCTGGCAGAGCCGGAGCGAGGCCCTTCTACGCCAGGTGGCCAGCCACGCAGCTCTGCTCCAGCAGCTCAATGGCACCGTGGCCGAGGTCCAGGGCCAGCTGGCAGAAGGGACGGGCAGCTCACTCCAAGGCGAGATCACTCTGCTCAAGGTCAACCTGAACTCGGTGAGCAAGTCGCTCACGGGCCTCAGTGACTCTGTCAGCCAGTACTCTGACGCCTTCTCGGCCGCCAACACATCCCTGGACGAGCGAGAACGCAAAGTGGAAGCCGAAGTCCACGCCATCCAGGAGGAGGTCAGCAGCCAAGGCTCCAGGCTCCAGGCTGGCCACAGGCAGGTCCTGAACCTGCGGGGTGAGCTGGAACAACTCAAGGCTGGTGTGGCCAAGGTGGCCGGCGGGCTCAGCCACTGCCAGGACACAGCCCAGGAACTCCAGCACGCAGTGGGCCACTTTGACCAGCGGATGGCACAAGTGGAGGGCGCCTGCAGGAGGCTGGGCGTGCTGGCGGCAGGACTCGACAGCTGGCCCAGGGAGGGCCTGTGGGGCCACATGGACCAGCTGAATCGCACACTGGCCCAGCACACACAGGACATTGCCCGCCTCCAAGATGACCTGCTGGACTGCCGGGCCCAGCTGGCTGAGCAGGCACGGCCAGGGCGAGCCGACTAGGGAGGCTGGCGGGGATCCAACCCCCGGATCCCACAACCCAGGGAACATCACCCCAGAGCCCAGCATTAAGCAGTGGTGCCTCCCAGCTTGCCCCGGCCAGCCCAGATGCCACTGCGGAGGCCATGGAAAGGATGGGCTCAGTCCACCTCCACGTGGCTGTCCCAGCCACCAAAATCCATGCTCAGTGCTACACAAACTGGACAATTCAGGAGAGTGGTCAAAGCAGGGACGTTATGCCTGAAGACCAGGGTGGACTTAAGAGCCCGCACATGCCACTGTCTGCAAACCAGAGTCAGCAACTGTGCAAAGACCTCCAGGCCTCCAGGCCCGTGCTCAGTGGCCCGGCCATACTCCCTTCGCCCATGAGCAACAGTCTGCAGCCCCTGAAGGCTTCTCTCCCCAGCAGCCATCTGGGCTGGGTTTCTGTAGGACGGCGATGCCCGCTGGAACTGCCCTCACACCTGCCAGCTTCCCGGATACTGTTTCTAAACCACGGACCAGAGGCTGCCAGATGTTTCCACCTCCCTACATGCCCTTTAGGACAGAAGCACAAAGACTCACTGAGAGTTCTCTTTATTCCTTTTGATCCCCCGCCCCGCCCGGCCCAAGGTGAGGGCTTAGGCAGCTGTAGAATCCCAGAGGAAGGAATTGGATCCAGGCCATCTGTTTGGAGAGCCCACGCCATTTTCTCCTTTTCTTTCCCCAAAGATGTTTCCCGGGCCTTCTGGTGCCCGCACAGCTTTCTTCCTTCCAGATCGGGGCCTCTCTCCAGAGGGTGGCCCTAGTGTCTGTCGGGGCCTGAATGAGGCCAGACCCTGAGAAGGAGTCCATAGCTGGAGGGAAAGGGGTTCAGACCTTGTTTTTAACACTCTGGCAAAACCCCAGCCCTGCCAGGATGTTCATGAAAGGTGAGAAATTCAGGTATGAAATCAAGGGAAAACTTGAAAACGCAAGTGTTCCTCAGGACTGCGCAGCTCCCAGAGACTCTGATGCCCAACTCTGCTGGGGCTCCCAGCCTCAGTTTCCCCCATGGCAGCACGGGCCCTGCGGTGCTGGTCTGTAGGGCCCACAGCCCTGCCTTCTGCTTTCCGGACATTGGGTATTCTGCCCTCCGTGTGGTGCTGCTGGAGGAGGGCAGGCTGTGGATTAAAGCTTTTAGCCAGTCTAAAGGAACCTTCTTCACCACAGGCAGCGGGAGGTAGGGCCGCAGGGGCGTCAGCCTGCTCCCTGCAGCTCCTCAGGCAAGAGCTCAGGCAGCAGCCCTGAGCACCGAGTGGACCTGCTGAGGCTGGGGGAGGCCGAGTTTAGGGCCCGGGCCTCAGGGGAGGTGCTGGGATGGGGGCTAAGCTGAGCAGAGCTACACTCCCTCAGCCCTCACATGGCCCCGATCCCCCTTCCCTTCCCTGATGCTGGGGTGGGGGGGCTGGGGCACCCAGCCGTGAGTGCGTATCATGTGCTGTGATGCCAGGGCCCCAGCGAGCAGATGCTCCAGCAGAGATGTCTGCCTTCGTGGGGGGTGGGGCGCAGCCTGGCTCCCAGCAGAGGAGCAGGGAGCACCGTGTTCTTTCTAGATGCTACTCAGCTACCCCCGCTGCCACCACCAACACTGCCCTGTGCATACGGGCTTCATGCCCAGTCAGGCCTCCCTCTCCTCTCTGTCCCATCAGGAGTTGAGGCAAGGTCCCAGGTTGACAGGGACAGAGCTATCAAGAACATGGAAAACCCTAGGGCCCAGATGACAAACATGTCATCGCTCCAGGCCAAGGCCACACTGAGGCCCTGGAGTGGCTGCAGCTCACTGTCAGAGATAGGAGACAGGACAGGGAGGATGGAAGGTCTGTGGCTACCCATCAACCTGCAGCCCCTTCCTCCCCTTCAGTGGGTTGTGCCCCTGCACCCAGCCTCCAACTCCCTGTGCCCCAGGACACCCCGTCAGTCCTGGGCCAGGCCAGGGAGGAGGGGGCAGCCAGGGCGGGTTCAGGCCAGCATGTCAAGGTCCACAGTGGGCAGCGGCTCCCGCCAGTAGCAGAAGTTGCTGTATTCAGGGTTGGCCAGGTCTGCGCTTGGGCCTCGGGCCACAGGAGGGAAGAGGAGCTCAACCACCTCCCCAAGCCGCTCGTACCTGTGGGCGGAGCAGGGCTGGCTCAGCCTGAGCTGCCACCAGACCACGGCCTCCGCCACGTCAGTTAGGGGGTCTACAGCCCACCCGGGAGCCCTGGCCAAGGGACAGACTCACAGGTGGGGAGGTAAAATTGGGGCCCGGGGAGAGGCCAAGGCACGGGACGTGGCAGGGCATGGGGGCACGTGGCAGGGTGTGGACTCACGTGGATTTGTGATTCTTCATGAGCTCCTGGATGAGCTCTCCCCGGGGGTTGACCGTGAAGATGCGAGACTCGGGTAGGCCCACCTGCCGGTAGGCAAAGACATCCTGCGGGACGTGAGGAGGCACGTGGAACAAAGGCCCAATGGGAGGAGGTGGCTCAGCCCATGGGCAGGGACACACTCACATTAGGCCTGTTCCCGAAGGCAGCGTGGAAGGGCTGTCTGTGGGGCAGAAACAGCTGCTGGATGTCACTCAGGCAGGCGATCTTGAACACCTCCGGCTTCTTCTCAATCACTTCTCTGGGGTGGCCAGGGCCACAGCAGGGAAAAGGCCAAGGAAGGGACGGCAGGCTCAGGTGACTTGGGGTCTGACCCCACCACCAGCTGCCACCTGAGCACTAATGCTGGCCTGGTCTGGGATGGTGGCAGCCTTCCCCCCCACCCCCCCCCAAGGGGCCGTGGGCTTGTGTTGTGGAGGGGTGGTTACCTGTGGAGGGCGGAGAAGAGGCTGGTGGGAGACAGCAGGATGGGGCCCTTGGGGAGGCCACAGCCCCCCTCGCTCACCCACTGCAGGTACCCCTTGGTGAGGTCGGCCATGCCGATGGCCCGGGCTGAGCAGTATAGGAACTTGTACCCATTTCTGGGGATGGGAGACAGGGTGGCATGGAACCATCAGAGACCAGCCAGCTCCCACCCGCCCCGTTGGCTTCGGCCAGCCCAGCCCAACTCGGGCTCTGGTCTTCAAACCTTTGCAGGGAGAGGACTTAGGAAAAGGGCTAGGCCAGGCCTAGCAGAGGTGGCCTTGGCAGCTGTCCCAGCTAGAAGGAGCACGGACAGAGCCTTGAGGCCTGGGAGGACCAGGAGAGAGGATGGCCTCCCCTCCAGCCTGAGGCCGCAGGTGGAGCCTGATCCTGGAACTCTGCCCCAGGGCATGTGTTTTCACAGAACTCAGGGCCAGTAGGGAGGTCTCGGCACTGCAGGGACCTGCCCGGGCTGCTTCCTTTGTGGGTCCTACTGGTCCCCAAGGTGTCCTGTCCCATCACTCCCTCTCTCCAGCTGGGAGTCCTGCCTCAGCCCAGCCCAGGCACTCACAGGTGGATTTTGTGGTAGAGACTGGTGATGCCCTGGTGTGTCCAGTCTTTCCCCAGCTGGGGCAGAATGTGGCCCAGAGCATCCGACCTAGAGCCAGAGAGGATGGGTCACTCAGCAGCCCCACGTGGCCCAGCCCCCAGCCTCAGGTGGTCCGTGGGGAAGGCAGGGCCTCTCTTACGGTCCCCCCCACGGTGCCAGCATGGAGGGAGGCAAGTCCCAGGCCCGCCCGCCCTTGCTGTGGCCAGCTGGGCCTCACTTGGTGATGGTGCCGTCGATGTCAGAGATGACCACCTTGTCGTCCCATTTCCACAGGTAGATGGTGGCCTTGCAGCGGCAGGTGCCCTGGTATTGGGTGGTCACACTGAAGACCACATCATTGGCACCTTCTTGCAGGTTCAGGCATCGCTGGGGCCAGGCAAAGAGGGTTGTTGCAATCCACTGCCGCCAGGCACCGCCCACCCTCACCCCACTGTGGTCTTTGACCCCCGCAGGCCCCTCCTTCTCCTGGTCCTCCCAGCTCAGAGACCCTTCCTGAATTCATCAGAGACAGCCACGCTCTGACACATCCAGCCGGAGGGTGGCCATACTGGTCAGGGCCCTGCACAGTGCCGGCCACAGGAGCCCTGGCCTCTCTGCACTCCCCTTTGAGATGAAACTCAAACGAAGCTGGGCCTGTGACTCCCTGCTCAGGTTTCTCATGGGGGGACACCCCGCTCCACAGATGGGGGCTCTGTGGCTAGGGTAGCTGACTCACGTTCCCCTAGAGAGACCCAGCCCTGCACGTGGTCCACAGAGGACTGGGGCAGCCCTGCACCAAAGCCCTGAGCTGTGTGTAGTCCCAGGGTGCCAGACAGGTGGCACTGCTCTGTACCGGGCTGGCCAGACCCTCCTGGACACCTCCCTGACCATGGAGCCACACTCAGTAGAAAACATGCTCTCATTACAGGAGCCACCAGTAACTGAGCTTAGAGACAACATGACTCAGGGCCCGGGCTTGCCAAAATCTGAGGGGCTGTCATCAGCACTTGATTCCTTTAGTGTGGCTTCTCAGGGCAGACCAGGAGCCAGCCAGGTCACTGCAGGGAGCTATCTCAGGAGGACCCTTTAAGAGAGGGCTTTTCTAGTTAGGACATCTGACAGACAAGTGGGCTGGCATGTGAGGAAGTGAGTTCCCTGCCCCTGGAGGCATTCAAAAAGAGGCCATCAGGGCGGCTGCCAAGGGGGTGGATTCTGGCCTTTGGTGAACACGTGGAGCCTTTCTCAGCCGGCCCTGAGGGACCTGGGACAGGATTTGCTCAGCACCCCCTACACACGCATGAACACACGTGCATACGCTTACAATCTGATCAGAGGAGAGGCGAAGGGACTTCTTGTAGGCAGGAGTGTAGGCTGGCGTTGAGGGTGGTGGGGAGGGGGCCTCAAGGATCACAGGGCTGTCTGGGCTGTCGTCATCGCTGCTCAGGACTTCGGTCTTCTCCCTGTGGGCGGCGCTGGCTCTCAGGCCACCGTCCCCAGCCCAAGGTCCTTCACTCCCAGTGGCTGCTCACCTCGGCCCAGGCCATGGGGGCCTGTCCCTGTCACTCCAGAGGCTGCCCAGGGTATCTGCGACCCCTCCCTCTAGGTGCCACCCACATAGGGTGGTGGCAGACACAGGGGTGCTGGCTGGCAGTCTCCACTCAGCCAGGTGACAGCAGAGGGGGCGGAGGCCCAGGGCAGCCAGCCCTCAGTGCCTGCCTTGGAGATGTTCACCTGAAAGCGCACCTCGGGCCTTCCTCTCGATGCCATCCTTGGTCACCCTCCCCCCAGCCTTGTGTGTCTGGCTCACTTCACAGGTGAAAAAAGGAAATCAAGTCAGCACCCCCTGTGGGCTGGGGGAGAGAGGCCCCCTCCCCCTTAACAGGCAGCCCCTAGTCTGGGCCAGGTGTCTGAGCGCCTGTTCCAGCTCTGCCATCTCCTGGCTGTGGGACATTTGGTGTGTCTCTAGGTCTCAGTTCTCCCTCTGTGAAATGGGGGCATTTCTCAGGAAAAAAAAGGAGTGTGTGTAGAAGCAATTGGGGAGTGACCAAGAACCATGGTTGGGGACAGGGTGCTGGCTCCACCCTGTCCCCAGGGCAGCTTCCCCAGCCAGGGGTCCCACTCACCCCTGCTGCTCCCTGGTGGTGGTTTTCTCCCTCTGGGCACCGCGCTGTGGAAAGAACATCCATCAATCCAACGCTGCTCCTGCCCTGCGCTGGCCCTGCCCTGCCACCACGACCACCCACCTCCTCAGCCGGGAAGTCCCTGCGTCGCCAGGAAAACCACCATCGCCCACCCTTCCGGGGCATCTTCTCCTTCTCCAGCTTGTCCACGGTGCTCTGTGGGCGGGTGAAGACCATGGCGTTTTTTCCTGCACCACACAAACCTCCTACCTGAATTGCCCTTGGGGCCCCCATGAGCCCTGAGTCTGGGCCCACCCTAGAGCAAGGTGCTGTCAACATCTGGAGGCCGAGGAAGCACACTCGCCTGGGACTCCACGCAGTGACTCATGCAGCTGTGCATGAGAGACCAAGGGCCGTTCCTGCCCGTAGGCCCCACCCCAGCCCTGCCCCCTACCTCCAGCCTAGCCTCAGCCTGGCCTCCAAATCTTGTGGGTCAGGCCCCTGCTAGACTAGCAGAAGGTAGTGCCTTGGAAGTGTGGAGAGATCTGGTGCTCCCTGCATGATGCTACCAAGTGGCAGCAGGAAGAGCAGTCTGTAGCCAGTCCTCCCCTTAACCTCCAGGACCGGTACAGGCAACCCTCTTGGGTCAGTGATCCTGTCCCTTGGACAGCCTCCCTCTCTGTATGTCACCATCACTGTCTGGTTGGGGCAACATGGCCTTGGGAAGAATGCTGATTTCATCTATGCTAGATGGCCCCAGGGAGAGCCCAAGCCAAGGCCCACCTGGGAGACACCAGCATCCTGTAGACACAGAAGGGAGAACCCAAGTCAGGAGGACCTGGGCCCAGGGTGGACACGCCAGGGAGCCCACTTGAGCTGGGAACAGGCTGGTGAGGGGAGAGAGGTCTCGGCGGGGGCCTCACGTGGTGGGTCATTCTGGGTAAGGTAAGGCAAACCAAGCAGGGGGGTGACCCAGTGGTTTCTAACTGTTACCTTGGGCAAGTTTTTCTGAAAGGCTTGCAGGGAGAGGATCATGGGAGCGGCCACAGCCCAGTTATAATACCTGGGAAGACAGAATAAGGCGTCAGGGCTGCAGCAGCCACAGGGTCACGGAGCATGGGATGTCCCTCGGGCCAGCAGCCCCAGCCCCGGGACGTACTTCCCGTTGATTTTCACCACTAGGTTCGGGTCTTCCAGGAGACTGGGGTTTTTGGTGAGGTCCTGGTAGGAGACGATGTGCTGGTTGAACTTCTCTGGGCAGAGAAGCAGAGAGTGAAGGGTGAGGCTGACACAGCCCACGTGACCTGCTGCCCCAGCTCCTCAGGGCCCTCACACTCTGCCACTCGCCTCCTGCTGGCCCAGCAGGGCTCCTCCCTACCTGTGGCTTTGCACCTGTTCCCACCCCAGGATTCACGGATGAGTCACAACTTGGTGTCAAGCTTTTGCTTCACGCGGAGTTGGGAATGCCCAGCCCCTCCTGCCGGCAGAGTGTGGGCTCCACGGGGCACAGAACCATAGGGAAGCCCCACACCTCCACAGCCCCACCCTCAGGGGTCTTCACCCTCTGCAGCCCCTGGGCTCTGCACCAGTCCTCGGAAGGGCTCGGGCCATGGTCCAACGTACCCAGGGAGATGTCCCGGCTGTCGGCCAGTCCACCACAGAGGGACAGTGCTATGGTGTCCAGTGTGTCCAGAGGGGGTTCTGGCACGTGTTCAGGGTTGGGGTCCCCCAGGGGCTTCTGGGTGCTGGGTTCACTCCACCTTCTGGCCCCCAGCCCACAGTCACTGGGGACAAAGGAGCCAACAGTGACACAAACACAAGGAGGGTGGGAGGTGGGTCCCCCTCCTCCCAGGCCCTTGATAGTGGACCCTTGGCCCCACAGGCCCCGACCCAAAACGCTCTGGCACCCAGAACTCAGGCACCTCTGGGGGAAGTAAAGTGCGGCATTCTCAGAGTCCAGGGAGGGCAAGTCGTCCAGGTAGATGTCACTGGGGCCCAGGTGCTGGCTTCTCTTCAGGGAGCCTGAGGGGGAGGAGGGGACACCTATAGAGAGACCTAACACATGCTGGGCAGTGTGGGCAGTAGATGGCCCTGCCTTTGAATGCCTAAGTTCACAGTAGAACTTTCTGTGACAGTAGAAATGTTCTATGTCTCCACTGTCCAACACTGGTACTGGTGACTGGTAGCTGCCAGTCACAAGTGGCTATGAGCACACGTAAAATGTGATCAGTGTGATGGGGAAACAGTATTTTACATTTTGTTTAATTTCAGTTATTAATAATTTCATTTTAAATGGCCACATACAGCCAGTGGCTACCAGATGGACAGCGCGGGCACAGTGCTTGTGAGCTGGAAGGACCCAGCTCTACTCGTCTCTGCAGCTTCCTGTCCCGAACCTCCCCCACTCCTCGCTCAAGACACACGCCAGCTGCCCTCAGTGTCACCTCTCCCCCACCTGCAGCGCAGGCACATGCTGATCCCTTGGCCTAGAATCCTCTTTCCCTGCTCCTTACGTGGCTGGGTCATTATTGTCCATGTCTCAGAGGACTTCCCTGACCATGCGATTTAAGCAGCCCCCGTCCCAACCTGTGGCCTGTCCCAAATTGCCTGTGGCGTGTCCCTCCCATTCGTGCGTGCATCATCAGTCCCCCAACCAGACTGTGAGCCCCAAGAGGGCTGGTGCCAAGCACAGTGCCTGGCATACAGTAGGTGCCCAAGATGTACCTAAAATCCCAGAGCCCACCCAGGGGATAAGGTGAGGCCAGGGAAGCAATGGGAGGGGTCCAACTATCACGTACCTGGGCCCCTGGAGGCCCCCTCTGGCTTCCTGCTGGGAACTGGGCCCTCCAGGGTGGCCCAGCTCCATGATTTGGAGGCAGGAGGGCCGTCTGCATCCCTGCAGCTCTGAGTCTTGGCTTCTTCGTTCTCTGGGGTGTGGAGAGGGGGACCCACCAGAGCAGGATCCTCTGTGTCAGACTGAAGCAGGTCAGCGCCAGTCCCTGTTACCAGGACTCGGTGTCCAGAAGGGTCCGTGCCAACCACAGAGGTGGAGGGTGTGCTGGGTCCTCCCCGACGAGGAGAGGTTCCCCCCACGCTGCCTTCAGGGACCATCGAGGACTCGGGCTGCTCAGCTTTGGCCACCTTCAGTCAAACAAACAGGTAAAGACGTGGGCCAGTGCGGGGCCTGCCTTCCACACCCACAGAGCCTCCTCAGGAGAGGCGCCCGAGTCTCAGTCACTCCAATCCTGACCCGCAGGGGTCGTGGAGCCCTTAAAAGGCAGGGACTGGGGTTGACACGGAGGAACTCACCTTGGGCAGCCTCCCCCAGGCCCACTGCATGTGGGACTCCGCTTTCAGGGGACTGGGCTCCGGGGTCCGCAGCTCCAGCTCCGAGTCGCTCTTAGGGGATGTCAGCTCACCTGCAGAGAGGCTGCAGGAAACAGAACTCAGAGGCCCCAAGCCAGCCTGCCACCTCCTGCCGCCCACCCGAGCCTGGGAGAAAAATATTTGCAACTCATATTTATGCCCGTGTTGAATACAGAATATAAAAAGACTACGTAAAGGTATCAAGAATATATGAATATATAAAGAACTCATAGAAATCCACAATAGGAAAGCAATCCAGTTTAAAAAAAAGGAAGGGTGAGGTTGTGACTGCTTAACGGGCACAGGGTTTCCATTTGGGGGAATGGAATGTTCTGGAACTAGATAATAGTGCTGATTGCTCAACATCATGAATGTACTTATTGCCACTGAATTGTACACTTTGAAATGGTTGAACTGGTAGATTTATGCTCTATGTATTTTACCACAATAGAAAAAATGGGCAAAATACCCGAACACTTTACAAAGGATAGACACAAATGCCTGGTCGACACACTGGATGTGATCTGTGTCATTAGTCATCAGAAAACGTAGATTGAAACCACTCTGAGACCTTGATCTGGGCCTGCAGGCCACCTGGACTCTCACCTGGCCTCGGGGGAGCAGTCACCATCGGAGTAGGGGTAGATGTCTTTGGGCTGTGGTGGGGACTCCCCTTCCAACTGGACACTGTTGAGGGGCCACAGGGAAATGGTCACTGATGGGGCAGAACACCCCAGGCAGGGCACAGGAGCCTAGATGTCAGGGGCTTGGGGAGGTGAAACAATGAAAGTACAGAGAGGTCAAGGCCCTTGCCCAAAGTCACACAGCATCAGCAGAGGAAACAGTGCTTGAACCCCAGGTAGGTGTCCCCACACCCTCAACACCCTCCTGGTCCCCACACACCCTGGGGACTCTGGCCTTGGCTTCTCCAGCAGGGACAGCTCGCTCTCAGGGCCTGTCTCCAGTTCCTCTGAACTAGAATCAGTTGCCACCGCATCCTCCTTCCGCCTGGGTTTCCTCCTCCGACGCCTCTTCCTCCGCCCCGTGGAGGCCGTGCCCACGATGACGGGGCCCTCAGGCTTGCTGGCTGTGCCCTGCTGGGAGTCCGAGGGGAAGCCCGACAGGCCCCCCCACGGGATGGGGGAGGTGCACAGGCGGGGAGGCACGTGTTCCTGTGGAGCAGACCAGGGCCCCGGAGTGCGCTCATTTGGGGTCAGGGACACAGGCGTGGAGGTCGGACAGAGGTGCGGCAGCATGGCCCTGCAGCTGCTGCTGAGCCCAGAGCTCCCCAACAGAGACAAAGCGGCCCCAATCCCAGGGAACGACCCACCACCCCACAGGCCAGGCAGACACCTTGATGTCAGCCTCTCATCTCTGCTAAGACTCAGCCAGATGTCACCTCCTCCAAGAAGGTGCCTCGACTATCCCTCACCCAAGCTCCCACCTCCTTCACTGCAATAACCAAGTAGTTCCATCATCCATTGTTTATGTGTCTGTCTCCCAGACAGCTCTGGAACTTGCTTAGAAGTCAGGGGTTGCCCCTCATCTAAGGCTGCTGCACAGTGTCTGGTGTATAGTAGGTGCTCAATTCAAGTTCGCCAAGTTCAAATAGTTGCAGCTCCTCTGTTGGTATGTGTTGGGCCCTCCCTCTCCTCACCCCCATTCATGCTTCTAGGTTCCAGCTGCAGGAGCCGGCGCCAGACCCTGGACAAGCCAGACCTCACGCTTCCCGGCCCTTCTTTGGTGCCTTCCTCTCCCCGCTGCCCTGCCTGGGAAGGGCTCCTTTCCAGCCCACAGGGGCCCAGCTCAGGTCTCCCCTCTGAGACCTTCCCCAGCTTCCCGGGAAGTGGAGTCAGCCTGCACCCTGGCTCCTTCCTCGCAAGTGCCAGAGGCCAGCCCCAACTCACCCCTGCATCAGACTCTGCTGATGGGGCAGGGACAGGGCTGAACCCCAAGGCCCCACCCGGAGGAGGCACCAGGGAAGAGGCAGGGCAGGTGCTGGCGAGGAGGGTGGCACTCACCTCATCGCTCTCCAGCTCCTGGACAAAGAAGGCCTCCCCACTGTCCCCCAGCTTCATGTGCAAGTCCACAGGCTCCCCATTGATCTCGATGTCCACCTGCAATGGGGACTGGTGGGGCAGGGGTCGCATGGTCCCCACCATGGGCCCTCATGCCCAGAGGCTTCAGCCCACTGGCCTTCCTGCTGCCCGAGTGCTGCCCCCAGATTGTTGACAATGGTGAGAATTACCGTTTACTGGGCACTTCGTAGTGCTGTATGTAGATGATCTCATTTGATCTCCACGACAGTCCCTTACAGTAGCCCCCATCATGATCCCCACTTTACAGATGAGGAAACTGAGGCTTAGGGTTTAAGTTATTTGCAAGGAAGTGGCCTCGGAGCAAGTGAGTCTCTGAACCCACAAAGTCTGAGTCTACAACAAACCAAGCTCTTAACCCCTCAGGTGTACTGTCTCCCACAGATCACACTTTCCTATTAGGATTCCGGAAAGTTCAGTCGCCTCAACATGAAGGGGACTTGGAGCCACCAAACCTGCATGTACACACCAGACCTCGGTGCTAAAAACATCTGTCACGTTCGCCTGAGCCCAGTGAAGACGGTACGGATCTACTAAGGGAGGGAACCTGACCTCTGAGTGTCACCCATGTATCTGGGCCTGGGACAGCATCACCAGGTCCTGTTTACTTCTCCCACCACCATCCCTAGGCAGGGGAGATCGTATCCATTGGTACTGGGCTCAGAGACTTGCCGTGATTTACCAAGAACACACAGGAAAGGTCTCTGAGCTGGGGCCAGGTCTGATGGTCCCAGCGCTGGGGTCTGCTCCCCTGGGCTGTTTCCATGGGGAACTGGGACCGCTCCTGAACCAAAATCCCCAAACCAGCCCCAAACCTTCAGAGAAAATATAGATGAAAGGAAGCCTGTCCGGAGGACAGATCCGCACCAGAGGGAGGCCCTGGGTCCTCTCCTGGGATTGCAGTGGCTCCCCGGGCTTAAAAGGCCCACCCTGCAGTGGCCACCTGGGCCGGCCGGAGCACTCACCACCTTCTCCCGAGACCGCAGCACGCCCAGCTTGCCGAAGCGCACGTGGAAGGGCGAGCACCGGAACGAGCCGTCCGCCTGCCGCACCACCAGCACGTCGATGCCGCCGCTCAGCGTGGCCGGGTTCAGGCCGCGGTACAGATCCTTCACCGTCCCGAACACGGTCTCCGCCAGCTGCCCCACGTAGTTCATGGCTGGTGCTGGCGGAGACAGGCAGCGCTGTGGGCACAGGCCCGGCCCAGCTCCCTCCGTGGGGAGGCGCCTGCGGCTGATCGCCCAGATCCCAGCCTTACGTTTGCGTCACGCCTCGGACGCGCCCGCCGACCTGCCTCGGGACCCTTGGGCAGCCACCTCCCTTCTCCGAGGGCCGATCTCCACATCTGTGAAATAAGGGCACGGGGTGAGACGACACTCTAAATGCCATGACTAACGATAATGACTAGGATGCTCAGCGGCACAGCTCATTTCATCTGCACAACCAACCCGCGGGGCTGGCTGAGCGGGTGTCATTATTCCTGTTGACAGGTGAGCCAGAGGGGTGGGGTGACTTGCCCAGGGTCTCTCGACTGTTAAGGACAAGACCTGGAATTTGAACCCAGGTCTGCGTGGCTCACACCCAGAACTCTTGGTGTGAACCACTGGGATGGCCCAACTGTGGAAACAAGACGGGGTGGCCAAGGGGGTTAGGCAGGGCCCAGCAGCCCTAACCGGTGATCTTCTCTCCCCAGTAAGTGGGGAGGAAGGGGTCTCTGTTTTTCCATCTGAGAGATAGGTTCAGCTGCTTTGCTGCCTCCTGGTTTTAGGAGTTGCAAGGGGCCTTGATGGGCCATTGTGGCTGATTTATGGGGGGCCAGGGGTGGGAGAACCCTAGGGACCTAAAGCTCTGTTCAGCCCTATTCCTGGGTCAGACGCCAGAGGTAAGGCATCCCCTACAGCTGGGGGCTTAAGGCCCCAAACCCCAACTTCCTTCCCAGTGTCTCTGCTGGGAAGCCTGTCGGTGTCTCAGAGCCTGATCTCAGAGTCTCCAGCCATAGTTCTCGGCCCCAGCTTCAGCCCTGACCCCCACTCCTCAGAGGCCTTGGGATGGTCCCCTGAAACTGCTCCTTCCCCCAGACAAACTGGTCCCTCCAGCTGTCCCACACCGGGCAGGGCTGAGTGAGCCAGAAGCAGGAGGCTATGGCAGCCTCAGGCAAAGGCCAGGGCTGTAATGAGAGCTGCTTCCAAGCTGGCACGGTGCCTGCCCCGCCAGCTTCAGCTCGTCACCCCTGCCGGCCTGGCCAGTGGCCTGCTGTCCCTCTGGCTGCCAGACCTCGACCATCTGACCTCCACAGGGCACTTGCCTCTCTCAGACCCTGGAGGACAGCCTGCCACGCAGGACCACCCCTCAAATAAGCTAAGTGACTCATCCAAGGTTAAGTGACTTATTAAGCTCTATTAAGCTGACAGGCCAAAGATGGGGTGTAGGGAGGGGATAGAGGGAATGACGACTGAAAGCCAGATCTCCTGACTCCATGGTCCCCAAACCACCCCCCAGTTGTCTGCAGAGAGGGCACTGCACACCCTGTAATGCCTTGCACTCAAAATGCAGTTCATAGACCATGCTCAGCATCACCTGGGAGGTTGTTATTCTAGAGAAACTTGAGCCCAACTCAGCCCTACTGAATCAGCACCTGTATTTTAACAGGATCCCTTCATGTTCCCAGTCCACAGCCTACTCTTGGAAGAGCCTAAATGACAAGACCCCCTCCCCCCGCACCCCCATCTGGCATTTCTCAATAATGCCTGTATCCTGCCCATCCTGGGACACCCTAGAATGAAGCAGCGGATTCTTTCAGTCTGTGTCAGAGCGTCACAAACATAAGGCATGATTAGAATTGCTGCAGTCTAAAATATCAACTAGGTCTCTGGAAAAAAAAAAAAATTGGAAGTGGAAATGGACCCCTTACATGTCACTCAAATTCAACAAACAGTTTATCTGCAAGGCGTCTACCACATGCTAGGCGAACATTTCCACTTTGGTTTCACACCACCTAACGCCAAACAGACTGACAACAGACGCTTGGTGGGCAGGGCTCTAGACCCCTGTTCCCAGGAAAACAACAGAGGACTCCAGAAGCTTCCAAGAATAAAGAAGCAAGCATGGGAGGGGCAGAGCAGGGGTGGTGGCAAAGGTCTGCCCGGCGGGAGGAGTGGGGGAGGAGGGCGACAGGCTCAGCGCACTCTGGTGCAGTTTCTCAACTTTGTCATTATTGCCATTTAGGGCCACATAATTCTTTGTCGTAGGGGCTGTGCACTGTAGGACATTTAGCAGCACCCCTGGCCTCTGCCTATTAGACACACATAGCACCCACAGCACCCCCTCCACCCCAGGATGTGACAACCAAATTGTCTCCAGACATTGTTAAATGTCTCCTGGTGGACAAAACTGCCCCCACTTGAGGATCACTGATCTAACAGAAAGAAGTAAATGGCAGAGATGGCAGCCAGGGTCCCCCTGGGATCCAACCTGGAGTATTCTCAGACAAGTAACTTGCTGGCCTCAGTTTCCTCTTCTATGAAACAAGGCCTCAATTTTCCAGACCTATCTCAGCTCTAATATCATGGAGTCTAGAATTCTTTCCTCTCCCTGTCCCCCGCCCCACTCCACCAGTGGATGCCCCCCACATCTGACTGCTCAGCATTTTGGAGGCCTCCTGTGAGGCTGGCCTTATGCTCCTCCCCTCTGTCTGCACCCCTCCCTGAGGGCACCTTCTTTTCCCAGGACCCAGCTCTGCCTCCTTGGTCTTCTCCAGAGGAGAGCTCTGCTTAGCTCCTCTATGTCACCCTCCACCCCCCAAACTAACATGTCTCAAATCAACCACTTCATCTTCCCCCCAAGGCACTGAATACCTCTCAGGACCCATGAGTACCCCTCCGTCCCAAGCCCTCTGAATCCTCTCCCCCGATTTCCTGCTCATATGTCCCCTGCTTTCTCCTGCTGTCCTAGGTCACAGTTTTATCACCAGATGCCCAGATCATGGGTGGCCACAGGACATTATGGGAAGGGGTGCCAGACAGTCGAGGTTCTGATCCCTGTTCTGCCACTTACTAGCTGTGATCCTGGGTGAGTCACTTTATTGCTCTGAGCCTCAGTTTCAGCCTCTGAAATGGGGATAACATCAGGTGTGAGCAATGAGATAATTTTCATGAAGCACCAGAATGCAATAAGTGCCCATACGCGTCACCTATCAGCAGCGGCATATTTTTTGGCATCATGACAGCCCCACTTACCCAGGCTGGTCCTGAGAACACTACAGATCAGGCTCCGATGCACTGCACCTGCCTGCAGTTCAGAGTTTAGACTTCTGAACTTGACATTCAAGGCCCTGCACAATGGTAGTCTTGCTATTTGCAAAATGAGCAGGTGGGTTCCAAGGAGGCCTCAAGGGGTGCCTTGGCCAAGCCTCAGACCCCACTCTGGGGACATCCACAGGCCTTCTTCCAGACTAACCCACAACTCCACCCAGGGATGCCAGAACAAGCTGCCCTGGGTCTGAGCTCTCAGCCCTCCTAGGTTCCCAGATTTGGGTGGAGGAAGGGTGTGGCTCTCCACCTAGCACCAGATGGCCGGGGAGGGTAAGCGCTCCTGCTGTCCTGGTGGAGAGAAAGCGCCACCCCAGCCCTCCTGCAGCCACAGCATCTGACCTGTCCAGTCTCAGGGCAGGCAGGGCAAGGGTCAGACAATGTTTTGCAACTGAGGACACTTGGTACTAGGGTGTCCTCCCCAAGGTCACACAGGCAGCCTAGGGAAAAGCTGGGCTGGCCCCCCCGCGAGGTTTAGGCTTCTTCTCTCTGGATTCCACGTTCTGGGTGTCCAGGCAGCCGCTTGGCTGGGGAGAAGGATGAAGTCAGGCCGGCCCTTCCACCCCTGCGTTCCCATCTGATGGCTAGAGGTGGACTCAGGCCCTCCGGCAGGAAGGAATGTCGGATGGCAGGGCGGGAGGGAGAGGGACGTCTCTTTCCCGGCCCGGTTGGGCCCTACCTGGGGAGCTGCCCACTGGACCTCCTGGACTCGGGGCCGCCGCCTCCACCTGTGTGCAACAGGCTCAACAGGTAAGTGTCCTCGGCCCGCACTCAATTGGCGCTTCCGGCTTCTCTAGGACGTGGTGAGATCCCGGCTCCACCCCTTCCACGATCCCTGTGCACTCTCCGCAGGCCCCAATCCGCCCTGGCTCCACCCCCCCAAGAGCCGCCGGGTCCCACGCACAGGGCGCCCTTTCACCTGTAGAGGCTGGGGCGGGGCCAGACCTCAGGCTCCGCCCCAGAGCCGCTAGATGGAATGTCCCTGTGGCCGGCCACCTGCCCCACCTCCAGGAGCGGCGAAGCAGGGACTTTGGAATTGGGCCAACTTCAGTCCTCCAGGATTTGCTTCCAGCTCGCTGTGTGACCTTGGGCAAGTTCTGTCCCAAATCTGAGTCCGTTTCCTGCTTTGTCAAGAGGGAGAGTCACCTTGCAGGTTTTCGAAATTACGTGAAATGACTTTATGAGGTGCCTGGGGCCCACATAGCTTTCCCTGCCTCCCTGCCTCCAAGACTTGGCAGGTCCTTCGTGTCATATGTTCTCAGAGCCCACAGTTGTCCTTTCGTATTTGCTTGAATGACTATTTGATTACCATCTGCCTCTTCATTTGAATTTGAACTCCGTGAGAGTAGGTCATGTTCGTTCTCACACGAACATGCTCAGTACAGCGCCTGACATACAGCAGGCGCTCAATAGATGCGGGTTCCTTCATTCTATCCACCCGACGCACCGATCGAGCGGCAGCAGGCTCAATCCCGCCACTGGCCAGCAGAGGGCAGGCGGCGACCAGTCTTCGCACCCAGCCGCGCTCCCTCTCCGCCTGCGGCGCCGCGGGCGGGGGACAGGTGAGCCCAGGTGTGTGCGCGAGACTGGAAGGTGAGCCATGTGATGCGGGCGAGGCCCGGCCCAGGGAATGGCTTTTCCCTTTGGATCCGTGGTGTGCAGCCTTTCCTGGATCAAAGACCTCTCCAACAAGCTGTGAGTGTGTCTGGCATCTGCAAAGGTGCCCTGGGAAGAGCCGGGCTTAGGAAGTACAGGGCGGTGGGGAATGAGAGGTAGCAGCCAGTAGCGCCATTATTCTGTGACCCAGGGTGACAGAACCTGTTGGGAAGTGACTGGCCTCAGCTCTCACTTTAGCAATAGTCATTTGGCATGAATATTAGTGCTGAACCGAAGCAGTGTCTGGCTGCTGTCTCAGCAGAACCTCTTGGCAGCGGGGCTAGCTCAAGGTGGTCAAGGGGGCAGCACCGCCCCACAAACATGTCGGTGGCAGAATTGTATGAAATAGAACATCGTATATAAATAACATCAGGAAATCCCTCGAGGGAGTCTGAGAAGGAAGGAAGGAGAGGTCACAGGTTGGGACAACAGATGCCAAAGTCCATTTACCTCTTTGGGCCTCAGTGTCTTCTGCAAATGGTGATAAAAGCTACCTGGCAGGATTTTACTGTGAGGATTTACAGGATAAACTAAATCAGTGGTTTCCAACCTTGGATGTACGTTGGCATCACTGTGCCCTGGACAAATACTGATGCCCAGGGTACTGCGAGTTTAAAAACCTTTCCAGGTGGTTGTAATGTACAGGCAAGGCTGAGAACCACTGAGCTAAATGAAATGCCGAGCACAGCACAGGGCGCGAGCAGTAGGCTTTCAGTAATGTTTATCACACATTTTTAAAGATGGAGCACAAATTGTTTTCATTATTTCTTGTTAGAGCCAAAAAGAAAAAAAGTTGATATAAAGGTTGTTGCAGAAATTGGATTTCTGACAGGCTTAATTCCCAAGCTATGAATCATCCAGGATTTGGTGATTATGGGGGAGGGTGTTGGGCAGGGAGAAAGGCACCCTTTGATAGTACGACTTGTCCACAGGGACAGTCCCTCTAACCCCAGGTTTACATCCCCATCTCCAAGGTGTCCTTTGACGGTGCAAACAGCGTGGGTGCTTATGGTTGCCCATTTCGGGGGTTAAGGGTGGTGGCCATCTTTTCGCCCACCCAGTGAGTCTATCCAAGATAGATGGGGATGTAAACCATCTATCTTGGATAGACTCACTGGGTGGGCCTTTATCCCCGTAGCTGTTTTTTTCTTGATTAATCCAAGAGTGCAGGTGGCACTCCCTTCTTTATGGGATTTGGTAGCCTATGTGCTTTGCTAATTCACAGATCCAGTGGTTATTTACTGTGCCCCACTACTTTCTTGCTGGGTGAACCTGGCATGAGGTAGGAGAGCCAGCTCACCTGGGCTTGCCACTGTGATCACTTGTCATGAGCAGCAAGACTGGCTTCCAGGAGTGGCTCTTCCACCATTCCTGGTGGCCCTGTGGAAGGTGGGAAGGGAGGCAGTGGACCCTGGGGCTGGCTCCCCACAGCATGCGGGGTTGAGGGTGTGGGGGCTGGCAACTGGTGTCTGGCTAGGATTGCCAGATTTAGCAAATAAAAATCAAGGACACTCAGTTAAATTTGAATTTCAGATACATAACAAATGTTTTTTGGTATAAGTATGTCCCATGCAATATTTGGGACTATAAAACTATTCCTTATTTATCTCAAATTCAAATTTAACTTGGTGTTCTTTATTTTTATTTGCTAAATCTGACAAGCCTATATCTGGCCAAACAGCTAAGTCTCCAGCACGTGGAACTTGCTGCTGGCAAAGGTCTCCTGCCCAGTGTTGCCACACTCACTGCCACCTGTCACTGCCTAGCTCCAGAACTGTGTGTGGCTCCCAGTTGCTTCACAGTGCAAGTGGGACTCTCTGGCTGCTGTGCTGGGCCTTGGCTCTTCCGTCTGCTCAGCTGAACTGCTTGGGCCCTTTCCCACCTCTGCTCCAGTTCATGTTTTTCCTGCCTAGCACGGCTCTGGCCAAGTCCCAGGAGGAATCACTAACACTTATTGAGCACCTACAGGGTGCCGGCACCATGCTGAGCTCTTTGATTGCATTGTCATGTTGGATTCTCACAAAACCCAGGATGGTGAGGACAGTAGCTATCCCATTTTGCCAGTGAAGAAACTGTTGCTCACAGTGATTCTTTTTTTTTGATAAGATTTTTTTTTATTAACATGTAACATATTTAATGAAAAAATAATATCCACTCTGTCTCTCTCCTCCATTGCAAGGGGAAGAATGGTGAGGAGGGGCTGGCACTGCCCACCCCAAGGCATCCAGATAAGCCCTGCCTCCAGGGCCCCCCCTGCCTCCCTCTGCCCCCGGCTTTCCAACAGGCTCTGACCTCCAGCCAGACGGTTCAAAGTTACAAGTGCTTTAGGCCCTCCCTTGGGCTCCCCCAGGCCAACTCCATGTGCAGAATTCAGGGGCCACCTGGACAAACCCCTTGCTTTTTTTCATTCTTAGGATCCTTCATTCATGCTAGAAGGAGGATCTGGGGGCAGGGAGTGGAGTCTCTACTGGCCAGGGGAAGGGAGGAAAGGAACAGTGATAGGGGACGGGGCCAAGAAGAGGGATGGTGATGAGGTCCCCTCACTGGAGCCGGTCACTGCAGAATGAATCCTCCACTGTGGGATCAGGCAGCAGGGCACGGGGGTCACTCAGCATGTTTGGCCTTTCCAGGCCCAGTGGCTCCATGTGAAGCTCATCTTCTAGCCCCAGCCCTGGTTCCAACCCAGCTGCTGACACTTTACAGCCAGGCAGTCCGGCCAGGGCTGCTGCAATCACCTTAGAGAAACCTGGAGAGGAGTCTCCTGTGAGGATGATGTTAGGCCCTGAGCCATGGCGGGAACAGTGAGTCAAGTTCTGGTGGTTGAGGGTGTGGGGATCCTGGGGGCCACCCACCGGCCCCTCACCCCCTAAAAATTCAGGTGCTTTGGAAAAGCCAGAGGGATCCAGCGTCAGGCTGGTTGACGGGCTCTCCATGCTGAACTGCTTGAGGTTCCCCCACCTGAAGTCACTCATTGGCCGGTGGTAAGACTTCTGCCCGTGCCCACAGGGCCCAGGTGGACATAGTGTTCCAAATGCGGCTGTCTGCCTGGGGGCTGCCCACCTGAGGGCTGCACTGAGCAGGCCTGAGAGGGCAGCCTGGCTGCTGTAGAGGCTTCGGGGAGGGTGGCTGGGTGGGCAGAACCAGACCGGGGTGGAGGTATAGGGATATGTGGGCAGCTGCTGGTCAGTGGGTAGTTTACTTGTGTCCAGGGGGATGCCCTGAGTGATGGAAGACAAGGTAGGTGACATTGTTGGCAGAAACTGTTTGGGCAGCTGCTGTTGAGACCTTCTGGCATCAGTTGGGCCTGTGGGCAAACTCAGGGGGCTGAGGGGCACAGGGTGGTGGTGGTGGGAGGTCCCAGGGGTAGAAGCTGGATAATGGGGGGCACCCAGAACAGGGGATGAAATGGAGGAAGAGGAGGAGGAGAGGGCAGGGGCACTGAGTGAGGGATGGCCCAGGGAGGTGGTGGGCAGTGCATGGCGGGCCAAGGAGGAGGTGGGCAGTGAGGGATGGCTGTGGGAGCCCTGGAGAGCTGGGTCTGAGGACTGCTCAGGGAAGCCTGGAAGCTGGGATTGCTTAGGGAGGACTACAGGGATGCGCAGCTGAGAGGTGAATGAAGTCCTGGTGCATCATAGCCCGGCCCCAGGCCCAGGCCTCCACTGATGCCCAGGTGGGTCATGGTGTGGGTCAAATTGGAGGTACTGTTCCCCTTCAACCCCCGCTCAGGTTAGGGTGGGCTGTCTCCTCAGGGTCCAGGGAGGTAGGGGAAAGTGCAGGTTGGTGAGGTCAAATAGGGAGTCCCCTGTGTTCATGGCAGTTGGGAGGACAGGCACATTGGCAGGCTAGCTGGTCGGGAGGTGGAAAGATGTTAATTCCAGGGACTTCACAGGACCAAGGTCTGGAGGAAGATGAGGACAGCTTCTTCACATCCCACGGCTTCAGCAAACGCTTGTCATCTAGCAAGTTCTCAACAGCAGGGACTTTGGAGTCCATTTCACCATCTAGAAAACCCCGACGTCTGGCCCCGGGCAGGATGCTGGGAGGTGTGGGGACTGGATAAGTTTCCTGGGGTTCATCACGCTTGTTGTGTTAAGAGCAGATAGTAGAAACAACTGCCCCTTCTCTGCGGGAAATTGCCCCAGGGCATCGTCCTTCACCAGCTGGACTCCGGGGGAGGAGATAAGTAGACTGGACTATAGGGAGAGCTGTCAACGTGGCGGAGTATCGGAGTATCGGTGGAGTGGGGACACCATTCTGCGGGTGTCTAGCCACATCCGTTGCAGCAGCCATGGTGCCGAGCGATGAATCCGAAGGTGAGCGGAGAGGTCTCTGGAGCTCGGCCAGGCTACAGCCGATTCGGTTGACACCGAGCAGAGAACCACCGTAATGGAAGCTCCTTGTGTTCGCCAGCCGTAGTTTTTGGGCCTGTAACCGGGTGGAGCTGAGTCCGTCATCACCTCCTCCAAGGCCGCGGTCTCCTCGGCCTGACGCTGCTTCTGCAGCGCGATCTTCTCTCTGAACTTGCGCGGATTGGAAGCTGAGGTCGTGGCGGAGCCAGGCCCGTTCGCCCCCGACGCGTCAGCTGCCCCTCGCCCCTCGCCCCTCGCCCCTCGCCCCTCGCCCCTCGCCCCTCGCCCCTCGCCCCTCGCCCCTCGCCCCTCGCCCCTCGCCCCTCGCCCCTCGCCCCTCGCCCCTCGCCCCTCGCCCCTCGCCCCTCGCCCCTCGCCCCTCGCCCCTCGCCCCTCGCCCCTCGCCCCTCGCCCCTCGCCCCTCGCCCCTCGCCCCTCGCCCCTCGCCCCTCGCCCCTCGCCCCTCGCCCCTCGCCCCTCGCCCCTCGCCCCTCGCCCCTCGCCCCTCGCCCCTCGCCCCTCGCCCCTCGCCCCTCGCCCCTCGCCCCTCGCCCCTCGCCCCTCGCCCCTCGCCCCTCGCCCCTCGCCCCTCGCCCCTCGCCCCTCGCCCCTCGCCCCTCGCCCCTCGCCCCTCGCCCCTCGCCCCTCGCCCCTCGCCCCTCGCCCCTCGCCCCTCGCCCCTCGCCCCTCGCCCCTCGCCCCTCGCCCCTCGCCCCTCGCCCCTCGCCCCTCGCCCCTCGCCCCTCGCCCCTCGCCCCTCGCCCCTCGCCCCTCGCCCCTCGCCCCTCGCCCCTCGCCCCTCGCCCCTCGCCCCTCGCCCCTCGCCCCTCGCCCCTCGCCCCTCGCCCCTCGCCCCTCGCCCCTCGCCCCTCGCCCCTCGCCCCTCGCCCCTCGCCCCTCGCCCCTCGCCCCTCGCCCCTCGCCCCTCGCCCCTCGCCCCTCGCCCCTCGCCCCTCGCCCCTCGCCCCTCGCCCCTCGCCCCTCGCCCCTCGCCCCTCGCCCCTCGCCCCTCGCCCCTCGCCCCTCGCCCCTCGCCCCTCGCCCCTCGCCCCTCGCCCCTCGCCCCTCGCCCCTCGCCCCTCGCCCCTCGCCCCTCGCCCCTCGCCCCTCGCCCCTCGCCCCTCGCCCCTCGCCCCTCGCCCCTCGCCCCTCGCCCCTCGCCCCTCGCCCCTCGCCCCTCGCCCCTCGCCCCTCGCCCCTCGCCCCTCGCCCCTCGCCCCTCGCCCCTCGCCCCTCGCCCCTCGCCCCTCGCCCCTCGCCCCTCGCCCCTCGCCCCTCGCCCCTCGCCCCTCGCCCCTCGCCCCTCGCCCCTCGCCCCTCGCCCCTCGCCCCTCGCCCCTCGCCCCTCGCCCCTCGCCCCTCGCCCCTCGCCCCTCGCCCCTCGCCCCTCGCCCCTCGCCCCTCGCCCCTCGCCCCTCGCCCCTCGCCCCTCGCCCCTCGCCCCTCGCCCCTCGCCCCTCGCCCCTCGCCCCTCGCCCCTCGCCCCTCGCCCCTCGCCCCTCGCCCCTCGCCCCTCGCCCCTCGCCCCTCGCCCCTCGCCCCTCGCCCCTCGCCCCTCGCCCCTCGCCCCTCGCCCCTCGCCCCTCGCCCCTCGCCCCTCGCCCCTCGCCCCTCGCCCCTCGCCCCTCGCCCCTCGCCCCTCGCCCCTCGCCCCTCGCCCCTCGCCCCTCGCCCCTCGCCCCTCGCCCCTCGCCCCTCGCCCCTCGCCCCTCGCCCCTCGCCCCTCGCCCCTCGCCCCTCGCCCCTCGCCCCTCGCCCCTCGCCCCTCGCCCCTCGCCCCTCGCCCCTCGCCCCTCGCCCCTCGCCCCTCGCCCCTCGCCCCTCGCCCCTCGCCCCTCGCCCCTCGCCCCTCGCCCCTCGCCCCTCGCCCCTCGCCCCTCGCCCCTCGCCCCTCGCCCCTCGCCCCTCGCCCCTCGCCCCTCGCCCCTCGCCCCTCGCCCCTCGCCCCTCGCCCCTCGCCCCTCGCCCCTCGCCCCTCGCCCCTCGCCCCTCGCCCCTCGCCCCTCGCCCCTCGCCCCTCGCCCCTCGCCCCTCGCCCCTCGCCCCTCGCCCCTCGCCCCTCGCCCCTCGCCCCTCGCCCCTCGCCCCTCGCCCCTCGCCCCTCGCCCCTCGCCCCTCGCCCCTCGCCCCTCGCCCCTCGCCCCTCGCCCCTCGCCCCTCGCCCCTCGCCCCTCGCCCCTCGCCCCTCGCCCCTCGCCCCTCGCCCCTCGCCCCTCGCCCCTCGCCCCTCGCCCCTCGCCCCTCGCCCCTCGCCCCTCGCCCCTCGCCCCTCGCCCCTCGCCCCTCGCCCCTCGCCCCTCGCCCCTCGCCCCTCGCCCCTCGCCCCTCGCCCCTCGCCCCTCGCCCCTCGCCCCTCGCCCCTCGCCCCTCGCCCCTCGCCCCTCGCCCCTCGCCCCTCGCCCCTCGCCCCTCGCCCCTCGCCCCTCGCCCCTCGCCCCTCGCCCCTCGCCCCTCGCCCCTCGCCCCTCGCCCCTCGCCCCTCGCCCCTCGCCCCTCGCCCCTCGCCCCTCGCCCCTCGCCCCTCGCCCCTCGCCCCTCGCCCCTCGCCCCTCGCCCCTCGCCCCTCGCCCCTCGCCCCTCGCCCCTCGCCCCTCGCCCCTCGCCCCTCGCCCCTCGCCCCTCGCCCCTCGCCCCTCGCCCCTCGCCCCTCGCCCCTCGCCCCTCGCCCCTCGCCCCTCGCCCCTCGCCCCTCGCCCCTCGCCCCTCGCCCCTCGCCCCTCGCCCCTCGCCCCTCGCCCCTCGCCCCTCGCCCCTCGCCCCTCGCCCCTCGCCCCTCGCCCCTCGCCCCTCGCCCCTCGCCCCTCGCCCCTCGCCCCTCGCCCCTCGCCCCTCGCCCCTCGCCCCTCGCCCCTCGCCCCTCGCCCCTCGCCCCTCGCCCCTCGCCCCTCGCCCCTCGCCCCTCGCCCCTCGCCCCTCGCCCCTCGCCCCTCGCCCCTCGCCCCTCGCCCCTCGCCCCTCGCCCCTCGCCCCTCGCCCCTCGCCCCTCGCCCCTCGCCCCTCGCCCCTCGCCCCTCGCCCCTCGCCCCTCGCCCCTCGCCCCTCGCCCCTCGCCCCTCGCCCCTCGCCCCTCGCCCCTCGCCCCTCGCCCCTCGCCCCTCGCCCCTCGCCCCTCGCCCCTCGCCCCTCGCCCCTCGCCCCTCGCCCCTCGCCCCTCGCCCCTCGCCCCTCGCCCCTCGCCCCTCGCCCCTCGCCCCTCGCCCCTCGCCCCTCGCCCCTCGCCCCTCGCCCCTCGCCCCTCGCCCCTCGCCCCTCGCCCCTCGCCCCTCGCCCCTCGCCCCTCGCCCCTCGCCCCTCGCCCCTCGCCCCTCGCCCCTCGCCCCTCGCCCCTCGCCCCTCGCCCCTCGCCCCTCGCCCCTCGCCCCTCGCCCCTCGCCCCTCGCCCCTCGCCCCTCGCCCCTCGCCCCTCGCCCCTCGCCCCTCGCCCCTCGCCCCTCGCCCCTCGCCCCTCGCCCCTCGCCCCTCGCCCCTCGCCCCTCGCCCCTCGCCCCTCGCCCCTCGCCCCTCGCCCCTCGCCCCTCGCCCCTCGCCCCTCGCCCCTCGCCCCTCGCCCCTCGCCCCTCGCCCCTCGCCCCTCGCCCCTCGCCCCTCGCCCCTCGCCCCTCGCCCCTCGCCCCTCGCCCCTCGCCCCTCGCCCCTCGCCCCTCGCCCCTCGCCCCTCGCCCCTCGCCCCTCGCCCCTCGCCCCTCGCCCCTCGCCCCTCGCCCCTCGCCCCTCGCCCCTCGCCCCTCGCCCCTCGCCCCTCGCCCCTCGCCCCTCGCCCCTCGCCCCTCGCCCCTCGCCCCTCGCCCCTCGCCCCTCGCCCCTCGCCCCTCGCCCCTCGCCCCTCGCCCCTCGCCCCTCGCCCCTCGCCCCTCGCCCCTCGCCCCTCGCCCCTCGCCCCTCGCCCCTCGCCCCTCGCCCCTCGCCCCTCGCCCCTCGCCCCTCGCCCCTCGCCCCTCTACAAGCCACGGCCGCCTCCAGCCGTAGCCACCCACCGCCGCCTCCCACAGTGATTCTTAAAGTGTGGTCCCCGGACCAGCAGCAGCACCTGGGAACTTGTTAGACATGCAGATTCTCGGGCCCTACCCCAGACCTATTGGATCAGAAACTCTGGAGCTGGGGCCCAGCGATTTGTATTTTAGTAAGTCCTTCCCACCTCCACCCCCACCCCCAGGTGATTCTGCTGCTTGCCCTCGTTTGAGGCCTGCTGCTGTGAGAGATGCAGTGACTTCCGGAAGCTTCCATTCGGGCAGAGGACTGCCAGGCAGGGTGTTTAGGATCTTACTGGGGGCCATCCCTGGACTAGGTATTGGAGGTGCCTCAGCGACCCCACAGTTTTGGGGGCGTGGGTGCGGGAAGGCAAGAACAGAGGGCGGTCAGGCCCTTGCGCTGTTAGTTAGATAATGTGGGGGGGGCAAGCCCGGGGGTCCTTAGCGGGGTGGGAGGGGTCAGAGAAAGCTTGGTAGACAGGAGGCCTGAAAAATAAGTTGGAGTTAGATGAGCATGGATGAGGACGGTGTTCAAGTGTAGGGACTAGTTTGTACGAAGGCCATGCAGAGCCACTTGGGGATAGTTCAGTCTTGCAGGTGGTAAGTGAGGAGAGGTAGGTGGGTGGGTGGCTTTGTGAAGTCCCTAGACTTCAGAGCAAAGGAAGAAGCTTTAATGGGTATCAAGAATAGGAAAAGCCCTCTGGCTTCCAGGTGCAGTGAACACTGCGGAAGACGGGGGATGGGAGGTGAGAAGAGACCCAGGGGGTGCCAGGCTTTCCCTCTCCCTTAGATCCAGGTAGCTTCTGCCCTGCAGGGCGTCTGCAGACTCAACCCCCAATGGCAGTAGCGGGCAGGTGCGCGGTTCCGAGGCCAGAGCCAGTCTGCAAGCCCAGCTCCTCCCCGCGCCGGGGCGGGGGCGGAGCCGGGGAGCAGCCCCGCCCCCGGCCTCGCCCCCGCCTCGGGCCCCGCCCCCTCGGCCTTGGCCGGAGAGATCGCTGCTCTGGGCCTGGGCTGCTTTTGCCCTCCACGTTGCCTTCCGCTGATGATGTGGCCGAGACTGCGCGCAGGCACTGGGGGCCTCTCCTCCCAGCCTTTCGGGGACAGGCCCTGAATGTGCTCAGGGACCCGCAGGCTGGAGGGTAGGAGACTTCCGTTGCCATCCCCGACTCCTGCCAAAGAAGCCTGTGGTGCCTGCCCAGAACTGACCCGCCTGGCCAGGTTGCCGCTGGGCAGTTCCCCACTCCAGCTGTCTTTCCCGGAAAGACGTCAGTTTGCAGAGCCTTTTTGGAATCCGTGCCTAGAGAGGAACACTGAGAGATCATTAACCACTGTATGAACTGGAGCTTTCTGTGTCCTGAAAATCCCTCAGGGCTTACCGCCGTCTCCATGGGCTTGACCCGCAGCGAGGGGCCCTCCTCGTCGGTCTCCTGTTCTTCCTCTTGTTATTTGGGTATACTTTCTGCCTCCACTGCCACCCTCCATCTGGCACGTGGACCATGTCGTCTTATGCTTTGCAACTCAAGGAGGGTCTAGCATGGTGCCCTCCACTTAAATAGGTATTCAAAAATATTGTGTAGAGAAGATCAATTTATGCTGGGCCTTGAACTATATGTGGATGGGGTACATATAGGAAGGGAACTGTTATAGATGGGTACATTTAGGGGAGGAACAGGCAGTCTAAGTGGGTGCAAGTGGTAAATGACAACGTGGATACAGGAGAGAGAAAGTGCATACAAGGAGATAGCCTATCTAGCCTTGAATATAGGGCAAACCGTGGACATTGGGAGTCATCAATAATTATTGAGCAGAAGAGTGATACAATATTGTTAGTCAGTATGCTAGACCCTTTGTATATGACATATGCACTGTCCTGCCCCCATTGCCCTGTCCCCTTTCTGCCTGGACAGTGGCCCCAGAATCCCTGCCTCCTGGTGTTCATGCCTTTATGTAATCCCTTCCACTGGAGTGTGGGTGGGATCTGTGACTTGTTTGTAACCAATAGAATATGGCAAATGTAATGGAATGTCCCTCCTGTGTTTATGTTACGTCGTATAAGACTCAGTCTCACTAGCAGGCTAGCTCCAGGGATTCTCCTTGCTGACTGAAGTAAATAGCCATGCTGAGGAAGCACATGTGGCAAGAAGCTACGGGTGGCTCAGGGCAGCTCAGAGCTTCAGCAGCCTCCAGCTAACAGCCAGCAAGAAGCCAAGGCCCTCAGTCCTATAGCCATAAGGAAATGAATCCTGCCACAACTTGAGTGATCTTGGAAGTGGTTCTTCCCTAGCCGAGCCTCCAGATGAGAATATAGCCCAGCTGACACCTCGAATGCAGCCTTGTAAGTCTTGTAAGCAGAAGATTCAGCTAAACTGTTCAGACTCCTAACTCACAGAAACTGTGAGATAATAAACATATGTTGTTCAAAGCCTCTGAGTTTGTAGTGATTTGTTACCCAGCAGTAGGTAACTAATACACTTTCTAGCTAGGTTAACTCTCCCTTACATAGGCTCTCATAGCATCATGTACCTTTCCATCTTCGTGCTTTATGTGATACTTTATTTACATACACCAAGTGGTCAATATGAGGACACTTTTTGCTCATCACTGTATCCCTAGGGCCTCAAGTAGTGCCTGACACACAGAAGAAAACCCATAAAAAGTATTAGCTGCATGTGTTAATGAATGAATCTTCTTACTTAATCTTTACCACAACCTGGTGAGGTGAGAACCATTGTAATAGACATGGAAAAGGAAACCAATTATTTGCCATACTTAAAAGTATGCTTAAAATTTTGTTATACTTAAAATTTTGGCTATGCACACCACCCATCTTAATTCTTAGCATGACCAAAGGATAATGAAATGATTTGAAAGCAGGATGTAAATTGCATGATTGTATGTATGACATCATTCACGTAGCATTGTATTTTCCAAAGAGCAAAACTATCTTTCCAAAAATACTTCTGGACTCCTCTGGTTTTCCCAAAGGCTTCTCTGATTCGTTACTTAAATCATTGTGAAACTGCTGCCCTATTATCGTCCTTTTCTGACCTAATATTGCCAGATCCTCATCTGTAAATGCTTTGTGAGATTCCAGCTGTTTTCCAGCCTCGCTTTCATGGACTTCCTAAAATTCAGCATCTTCCACAAGATTTGCGGTTTCATTTTGCACTTCACTTGCATTGTACTGTTAGAGGTCAAGGCCATCTGACAGCGGGATCCTGTTAAAACCGAAGTCAGTTCCCATGAAATCGCTGCTCAAGACCCTCCAACGGCTCCTGTTCTCCCACCTCTCTTACCCGCCCCGCTTCTCAGCCCTCCCACGGTGCTCCCCTCGCTGCTCTGCACCGGCCTCGTTCACTGCTCTTGGAACCACGCACAACCCGCACACTGGTGCTTCCCGCACCCGGACGCGCCGGGCTGGCTCCCTCACCAACCTCAACTTTACTTCAATGTCAAATCTACCCTGACCACTCCCAGCTACCTTTCCGTGTTCTAAGCTTCTCCGGCAGCGCGAATCGCTTCCTCGCGTGCCGTGTAATTTACTTTTTGTTGATGTTTGGTGTTTGTCTCCCTCCGCGAGAACGTAGGCCCCGTGAGGACAAGAGGTTTGATTTGTCTTCAGTGATATTTCCAAAGAACAGTGTCTGGCACGTAGTAGGTTTCTAATAAAGGTTCGTGAGTGAACGTCCACATCCTTGATGGTCTTGCCTCTACCTTGAAGTCTCCGTCCCCTGCTGCTGCCTTGGGCCTCTTTCCCAGGATTCTGGACCCTGCCCCAGGTGATGTGACCCTGCCCTGTGTGCCTGATCAGTAAGGACTTCCTAGGGTGAAGGTCGGGTTTTTTTGTGTGTTTTGTTTTTAGGGAGAGAAGGAGGGAAGGAGAGAGAGAGGACAAGGTGCAGGCATTTTGAAATTCCAGCTTTTATTTTTCTTTTAGGGAAGAGAGTTAAAGAGGAAGAAGCAAGGCGAGGGGAGAGGGCAAAGAGAGAACACGGTCTCGGATTTTCCTGGGGTCCCCACCCCGTCAGCTTTCCGAGTGGCTCAGAGGAGCAGCCAGCAGCCAGTGAGACTGTGCGCCCCACATCCTGAGCTGTGTGCCACGTGGCAGGAGCAGTGCCACACTGCTTTGCAGAGTTTGGTGTGTAGGGTATTTTTGTTTTTTACAGTCCGGCTGCCTGTGTAATGACTTCCTTCCCGTGGCCTTGTTCACTGAGGTGTCCCTGGGCGACTAGCTGAGTCACAGCATTCCTTGCAGCTTAAAACACTGGCCCAAGCGCCAGTTTCTTCATGTAGTTGGGACCTTAGCGGGCTGCCAGAGAGCGCCCAGGGAAGACAGTCTGTAGGGCTCCCATCTCTAACCTGCGCCCCTCCCCAAAAACGTGATTTAAAAAGCAAGTAAAAATAGAGAAGAAATTCCATCTGTTAAGTCACTAGGAAATGGCCGCAGCCCTGCCCCAGCCTGAAGAATAATTTGTCAGGGACCATGAAGTCACTTCCAAATTGAAGGAGCTGGGGGAGGGAGGGGGGAGGGAGGAGGGATCCGCATCCATCCTCTCTGTGTCGTTGTAATACGCAGGGTCAGAAACCCAAGTGAAGAGATTGGGAACTCACAGGCCCAGCTGGTGGGAATATAAACTTGCTCAGCCCTTCTGTGAAATAAGCAGGTAGTTCTTACTAAAACTGAGTATGGGTAGGGCTTCTAGTGCAGCAGTCTCATTCCTGGAAATATATTTTGAAGAAAGTTTGCTCAGATCCGTAAGAAGACAAGCAGGAGGGTATTTGTTTGTAGTGTTGTTCACGGCATGGGAGACTGGGGGCAAGGGAATTGAGGGGACGAGTTAGTAAAATGTGAGGATGCATACCGTGGAATTCTACATGGTAGTGAGAACCGATGAATTAGACACACGTACAACAGCATGGATGGAACTTACGGTGTTAAGTGGAAAAACCACTAAAAAAGATTTAAAACGATATTTTTCCAGTTTTATTGGGGTAAAATTAACTATGCATATTTAAAGTGTACAACTTGAGTTTTGACGTGTGTGTCCATGAAACCATTATCACAATCAAGATAATAAATGTATCCATCACCCCTAAAAGTTTGAAGTAGATCTGTATATATTAAAATATGATTAACAGATGTTTAACAGCTACTGTTAAGGAAAAAACAAAAGTTCAACAGTGTATGTACTATAACCCCATATTTATAATTATAAATAATGTTTAGACCCTCTGAAAAAATCTGAAGGAACATATACCAAACTTAATTATGTTTATTGTTGGAAATCTTTCCAAAGCCACATGACCTTATTTTGCTAATGTGCCTTGCACCTCAGAAATTGTGCCTATTGTATCATATCGTGGTCTCCAGGGTCTGATGAAGGTTTAGCACACAACAAATGGGACATTATGGCCCCTTAATTTTGAGTGACTTGATTAAAAATCACTGAAGTTACCACAATGGGCTCCAGCAGAAGGGTGCCTGCCTCTGCTATTCACCGTCCCCACAACAGAGAGCTATGTCAGCCACCTCTTTGTATTTACTCACCTCCAAGACCAATTTCTGTCCTCCTCCCTCCAAGCAGGAGATATTCTAGCAGGGGTTGGGTGTCTGTGACTGGGTACAGAATGGGGGGGTCTCCAACTCGTTATCATGAAGTCTGTCTTTCGTTACCATGCTTCTTGTATCTCCTAAGTAGAGGAGTGGAGGAAGATTGTGGGGGTAAGGGGGTGTTTAGTTTTGTCTGGTTATGGGTTTTATATAAAGGCAATCATAAGGCATGTGCCCTTTTGTGTCTGGCTTCTTTGGTTCCAATTCTTTATAAGATTCTCCTTTGTTGTGTACAGCTGTGTAATTCATTTTTGCTGCTGTATATATAGCATTCCACTGAGTGAATATAGCACCATTTATTTATGCCTTCTGCTATAGATAGGTATCTGGGTTGTTTCCAACTTGGGTCTATTGTTAAACATGCTGCTATGAACATTCTTGTACATGTCTACTGCTGTATCTGGGCATGCATTTCTCATGGGTATATATACTTTTGGGCAGAATTTCTAGGTTAGGAGGTATATCTATGCTTAACTTTACAAAATAATGCCAAACTGTTTTCCAAAATGATTGTAGAAGTACACTGCCCTCAGCAATGTATAAGAAGAGCTTCTCTTATACATTCACCAACAGTTGGTACTGTCAGACTTGGAACTTTTAGCCATCTGGTGGCTCTGTAGTAGTTGTTCACTGGAGTCCATTTCTTTTACTGCTTATGAGGCTAAGAACTTTTCACATGTTTATCGGCTACTGGATTTCTTGTGTGTGTGAAGAGCCCATTCCTGTCCATTTTTCTACTGGTCTATCTTTTCATTATTTATTTATCATAGTTTTTTTTTAATATAGTCTGGATATAAACCCTTTGTTAGTTACATGTGTTGCAAATCTTTCTCATCTGTGGCTAGCTTCTTCACTCTCTTAATGTCTCTTGTTGAATTGAAGTTCTTAATTATAAAAGAGTGCAGGTTTGTCAATCTTTCCTATGGTTTGTACTTTGTCCTGTTTAAGAAAACTTTTTCTATTTGAAGGTCATGAAGATATTATTCTATGTTATCTTCTAAAGCTTCATTGTTTTACCTTTATGTTTAAGTCCATATCCAACAGAAATTGGTTTTGTAATCCATTGAATAAATGAAGTTTATTCACTAGAACAACATGTCACATACCCATTCATTCAAGAAATATTTATTATCTTGTGTGTGTCAGGCCACGTTCCTTGTTTATAGTTTTACTTTTCATATTTAGGTCCATAATTCAGCAGAAATTGTTTTTTGAGTACGGTATGAGATAGTGTTCCAATGTAATTTTTCCCATGTGGATATTGAATTGACTCAGCACCCTTTATTCAAATGGTCATTTTCCCACACTGTTCTGCAATGCTATTATATCTTTATCAGTGATCTGTTTTGGAGTTCTCTCCTCTGTTGCTTTTTGTCTACTCTTGTGCCGATACCTTACTGTCTTCATAATTAGAACTTTATTATAAATCTTATTAGCTGATAGAGCAAATCCTCCCACCTTGTATTTCTTGAAGAACACCTTGGCTGTTCTTGGCTTTCTGTAGTTTCATATAAATCTTATATTAGAATCATTTTGTCAAGTTCTATATGAAAAATCAGCTGGGGTTGTTTTGATTTGAGAGAATGATAGCTTTACAATATTGAGTCTTTCATTTAACATGGTATATCTCTCCATTTTAAATTTATTCTTTAACATCTATTAAAATGCTCATGGTTTCCTCCACAGAGTTTTTACATGTCTTTTGTGAGATCCATTTATAGGCCCGTGGTATTTTTTTTTTTCCCTCTTTCAAAAAGTGCCCTTGTAAAAACTATTTTATGACATTCACTGGAATGTAGAAATAAGGTTGACTTTGGTATATTGATTTTGTATTCAGTAATCTTGCTAAATTCACTTATTAATTCTAATTTTTATCTAGGTTCATTTGCTTTTTTCCCCCCTACATATACAGTAGTGTTTACAAATGACAGTTTTGTTCCTTTCCAATTCTTTATGGCATTTTATTTATTTTTCTTATTTTATTGTACCAGTTCAGAGCTCCAGCACAATGTGGAATAGAAAGTGGTGATAGTGGACATCCTTGTCTCATTATCAATCTCAAGGGACAACTCCTAATACTTCATGATCGAATAGGGTATTAACCATAGTTTTGGGATATTTACCCCTTTTTAGTTTAAGAAGTTTATTTTTTCATGAGTGGATATTCAATTTGATTAAATGCCATCTTTGTATCTACTAAAATGATCATATGATTTTTTTTCTTTAATCTGTTAAGGTGGTGAAGTATTCTTTGGATAATGTTAATGTTTACATTTCTGGAATAATACAGTGCTGGACATTTTTTTTCCCAATTTTTGCATATATATTCATGAATGACACAGGACTTTAATTTTTCTATTTCATGTTTTCCTTGTCAATAGTTTCACAAACTTGCCAACACTCTTATTATCATTTTTTTTTCAGCAGATTTAATTTCAGCAGTTTTGATTTTTTAATGTTAAACCCATTTGTATTTCTGGGATAAGGTCCACTTGGTGATGATTTGTTGTCCTTTCTATTTATTGCTCAGTTTGATTTGCTAACATTTTGTTTAGGATTGTTGAATTTATGGTCAGGAGAGATATTAGTCTGTGATTTTTTTTTTTTTGGTCATGTTTTTGCCAGGTTTTGGTATCAGGATTATCCTGACCTTATAAAATGAGTTTTATTTTATTTTATTTTGAGACAGAGTCTTGCTCTGTTGCCCTGGGTAGAGTGCAGTGGTGTCATTGTAGCTCACTGCAACCTCAAACTCCTGAGCTCAAGCAATCCTCTGCCTTAGCCTCCTGAGTAGCTAGCTAGGACTATAGGCACCCACCATGCCTGGCTAATTTTTCTATTTTTAATAGAGACAGGGTCTTGCTCTTGCTCAGTCAGACTGGTCTCCAACTCCTGAGCTCAAGAGATCCTCTTGTCTCAGCCTCCCAGAGTGCTAGGGTTACAGGTGTGAACCACTGTGCCCAGCCAAGATAGGTACTATTTAAGTATTTGCTAAAATATTTCCATTTTACTTTTTAGCCTGTATTTCCTTAAAGCATGTCACTACAAACATTGAGTATTTGAGTCTAGTTTGTTTAAATCCAGTCTGTCAATGTTTTTCCTTTTACTAGAATATTTAGTCCATTCACATTTAATGTTATTACAGAGATGATTCCAAACAATTTAAGTCTATAATCTTGCCATTTGTTTTCTATTTGTCCTACCTGGTTTTTGTCCTTGTTTTCTTTTTCTTCAACCAAGTATTTTTCATTATGTCATTTTATCTTCTCTGTTGGATTTTTTAAAGGTTGTAATAAAATATACATAACAAAACTTACCATATTAACCATTTTAAGTGTACAGTTCATAGTATTAAGTACATTCACATTGTTGTACAATCTTCAGAACTGTTTTTGTCTTGCAAAAGTGAGACTCTATACTCATTAAACAACAACTTCCCATTCTCCCTTCCCCCTAGCCCCTGGCAACTACCACTTTACTTTCTGTCTCTATGAATTTCATTACTCTAGGTACTTTATAAGTGGAATCATAAATATCAAGTATCATAAATATTTACCTTTTTCTAACTGGTTTAACTTAGCATAATGTCCTCAAAGTTCATCTAGCATGTGTCAGAATTTCATTCCTTTTTATGGCTGTCTAATATTATTCTATTGTATGTATATACCACATTTTTGTTTTTCCATCCACCTGTCAATAGACACTTGAGTTGTTTGCACCTATTGGGTATTATGAATAATGCTGCTATAAACATGGATGTACAAATATCTCATCAAGACTCTGCTTTGGACCTGGGAGTGATGTAGAGTCACATGATGCATAATGACATTTGGTCAACAATGTTCTGCATATAAGGCGGTAGTCCCGTACAATTATAATAGAGCTGAAAAATTCCTGTTGCCTAGTGACTTTGTAGTCATCACAAAGTCGTAGTGCAACACATTACTCATGTGCTTATGGTGCTGCCAGTGTGAACAAACCTGCACTGCCAGTCATATAAAAGTATAGCACATACAATTATGTACAGTACATAATACTTGATAATGATCATAATTGGTTTATATATTTACTATACCATATCTTTTTTTTTTTTTTTTTTTTTGAGGCAGGATCTCATTCTGTTGCCCAGGCTATAGTGCAGTGGCATCATCATAGCTCACTGCAGCCTCCAACTGCTGAGCTGAAAGGATCCTCCTGCCTCAGCCGGAGTAGCTGGGACTACAGGCACGTACCATCATGACTGCCTAATTTTTAATTTTTTTGTACAGATGGGGGTCTCACTATTGCCCAGGCTGGTCTCAAACTCCTGGGCTTAAGCAATCCTTCTGCCTCAGCCTCCCAAAGTGCTAGGATTGGGCCCACGGGTGTGGGCCATTGTGCCCAGCCATACTATACTATACTTTTTATCATTATTTTAGAATGTAGTCCTTCTACTTATAAAAAAATTAACTGTAAAACAACCCCAGGCAGGTTTTTCAGGAGGTATTCCAGAAGAAGGCATTATTATCATAGATGGCAGCTCCACACATATTATTGTCCCTGAAGACTTTCCAGTGGAACAAGATGTGGAGGTGGAAGACGGTGATGTTAATGATCCTGACCCCGTGTAGACCTAGGCTAATGTGTGTGTTTGTGTCTTAGTTTTTAAAAAAAATTTTTAAAAGTGAAAAAAATTTTAATAGAAAAATCAGTTACAGAAGAACATAAAGAAAGAAAATATTTTTCAACAGCTGTTACAATGTTGAAAAGCACAGATATAACTTCCTGTGTTTTACAATAAATGTTATTACAAGAGTCAAAAAGTTAAAAAAATTAAAAAGTGTATAATGTAAAAAGCTTATAGTAAGCTAAGGTTAATTTATTGTTGCAGAAAGAAAAACATTTTAAAATAAATTTAGTGCAGCCTATGTGTACAGTGTTTACAAAGTCTACAGTAGTGTACAGCAATGTCCTAGGCCTTCACATTCACTCACCACTCACTGACTCACCCAGAGCAACTTCCAGTTCTGCAGATTCCAACCATGGTAACTGCCCCATACAGGTGTACCATTTTTTATCTTTTATGTCTTATTTTTATTGTATCTTTTCTATGTTTAGATATGTTTAGATACACAAATACCATTATGTTACAATTGCCTACAGTATTCAGTACTGTAACATGCTGCATAGGCTTATTGCCTAGGAGCAATAGGCTATATACCACATATCCTAGATGGTAGGAGGTTATACCATCCAGGTTTGTGTAAGTACACTCTGTGATGTTAGCATAATGATGCAATCACCTGATGATGCATTTCTCAGAACATGTCCCTGTTGTTAAGCCATGCATGACTATACCTCTACTCACACATTATTGATCAAAGAAAGTCACACGGCCATTCACAAATCCAAACCATGAGAAAGTACAACGTATGCCTACAGAGGACTTATGGAGACCACCCCAGTTTTTGTCCACTTTTTTCCTTGGAAAAAGAACAACTTTCTGTTTTGATTGCCACCTAAAATGGGTGCCCCTACTGTGCAGAACTCAGCAACTCAATAATTATTTCCTATGTCATTATCAAATGTCTCCCAGGTATTTTGCCACTAAGTGGAACCAATGGTTCTGTAGGGGACTTCGTCTCCTTTTTTAAGATATGGGATCTCCCTATGTTGCCTGGGCTGGTCTCAAACTTCCAGCCTCAAGCAATCCTCCTGCCTTGGCCTCCCAAAGTGCTGAGATTATAGGCGTGAGCTACCATGCCCCCACCTGTGGGGGACTTCTTTTAAGGTATCTCCTCAACTAGAAACAATTTTCGTTTTTTTGGTAATTGACCATTTTTTGATCTACAGAGGTGGGTTCCTAGTGAACTTCATGACCTGTAACCATGATTGTTTTGGTGGATGAGGTCACCTGATTGAAGTTTGGTTAATTAGAGCCTTTTCTATTGGATTTTGGAATTGGAATGATTAGGGAGTTTAACTGTTTCTCTGGGTAGTTGGGATTGCATCATATACTTGGGAGTGGTTGATAGACACATTTCCCAATGTACTACTTGGAAGCAGAGAAAACAAATTTGCTGAAGAGTTCCACTGACTCCCCTGTGCTCTACTTCCAACTCATCCAAATGCCCAGCTGGGTTCTTACCCTTGGCCTCTGAGAGATCCTCCCTCACCCCCAAAAGCCTCAAGATTAAGTCCCCTTGTCCTCTTTTATTTTCCTTAAATTGGCCTGATGGATTACTTGTACTTGCAGCCAGCAAACTCCTAACTGATATGTGTTCTTTGCTTCTGGATCCAGACGCAAAGAATTCACAGGTGTAGACCATTCCAATAAAATAGAGGTCAGGTTGTAATTGTATTGCATCCACTTTACTTCTGGCCATTTCTTTCTTGCTTGAGAAAGCTCATCAGGGAAGCAGAGGCTAGTGTGGGACCTGTGCTCTAGGAAAGGAGGCTAAAGAAGGTACAGCTGAACGTTCACTTAGGATATTGCTTATATAAATCGATAGTTAGGGAGGCAGAAAAGCACAGATATAACTTCCTGACAAGGAACAAGGACAAGGTCTTCTAGCTCAGTAAATGCATCTGTAATAACCTGAAAATGTCTGTAGGACAGAAGCACATACTACCAATTAATAAAAGAAAAAAAAAAGAGAGAAAGCTCATCAGGATATGAGTGAGTGCAGGTGACATTATTATAGGGATCACCTGCAATCTGCTTAACTTAAGCAGATCTGCTTAATTTAAAAAACTTGGTGTTTTTGTTTGTTTGTTTGTGATGGGGTCTTGCTCTGCCACCCAGGCTGGAGTACAGTGGCATTATTATAGCTCACTACAGGCTCAAACTCCTGGGCTCAAGTGATCATCCTGCCTTGGCCTTCCAAGTAGCTGGGATTACAGTTGCACACCACCATGCCTGGCAAATTAAAGAAAAAATTTTTTTTGAGACAGAGTCTTGGTATGTTACCCAGGCTAGTCTTGAACTCCAGGCCTCAAATGATCCTCCTGCCTCAGCCTTCCAAGTCACTGGGATGGCAGGCATAAGCCACTGCACTGGGATTTAACTTAATTTTTTAAAGGAAAATAATTTGTCTCCTTGGGTAAACATTTGTGACATACCTTCCAACCCCTGGCATTAACTGCATGCTGTTTGCTGTTTCTTCTGCCTGGGGTCCCTGTCTCATCAACTCTTCAGGCCCATCCCCAATGTCACCTCTTCTGGGAAGACTTTCCACACCCACCTGTACACCATTAATTATGCTATTCTCTGTGCTTCCCAAGGCAGTTGGCACATCCATCTAGTGTTACATATTTTCTTCCAGAGGTATTTCTTTACATGTCTGTCTCCTCTGAAATACTGAGTTCCTTAGGGGTTGGGAGAATATTTTGTTTGTCTCTGGATCTCACAGTGCCTGGATTAAAATAGATGCTCAGAAAAGTTTATTGAATAAATGAAGTTAAATTGAAGCAATATATTCTATATACATTCTCATTCATTCAAGAAATACGTTTTGAATTCCTGGACATAGCCCATGTTTCAGATGCTGCAGATGAGCAAAACAAAGTTCCTGCCCTCAGGGACATTACAAATGATATTTAGGTTATAAAGGTTAGGAAGAACAGTAAAGGAGGATGAAGGGATAGAGTAATGGGGGTTGGAACTTGATATTTCAGTAGAGTGGTCTGGGAAAGTCTTTCCAGGGAGGTGATTTTTGGACAGAAATTTGGAGTGGAGGCAAATCTGATATCTGGAGGAAGAAACACCAAGTGCACAGGTCCTGAGGTAGATGTGAGCCTCCATGTTCCAGGAGCAAGAAGGCGGCTAGTGTGGCTGGAATGGGGTGAGCGGGTAGAGTGGAAGGAGACTCAGAGAGGTAGGGGAGGCTAAGTGGAAGGAGGGAAGATCACATAGGATGGATCTTGGAGTCCCTCAGAAAAACATTTGGGTTTTTACTCTGAGTGAGTTGGGAAACCATTGGAGGCTTTAGAGGAGAGGAAAAACATGTTTGACTTAGGTTTCAACAAAATCCCTCTGGCTGCCGTGTTGAGAACGGGCTCTATGAAAGCAGCGTGGAATGAGGGAGAACAGGTAGGAGGCTATTGTAATATTCCAGGAAAGAGAGCAGGAAAGAGAAGAGGGTGTTTTTTGTTTTTGTTTTTTTTCTTTTGAGACCGAGTCCTGCTCTGTCACCCTGGCTAGAATGCAGTGATGTCATTGTAGCTCACTGCAACCTCAAACTCCTGGGCTCAAGCAATCCTCCTGCCTCAGCCTCCCAAGTAGCTGTAACTACAGGCACCTGCCACCAAGCAGGGCTAATTTTTCTATTTTTAGTAGAAAGAGGGTCTCGCTCTTGCTCAGACTGGTCTCAAACTCCTGAGAGCTTAAGCGATCCTCTCACCTGGGCCTCCTGGAGTGCTAGGATCACAGGTGTGGGCCGCCACGCCCAGCCAGAAGAGCATATGTTAACGGTAGAGCTGACAGGCTTTGCTACGGGATTGCACGTGGGATAAGATTGGAAAAGAGGGCTCAAAGATGACCGCAGGGGTTTGACCTGAGTTACCACAAGGATGGAGTTGACATTAACGGAGGAAGGGAAAACTATCCTAAGGGGCAAGGGGTAAGTTCGAGTGTTTGTGAACGTGTTAAATTTGACATCTTGCTCACACGCGGATTTTCGTTGGTTTTCAGAATCTGAAGGTTCTAATGCAACCTGAAGATAAAGTCAGCCTTATTTACTGAACACCAGGCACTGTGCAGAAACCTTTATATGTGTTGTCATTTAATCCTTTTAATCATCCTATTGGCTTAGTTACTAATATGTCATTGCCCTTTTGTGGATGAGAGATTAACAAATCCAAAGTCACTCAGCCAATTGTTAATCCGCCAGATTAATGCAGATCTGGGATTCCCACTCAGGTGTGTCAGACTGCAGCGCTCTTGCAGTTCATTAATCACTGGATTCTAAGGGTGGGGGCCACTTTCTGAGCATATTTGCTACAAACTTGGTTTCCATAACAAAAAAGGTGCTTGGAACGCGTGACAAGAATTCAGAAAAGGGCCCAGACCCATCCTAGGTGTTACAGGTTACACAATAGCTACGAAGAAAGGACTGCATTACAGGACCCGAGAGAGGCTCTCTGATGCTTGAAGGCTCAAGTACCCGAAGTCTTATATGTCAAGAAAGCCGTAGTCAGAAGTCTGTTTCGGTTATTATTTTTAAGAAACACGAGGATATTAAAAACTGCAGTGAAACCTTGGTGGGGTAAAAGACAGACCCACTGTCAGGCGCTGCTCGTTGGGAAACACTGGAGGCGGGGAGTCCCTGCCCGGCCTACGTGTCCGTTTGAAAGTGTAACCTGGTGTGGCCTTCCGTAGGTGGTCCTTTAGAAGGGCCAGGATATGGAGTACAAAAGCCAGGAACCTCTAGGGGCTGCAGTATCCGCCCCCGGTCCCCCCTCCCGGTCTCCGGCAGCTCCACGCAGCGAACAGCGGAGCGGCCGCCCGCGCATGCGCCCGGGGCAAGCACTGCTCCCCGCGACGTCAGGGGGCTCGCGCCCGCTCCAAAGCCCCGCCCCGCGGGCGCCGGAGGCGACCTGGGCGGGGGGCCGCGGGCCACGCCCCCAGCCAAGCCGAGCGGGGCCGAGCCGAGTCGAGCGCCTCCGAGCGCGGCCGAGCCCGGCCGAGCCGAGCGGCCCGGAGTCGGTTGGTGCAGCTGCGTCCCCGCCGCTCAGCAGTCCGCGGCTCCGGCGTCTCCGCCGCCGCCTCCGCGGGGCCTGCGCCGCCCGGCCGCCGGGAGGGAGGCCCGCAGCGCGGGGAGAGCGGCCCGGCCGCGGGCGCTGCCACCGCCGCCGCTGCCAGGTGAGCGCCCGCCGCGGCCCGCCGGCCCCGCGTGCCCCCGCGGCTGTCAGTCTCCGGTGTCTGTGTGTCTCTCTGCCTGTCAGCCCCTGTGTGCGCGCGAGCTCCTTCCCGCCACGCCTGGCCCCCGGCCCGAGTCCCCGTCAGCCCCCTCCCGCCGCTGTCCCGGTCTTTCTGTCAGCCGCCTTCACCCCCATGCTGGGAGGCTCCGCCCCTTCCCCCCGGAGCCCCGCCTTCCGCCCATCTGTCATCACCCCCCGGCTCGGGGCTCGGGCGTCCTGGGGTCCCCGGGTCGGTGCAGCCCCGCGGGCCGCACAGTTGCGAAGCGAGCAGGGGTGGGTGGCGGAGGGGCGAGGGGCGTCCGCGCAGGCCCCTGCCCGTGTGAGGGTGCGTGTGCCCCCGCTCGCTTGCACTCCGCGGCCCGTCGCACGCTGCTGGTGTGGCAGCCCATGCCTCTGGTGTAAAGAGCGTCAGCTCGGCCAGGGAAGGCGGCTGAGCCGGACTCGAGCCACTCGGGGTACAGCAGCATCCTGAATCCTGGAACCCTTGTTTGCCCTCCCGAAAACACTGCACGTGGGCTCCGTCCGGGTTCCCAGGTGCCCTGGAATGGCGTGTGAGAGGAGTCTGGGGCTTGTTAATCCTGCCCATTTGGGGATTTTCATTCAGAGAAGCCTGTTGGAAGTGACTGGGGAGTGGATGGGATGGGGCTTAGGTGGAAAGTGTTTGAGAGCTTGAGTCATTTTGAGTTGCATGGTTTGCATTTCTGAGCAGTGATTGCCCTGGGCTTGTGCCCTGTGAGAAGCTGTTATGCGGGTTGGGGAGGCGGGAGTGAGGCGGGAGGGCATACACTCCTTTCTGTTTTTATCTATGTGAACACATAGTATATATTTATCTAGATATCCCAAATGTTTATTCATGAGGCGTCCCCGTGTCCTCAATTTAAAAAAGGATTACGGTAGTTTCCATTTATACATGTTTTTGTACGTTGTCATCTTGATGTTCTTTATTTGTGGTAACTTAGAATTGCAATATTTCAAAACTAAGAGAAAATGAGTCCTAAAACAATTGGTGTTTTGCTGGATAATTCTCAACCATGGAGAAAGAGCCAAAAGCGCACTTCATTAGCTGGAACAACTTACTCGGGCTTAATTTGTTTCTAAGAGACATACAGTGGAAAAATCCAGAAGCGGCAAAGTAGTATCAAAGAGACTTAGAAAATGAATGAAAAGGGCCCTTCTGTTGCTGCCTTGGAAAGATGGTATCAAAGTTGCTGTAGAGGACAGAGCTACTATGTAATGATAAACATATTAACCAAGTTGGTTTTGTGACCTTGATACAATTGAGCGGAGCATGATTTGTGCAGTGGTTCATGACAGGCAAACATTGCATGGGAAGTGTGGTAATTTTTGGAAAAAATGTTCCCCATGTTGTTTTTGTTTTTGGGTTTTTTCCCCCATGTTGAAGTAAGATTTCAGACTAGAGAAGTCTCAGGGTGGAGTGTTTTTTCTTTTTTAAGATAACATTAAAAATTGCAAAAGTAATTTATGTTTAAGGCAGAAAGCTTGAAAAACAAAAGCATAAGGAAAAAAAAAACCCTTAATTCTACAATCCATAGTAAACCACAATTTGGTATTGATCCTTTTAGTCTTTTGTTCTCATGTATATGTATTTTTTCTTACAAAAATGCTACCCTACTATAAGACTTCTATTCTATGCTGTTTTCTTTCACATATAACTAGACTGTGAGAGAGATGTCTTGGTTTTATGAGTGGGAATTTGTGTTCCTTTCGTGATCCTTTAATGAAGTCAGTCAGAAGTCATGTCAGTCCTCTGCCGAGAGCCCTCCAACAGCTTCTCATCTTAAAGTAAAATCTGAAGTTATTGCTGTGGTCTAGCAGGCTATCCCCGTTCCTCACTTCCAGCCTTGCCAGACAAATCTCTTTGCTATTCCTTAAAGACGTCAGGCACACTCTGGCCTCAGTGCCTTTGCATTTGCTGTTCCCTCTGCCTAGAACTCTGGTCTTTGAACATTGTAATGACTGACTTCCTTACTCCTTCAGGTGTCTCTGCTCAAAGGTAGCGTTGTCAGGCTTTCCCTGACAGGCTTTCCCTGTCCTCCTTACCCTGCATTACTTACCAACACTTGGTAATGTATATTTATTTGTTTGTTTATTGTCTCTCTCTCTTTCCCACATAAGCCCAGAAGAGTGAGACTTTTTTCATTGATGTATTCTTAGGGCTCAGAACCACACCTGGCCCCATTATAGCTACTTAATATTTGTTGAAGGAATGAACCAACGAATGAATGCCCATTGTCCATTTATTCATATGACCTTGCTGGTAGCCTTCTAGTCTTTTATACAGCTATATCACGGGGTGGAATAACAACCTCTGAAAAGTCAGGATATTCCTTTCTCTTCCATATCTGAGAAGAAGAATATTACAAAAGTGAGACTTACGATCTTAAAAAGAATTACAGTCTTGATTTAACTTGAACAATTGAGGGAAGGAACATTTTTGGCAAATGTTGCTGGCTTTCCTTCTTATGTGCTATTATTTCTTGTGTCACATTGGAAATCTCTGAAAAGTATAAAGTGTCCCAGTTATGTTTACAGTTATGATTTCAATTTGGTCATTCTTAGTATAAGCCTCAAGAGCACAGTGGGTTTTTTGGTGTCAACAGATACCCAGAGATATCATCACAGCTTTAATATGTTTTCTTTTGGAGAATAGCTGTTTTATTTACTTATTTTCCTGGCAATTCTATCCTTTTCATTTCCCTGCTTATCTGTTTTTGGATGGTCTAGCAAGTATACTTAAGATTTTTTGTTTTTGAGAGACAGTCTTGCTCTGTCTGTCTCCCTGGCTAGAGCACAGTGGCATCATCATAGCTCACTGCAATCTCAAACTCCTAGGCTCCAGCGATCCTCCTGCCTCGGTCTCTCGTGTAGCTGGGACTACAGGCATGCGCCACCACACCTGGCTAATTTTTCTATTTTTGGTAAAGTCAGGGTCTCGCTCTTGCTCAGGCTCGTCTTGAACTTCTGACCTCAGATGATCCTCCCACCTTGGCCTCCCAGAGTGCTAGTATTACAGGCGTGAGCCACTGTGCCCGGCCAGTTTTTGGGTTTTTGAAAAAACATTTAAAAACAAATCCTTGGCCTTTTGAGCATTTTTGCATCTCTCACGTGACTCTTGAACTGTTTGAAAGTACCAGTTTCATCTTTCAGGATGAAACAACATCTACAGTAAAACATATAATTGCATTTTCATTTATGAGGATGGGAAAAATTGTGAAAGAATTTTTACAGAGAGGCTAATATGTGAGTATAAGCTTTTTAAAGGTTTGAACTTTAGGTAGGCTACTTTTAATTTTAGTGAGTTTTTGAAAAAAGACTTGCTTTTTGCTCTTAAGCAAAAGATCCTGTCGAACACAGTCCAGAGACCTTCAAAAACTTTTGTTTTTCTTATGCTCCAAATATACAAGGACTTGGGGGTGCGGAGTGGGGAGGAATCCTAAATGGAAAAAAAAGTTTTAAGGCCTAGAAGAATATGTTAAGAATGTGTAAAGAATTTTTATTTGTTCTACAGGTATTTATTGAGCATGTATTTGGGGCAGTTCTATGTGTTTTTCTGTGGGCTACATTGCCATGTTCAGTTTTGGATTACCAACCTGATTTCTTATTATTTCTTTTCTGGCTCTGCTACCTTCCTTCTTCATCATGTTCTCTCTCTACATGATCTCATCCATTCCCAGGACTTTAATACCCTCTGGATGCAGATGACTCCCTCCGTCAGGGCTCCCACCCTCTCTCTGGTTCCAGATTCGCATTTTCGGCTACCGCCTTCCTGCTAGCTCTCCTTGCTGCCTCACAGTGATCTCAAACTTCCCATGTTCAAAACTGATCTCTCAATCCCCTCTCAAACTTCCAAATTTGTATTCCTCATTTCTGCCTCCTCCTTTCTCTCCCCTCCAGCCTTGTGTCAGTGTTATTGCTGTCTACTCGTGGTTCAGGACAACCTGAAAGTTGTCCTTGACCCTTCCTGTTTCCCCACCCGACATCTGTTCCTTCAGCATGGCCTGTCAGCCTGGCCTCCAGAATATCTCAAATCCTTCCTTCCCTCCATATTCTGAATCCAGCCACCCTCTCTCTCTCTCAGCTGGATGACTGCCCCTGCCTCCTAGCTAGTCTCCCAGCTTCCACTCTTGCCTTCTAGCACATTCCCCCCACAGCAGCCAGAGTGATCCTACTAAAAAGTAAACCAGAGCTTGCCACTCCCTTGCTTAGCAGCTTCCACTGCACTTAGACTCACATCCACACTTTGAGGTGTGGGGCTCCTTGCTTGCCATGCTTGTCAGGTTGAGCACTATCAGTTCCTCAAACACGCCACATTCTCCTCCTCTTTTGTACAGACCCTTCCCTCTGCCCAGCACTCTTCCCCTGACTTGTCTCACATAAAAATCCTTCTCAAACATCCAGTCTCAGCCAAAATGCCTCCTCCTTAGAGGAGCCTTTGCCGGTCACCCCTTCCATAGTAGCTTCCTTCCCATTGTCCTCTGTCTCAGTACATGTGCATTTATTGTTTGACACTTCACCAAAATTCAAAGTACTTCATTTCTACGTTTGTTTCCTTCTTTATTAAATACTTCCCCAATAGACTACAAGATCTATGAGGGCAGTGACAGCCTTGTCCTGTTTATGGTACAGCCCTGGCACCCAGTGCTCTGTCTAGAAACCAGTAGGTGCAGGGCCTCAAAACATTTTAAATAATAGTTACTGTAACAGCTAACTTTTTAATTTTGGGGGGACTTATTATGTACCAGGTCCACTGCTATATGCATTCATATATTATCTCCAAATCTGTGGGAGAACCCAGTATGGTGATGATGATAATTGCATTACTAATTATATATTTTAGTTGAGAAAACTGAGCTTAGAGGAGTTAAGTAATTTTTGAAGTTACACAGCTAAGAAAGTGGTAGATTTAGGATTTAATCTGCATGATTTGACTTTAGACCTTCCTTCCTTGTTGAGGAAAGGTCAATATTCGTATTCCTCCTAATATGAATATAGGAATGAATGAATACAAAATATACTATAATATTTGAAGGTTTCTCATATTTGTGTTTCTAAGCATATATGGGAGCATAAAAAATAAGAACATTTGGGTTAGGGTGTAACATTCGCCCAGGAAGTTTCTGTTAATAACCATTATGCCAAAACATATAGATTAGTTTGCTTTTAGGCTCTGTGTTTTAATTTTACCTTTGCATTTCTCTAGCTGTAAGCCCTTGGGAAAATTACTTAACATGCCTAAGTCTGTTTTTTCAGCTGAAAATGGAGAAAAATAATATTTCTTGTCTCATAGGGTCTTGTGAGGAGCAGAATTATGCACAAAAACCAATCACTGTTAGCTATTATTACTACAAGGAGGGGAAAAAAAAAAAACTCAGGAAAAGACTCGTAGCCCCATCAACACTGGCTTGCGGTGGTTCATGCCTGTAATCCTAGCACTCTGGGAGGCCGAGGTGGGAGGATAGCTTGAGCTCAGGAGTTCGAGACCTACCTGAGCAAGAGCAAGACCCCATCTCTACTAAAAATAGAAAAATTAGCTGGGCGTTGTGGCATGTGCCTGTAGTCCCAGCTACATGGGAGGCTGAGGCAGGAGGTTTGCTTAAGCCCAGGAGTTTGAGGTTGCTGTGAGCTAAGATGATGCCACTGCACTCACACAGGGCAACGGAGTGAGACTCTGTCTCAAAAAAAAAAAAAAAAAAAAATTAGAGTTTGGGTAAGAGTGAATGACATTCTTTCAATCATTGGACAATTGACTGGCTTGGGATTTGTAATAATTCTGTTGATGTATGGCAACTTGATGTTTGGATTTAAGCTTGTGAGGTAAGATAGGTTTCTTTTTTTCTTCATTAAAACTCTTCCCCATCTTTAGAAGGATTCTCAGGGTAGAGAGATCTTTCAAGAGACTTACCGCTAGAAAGATACTCACCAGCATACTGTTTATTTCAGCAATGCTTACCATCAGGGAGCTTACTTCAAATAATCAAGTGAACAGTAGGCCCAGTTCAGACATGATGGGCTTGGCAGTCCCCTGATGGAATATCTGGGCATGGTTATATTTTTTGGTGGGATGGCTTATGAGCCAGTGCCAATCTGGTGACATCCATCATCTCTGTGAAATAGAGGTGAGGTTGTCTGCTAAGAATAAATGGGAAGAGGTCAGAGGAAAAACAGGGAGGTTTGACATACAATTGAGGTCAGGAAGAGGAGGAATGATCTCTAAGCAATATGCAAGGCTCCACTGAGATAGAAGACCACGGATTAATTAGGGCACTAGTAGCATTCAGCTGTCTGGCTTTAGGAGCAAAGAAAGCATATAGTTGGATTAAGTCAGGTTTGGGATTTGCTGGGATAAATGGCAGAAGGAGAGTAAGTAGAACAGAGAAATGGGGTATTGACCAGGGAGTGATTAACATGATAGGTAAAGGTGTCTAGGCTAGATGGGGAGTTAAAAAGGACCAGAGGTGGTGTTGAAGTCAAGGAATGATTATGTTGGAGTGATGGAGTAATAGGAGGATGTGGTCAGAGAGGGACACGTGAGTGGAAGATTTCAGAGTGGGAGGACTTAATTGCTGGGCATGACAGGCGCCTGTGTTTTGCCACAGATACGAATGGCTGAAATGAAGGGAACCTAGTAAACATGGCTGAAGTCAAGGAGGTCAAATAACTGAGAGGCTAGGGAGTTGTTTGGGTTATCAGTGTGGTCAGAGAAGCCATCAGAAAGATGGCAGGAATTTGGAGTTGGAGAAGGTGGGCCAAATCTTCAGCAAATGAGGTTGGGGTCAGAGGTCCCAACATTGAGAAGAGGTGTTCCGACCAGCCTGCAGGAATCTCAGAGGTTCAAGGGATTTTGCCTGAAGGAGATAGAAAAGCGGTGATCTGGAAGATTTATTGGTTGTAAGGTCTCTTTGGAAGGCGTTGGCCTTGGCCCAGTTCATTATTCTTCTGAAGGAATCCTAATTCAAGAGGGCAGCACTAGTGGCATGTAGTATTGTGTTTCTAAACTTGTTCATGAAAATCATCTTGAGCGTATGTGTTAAAAATACAGATTCCATGCTCTATCCCAGGCCCACTTAACTACAATCTCTAGGAGAAGAGACTGAGAATGTGTGTTTTAACTGCACCCTCCACCCCGCCCCCACTTGCACTTCGTAATTCTTTATAATTAGGCAAGCTTGGGAATTGCAGCTGTAGTGGTTAAGAACATGGGCTCTGGAAGCCTGCTGCCTGGGTCTGAAGGAGGTGAGGCTGGTGGGAGCGAGCCTTCACCTGTGACCCTGAGAGCTTAGCTTTCCGGGTCCGTCTGACATAACAAGCAGTAAACTAAGAGAAAGCTCCATTAGAGGAAAGACACTGACACCAGCAAGGAGGGACAGCAGGTAACAACAGAATCAGGAACGCTCTACAAAATATTCAGAGTATAGCTGTTTGGGGACATTTATTATATAGGAAAACAGCCCTACTTGCCTCAATGGCCTCTGAATATATTAATCATAATTGTTATCCTGTTCAACAGGAATAGGTAACGTTATTAGGGTTTGGTTTGTTCAGAAAGGCTAAGAAGGAAGTCATGGAATTTAGAAAGCTTTCCATCGTAAACTAGCATGTTTTAGTACTTTAGCTATTCATAAACTTAACTTATGTAGCACAATTCTGTCTCTGAAGATACTGGTTTAAAAACAAGTTTTACTCAATGACAAGCCAAAAACAAGAGCAGTTGTTATCCCCAAGGGGCTGTCTATATGATTAGATAATTAATATGATACGGGAAGCCCTACTGCCCCATTCTCCCTATTTTCACGAAGAAAATTCTTTCCTTTGTATGAATGACAGGGATGAGGAATCCTGCAAAAGAATAGCTGCTGGGGAGGGAACTCAGAAGTTAGCTGTTCTTTGCTGACCACTTAGAATCCCCTATTGCTAGTATGGAGATTTTGGGTTTCAGTTGCAGTGTTTGGAACACTTAAAACCATACCTATCACCTGGTTTGTCATACCTAAGCATTAAAGCTTTGGGAAAAGAATGTTGTCAGCACTTTTAAAGTGGTTGCTATGGACCTTGAACCTAAAACTTGGTTTACTCTATCATGTGTTCCATTTCTTATTTCCCCTTGGATGGAGACGCTTGACTTTCAAACTGGAGAATGAGGTAGCCTCTCGGGTGCATTCCAGCCACCTACCACATCCTTCCCTTGCTGTCTCCTCTCCTCAGTGAGCTAGTAGAATGTGTAATACATTGTGAGGCCTAGAAAATGTGGCAATGGAGGATTAGCAATGCCAACTCAACCAGTTTGCAAGTTGAGATTTTAAAAAATGATTCCATTTTCAAGAAAAATCGGAATTCAGAGTATTTTTTCCTTTTAGAAAAACATATTCTTTTAAAGCTGAGGAATACTGAACAAAGCCAATGAATGTTTTGATGATAGTAACAGGTTCTACAATATCACATTTTTCCTCCCTATAGAGCTCAGGACCCCCTGAAGGCTCTGCTGTATTGTGGTGCTCTTTGTGAAGTGTTTGTATTCCTGCTGTGAACTAGGCACCTGGGGTTAACAAAGAAAGTCCTTGCCCTCAAGGAACTTCTTAAAAGTTAGACAAGGTGCATATTTAGTTAGATCTCTAACCTCAAGCAGATGATGCTATATGCTGCAAAGGAGGTATAATCAAAATGTTGTAGGACCACAGATGAAAGAGAGGTTGTTTCTGGTGCTTGGTGGAGGTAGCAAGAGGGGATTAGGGATGCTTTAAGGAGGTGTTTGTATTCAGACTTGACCTTGAAGTTTGGATAAAATTTTGAACTGTTAAATTATGGTTGATATTTCCTGTTTACTAAGGCATCATTTTAGCAAGACTGCAGCAACATTTTGGTGCTTAATTAGTTAGCCTTCTGCTATCCATTCATTCACAATGCCTCATTCCTTAATTATTTTGGATAACTTGTTTCGGTAATCAATGTATGAGTCATTAAGGAATGTATGGTGGAGAAGAGCTTTTATAGAAGAATAGCTAAAAATGATCTTGAGATCATAGTGGTTATTTAAGAGAATTGGAAATATAGTGGTGTGGTGGTAAACAGAAAACCACAATGATAGGGAATGTATATGTTTGGATATATGGTTTAGGAATAGAGGGAAGATGGAGCTCCAAGTGAGGTTAGTGAGGACTTCATGGGAAAGGAATACTCTGCCAGGTTAGCAGGACTGTTGAATACTCACTAAATCATTTCTGAGTATCTTTCCCAGGGGTGGTTGGGGATGTGGGCAAGAGATCCTTGCTCCTCATTCTTCCTTTTTCTGTTGTGCCTCAGCACAGAGGGTTTTACGGAAAGGCTCTGAAGCCATGTCCAGGCTGGCTCTTCCTGCTCCAGGCCTCTGCATGCCTGGTTCCTGGGCTTGGCCTGCCTCAAAGCTACATCTTCCTACCACGGATAGTATTCTCTTTGACTGATGTGTGTCCCTCTGGGTGAGTCCTCACTCCTTTGGCAAACTCATTTCTTGCCATGGTAGGTTAGCTATAGCTGGACCACTGTGCCAGCCTTGCAAGTGGTCGTTGTTATGCCTGAAACCTTGCATTCAGTTTTTCTGTTCCCATGTTGAGAATCCATTTTCACTCTTTCACCTGCCCCTTTGATTTTTCCAGGAAGCTGAAAAACACACTACTTGCTATCTTTTGTGCTGAAATGGGGCCCTGGCCCAAAATTCTGATCTCCTTGAGAATCAACATACATGGTTTAGAAAAGATAGTATTTCCTTTTTGTTTATTCCTGATAATGCAAATAGCGTTTAAGAAGCCAAGATATTTGGCAATGCCATATGCCCCTTTTTACCATGCAGGTGACTAAAGCCACTCTGAGAAAATGAATTCAGTAATTCACCAAATAATATGCATTTTGTATGCTTACTATGTATCAGGTACTATGCTAGTCACCAATGGAGAGCAAATCAGACGTGGTTTTTCATGGCATTCACAGTCTGGTGGACCCATGGCCAGGAAGCCATCATAGCTTTATAGAATGACATAGGCTTAGGAACAGAAAGGCCTGGGGTCTAGTCCTACTTTTGCCTTTTATCAATTACATAGCCTTAGACATTTGCCTCTATTTTCTGTCAACTGTAATAAAAAGAATTTGCCTTGGTTTATAAGATTTTTATAATACTTAAATGAGACTACATAGAAAGAGCTTTGAAAAGGTCAGTTTCAGGGGTAGGGAACCTTTTCATCTTGGAAGACCACATTAATAAAGCTACATTCTAGGCCAGGCGCGGTGGTACATGCCTGTAATCCTAGCACTCTGGGAGGCCAAGGTGAGCGGGTCATTTGAGCTCAGGAGTTCGAGACCAGCCTGAGCAAGAGTGAGACCCTGTCTCTACTAAAAAAAAAAAAAAAAAAAAAAAAAAGAAAGAAATTAACTGGACAACTAAAAATATATAGAAAAAGTTAGCTGGGCATGGTGGCGCATGCCTGTAGTCCCAGCTACTCGGGAGGCTGAGGCAGGAGGATCACTTGAGCCCAGGAGTTTGAGGTTGCTGTGAGCTAGGCTGATGCCACAGCACTCTAGCCCGGGCAACAGAGTGAGACTCTGTCTCAAAAAAACAAATAAAAAAAAAAAATAAATAAAGCTACATTCAAGAAATTTCAATTAGCTATACTTAAAAATGTACATTATTTTGTAAAAATCTAACTACTGTGTACTTACTAATTTCAAAAATGAGAACTATTTGTTAGTTTTGAAGTTAACTAACCTTTAATGAGTTTGCTGTATCTGCTTTTTGTTGGAAAGCATTTGAATATTTGGTTGCAGCATGGAGGTCTGCAGTTTCAGTTGATCTAGATGGCTATTAGTCATTTGTGACTGTAGGGGCATCTTGATTTGGGTTAGGTAGGAGGAATGCAGATTTGCAGCAATAAGTGTTTGAAAAGGAAGAAAGCATTTTTGGGGCATTTTGCCAAAGGTGTGGGTATTCTGCATTTTTCCATATTTTAATTGGATCTTTCTTAGCATCAAACAATAACTTTAAAATGTCATCTACTGACAGTTCAATCAATTCCATCTGTAGTTCTTTAGGTGCCTTGGTGATATCAACTTGGTGAGGCTGAAATGCTAATTTGAGTGTGATGTCATGATTCTCAAAGTCAGTGAACCTTTCATTGTATTCTCTAATAGGTCTATGACAGCTGCATATTCTTCAGATGATTCACATATATCATCCTGCTCATCAATGACCTTTGGTAACTGGGGAAAATGTTCATCTGAAATTTCCTTTTGAAGAAGTGTTTTGAAAAAAGATAGCTGTTTTGGAAATGCTTGGATTTTTTGCTACGTATCATATATAGATTTAATTTTACCTTGCAGAGAAATATTCAAGTCATTTTGATTTGACATGATATCACACAGAAATGCTGCATTCCTATAGAAATCTTCTTTCAGTAATTCACATTGCTGATTCTGTTCTTCATAGAACTTAACTATTTGTTCTTGCAGAGATAAAATTTTGGCTGACACCTGTCCCAGTGTTAGCCAATGCACTTTAGAATGATACAGAAAATCCATGCTGAATACCTCATCGTTCAACTTTAGCATGTTGCCAAGTTACATTTGCATGAATATATTATAGTTAACAGTACTTATAACTTGTTGCAAAGTATCACTTCGTAGCTTTAGAACAGAGATTTTTCACACGCAGGATACAATGAAAAGAAATGAGAGCATCAGGATATGTTAACACTTTTTAGACCTATGCAATAAATCTTTCATGTTTTCTTGTCATGGAAGGTGCACCATCTGTACATACACTCACTAAATTTACCAAATTCTGTCCAACTTCATGACACTTATCTAAAAAGTTGTTGAAGATATCTATTCCCCATGTTCTGTTCACGAAAGTGCCCAAAGCAAGTAACTCTATGTAGCAAAGAAAATCTTCTGTTATGACCGGAATGAAGTATAAAACCTGCGCCAAGTCAGTAGTATCAGTTGATTCATCCAAGACAATGGAATAATATATATTTTCCTTTTGAAGTATTGCATGAAGTTGTTCTATTAAGTTGAAGGCTAATTTATGCTGCCAATCAGCTATAGTTCTCCTCAAAAGAGGCAATTGTTTGTACTTTGAAACATTATCTGGGTCTAAGCATTCTACAACTTCGACAGTTCATTCTTTCACAATTCCTACATCACTCAATCACTTCCCTTCCCCCCGCCCCCCGAGTATATAAACTACTTTGTAAGTTACTTCAGTAGCATTATTTGCAGGTCTTATTACTGCTTGAAAGAATTCCCTTGGCTTTTGCTTTTCACCTTTTAATTTCTGCATTCAGCCTTTTGTGCCTCTCTCTCTACTTTAAAGTATTTGTGGTCCTTATGAGTGTTATAATACTGATGAGCATTGAATTTCTTTAATGTTGATAATGCAGTATCACAAAGCAAGCAAATCATCTTATCTTTAGCAGAAACAAGATAATACTGCAATTCCCAATCCTCATGTAACAATCTGTTTTCTTCCTTCAGCATTCTCTTGGTCATGTTTGACAGGTTGGGCTGTTAAGTAGATACAATTCAAAAATACTGTTAAACTGTGCAACTATTCACAAATTCCCCTTTAAACAGAAATACAGTGTATCATTGTCAAAAGCTGGTAACAGACTGGCGTCCTCGACCCCCATAAACTCTCGCCAACCAGCCTTGTGCGGTGGTAGCACCAGTCAGGAGGGGGAAGTTAAAACTTAATCATGAGCGTAGCAGCCATCAATTCAGCGCTTATGTCTTACTAATGTTCTAACTGTGCCAGTCAATCTGGGAGGATTATTTTGTTGAAACTTATTCTTTGGCATTTTATTATAAATACATTCATTTAAAAATAAAAATGTAAAAGATAAACAAATATGTATTAATAAAAATAAAAGGATTTGTTCTGTAAAATTTGCATTCAGTCAAAAGACTGCACATAAGGACCTAGAAGGCCAATGTGGCCTTGAGTCCACAGGTTCCCTACCTCTGTCAAGTTATTTAATTCTATATATGCAAATATAGGTGGGGGTAATCAGCCCTGCCTTTTTTAGGAAGAATGGCTAACAGAGAGTTTCTACTACTCTGTGGCTTCAGAGAATGCCCTGCTGTCCCCAAATACAATACTTGGACTAAATATTATTTTTCTAATTCTAATGTTTATTAATAGAAAATAAGAAAACAAGCTTTTTTGGTTTATAACTAGGGCTACATAGTTATCTTTAAAGCGCTATAGATTTTACACATGCTGGCATTATTTCATAAACCAATGCTTCTAGATATTTATTATATAACCAGAAATTTATTATTATAATAATGGATTTATGATAATTATTATTATTTTTTTTTGAAGACAGAGTCTCACTCTGTTGCCCAGGCTAGAGTGCCATGGCATCAGCCTAGCTCACAGCAACCTCAAACTCCTGGACTTAAGCAATCCTTCTGCCTCACCCTCCCTAGTAGCTGGGACTACAGGCATGTGGCACTATGCCTGGCTAATTTTTTTTTATACATTTTTAGTTGTCCAGCTAATTTCTTTCTATTTTTAGTAGAGATGGGGTCTTGCTCTTGCTCAGGTTGGTCTCAAACTTCTGACCTCGAGCTATCTTCCTGCCTTGGCCTCCCAGAGTGCTAGGATTACAGGCATGAGCCACCGCGCCCGGCCTGATAATTCTAATTATCTAATACATACCACGATATTATAGTATGAAAAATAATCTGAACAGGCCAGGTGTGGTGGCTCATGCCTATAATCCCAGCACTTTGGGAGGCCAAGGCAGGATGATCACTTGAGACTGGGAGTTCAAGACCAGCATAGACAACATAGTGAGACCCCTATCTCTACAAAAAACTTTAAAAATTAGCTGGACATGGTGGCACATGGCTGTAGTCCCAGCTGTTTGGGAGACTGAGGCAGAAGTATTGCTTGAGCCCAGGAGTTCAAGGTTGTGGTGAGCTATGATTGGACCATTGTACTCCAGCCTGGGTGACAGTGAGACCTTGTCTCAAAAAAAAAAAAAAAAAAAAACTATAATAAATAATAATCTTTTAAATAGTAGAAGATATTTCTCCTTTTTGTAGGTTTAGGTAGATAAGGAGTTTTGAACTATCCTATTCCTTTTTAGTTCTAATTTTCTATTGTTTTTATGGTCTCTCTCATCTATATATTACTGAAGAACTAAGACCTTTCATTGTAAGTAATTTTTGCAGCAACCTAGACAAGACCCCTAATCTTTCTGAATCTCAATTTTACACCTACAACGTAACCTTTTCTTTGCTATGCCAACTTCACAGGATTATTGAGACATTCAAATAAAATATTGGAATCAATGGAGCTTTTATTGGCGTGGTGGTTCTTGTTCAGTCATAGTTGTAGTGGCCAGGTAATTCTGGTGAATGAATGCCCCAGAAGGGCTATGTCTTCATTTGTAGCATAGCCTTTGCTCAAGTCCTGATTTTTCCGCACCATGATTTCAGTGCTTCCACATCCTGTTGTGCCATTCTCATTTATTAGCATCTCACTTTGTACCCAGTTGGCCATTAGCCAACACTCATTGAGCTTCTGCTGTGTGTCAGGCCATGAAAATCCTGGGCTATAGAGGTGAGAAGCCAGACCCTGTCTCCAGGGTGCCTGTTTCAGCAGGGGAGGAGCCCAAGACTGCAAGGGCCAATTTTTACCTCAATTTCCAGTTTGCTGGCCTGCCCTACAGATTTCAGACTTGTCAGCCCCTACAATTGCATGAGCCAGCTCCTTAACATAAATCTCTTAGTGTGTATACATGTGTATTCATATATACATGAATACACACATACATATTGGTATGTTTCATATTGGTTCTGTTTCTCTGTAGAACCCTGACTGATATAGTACTCAATAAATGCTCTCATTATTGATGCAAAAAGAGGAGGAATAAGTGTGGTAAGCAGGATGCTTACTGAGGTTTTAGCCATGTTGAGTTTGAGGTGCCCATGGAATCCAAGTGGAGATACTGGCAGGGAAATGTAGCCGGTTTGTGGGGAGCTGACATGAGTGGTCTGGACTAGAGCTATGGAAGTGTGGAAGTGTCTGGTGTGTAGCTATCAGTTGAAGCTGTTTGTGGGTGATTTCAAGCAGAGAGTAGAGTATGTAAGGTAAGAGGAAGTATAAAGATGGAACCCAGGAAATACCAACATTTGGTGGGGAAGGCAGAGGGAGAGGACCCTATAAGGGAAACCAAAAAGGAGTATATGGAGAGGAGAAAGATCAAGAGTGAGTGGGGTTGTGGAAATCAAGATGGGAGAATTTCAAGGAGGAGGGAGTGTAGCAATGTCAAGTGCCATAAAACGGTGAAGTAAGAGAAGTGTTGTAGATTGTCCATTGAATTTAACTCCTAAGAGGTGAATATTTCAGTGTTCCACATTACAGTGGGTGGAGTAGAGAATCTGTGGTGATAAAGTGGAGATATGTGTTTGCTGTTGCTGCTTCTGGTTTTTTTGTTTGTTTGTTTGTTTGTTTTTTTGAGACAGGGTCTTGCTCTGTTGCCTGGGTTGGAGTGCAGTGGCTCACCACAACCTCCAACTCCTGGGCCCAAGTGACCCTCCCACTTCAGCCTCCTGAGTAGCTGGGACTACATGCATGTGCTGCCATGCCTGGCTAACTTTTTTAATTTTTTGTAGAGTTAGAGTCTCACTATGTTGCCCAGTCTGGTCTTGAAGTCCTGGCCTCAAGTAGCCCTCCCCCCTCGGCCTCCCAAAGGGTTGGGATTACAGGTGTGAGCCACTACACCTGGCTGTGTTGCTGCTGCTTAAAGGAGCTCAGCTAGGAAGTGTGAGAATGAGAAGAGGCTGTGGGCTTCCTGAGGAAGAGGTGATTTTAGGATGAGAGGGACTCTAGCATGTCCAGAGACTGAGGGAAGAAAGAGCCAGAAGAAAGGCAGAAGTCAGGGACTCAAGGGAGAGGAAGGATACGTGATTGAGCAGGGCCTCTTCCATGGATTGGAGGGACGTGCAGCAGGGGATAAGTGGCGTTGCTAGAGGAGGGATCTTCCATTTGATGGTATGCAAAGAGGAAAGCTGTCTGGGATACAGAGAAGCTTATAGAAAGGCAGAGGATGAGAGTTTTGCCCTCTTAAAAACTTCTATTTTCTTCGTGAAGTGGACCATTGGCACCAACTGATAGCCAAGGGGAGATGATGCAGTAAGGTCTTTGAAGGCAGAGGAGAGGGTATAAAATTACTGCTGTGGAACGTGGAAGTGGGAGTTCAATATTGCTCCGCATTGTCTATTGAGTGAAAGTTACACTGCAAAGTCTGGTGTTTATAAAGACCTCCACAATCTGCATTTAATCAAGTCTACCAGAGTACCTATCCTTTTTGTTTCATTCTAGCACGCTTGTACTTCAGCCAAGAGTATCTCTGATAATAGCACTAGAATGTGGCTTTGAGAGTCTGTAACAAAAATGCCATGGGCCTATGAATCAGGAGTCCTGTGGCCCAGTCTTGGCTAGCATTGGGACCTTGGACATACCTTAACTTCTCCAAGTCTGTTTCTTCATTTGTAAACTGTTAATAATAATAACAATAATAGTAAGTGATGACGAAGGTGTGCCAAATGAGAAAATATATTTTAAGGTACTTTGAAGAGGGTAAGTAGTAAATAAATGGAGCCGGTATCATCAGGCCATGACTAATCCTAGCTTCAGGCTTCTGTACAAACTTTCTTCTTTACCACAAGAGTCCTCCCTCTTCTCGCTAACTATCTAAATTCAGCCTGTATTGTGTGGAGAAATGCCAGCTACTGTAACAGATAAACCCTGCTGAAACCTCAGTGGCTTAAAACAATAGACATTTTCATGCTTGTTTAAAATCCAGTTAGCTGTGGGGATGGAGGGGAGCCCAGACTGATGGTGCTCTGCCATCTTCAAACTATGGTTTCCAAGGAAGCCCTAGTGTGAATGGCCACCCAGCAGGGTGGGGGAAGAGATTGAGAGTGGACGATTGTCTGGGAGGCCTAGAATGGGAGCTAGTGGCTAAGGCCAAAGGAGAGATGGTTGAGAAGAGGCATCTTCTGGATCAGAGATGAATTTGGGGTGTGTGGGTATTTGCACAGAATGGTGGAGGGGGCTCTGAGAAGAGTGAGGGAGGACCTGTGCAGCCCCAGGAGGGAACAGAGAGGCCACCCCTCCTGCCTTGATGGACAGAGCTTGGGAAGGGCTGAGGGGCCTAGGACTGGTTCCTGGTGAAGGCAAGTGAAACAAAGGTAAGAGAGAGTCCCCTGGGTCAGGGGAGATGTAGATGAGAATGGGGGTGTTTACATACCTTCTGAAGTGAGCTTCCTAACAGCTGGGGACGCAGACACTGTTTACCTTTCTTAAGACAAGAAAACTGATGAGGTGGTGCCTTGGCAAAGGCCACACAATTACTAGGCAACAGAGGAATGAGCCAGGGCCTGGGTCTTTGCCATCAAAGTCCCTGGTGAGAGCCAGGACGCATCCCACCCGGAGAGCTGGAAAACCTGGACTCCGAAAGAGTCGGTTTGAGGTGAATCCCTGGGGACGGGATGGAGGAGGACCTTTGTAGTGGCCTCTTCCTTTATAGGTCACTTGCTCTTTGGCTGCTTTTGTTGGGGGATGGAGGGCAAAGATCCTAAAGACTGAAAGGAGTCCAGGTTGGTGCATGACAAACAGGAGGGAGAGGTGTGTGAGAAGATGCTGGAGAGGGAAGCAGGGCCCACATCACCCAAAACTTATAGGGCATGCCAAGAAATTAAGATTTTATTCTAAGGTTAGTGAGAAGCCATTGTACATTTTGAGTAGGAGGTAAGATGGTCCGATTTATAGTTTAAAAAGACCACCCAGGCTGTGGTATGGAGAATGGGTGTTAGGGAGGCCAGAGTGTAAATTGAGTGTAGTGGGTGAGGGAGAAGGAAGAATTCAAGAGGAGACAAAAGTTGAGCTTGGAGCAGAGGCTGGCAAATAAAATTTGATCCTGTATTTCCTGTTAGCTCACTCCCTGTTCTTAGCGAGACTTCCTGCAAGTAGCCTTATCCGCGGTTTTCCACTTCCTCACCTCCTGCAATTCAACCCTGTGTGCTCTGGCCTCTGTCACTGCCCACTTCCCTGAAATGTCTCAGGCAAAGGGCACCCGAGGCCCTTTGTGGTTAGCTAAGTCCAGGCCTTTAGCCCTTGCCTGACTTGACTTGCATCCATTCACACTGTGAGCCATTTCTGCCTTGACATGCACTTGGCTTTTCTGTCTCTCTGGCCCCTCATCCTGTGGGCCTCTTTCTGGTCCTCAAGTCCTCAGACCAGCCCTGAAAATGCTAGCAATCCCCAGGCGTCTGACCTTGGTCCTCCTGGGTTTCCCCTGTGCCCCTTGGCACAGAATGAGCCCTCCTCCCACTTTGTCAGGCCAACACCTTCTTGCCTTTCCAGCTTCAACCGGGGTGCCCTCTCCTCCGGAAAGCCTTCCCTGACCCCTTAGGCCGGCACCACTTCTTTTCCTCTTCCATTTCTCCTGGAGCATAAAGTAGATACCTCTGGGACAGCACTTAGCACCCTATTTACTTGTCTCCCAAGTCTAATAGTGCTTGAAGGATAGGGTTACAATGAAATACTCTGTGATCTAGGCCAAAGATTGCTTTCTCCAGTTCAGGTGAAAGCCACACTTTATGATGAAGGTATCTACACCGATTGTATATCCTTTAATAGAGCATTCATTTCTCATTGAGTCTAAAAGCTAGAATTCTGGTATAATGTCTTCTGTGAACAGAAGAGATTAATTTAACTAGAAATAATCAGTAATTGTTTCCATCTTCTGAAAGGAAAAAAATGACTTAAGCATCTGAATTGCTACAGTAGAGCTTCTAAAGATTTGCATCTTGCCTGGTAATTTGGATCTCTACTCCCTAGCTGCTGCTCCGAAACCTGTTCCGTATGTCTCATATTTTGTGATCCATGATTCTGAGTTTGATGTTACGATTGCCTCCATGGTGATGAGCACTAATATTCTCCTGTACTGAACTGGGATAGCAGTTGAAGCCTCAGTGAAAGATGAGCTTCTGCCTTTATGTCCTTCTTTCCTGCTAATCAGCTTATTGTGGTGAAGGAAAAAAAAAAAAAAAGGGCAGGTAGAGACTGCAGTATACACTTAGGTATACAATTCACACATCTGGAATATCAGGAAGGTTTTAGGTGGTTAATATCATTAAACTCTCATTCTTGTCTTTTAAATGTCTTTTTCTACTCTTTTGAATTCTTTCTTTTTGTCTTTCTCTCAGTTCCAAACCCACTATCTTTTTTGGCAGGTGGAACAAAGAAAATAAAATGTTGAATCACTTTCTTTCCAGTAGCTGCTATTTTTTAGAATCTTTCTTGATGTTTTTCAATGTTCAGTTTTCTGAGCCTAACAGAGCAGAAAGCAATGATGCCTTTGATGAAACGAAACTCGTAGTATCATTACTCAAAATAATGTGACAGGTTGTACTTGTGCCTTTCTGATCTAGTGTTGGGCTGATAAATTTATTTTTAAGAAAAAAATATTATGGGGTTGTTTATTTACTTTTAACTAGAATACTTCTTAAATAGAATAAGACTGCCCAATTATATGTAATAGCAGACTGAATTTGAGCCCTCACATTACTCTCTCAAGGGTTTGTTGATATCAAGGGGAGAAACGCCAGCACATATGAGCCACACTCTATTGATTCCCACTTATATTTATTTCAGGCATCCAAATAATACCTTAGGATTGCAGACTGTCAGATAGGAAGTGACCACAGTGTTTTCTAGTATACTCACTGTGACATGCCAACTCCCCTTCTTATGTGGAGGACACCACTCTGTTTAGCTCAAGAACTGTCTTTCTCACAGGAAGCTGCGATCTTTGTCTTGGGACCCTTGACCCACTGGGCTTCTCACCATCTGTGACACATGCAACCCTTCAGGTACTCGAAGAAGCTATCTTCCCTTTCATCCCCCAAGTCCTCTTTAGACTCTGGATCCCTAGTTTCTCCAGCTGTAACCTCCCTCCTTATTCTACATGCTGTGATCTTAATAGATCATCCCAAGGTTTCGTTAGCTTTTTCTAGTGGCTAAATCAAGGGACTTGAACTTACTCTTGGCTGAAACCTACCTTCATGGAACTCCCCAATGAGTGTAGCTGTTAGTAATAAAACATCTATTTAATGGAATTTTTCTATCTTAGTGGTCTCACTAGCATAGTTTTACTATTATGTCTTGTTATATTTGGTAATACTGTAATATGCTTCCCCCTGAAAGTAAACAAAGGCTTTTAAGTCCTGGAATGCAGGTAAAGTGCCACAAGGCCATGGAATTTGATTCCAGCTAGAGGAGACGTAACCAACTTCAGTGGGTCTGATGGGAAGAGCTAGCACTGATTCAGCCTGCATAGCATGCCTGGCACTGTGCCAAGAGCCATTACACATACCATTCAGTCTAATATAACCACCCTGTGTTGTTAGTAATATCAGTGATACTAGATAGTGTTATTGACTGCATTTTAATGATGAAAAAACAAACAAAGGCTTAGAAAGGTTGGGGCTTGCTCCATGTTTCACCTGTTGCATTGTGACCCAGAGTGCGAGCTCCTGACATGCTGCAACACAACACTGCTTCTTTAACACGTTTCTGCTGGGTAAAGCTCTGTGTACAACTCCCTTCTCTTGGGCTTTATATTTATATTTATATTTCTGGTCGTCTTAATTAAAATGTAAATTTAAAAAAAGAATGGAGAGGCTTTTTTCCTCATCTCACCAGGACATCTAGAAGAGCACTCTGTTTGTGGTGGGTGCTGACAGCTGTGACTGAATCCTTAGCTCTAGGTCTTTAGACCTAGTAAAAGGAGATTAGACCTCTGTGAGTTCTTCCGTCTTGGTATGGCTAGGGCCACTCTAGACCTCATAAGTTCATCTTAAACCAGTAAAAGTCTGACACATCGTGATGAGCTAGGACTCAGCTGGGGCAATGTTCCTTTTGACTGGCCTTTGGGTAACTGGCCAGCACAGACTAAATGGGACAGAATATGGCCGTTGTAGTTAAAGTTGGACTGGCAGCCAGATGCCTGTATTCAGTCCTGGCTCTGCCTTATACTCTTACTGCCCGTGGGCCTCAGTTTCCTCACTTGCTTTGGGAGTCAGGAGGGAGGGAAAGGTGTGTATGTGTGTGGGGGGAGGGGTTGGTTACTCCATGCCCTTTCCCAGTCTGTCAGAGGTTAAAACAGCCCTTTTGTTTTGGTGAGTCTGTTCTGTGCTCTGTTTCCTAACTCTACACTTGAAATGGTGGCGCAATTGGAAGGATGAGACATTCGGGAGGCTGCTGTTTCCTCTTCCCCCGGTCCCTAAGAGGTTGGCAAGTTGGACACCTTTGTTAATTTGAGATAAAACTGGGACTCACTGACTGAGACTGGACTGAAGATTTAAAATATGGGGATGCCTAGAACTTCTCTCCCACTTCGCAGGGCCTCATGGGTTTAGAAACTGATATTATTCCTCTGGGGTCTGAGGAGAGTGGCTCAGCTAGAGGACTACTTCAGGCCCATTGCGGGAGCACAGACTAGCCTGGGGAGTGTGGTATTTTAGAATCATCAGGTCCTGCCTGCCTCTGTACCTCAGTCTGAGATGAACTCCAGAAATTCCCATTCTCCCTGTGTTGATGATTCAAGATATAGATGATTCTGGAATGCTATAGACAGGACTTTACCAGTCAGAGTCCCAACAGGAAAAGTTGGCATTCTCAACTTAGGATAATTCCTGGAGAGTTTACTTAAAGAGGTGTGGGTAGGATGTAGAGGAAACCATAGGGATAGTATAGGAATCCAGGGTCATTATGATGGTGGAGCTGTTACCACCCCTAACTGCAAAGGGACAAATGGATGAAAGTGGTTATCAGAAGCCAGGTTGTCATCTGGAAGAGGCCACCTTGAGAGGAGCAGTGACTTGGTTGAGGGATTCAGCCAGCCCAGGTAGAAAGAATCCCCCAATCTTACTCCCTCCCTCACCTCCCCCTTCCTCCTCCAGTTTCTTTCTGGGACCTAGCATTGGCTAAACTTAATCACAGGTCAAAGGGCATGAGACCTGTTGATGTAATCCGTAAAGATTAGCCTGCTGAGTCAGAGAGCAGAGTAGAGAAAGTTGGAGAGTGCATCTGTCAAATATTAGACATAAGGACCCATGCAGTCTCATAATGGGCAGAACTTGTACGCGTGTGTGTAGTGAAAGGTGGGAAAAAAGGAGGAGACAGGCATTTCTTGAGCATTACCATGTGCTAGGGACTTTCTTGTGACATCGCCTTTTGGGGTAAGTGGTATTATTTCCATGTTATAGAAGTGGAAAACTTGAACCCAAATTTCTTGGCCCTAAGTCATCTCAGTCCTGGTGATCCCTGTGGTGACAGACAGTAGTCAGATATTACTCTTCTCTCTCTGTAGCCCATTCCAGAAAGCCACATTTCATGGAATTTCTGGGAGAACAGGAGAGGACAGTAACAGAGCTGCTGTGTATTTTTTTCTTCACATTTATGAACTCTGGAGAAGGGAAAAGAGGAGGAAAAAAACTCAACTTGGCATGAGTAATGTTACGCGAGATCAAATAAGGTGAAAAGCAAAGTAGACTCCAGAAATTTAGTTTTGCTTTTACCCAAAGTTCATGGGCGGCTGCTGTACAAAGTCCTTTTCACTTTCCATAAATGTTAGCACTTTTCATAACATGAATCTCATTATCTTTACTTTGGGTTGTGTATGAACTTAAATAGCTTTATAAAGGACAAAGAACCAATTGAACAAAAGAACCAGAAGAAACAAGATCAAGCTATGTGTCACCTTTGCTATTTCATTTCTTGCTGATGTACAAGTTCTTATACTTAAAATGAGTTACAATTATTTTGGCTCCTGATGCATTCATCGTAAAAGTATTTATTGAACTGTCAACAGTAAAATAGAAGTTTTACATTAAAAAAAGGAATGCTAACACCCTAGACAATAAACTCTCAAATTTTCTTTTTTTCCTGGTTTTTGTTCACGTGCGTGCATAATTTTCATATGGCTAGAATTGTACAAGTTTGTATTGTTTATAAGTATTTTTCCATGTTGCTACGTAACCTGCACAATTATTTATGATAGTTTCTCAATTTACCCGACATTCTCCAACTTATTAGATGTTTTCTGTTATTTATGCTCTGCCTCATTCTATAAAAAGGATTGGCAGTTTTGTTGAACACTCAAGTGGTTTATGTATTATTTTTCTTTATAAATATTGTTCATCTGTATCTTCAGGCAACAATTTCCCCGGCCCTCCTCCTCTTGTTCTTTTTGGAGGAGGAAAGGGAATTGCTATTTCTTTAGAATAATTTCAGGAGTGGAACAAGTAACTCTGAAGTTATATCAAGGAACATGAAATATATTAAAAGTAGTTTTAGGGGTAGCTGAGAGAAGCAAGAGTATAATTGAAATAAGTTATTAAGCAGAGTTTAAATTTTTAATGTGGATTTTGAATTTTATTAAATCTTAGCTTTTAAAAACTATTACTAAAAGAGAAATTAGACATCATTTACATTTACATATAAATTTAGCTGATAACCTGAAGTTGTGGTTAAGTTTTAAAAAATTGTTCTCAGCTAAACTGAATGTGGCATAATTCTAAACAAATATTATATTAGATTAATGGTATTGGCCCCAGTTAACTTTTTTTTTTTTTTTTACTAATTCATGCTTTCTCTATTTATTTTTATTTATTTATTTTATTTATTTATTTTTTATTTCAGCTCATTATGGGGGTACAAAAGTTCAGGTTATATATATTGCCCATGCCCCCCCATCCCCCGAGTCTGAGCTTCAAGCGTGTCCATTCCCTAGACAGTGCACATTGCACTCATCATGTAGGTATGCACCCATCCCCTCCCCCTGCCCCATCCCCCCCAGTCAGAACTTTAAGCGTGTCCATTCCCCAGGCAGTGCGCATCGCACTCATCAAGTAGGTATACACCCTGGAATATTAGCATTGGCCTGGTTGTCCCCTGTGGTCCCTGGGTGGTGGTCATCCCCTCCTCAACCCATTCTTCCCAGCCATGGGAAGCGTGGGCACTTCTGCCTGTTCACTCCTTTGCAAACCTGTAGCCCTCTGGCCTGAAGAGGCTTCTTTGTATGGTGCCCATGTCCTTCCACTTGCCTTCCATTGGCCATAGTTCTGCTTTCTGGAACAACAGACACGTTTCTTCCGCTAGGCAGGAAACATCAGAAAATCAGAGATCAAACTGAGCACAGTGGCTCACGCCTGTAATCCTAGCACTCTGGGAGGCCGAGGTGGAAGGATTGCTTGAGCTCAGGAGTTTGAGACCAGCCTGAGCAAGAACAAGATCCTGTCTCTGTTAAAATAGAAAAATTAGCCAGGCATGGTAGCACGTGCCTGTAGACCCAGCTACTTGGGAGGCTGAAGAAAGAGGATTGCTTGATCCCAGGAGTTTGAGGTTGCAGTGAGCTATGATGACACCACTACACTCTACCCAGGGCTACAGAGTGAGACTGTCTCAGAGAAAAAAAAAAAAAAAAAATCAGAGATCAGTTCTGATTTTCACTTTCTGTATCGTTAGCTACTGGCATAGTGCCTGGCACATAGCAGATGCTCCAAAACACATTTGTAGAATGAAATGTCTTGAGACAGTCCTTGAAGTTTGTGAACATGACCATGATGTCCCCACTTAGTCACCTCTTCTCCAAGTGTAATGTCCTCCAGGTCAGCTATTCCTCATGATAGAATCTCCAGATCCCTGTCCCTCACCATTGCCTATGGCCACAGTTTGCTGTCAGTCACTGATGGAACATGTGGCCAGATTTGTAGCCTGTTCTCCAGAAGTGATCTGATTTGCAGTAATATATTCAAGTATGCATTGCTTTTTTTTCTTTAGCAAATCCCTGGTTGTTTATATCTTTTTATGTGATCTGCTCTCAAGCCTGGTCTTTTGTGAAATTGTTTCCTTCTAGATTAGTGTCACTTGGGATTTGATGAGGGCTCTTCATTATCCTCATGTGAGTCATCAGTAAAAATGAAGAACAGAAAAGGCCCAAGGAAGTGTTGTGGAAACCTTCCTCCAAATTGATAGTAATCCCCTAATCCCATGCTTTTCAAATTGTGATGTGCATACAGATTACCTGAGAATTTGGTTAAAATGCAGATTCTGATTCAGTAGGTCTGGGTGCAGCCTGGGATTCTTTCTAGCAAGTTCTCTCTAGGCTTATTCTGATGTTGTGGGTCTCCCTGATAATATTTTCAATAGCAAGGCACAGTTTTTGGGTAAAGTCCATGAGAGCAAGTCCTTTGGTATGCAGGTAGCTGTACTGTGCCCATCAGAGCCCCCAGCAGATACTACCTGATGCTGATACTTGGCACCATACTCAAATGTTTATCTCCCACCTCACTAGGTAAATGAAGAAAACAAGAGCTGTGCTGTTTTACCAGCTTCCGAGCAGTTGCACACTTCTCTGTGCATGTTCCGTTGGACCCTTTATTCCAGCCAGACAAGCTGTTATCCAACATATTTGGTATCTTTTCAAGTTTCTTGTCATCTGGACATCTGATAAAGTGCTCATGTATACTGTCTTTTGAGTTATTAATCTGGTATACTTTCATATAACAGAAAGTTACCCAAAGAGACACTAAACAGATAGTTTTTAAACATCAGTTAGAAAGTACAGTATTACTGATAAAGTCTTTAATAAGAAATGTTATGGAGCATCCAAATTTTTTTTGGTCTTTTGGAATTTGGATAAAATGGATGCATTGTTGAAATTACATTCCTAAACTGAAAGGTACTTGTGCAGATGGCAGCCTTTAAGTTATAGATTAGCAAGTGGGTTCTGTAGAAACACCGGGTAGAGAGTTCATGATCACCTGATCCCGCTTTTCTCCAAGCTTTTAATCTTTTAGCTTAGGGGAGGGTTTTCTTCCCTTGCCCTTTCTACAAGGCAAATAACACCGTGACCAAGACATTTTTAATCATTTCAAAGAATAATTATTATTAAACATTTGTTAAAAAGCACAAAAATTTAGGCAACAAATCATTTGCACTTTCTTATTTTATAGAGCTCATTGTGACCTGATCAGCTGGACAATATTCTGCATTAGAGATTCCTTACTGCTTTTTGAGATGAAGTCATATTTCCTCAAAGCTTTAGGATGAGTAAGAAGAAGTATTTACCTAAAGTTCTTGAAAGAGTAGTTTTGCTTTGAATCATTCTCCAGCCCTGGAGGTGGAGGCCTTCTGAGCTTGAAGTCTGTGCTTAGAAACTAGCATTGTTCCTTCCCTGACCGGCCCTCTGGGGTGATGTTTTTTTGGGGATGGGTGTGTGAATATAGAGTCACTTTCAAACTGTACTCTACCTAATGCCCGTGTGGTGGCAATTTGTAGCCTGTTTGTTGCAGTTATCATAGTGCACACACACACACACACACACACACACACAGAGTCATACAGTCCCTTAAATTTTGCCTGTATAGACCACCTTTTCTTTTTGTTTTGGATATAGGAGGTGTGACCACCACCCTGGGAGCTAGTCTGCCCACTGAATGTCAAGACAGCCTCTTTCCCTAATCCCTCACAGCCCTTAAGCCCAGAGTTCCTCATTTGAGAACATGAGGGGCAGGTATTCTGGAGTGACATGTTGCTGCTATAGTTCACCCATTAATTTCCTCGCTTTCCATGGTGATGGTTTTCCATGCTCACCTAGATGTCTGTCTCTCCTGTTGTTTCAGTTGCTCACATGTAAGCACAGTTGCAGCAGCAATCACACTATCCCTTTAGTAGTTTTCTTCATTATGGTAATTTTAAAGTATGTATTATGAACCTACCTTATACTGCAACATTTCAACATCTTGCTAATCCTATTTATTTCCTGCTCTCCTTCATTCTCTTCCCGGCCTATCACCATACATGCTTTTTTCCCTAATGCAGTCTTTTGAAGAAAATCCCAGATAGTCCATCATTTCATCTGTAATATTTCACAGATGTAACTTCACAGAGATGTTTTAAAGACTTTTTTATTGAAGTATAGTATACTTCAAAGAAAAATGAGGCCAGGCACAGTGGCTAATGCCTGTAATCCTAGCACTCTGAGAGGCCAAGGTGTGATGATCGCTAGAGGTCAGGAGTTTGAGACCAGCCTGAGCAAGAGTGAGACCCCGTCTCTACTAAAAAAAAAAAAAAGAGACATTAACCGGACAACTAAAAATATATAGAAAAAATTAGCTGGGCATGGTGGCACATGCCTGTAGTCCCAGCTACTCGGGAGGCTGAGGCAGAGAATCGCTTGAGCCCAGGAGTTTGAGGTTGCTGTGAGCTAGGCTGATGCCACAGCACTTTAGCCCAGGCAACAGAGTGAGACTCTGTCTCAAAAAAAAAAAAAAAAGAAAGAAAAGAAAAATGAACGTAAGTGTAGAGCCTGATAAATTTTCACAAACTGAATGGATCTATATAAGCAACATCCAGGTCAAGACATAGAACATTACCAGCACTAAGCAGTGGGCTTTTCTGTGGGAATTCAATGTTAATCTCCAATTTATCTGTTACTAAATGTTCTGAACCTTTTCTGGTGAATAATTGAAACATCAATGGTATGTCTACAATTTCATTAGGCAAATATAAGTAAGTTCTGATTCTAAACCTATAAAATACAATTTGACACTAATCCTGTAAAAAAAACCCTGAAGTATTATTAGTCTCAATGAGTTGATTAATTCACCACTGTTGATTAATATGTTCAGATAATTTTGACTCTTAAATACTAGAGACAGTGTCTTCCTAATATGTCACAAAAGTTGAATTCTGTAACTAGACATTAAATTAGGAAATCTCATTCAGAGAAGAAAGACAACAACAACGAAAGCAAAGTTTTGACACTGATAACAATTTGACAGCTCTGTTTTCAGTGAAAAATAAGCAATAAATGCCCATATTCAATTGAGGTTAAAAATTAGTGACTTGGATATATTAATAATAATTGAAGTATAGAACTTCAAAAAAACCACAGCTATAGTGTAATTAGCGTACCCTTAAATAGCAATAGTTCCTTAATATTATCTAATACTCAGTCTATATTAAAATTTGCCTGATTACTCAAAAAAATGTCTTTTTTTAAATGTATGCTTTACTTTTAATTGATGGCTTATATAAAAGTTTTTGTACATTTAAACTATATACATATTTTATCCATCAATCTTTTATTTTTATGTAACCACCGCTTTCATATGTTACTTAGGCTTTGTGCTTGCTAAGTCATTAACAAAGTAAAGTGTAGTTGCTTATATCATAATTATTGCATCTTCCTTAGAAAAGATGTTTTAAAAATCGATCCAGCCACCCTTTCCTACTCTGTGCTAAAACGGTGTAGTATGCATCTACATAACCCTACTTCTGTCTGCAACGTCATTTGTACCATGTGACTTCACCTTTCTCTGGCAGCATTTCTCATCTACTTCCATATATTCTTAAAATTTCATGTGACTTCTGTTCTCTGATTTTCCCTTTATGTGTGGGTTACTGACCTTGGGTTACATGACTCTTCTTTCAAGAGTGGAAGGAGCATTGCTTTAGGGGGGAAAAAGTCTGGGTTCAAATCTTAGCTCTATCATTTGCTGGCTGTATGACCTGAGGCCGTGTATTTAACTTCCCCAAGTTACTTTGTAATTGATTAACATATTTAATTCCTTTTCAGTGGCCTGCATAAAACAATACCACAAGTTGTTTAAAATATCCTAAAGCTCCACAAACTTGTAGGCAGGGAGGAAGTGAATTTTTGGGTCACTGCTTATTGTCCCAAACTACAATTTGGAGACCGTCGCCCCAGGAGCCAGGATGGGAGGCCCTCAGATGAAGAATGTGGGAGAGGAGACACGGGAAAGGGAGATGGTAACTAACACTGAGTTCCTGTAGCCACTTTCCCACGTGCTCATTTAAACCTTGCAGCTGCCCTGGACATTTTATGATCGAAGAAACTTTGGCTCAACGTAGCCAAGTGATTAAGAGTGATAGCCTGGGATGAATTCCCTGCCTTGCCACTGTGTACTAGTGACTGTGTAACCTAAGGCAGATCTCTTTTTACTTCTCTGTGTCTGTTTCTTCATCAGACACAGCATCTGCTTCTGGGTATTTGTGAGAATTAAAAAAGTATGTAAGGTGCCAAACACAGTGCCTGGCTCATAATGAGCATTCAATAAAGCAAAGTGTTATTGATCTTTTACTTCTTTTTAGACTTATTGCCTTTGTAAAGGAAGGCTATAGAGTTTTAGTGGCTTTTAATAACATTCAATGTTATGACTACAGATTAAGCAGATTTCCTAACCACCATTAACAGAATTTTGTCAGAGAACAGAACAAACATATGGATGCTTTCCTTTCAAATTGGTAATCTTGAAAAAAACCTCTTACTTATTTTAATGTTGCCCCAGTGTTGCTCAAAATATGATTGAACTTATTAGTTTTTAGTCTGTAGGTGTCTTTTTGCTGAAACTACAACTAGAATTGAATACGTAATTAAATTAGTTATGTATCCATTTATTCAGTAAACTTTTATTGATCACCTGCTGTTTGTCAGGCATGCTGCTAGGCGCTTGGAATATAGCCATGAACAAATAAGATAGGGGGATTTCTCTGTGGCATTTGTAATCTAGGAGGCAAAAAGTTTTCATCAGCACTTTGGATTGTGTCAAAAATGTGACAGTCCTAAATAACATTGTTAAAACTGCTGAATGGAAAAAGGCAAATTTGGAATGTTTGGTAGACATATAGACAGATACCTTCTTTATGAATATAATGAGATGTACTGGGGGAGACACCACTCTGTATCCAGTGCGATGATGTAACTCGCCCTTTAAATTCAAATTTGGAGCAAAACAAGGAACTCCTTTATTTTCTCTCTGTTTGACTGTGACTTTGGAGCCACTCATTCATGCACTTGAAATTGGAGGCACAGTTACATTAAACAACACAATTGAAACTAAGTTATCGTTTACCAGTGACCTGGTAATTATTGAAAATGGTTATATATTCAAGAATATTTGTTAGGTTCCATTAATTTCCATGTTTAAAAAGTGTGCTGATTTCTTCTAAAAAATTTCTAAATATGGCCAGGCACGGTGGCTCATGCCTGTAATCCTAGCACTCTGGGAGGCAGAGGCGGGCGGATTGTTTGAGCTCAGGCATTCGAGACCAGCCTGAGCAAGAGTGAGACCCCATCTCTACTAAAAAAATAGAAAGAAATTAGCTGGACAACTAAAACTATATAGAAAAAATTAGCTGGGCATGGTGGCGCATGCTTGTAGTCCCAGCTACTCGGGAGGCTGAGGCAGAAGGATTGCTTGAGCCCAGGAGTTTGAGGTTGCTGTGAGGTAGGCGGATGCCACGCACTCTAGCCCGGGCAACAGAGTGAGACTGTCTCAAAAAAAAAAAAAAAAATTTCTAAATATGAGTCTATTCAATTTAACATTTTAGTTAGTGTTAAATAATTGTAAAATGCATACAATTAAATAAATGGAATTAGAGTCCTGAAATTCAAAGGCACTTTAAAGGCCGGGCGCGGTGGCTCATGCCTATAATCCTAGCACTTTGGGAGGCCAAGGCGGGTGGATCGCTCGAGGTCAGGAGTTCGAGACCAGCCTGAGCAAGAGCGAGACCCCGTCTCTACTAAAAATAGAAAGAAATTATCTGGCCAACTAAAAATATATATAGAAAAAATTAGCTGGGCATGGTGGCGCATGCCTGTAGTCCCAGCTACTCGGGAGGCTGAGGCAGAAGGATTGCTTGAGCCCAGGAGTTTGAGGTTGCTATGAGCTAGGCTGACACCACGGCACTCACTCTAGCCCGGGCAACAGAGCAAGACTCCGTCTCAAAAAAAAAAAAAGAAAGAAAGAAAGAAACAAAGGCACTTTAAAGATAAGTTAGCATAGTCACCCTTACAGTGTGAAAATGTCCTCAGCCTATTTTCCAACACCCCTGGTGATGAAGTATGTTTAACTATAGACCAGAGGTCACAGGCATATAAGAATATGAAAATTTGTCAGTTATAAAACAGGAGTGAAAGTTACCTATGGCAAACTATTGGGTCCTGTCTGTTAGTATGATTATTTTCCAAATATTATACTGGCCAGCTAAGACTTGTCTTCTGTGGGCCAGTTTCTGCCTATGGACTTCTGTCTTAAAGGGCTGGTTACATAATTGCAGTGGATACAGAGTGGTGTCTCCCTCTGTACATCTTATGATATTTTATATTTTATACATGACAGTATATTAATTATCTGTTGCTGCATAATAAATGACCCTGAAAGTTAGCACCATAAAACAACATTCATTCATTATCTAACAGGAATGGGTTGGGAATCTGAGCGGGGCTTAACTTACCTCTGGCTCATAGCCTTTCATGAGATTGCAGTCAAGCTGTAGGATGGAGATGCAGTCTCATCTGAAGGATTGACTCAGAAGAGAGATGGGTCTCCTTCCAAGCTCACTCACGTGGTTGTTGCTAGGCCTCAGACCCTCACTACAAGTGCCCATCTATAGGGTTGCCTCATGGCTTGGTGTTGGCTTTTCCTAGGGGCATGATTCAGGAGATAGTGAAAGAGAGCACCAAAGATGGAAGCCAGGGTCTTTATATAACCTAATCTTGGAAGTGACCTTCCATCATATTTGCTGTGTTATATTTGTTAGAGGTGAGTCAGTAAGTCGGGCCCACTCTCAAGGAGAATAAGTTACATGAGGGAATGACTACTGGGAGGCAGAGATCATTAGGGGCTGCCTTAGAGCCTGCCTAACACAGAAGGTAAGACATACCATAAGCAAATATTAAAAAATATAACATGTCAGATGGTAGTATGTGCAGTGAAGAAAAATAGAGCAGAATAAGGGAATTGAGACTGGTAGGATGAGAGTCTGAGTGCTGTTTTGGGTGGGGTAGTTTTGGGTGGGCTGTCTGATACAGTAACATTTGAACAGAGTTCTGAGGAAGATAAAGGGAGCAAGTGTGGATTCCTGAGTTGAATGATTAATTCCTGCTATTCATTCAAAGCAGCATGAATAGTAAATGAAATGCCTCAAGTTAGCAGCATGTTTGGCAAGTTTGAGGAATAGCACAGAGTCCAAGTGTGTGTTATGAAGGGGGAGAGAGGTAGAGAAGATGCAGTCAGAGAGTAATTGGAGTAGGGAAGACAGACTGTGCAGGGATTTTTGTCCATGAAAAGGATTTTTATTTCTAATTTGAGGAAGCCTCTGGAGGGTTTTGACTAGGGACAAAGAATAAAGAGTAAGGAAGAGTAGCAATGTACCAAGAGTTAATGGTTGTTACTTTTCCAGAATTGGTGAAGGATGTGAATTCTCATACAAGAGTTAGAAGGAGTCTTGAGTATAATAAATAAGAACAAATCATCACCTAGATACACTGTAGTAAAGCTGTACAGTCCCAGTGACAAAGAGAACTTCTTAAAAGCAACTAGAGAGAAAAGGATATCGTTTTGATTTACAGCAGACTTTTCAGCAGCAACAATCGAGGCTGAAAGACAATGGAACAAAGTGCTGTGAGGAAAAAACTGCCAACTAAGAATATCTAAACTAGCATTCAAGAGTGTGAGATCAAAGTAAACTATCTTTAGATATTAAGATAACTATCATTCAAGAGTGTGGGTGGAATAGTTTTTTCAAAGACTGACCCCTTAGGAAGTAGAAAATTGAATGCAGAAGGAAGGAGTGGGAGGCAAGGAGCAATGATACAATCTTTCTAAATGTTTTTTAATGTTTTTAAGTGGCTAATTTTGAGTAATTTTGAGTAAGAGTGTTTTCTATTTGTTTTTATGGTTTTTTTTTTGCATTTTTAATTTAAAAAGACTTTACAAATACGGAAATAAAGTACATTCTAAACAGGAACTGTTACTCTGATGCTATTATAAGTTTTTCTTACCCACATCAATGCAAGAACCCTATTAGCTAATAGTTTAAAATTGTAACAATAGCATTTATTGAACATTTAATAAACTAGATACTATGCTAAGCATTTTACATGTATTATCTGACTTAATCCTCAGTAGCTCTGTGAGATAGACACTATTGTTATTTGTCTTTTACAAATGAAGAAACCGATACTATGAAAGTTGAGTAACTTTGTGATAATAACACTAATTATTAAGTAGTACAGCTAGGATAATACCAGCTAGTAAGCTGCATGGCCAAAACAAGAACTCGGGGATGTCTGACCCTAGAGCTCACACTTTTAACTACTACACTGTTCTCTCTCTGCTTCTACTCAGTTTTTATTATTATGATAAAACTGTATCAAGTATTGAAGCAGTAAGTTAAACCAGGCTTCTCTTGAAAATGATGATTACTATTATAGAATTTTATAAATGAAAGGGATCTTAGTAAGCTAGTTCAGCTCCCTCATTTTATAAATGAGGAAACAGAGGTCCAGACATGTTAAATGACTTGTCCAAGGTTGTACAGGTGATAATAGCAACATCTAGAAGACAGGTTTCCTAACACCAATGTCATTAGTATTGTTTCCTCTAGAATCTGAGTATTTAGCCTCAAAGAAAAGTCAGGGTTCTTTTGGAACGGCTTAAGAAAATATATGTTTTGTCTAGGGATATTTATTTTATAAGCTGGTATTCATATACCAATATTTATTGATGAAAATGCCTTCCCTGGAGAAGAGTGGCAGACAGAACCCTTGGCCTCAAGTAACTTACAGTCTAGTGAGGATACAGAGGAGTAAAAACAAATTACAGTTCTGCATGTTAGGTTCTATGAGAGAGATAAAGGCATAATGGTCAGAAGAAGGACAATAAACCCAGTATTTGCAGTGGAGAGAAGCAAGGGCAGCTAGAGAAAGCTTCTTGGTGAAAGAAGTGTCTAAGATGAAACCTAAAAGACCGGTAAGAGTGTAGCAGCCAAGTTGGGGTGGGGAGGTATATGGAGGAGGAAGGGTGAAGCAAGTAGTAAGGGAGAAACCATGGAGCAAGTGCATGCTGGTGCCCAGGATGCTGAAGTGATCCATATAGCTAGTGAGAGCTTGCAGTGTAGGGGGAGGGATGGAACCTGGGGCCTGGTTGAATTGGTGGAGGATGAGGCTGGAGAGGTGAGAAAGGCCTAGACCCAGATCGTAACATGCTGCGGGTTAGATGAAGGGCTCCTGAAAACGTTCTGGCATGAGAGTGGCTAATCAGATTTTCAGTGAGAAAGATTAAGCGCTGGAGCAGTGAGGAGAATGGATTGCAGAGCTTGGGGGCTGGGTCTTGATGAGAAGTGCTGGTCCTTGAGGCAAACATATAACTGTGGTGGAGCAGCAGAAAGACTGAAGAAAGGTTTAGGAGGTGGAGAACTGACATGTGTTGGAGACTGGTGGGAGGTGTGGGAAGGAGAGCAGTTGGGCAGACACTGAGATGGGCAACATAGGGTGTGGGTCAGGTCTGAGGGAGATGATGATTCTAGTTTGGCGTATGCTGAATTTGGGAGGCAGTGGGCCATCCAAGAGCAGATCTCCAGTGGACAGCTATCTCAGTGGTGACAGAAAGCTGGATTTGGGGATTGTTGGCTTGAAAGGTGGACTTGAAGCCAGTGGAGAGAGGAGATCAACAAGGGCAAGAAAGTGGCCAGAGTGTGGGAGTGTCTTCGGGTAGCATGCTTCTTGGCGCCTGTAAGTAAAATGCATGTTCATAAATTCATTTATTTGATCAATAGCTGTATTCCTTTTAAAGTAATTACATATAAGCATTCCTTATTCAGTAATTGAAACATTATGAAGCATGTACAATTTTCTTATTACTCTGGGGAAGCTAACTCTTCTATTACAAAGGTTTGAGAAGTGGAGGTTTTTGTGTAATAAAAATGCCTTTCCTTTTTTTTTCCTTTTTAAAATTACGTAAGTAATACACAAACACATATATCCTTGTACCATCCAAAAAATACAGAAGTATAAAGAGTAAAATGTTTGTCTCTTTTACCTCTTTCCTCATGCTCTCTCCACCTAAGATCTTTTTAAAATGACGTTCCATGTACTGTCCCTACGAGAAGTTGTGTTCTGAATAGTCCAGGTTGGAAATTGGAGAATGTGATCCCTCACGTTTGTCTTTGACTCACAGTGACCACAGATAAGTTATATTAATGTTCAGTGATTGCCTCTCCAGGGGATGTACTTGCCTTTGCTCTCGGGATGGTCAACCTTTCCTTTACAGGAAGTCATTCAGTTGCATAGTTAATGGAGAGCTGAAACCCTACATCATGGACTTTGAGAAGCTCTACCAAAGCTAGACAGATGTGAATGAGGGAGCTCTTATGTCCAGGGTATAGAAACACACTGGCATGTGGATGCACACACACACACACACACACACACACACACTCTGATGGGATGTCTAAAAATTTGATGCCACACTGAATTTTTAGTGTTACTATTTGTATCAGTCTCTAGCTGATCAAAATAATTATCTTTAGGAAATTTTAGAAGTAGTCACGAGATGTTGCTCACTTTATTAGACTCCTAATTTTCCCAGTTTTACTTCATGCAATGGACCTAATTTCTAGAGTTGATGTTTGGCCATCATTTAGAGGTAGACCTAATTAGAAACATTGAAAAACTAATTGTGTCTAACGGACCTGTGAGGCATTGCTTCTACAGTGTTAAATATGCATGAAAATATGTGCTTGAGGAAGACTGTTACTTGGTAGAGAAGATGAGAAATGCCTTTGTCATTTAAAGCATACCACAGGATCTAGAATTTAAATGAAAAATTAGTCCAGAGCAAAAGGTACTTTTTTACCTGAAAGGGTACTTAATCTTTCTTGACAGATTGCTAATCTGTTTCTCTTGTGGTCTTCCCCATCTTGGTAAAAAAAAAGGTACCTTCATGAATTTAGTTGTTAAAGCCAGGAACCCGGGAGTCATTCTTAACAACTTTGTCCCTTGTGCCTAATTCACCAGAAGGCCTGCTGATTCTACCTCCAAGACAAATTGAAAACCCATCTTTACTGCCAGCACCCTAACATGCACCACTGTCACCACGGCCCAGGACTTCTGTAATAGCCTCTGCCTTCTCTCTCAGCTGCTACTCTTGCCCCACTCCCATCGCTTCTACACTGCAGCCAGAGTGATCGTTGTGGAAACGTAAACCCAACTATGTTACTCCCTCGCTTAGAATTTTTAAATGGCTTCCCATAGCACTTAGGTTAAAATGTTTAAATCCCCAACTCTGTCTGCCAGGCTGTGTGTAGCTAATTAACCTCATCATGACCCCTCTCACCTCTGTTGAGCACCATCCTTCCAGTTCCTGAAGGAGGTCATCCTTTTATTTGAACATAATTTTCTCTTTAGGCATCAAAATTTGTAGAGCATCTATGTTTCCTCCAGAAATAAGACTAAGTTTATGTCTGCAGCTCTTTCCCTGTTCCTTTGGTTCCCAGATTTTTTTTCAAAGTTTCTGATTAATTTTCTACATTATACCTCTTTTGTTTCAAGAATTCTTATTAGCAGTTGCACTTCACCTCACATCTATTTTATCAATAATTGTGGAACTTTAACTGTAAGTTTTTGTTTTCTTTGTTCAGCACTGCTTCTTATATCCCAAGTTGTCTTTTATTTTTTGGATTCAATTTAATCTGCTACAGTACAACTTTGAGTCTCTTCTCCTTACCCCCAAAATACACTGTGGTGAACGTCATGGAGCTCTTGTATTCCCCCAAATAACTTTCTTTTGCTTTCATACTTAAATGATAATTTTAGGGAAATATGAGATTCACTTTTAAAAACATCTTTCCTTTTAAGCTTTGTAGAAATTGCTTCATTTGTATTTTAGCATCTGGTGTTACAGATGAGAAATTTGATGCAAATCCAATTTTCTTTTTGTTATGATTAGCACCCTCCCTCCCCACAACCTTAGATTTCAGGATTCTCTTTATTTTTGCAACTTAAAAATTTTACCAAGTTGTATTTAGGTGTTTCTTGTTCAGTATTGTTATAAACCACTTGGCAGAGCCTTTCAACCTAATTCTCAAGTCTCTCTTCAACTCAGAGAAATTTGGTCCTGTTATTTCTTTGGTAATTTCTTTTCCTGTGTCCCCTCCTTTTAAAAAAATTAGACATACATTGAATCATCTAGATTTGTCCTCCTTTCCCCTCTCATATTTCCTATTTCTTGATTTGGGAGAATTCATCAGTTCAGTCTTCTAGGTCACTACTTGTGTCTTTGGTCATGCTCCTTTGCTATTCAGACCTCTGTTGAAGGATTAAAAAAAATTTTTTTTGGTAGTTTTATTTCTTTATTCCCCACTAACAACTTTTTAGTGTTGCTCCTCCTCCTTAGTATCATCATAGATCTTTCAGAGAATGCTAAACTTATTTTTTGCTTCTTTTGTTATTTTCATTTGTTCTTTCCTAAGGGTACATTAAATTACCTGGAGAGCATTTAAATACAAATGCCTGGACCTCTATTCCCTCTATAAATGCTGATTTAATTGGATTATAGTGGGATACAGGCAATTGGTATTTTTTAAAAATCTCCCCAGATGATTCTGATACGCATCCAGGGTTGAGAAGCCCGGTTGTGTGATCAGAGTGGTAACTGCAGTGGGTTTTCTCAACACAAGTGGGAATTATTATTCTTTCAGAAGTAAATTCAGAGTACAGGGGCTCTGGTCCTGCTGAGCACCGGGGATATCCCTCCAGGGTTCAGCTGGCTGCCTTCTGGGTGAGTGTATGCCTTGTCATTTGTGGGGCTCTTTCTTCATTTTCTAGTCCCAGCACCTATGTGGGTGGTCCGCTACAGTTGATCCCCCACTTTAGCTGTTCTTATAGCTTAGCCTTGCTGAGAACATTGGAGGATGCAGCTGTTCCACAGACTTAATTACTCTCCTGACAATCCCTGGCTCATTTCTACTTCCACATCCAGCTTCTGTTGTCTCTGAATTTCAGTTTGTTTCCCCCCAGGTTTCTGTGGGCACATGCACAGTTTTAGAGGTCCCTTCTTTTGCTTGGTTCAAATCAAAGCTTCCTCTACATGGTTAGCACTGCCATCATTCAGTCCTGATGGCTTTTTGGTTTTTGACTTAGAAGTCCTCATGCTGTTCTCCTGATGGCATCTTTCCTATTTATCCTGTGCTACTGTGAACTTATTCTTACCTTTGTGTTGTTATAAGATATTATTATTACTCTTTTTTTAAAATTTTTGTTTATTTTTTTTTTAAAAGACAGGGTCTCACTCTGTTGCCCAGGCTGGAGTGTAGTGGCACGATCATAGCTCACTGTAGCCTTGAACATCTGGGCTGAAGTGATCCTCCAGCCTCAGCTTCCTGAGTAGCTGGGACTATAGGTGTGCACCACCATACCTGGTTAAATATATTCTTGCTCTTATAAATTGAATGTCATTTTAAGAGAAGGGAGAAGTACGTTCTAATGCTTCATTATTTATGATGAACTAGAAGTCTTCAAACACTTGTTGGTTGCTTCTGAAAAGTGTCAGACATCCAAGGAATTTAGCAGACTATTTACAGAAGAGAAACTATAGGTGGTTTAACCAAATGGAAAACTACTTCATTCTATTAGTAAAAAATGTATTTAAAGTTGTAAGATAGCATTTTTCATGTGTCAAATTAGCAAAGTGTGATTTTTGTGTGTTGAGCAGGGGGAGTTATGGTGTAAGTATATGAGGGGTGGGGAGTGTATATGAGAAACAGAGAAAGAACTTAATGCCAGCAAGGGTGTGGAAGTACAGACGTTCTTATATACTCCTTGTGGAATGCGAAGTGGTACAATGCTCAGTGCAGTTTGGCAATATGGACCTTAAAAACTTTCATACTCTTTGACCCAGGAATTCAAATTCTGGCAGTCTATTCCAAGGAAATAATCATGGGTAAAGACAATTTACATACAAAGATATCATAAAGTAAATAAAAGCAAAAATAAACACATTCAAATGCTTGACACTGGGTAATGTTAAATTATGATATATCTATGCAGCTAACAAAATTCGACAAGCAAAATGAAGCTAACAAAAATAAATGTTTACAAAGATTTTAATGGCATGGGGAAAATGCTCATATAATGATGCTAAATGAAAAAAACATATACTCTAAAACAGATTTATCCAGAATATCAATTCTATAAGAAAACGTATATGCAAAGAAAAGTAAAAATTAGCAGTAATAATTATTCTTATGATCTAAATTATGTTTTTTCTTCTATAGTCTTATACTCTCCTATATCTTCCATATCTCTACAGTAAGTATATTATAATCAGGGGAAAAAATCAGTATTATTTTTTGAATTGCCAAGCTGTCCCACAGAGAAATATGGATGGTTCCATAATCACATGAAAATGTTTAACCTCAGTAGTGATTAAAAAATACAAAGAGTGCCCAAGAAATGGGCCTGAGAAATGCTTATTACATATATAGTATTTAAGTGAAAAAAGTACCAGTATGTATTGTATGACCCCAATTTGGTTAAAATTGTGTGTGTATATCAAAATGTTGACAGTGCTTATCTCTGAGTAGTGGATATTTTGGGGATGACCTTTAATTTTCTTATGATTTGGATTATGTGAATTTCCTTCCTACTATAATCTTATCTACTCTTTTATATTTTCCAGTTTGCCTATGTTGAATGTATAATGCTCTTATAATCAGGGGAATTTTTTTCAGGCATTAAAAAAATCAAATTTTTCCATCTTCTATACTATACTTTCTGCTCTTAAAACATACTTAAGGCCAGGCACGGTGGCTCACGCCTGTAATCCTAGCACTCTGGGAGGCTGAGGCGGGTGGATCGCTTGAGGTCAGGAGTTCAAGACCAGCCTGAGCAAGAGCGAGACCCCGTCTCTACTAAAAATAGAAAAAAATTATATGGCCAACTAAAAATCTATATAGAAAAAATTAGTGGGGCATGGTGGCGCATGCCTGTAATCCCAGCTACTTGGGAGGCTGAGGCAGTAGGATTGCTTAAGCCCAGGAGTTTGAGGTTGCTGTGAGCTAGGCTGACGCCACGGCACTCATTCTAGCCAGGGCAACAAAGCGACACTCTGTCTCAAAAAAAAAAAACAAAACAAAAAAAACATACTTAAAATATTTAACATGGTGGTTAGAGAAAGAGAAATTTGAGGGAATTCTCTATGCAATTCACTCTTAAGAATTAATTGAATTTGTTAATATAAATTTTCACGCTACTTTAAAGAGATTTAACTTTGTTTAAAGAGGTATAGTTGAATACTTCAAATATCTTACCTCTTTCTCAAAATGTTAGCCACATAGGTGCAATATGATGGAAAACTATCTTTGTGCCATTTTTAAAAAAATTTTTTTGACCTTTTTTATTTTTAAAAACCGAGGTATAATTTACATACTGCAAAATGTGCAGATTTTAAGTGTATAGTTCAGTAAGTTTTGGCAAACATTTGTACCCATGTAAACACCAGCACCATCAATATATAGAACATTTTTGTCACCCCAGAAAAATGCCCTTATGCTCCCTCTTGTCAGTATTCACCATTCAAAGGTAATCTCTGTTCTGATTTTTACCAGCATAAATTAATTTTATCTTTCCTAAAACTCCATAGAAATAGGATCATATATTCTCTTTTATAGCTAACTTTTGCTCAACATGCTTTTGAGATTCATCCATGATATGTGCATCAGAAACTTTATTTTTTATTGCTGACTAGTATTCCATTGTGTGAATACCACAATTTGTTTATCCATTCTTGTACTGACAGATATGTAGGATGTGTCCAGGTTTGCGCTATTTTAAAATCAAGGATGGTTAGTTTGTAGCTGTGTCATAAATCCCAACATGCCATCTTCTTCCCTTTTCCTGTCTAAAAGGCCTTGCTAACCAAGCATTTGCTCTGCAGTTAAGGGCTTGCTTTCAGGAGCTTGTAACTAAGACCACCTTGGAGAGAGCAGAGAACAAAACTAAAATGGGCCCACCAAGTCTTGGGCAGACGCTTCAAGAGTTCACCTCTTGGGCACAGAATGGCAGGCCTGTAAATTAACTGAAACCTCCCTTTACAGAAAGGAAAAAAAAAGAAAGAAAAGAGTGAGCAAGCTAAGCATTGAGAGAGCTCAGGGCACCCAGTTAGGGACCAGAGAGGCACCATCACATTGGATCGAATCACAGCAGTGGTTTTGAGATGGGAAGGTTACTCAGAATGCTGAGCCTTGACTATACTGACAGTGAGGCGGAGCACTTCCTTCCCGCAGCCAGTTTTGCAGCAAGTGTCACCGGAGCACCTGATCTGGGCTCCCTTCTGCTGGGGCTTCAGGCTAAGCAGCACCAGGATGTACTAAGCACTTGCTGTATGGCCCCTGACTGCTCCTCCAACACGAGCTACATAAAAAACTCACAGACTCTTAGGGGTGGGGGGCATGTGCTCGATAACTGGAAACAGAAAAATCTTACAGATGCGAGTGGCTATCATGCAATCAGGTATTCAGCACATCACCCAAGAGCAGGAATTCTGAGTTCTGGGTTTGAGACGTCTCTTTCTGTGATAGAGTAGGGCACAGCACCCCACCCCCCATCTCATTCCTTGTAGAGTTCATCTCCCTCTGTGCCACTACCAGCCAAAGAGTGGCCTTTGTTCTATTTCCTTGTGTACCTCCCCTGTATCCCCCCGCCCCCTGAATCTTGACACAGAGTTCGGGTTAACTGAGTGCAAGTAGAGCTGAGGAAATGTGGAGGGAGAAGTACAATTATTCAGTTAGCTTGTTGAAAACACTCTTAGAGGATGGGAAATTATGTGGGCCCTGGAGACAGGGCCCTCATTAGGCAGTGGCCAGACCTAAGAAGAGAAAGACCTCTACATTTGCCATGCTAAAAGGGCTTTCTAGTTCTGGAAGACTTTGTGGCAAAACTCATGCCACAAGAGTGAGTCTCCCACGGATGTTACACTGACCAGGCTTGCTAATTGTGCCGAAAGGATCCTTTGACTGCTTGGCATTAGACTCAGCCAGCAAGCAGTCCGCTCCATGTGCATCCTAGCTCAGCTCTTCCCCTCCCTGGACTGTTGTCTGTCTGTTGCATTACTGCATCGGGTTCTTACCTGATTATCTTCTGGCCCCCATTTCTTGCCCAGGCCTATTTTCTTTCCTTGCCCCCATTTTCCCTTGCCCTCTTCAATTTAAACTTTCTGGTTAAAAACAAAACAAAACAACAACAAAAAATAAACATTGGCTTAGAACTCTTTACTTTGCATTAGCTACCAAGCCCTGCCAAGGCACTGACCCTGAGCACCTGCCAGAAGATATTTTTATTGCCTTTAGTTTCATTATAGATGACAGAATACATGGAATTGGATTTCTTTTTCGCAGGATTTGGTTGCTAGTTGTTTATTTCAACACCAGATAGTACTTTCTCATTGAAGTTATTTATAGGCAATTTGATTCTTAAAATCCTTTCTGGTATTGCTGGATCAGCTCAGACTGTGAGTCTCACGTAGCTCATACATTGAGAGGAGGTGCAAACTGTTTGAAGCTTTGAAAAGTTGACACCAGATATCAGAACTGAAGTGATCACTGCTCTCAGACTTATAATCTGCTGGTCTCAAATGACTTTTACTTTTGGGGAATATACAATCTCCTTGAAATTGCTAGCTTTAGAAAACTCCACAGTTATTTTTCCTGGGTTATTGTGTCATCTTCAGTTCTAATTTTGATATGCGAGCACAGAACAGATTGTGTCTAGCCCAAGTTACCTTTATTATTTCCAGAGATTGTTCTCTCACAGACTTTAGCCAAAAATTTTTAGAGAAAAGACTTTTTAAAAAGTTTTCCTCCCCACCCCACACCCTGCCCAATTACAGTTGACACTTTAAGCTCTGACTACCCAAGCTGCCTTGCGCAAAAACTTTGGCAAAGTAGCTAATGTTTCATAATCAACCTTGGGGGATTTGAACTAAATAAAAGAGTTCCTGATACCATTCTGTGAAGTTCATTAAACAACTTTTATCAGTGAACATATAAGGTTCATGTGTATCATCTCCTTTACTAGACATTGAAGATAATCAAACTTAATTATTATATAAATCAGGGAAATGAAAATCCTTGAGTTCTAACCTTTTCCATAGCCAAAAGCAAACATTAAGACCCTGAATGCTTGATAGTCATTCTCTGGAGTATGAATATTGGAGCTCCATGGCAAGTGTAAACTTCATATTTGTGAATTACTCCAGGATGTTAGTAAATTACTGTAAAGATACAGACAACTAAAGGGAGTTTAGTGTATTACTTTATCCAGGACATTTTAAGAAAACATTATAGTTATAGAATTAAAATACATCCATGTTCATGGTTTAGAAGACTTGGTGTTGTAAAGATGGCAATACTACCCAAAGCAACTAAAGATTCAGTACAATCTCTACCAAAATTCCAATGGCCATTTGTGCAGAAATGAAAAAGCTGATCCTAAAATTCATGTGGAATTGCAAGGAACCCTGAGAATTAAAACAATTTTGAAAAAGAAAAAGTTGGAGTATTCATGCTTTTCAATTTCAAAAATCACTGCAAAGCTACAATAATCAAAATAGTGTTGTACTGGCATAAGAATAGACATATAGATCAGTGGAATAAAATTGAGAGTCCAGAAATAAGCCCATATATCTAAATCAATTGATTTTTGAGAAAGGTGCCAAGACCACTTAATGGGGAAAGAGTAATTTCTTCAACAAACGGCGCAGGGACACCTCGATATCTGCCTACAAAAGAATGAAGTTGGACCTCACACTACATACTAAAATTAACTCAAAATGGGTCAAAAACCTAATTATAAGAGCTAAAACTATAAAACTCTTAGAAGAAAACATAACGGTAAATCTTCATGGCCTTGGATTGATTTGGTAATGGATTTTTAGAAATTATACCAAAAGAAAAATATAGGTTAATTGGAGTACATCAAAGTTTAAAATTTTGTATCAGAGGACACTCTCAAGTTAGTGGGAAGACAACCTACAGAATGGGAGGAAATATTTACAAATCTGATCAGGGTCTAATATTCCTGATATATAAAAAACCGGTCATATATGCTAATCGTATCTTTCCTGACTTCATGGAATAATACATTGTCAAAGCTAAAACAAACAAACAAAAAAAAAGAACAGGAAAAACTGATCTTTATTTGGTTGCTTCTGGGTAGGGGGATTGTTTAGAAAGAGACATAAGCAATTATTCTGCAGTGTTGAAAATATTTTCCATCTTGACTGGGGCCTTGGTTGCGTGGGCACATCATTTTTCAAAACTCATAAAACTGTATACTTAAGATCTGTGAATTTACTGTATGTCAATTAAACCCCAACAAATATATACATTTAAAAAAAAACACCCAAACTTATAACAAAAAACTCAATTAAAATATGGTCAAAGGACTTGAATAGACATTATCTAAAGAAGATATAGAAATGACCAATAAACATGTGAAAAGATATTCAGCTTCATTGGTCATTAAAGAAATGCAAATCAAAGCCACGATGAGATACCATTTCACACATACTATGATGGCTATCATTTAAAAACAAAACAGAAAGAAAATTACAAGTGTTGGTGAGGATATAGAGAAGTTGGAACCTTGTACTTTCCTGGTGGGAATATAAAACAGTGAAGCCACTGTAGCAAACAGTTTGGTAGTTCCTCAAAAACTTCAATATATAATTACCATATGACCCGGCAATTCTACGCCTAGATAGGCACCCACAATAATTAAAAACAGATATTCAAACAAATACTTGTTCACTAGCGTTCATAGCAACACTATTCACAATAGCCAAAAGGTGGAATGTCCATCACTGGATGAAAGGATGAACAAACTGTGGCATATCTGTACAGAGGAATATTTTTCAGCTGTAAACAGGAATATAGTACTGATGTGTGCTACAGTGTAGATGAACTTTGAAACTTTATGCTAAGCCAAAGAAGGCATATGCAAAAGGTCACATTTTTTATTGCATTTATGTGAAATGTCCAGAAGAAGTAAATCCATAGAGACATAAAGCATATTAACGGTTGTCAGGGGCTGGAGGAGGGGGAATAGGAGTGACTGCTTAATGAGTACAGGGTTCATTTTGGAATGATGAAAATATTTTGAAAGTAAGTTGAGGTAATAGTTGCACAACATTGTGAATGTACTAAATGCCACTAAATTGTACATTTAAAAATGGTTAATATTGTATGTGAATTTTACCTCAATTTTAAAAATTACATCATACAGTTTCTGTGATCTCACAAATAATTGTGGCTTTGCTGTCATAGTTACCTTGTGACTGTTGGAACCCATGTGCTTTGTAGCATTAGTACATTGGGAAGTTCTTTTCAGCTGTGGGCAGGAAAACCTGAAGACAGACGATCCTAAGTGGGTTTCTCCCTAAAATAACAATTAAGGAATGTAGTTTCATTTTAAATTTTTGTTTGTTGAAGCTGGTAAAACTTCTTGAATGGGCCCTGGGTTGTTTTAAAATGCAATCTGGTCTGATATTGGTTGTTTTCTTCTTTTAATTTGAAAACATGTTTAAAATACCGTTATATTATTTGAAGATGGAATAATTTTTGGTTTTATGAAAATTTAAAGTAACTTTTAAAGAATCTAAGAAATACTCGTAGAATTGTAGTCAGATTTTTCTGATGGTTTTTTTGCTGCACTACTAGAGATTTTTGTGATACTTTCTAAAATCATTGCAAATGCTTTTTTATTGTCAGTGGAATTGGTGTCAGGGATAAGAAAATTCTATTTTCAGATCAAGCAGAGCTTGTACAAAATCTGAAAAAATAATTTCTTATTTTCATATCATATCGGTTTTATTTTTGAAGGAGGAGCCTTAGGTTGTATTCTGGCAAAAGATCTGAGATTGAGAAGAGCTTCTTACTCAGAAAGGTAGAAGTGCTTTGCCAATGATCATGATGTTTTTCTTTATGAACAAGACTGATACTTCTGGCTCAGTTAGTGCTGTGTTTTACTTGACTTGTTTCTCCAGCAGATATTTTTTGCTCGTTGTCTTGCATGCTCCCACTCGGCCCCTCTTATGACCCAATATGCGACATTCAGGCTAAAAACTGTAGCTGTGAAGCAAACAAAACTAATTGGTCTGTAGTGGATCGAACCCACAGCTTTTGACATCATTAGCACCATGTCCTAATCAACTCGACTAATGCCTTGCTTGAGCAAGGATTTTGCAATTTTAAAGCTAGAAGGGATCTGGTAAGCATAGTAAACTATCTGGAATAAAGGTAATAAGCTGAAGCGGTGAGTGAATGTAAGTGTTCAGCTTAAAATAATTGTTACTTCTGACTTCCACAAAATTAAGAGGATTTCTTTTGTGTGATGTTCATAGGATAATATTTTTAAGAAAAGGTCAGTTTTTAAGTTTTTCAATGAATTGTTAGGAAAAATTTTTAACAGGAGCTAAATTAACTCTTGTTCATTTAATTTTAACTAGACATTGAGCTACTTTCACTAGACATACCAGGACAGCAGTAGAAGAAAGTGAACTAGGTGGATGAGACTATAGTTTACAGCATAATTATATTTTCCTGGGGCCCTGTCTCTATGAAAAGCAGCACGGTGTATTTCCTTAGGTAATATACTTAATGGGTCTCTTCATCTGGGCGATTACAATAATAGAATCAACCTCATAGGTTCATCATAAGGATTGAATTAGTTAATGTAGTTGAAGCTCTTAGAACAGTTGCCTAGCACAGTGTAAACGACACATGTGTATGTGTATGTTATGTGTATATGTATGTTAAAGACATAAGAATGCTGGCATTAAGATAAGTAGGAGCTACTTTGATGAGGGATTCTTTTTTGAGGGACAAACCTGTTTACATTCATGGATGCTCATAGTTGTGACCCTGTCTAGTGTATCAATGCCTGGATGCCTTTGGAAGTTCTGAGACCCTCTGGTATAATACTCACCTGGGACCATTTTACCTCTAATAGGCCTCTCAACAAAAGAGAATTATTTGGGAAAAAATAAAGAACTCAAGAGCAGTGGTTTTTCCACTGTTCCCCAAGTAGTTTTAACATCCCATGAAGCATCTCTGGTGATTTGTTGAAAACATAGTTACTGTCTCATTCATTCACCAAGAATTACTGTGTGCCCACCATTGGCACTGGACAGAATGGGACGAAATAGGGATACCAAAGACAAAGATGAAGAAAACATAGTTCCTTGGCCTGGAACTCACAGTCTGAATCATTTTTGTACCTCTAGAATCCATACCAGGAAAACCCCAGGGCTTTGAATGGCAGAGCATCAGAAAATAGCATGTCCTTAAGGGTTCATATCCTTGCAGTTGTAAGGCCAACACATCAGTTAATATTATTATTTTTGCCAAGCCATTTCAAACTTAGCTAGGATAGGGGGATGGAAACTCATTGGTGGAAAGTGTTAAAATTACAGATATTAATGAATCATCTGTTATCAGAGACAATTGAGTTTGCTTTACTTACATTTATATGTTCTAGGTTCTACTATTAATAGCATTTTTTGATAGTTTTACATTGCTAGTTTGTTATTTTGATGACCTCTTTTTACTCTTCTTATCACCCTGGTTTTTCTGTTTATATATAGTTCTGGTGAAAATGAATTAGGAAGGGAGATTGAGATTGGATAACTCAGCTTCCTAGTGTATGTTTTCTCTTCTCCTGAAGTGATGATGTGTTGCTTTTTTTTATAGGACTGAATTGCAACTGCAGAAGCAACAAGTGACCCTTTTAAGATGCGTGTGGGGCTGCACAGAATGAAGAGGGAAACTGGAGAAAACAATGAAGTAAGGAAAAAGTATGTTTCACAGGCAGATAGCATGCTTCTGAATATTAACAAGCTTCTTGCAACATAAATTACCATAACTTTGTCATGTCTAAGTCTTTATAGCCATTTTTAGTCTTTGTATTGCTGTTAAACATTATTTTCTCTTCCTTTGGTTTTTATTGCTGAACTCTTTGATCAAATGATTCTTTTTTAGATTAATCAAAATCTGTATTGAATCTACAACTTAGGTGATTTCTTAGATCATTTGATAGGGATCTGTTATAACTTAGGTTGGTTGTTATAACTTGATCATTGGGTATCATGAAAGTAGAGTAGTGTGTTGTGTCTCTGTGATGTGCAGGTTGAGTCAAAGTGTTAGCTTTTAGTCTGAACATAAAACTTACATTTGTGCTTTATTAAACAACTGACTTGAAAAACTAGAAAACTAGTTTGAATACAAATTATCCAAGTCATATTCTCGGGCTACAGTATGTGTGGCACTGCGCACATCTCTGGGATCTCTGGAATAGGTTTTTTTTTAATGCTAAACAATACAGAAGACAAAGCAAACTAGCAAATAATCAGTGTAAATGGACATAGCCTTCATTTGATGAAATAGACATGCCCTAGTAAGCTTTTTAAAGAAAGCAAATCTTTTTTATTATTTTCCATTATAAATTTAAGAACCTTTCTCCAATATGCTGAATAGAAGTTTTTGTAAAGAGAGAGAAGGAAATAGAGGCAGTTATCCATGACATATGATGCTAGAAGTTCTGTACCACAACATCCTTAGACAACTCCATGGCAACATCACTCGTTCTCCACAAGCCTGGGGAACCACCAGCCCATGGGAATATTCCCATAATTGTAACTGCTGGGACTTTCTGCCTTGTGATGGGCATCTTCCTTGTGCTTCAGTAATGGATTGCACCAGGGCTATTCTTGGATATATGATATATTCCAGCTTGATCATTCTTTGACTTGGAGTCTTAAAGTTGAGTAAAACTATTTATTGGCTTTATTTACTTATTTATTTTTTTATGGTAGGGTCTTGCTCTGTCACCCAAGCCGTAGTTCAGTGGCATGATTATAGTTCATTGTAACCTCAAACTCCTGCCCCCAAGTGATCCTCCTGCCTCAGCCTCCTGAGCAGCTGGGACTACAGATGTGTGCTGCTATGCCCAGCTAATTTTTCTATTTTTTTGTAGAAACAAGGTCTTTCTGTGTTGCCCAGGATAGTCTCAAACTCCTGGCCTTAAGTGATCCTCCTGCCTCAGCCTCCCAAAGTGCTGGGATTACAGGCGTGAGCCATCATGCCTAGCCATGGCTGTATGTATCAATTCTTTAAACCAAAAATGTCATAAGACAAGTTTCTTGCGCACACATTTTCAAGTGCTTGCCCTCACACTGACTCTGCTTCATCACCTTGCTCTCTTGGCTGTGCTTCAGTCAACCCAGAAATGTTCCTGCTTCAGGGCCATTGTCCTTATTCCCTTTGCTTAGAACCCTCTCCTCCCAGATATCCACGTGACTCCTGCCTTCCTCCTCCTTCCAGTTTCTTCTCCAAAGTTACCTTCTTAAGGATGCCTTCCAGGGTACCCTCAGTTGAAAAAGGCACCTTATGATATCCTGGAATTACCCTGAGTATTATACACATACTTGTTTGATTGGCTGTCTCCTGGCCCTCCCTCCAAACCCACACACCTTCCCTGCCTGAACTCTCTGAGGACAAGAACTTTATCTCCAGGCTCTAAAACAATGCTGGAGAGTAGATGTTCAGTAAGTATTTGTTGAATGAATAAATGAAACATGGTTGTGTTAGGACAATGCAGTAGATTTGGAGATCATGTGATTGGGTTGAAAATGATTAACAGGGGGCCAGACTTGGTGGTTCAGGCCTATAATCCTAGTACTCTGGCAAGCTGAGGCAGGAGAATAACTTAAGGTCAGGAGTTCGAACCAGCCTGAGCCAGAGTGAGACCCCATCTCTACTAAAAATAGAAAAATGAGCCTGGCATGGCTGCTTGTGCCTGTAATCCCAGCTACTCGGGAGGCTAGGCAGGAGGATCACTTGAACCTAGGAGTTTGAGGTTGCAGTGAACTGTGATGACACCACTGCACTCTAGCCCAGACAACAGAGTGAGTGAGATCCTTTCTCCAAAAAAAGAAAAAGAAAAAGAAAAAAAAAAAAGAAAGAAAATGATTAACAGGGAAAATGTTGTAGAAGTATCTTAAACTACATATTAAAAATCTGACAAACAACAGGGCTTAAAAACCATTGTCAAAAATCTCCCTTTGATCTAGGTGATTTAAGCCACTTCAGGAATGTAAGTGTCAGAGCAGATATTTATATTTAAAAAACAGACATAAAATATTACTTAAACAGAAATGTCTAGTAAAAGATTGTAGATGGTAAAAGATTGGGAGGTAAGCAAAAGAGTTAGAGTGGTTAAGATGGGAGGTGACTTGAAAGAGGAATCCCATGGTCAGGGTAGAGGGTGACAGGTGAGCCATAGCAATGCCTGTGGGGTCAGGAAACGGGTAGCATGGGAACATTATCTGTGGTTGTAGTGGGGGGAAGTTTATGGGAAGGGCAAAGCCAAATTGGAGTCAACAGAATTTTCTTCGGTGTCACTCTCTGCACCTATTACCTGACAACGCTGAGCCATCTTGTCTAGCTCTAGCTTACCTCATGTTTTGTTTATTCTGCACATCATGCTTTTTCTATTTCACCTTTGAGATCTTTTAAACTTAATCTCTTACCTTTAGAGGCACATGCCATTTGATTTCATCAATTGCATTTCTAGGACTTTATCTCACATATGACCTCATACAGGTATGCAGGTACTCCTGTATCACCTCAGCCTCTATTAAATCTTCGTGCATGCTTCCTACCTCAGTAGAACTTGGACAGAGATTAATTATTTCTCACTGCCATTATTCTGTTGTGGGCATGGGTCCCATCCCTCTCCGCTGGCTCCAGTCTTGACTGCCTGCCTCTTTACCTAAACTGCAGTGGACTGGAGGCACTTGAATAGGAACTATGTCTCCTCTCAGTTTTTTTCTTAAGAATTTCTGTTTCTTATGGGAGTCTTTCTTTTCTTCTTTCCAAGTATCATGAATGGTTATACTTTTTGCATTGCATTTTTTAGATATTTAGATAATTAACTATATAGTAGTGGATATCTCTACTTGGCTTCACATTAAAATGACTTCAGAAGCTTTATAAAGTATTAATGCCTGGTCCCACCCTCGAGATTCTGAGGCAGTTTTATGAGGTGAGGAGTGGGCATCAACATTTTAAAAGCTGCCTGATGATATTCGTGTTTGCTCAAGTTTGAGAAGCAGGAATACTATTGATTTTTCTATATTGGTGATGACTTTGGTCACTTTAAACTCACCATGACCATTTAAGTGATTCCTTTGGGTTTTGTAAGTATGAAATGGTGTTATATATAAAAATATTTTGTCTCTGCCTTTACTGTATTTGTAACTCTCATTTGTTTTTATGTTGCTTTGTATTGGGAGGAACTTCTGATACTATATTAATTAACAGTGATGATAAAATGCTTCTTCATTTTGTGCCTATTTTTAATGATTGTGTAGCTTGTTTTTTCCCTTGAAGTATAATATTGACACTTGGTTTTACATAGATATTTTAATCAGGGTAAGAAAGTATACCTTTATTAGTTTTAGAATTTATTTTTTTATTTTTTTATTTTTTTAAATTTAAAAAAAAAATTATTAGTTGTCCATATAATTTCTTTCTATTTTTTAGTAGAGATGGGGTCTCGCTCTTGCTCAGGCTGGTCTCGAACTCCTGAGCTCAAACGATCCGCCCACCTCGGCCTCCCAGAGTGCTAGGATTACAGGCGTGAGCCACTGTGCCCGGCCTAGAATTTTTAAATTAAGAATAGGTGTTAGATTTTAACAAATGAATTTCTTGGTATCTGTTGACATGACACAATTAAGAAATTTAATCTAGTCCTAGATTCCATTTACTGTTATTTTCTTTTGAATTTTTGAGCATGAATTTTGAGTGAGATTTATCTATAGTTTTCTCTTTTTGCATTTTCTTTAGCCAGTTTTGGGGTCAGGCTAATAGAGTAAACTAGATAACCTATATATTGACCTATTTTAGGCATGATTTCTATAACATGTGAGTTATTTGTTTCTGGAGAGTTTGAAAGGATTCACTAATAAGCCATCAGAGGCTAACTGCTTTTTGGAGTTATAGTTATTTGAGTTTTTAAAAGATGTTGGTCTACTTAGGTATTGTAATTTTGCCAGTGTTAGAATTTTGCATTTTTAATAGAAAATCCACGTAGTTTTATCCAAATTTATTAACACACATAATGTTCTCTTAAAATTTTATTACTTCTTTTTGTGCCTATTTTTCTAATTTTTTGTGTTTCCTTTTATATAATTACATTTACCAATAGTATCACTGTTAGTCTACTAATAGAAACTTTCAGTTAAAATTTAAAACTTTTTTTTCTTTTTTTTTTTGAGACAGAGTCTCACTTTGTTGCCTGGGCTAGAGTGCCATAGCGTCTGCCTAGCTCACAGCAACCTCAAACTCCTGGGCTCAAGTGATTCTACTGCCTCAGCCTCCCGAGTAGCTGGGACTACAGTCATGCGCCACCATGCCCGGCTAATTTTTTCTATATATATATATTTTTTAGCTGTCCAAATCATTTCTTTCTATTTTTTTGAGTAGAGATGGGGTCTCGCTCTTGCTCAGGCTGGTCTCGAACTCCTGAGCTCCAGCGATCCGCCCGCCTCGGCCTCCTAGAGTGCTAGGATTACAGGCGTGAGCCACCGCACCCAGCCTAACACTTTAAAAAATACAACAAGAAGGCCAGGCACGGTGGCTCACGCCTGTAATCCTAACACTCTGGGAGGCCGAGGCGGGTGGATCTCTGGAGCTCAGGAGTTCGAGACCAGCCTGAGCAAGAGCGAGACCCTGTCTCTACTAAAAATAGAAAGAAATTATCTGGCCGACTAAAAATATATATAGAAAAAATTAGCCGGGCATGGTGGCGCATGCCTGTAGTCCCAGCTACTTGGGAGACTGAGGCAGTAGGATCGCTTCAGCCTAGGAGTTTGAGGTTGCTGTGAGCTAGGCTGACGCCACGGCACTCACTCTAGCCCAGGCAACAGAGTGAGACTCTGTCTCAAAAACAAAAACAAAAACAAAACAATACAAAAAGACAGAGTGAAAAGTCACTTTCCCATTCACTCCTGTTCCTGGGGCAAACAGTTCCCCTCTCATAGGCAGCAACTCCTGCCAGTTTTTTATGAATCCTTGCAAAGCATTTTGGTTTTCACTTTCAAAATATCTAATTTCTTTCTTTTTAATAAAAGCTCCTCTAAATTCTTTTGTTTGTTTCACAAGATTATTAGTTGTCTAGTTTTAATTTTTGTTTTTTGATAACACTTAAAGCAATGCTTGTCTTCTTTTTTTCATAATCCCTAGATTTCTTGTGTAATAATTTTGTTACTTTTTAAATTTCATTATTATGTCACAGCTTATCTCTCTCTCTCTTTTTTTTTTCTTTGAGATAGAGTCTCACTCTGTTGCCTGGGCTAGAGTGCCGTGGCATCAGCCTAGCTATCTCCCCCCATCCCCAGTCATGTTTTCCTTTCACATTTTATATTTGTTCTATGCAGTGTACTAATTCTTCTGAGCTTCAGTCTGGTGTTTTGATTCAGTCAATTAGTTAACAACCACTGAGTCCTCACTCTGAGCTGCTGAACCTTGAGCTAGGTGCAGGAGACACAAAGGTAAAGGCAATTCCGTCCCTGCCTTGACAGTCCCCTTTCTGGTTGAGGAGGTGGCATGACGTGCAAATCAACCGACAGTGGCAAAGGACGTGATGTGTCAGGTATATAGTAGATGCAGAGAAGGGAGGGAGTAACACTTGGTGAGTTGGCACAGGCGTCCTGGGAGCTGAGTGTTACTGTATGTACCAGCAGGGCTTTGTGAGACAGAGGCTAGAGGGAGAGGGCAAAAGTCCGAAGGTGCACAGGTGCATCACCCTGTCCTTGGAAAGTGGCTGGAGATGAGACTTGACAAAGGGCTGTTGGGGTCAGAAGTGAACCACCTGAATGCCTGGCCAACAAGTTTCAGTTTGTATCCTGTGGGCTGCACCACAGCGGGTGTAAAACAGGGGCACACCCTGCTCTAGTTCGTTTTTAAGACGATATCTCTGTCATGTGAAGCACAGCCGGAGGGAGGGCAGTTAAGTGGCTATGGCAGTTCAGATGAGAGGTGAGGGCAGCTTGAACAAGGAGGTAGCAGTCATGATGGAGAAGAGGAGATAAGGCATTTTGAGGCAGAATCTGGAAATACTAGTGCCTGACGTGGTGGAGATTGGGAATTAGGGGATTCCTCAGAGGGGTTTTGATTGTTAGTTTAGGAAAGGTGATGATAGATGGTGGAACTATTGACCAATTTAGGGAGTGGGGTAAAGGCTGTGGAGGGGGCTGCAGAGGCTAATTTGGAGAGAGGCATAGGAGAGTTTATTGTAGGACTTGCTGAATTTAAGAAACCTTCAAGATGTCTAGGAAAACATATCTCAGCGCAATTGGAAACGTGGGTTAGAAACTCAGGTGAGATGTGAGGGCTGGAGATACAGGTGTGAGACTCACTTGTACCAAGGAGGATACTGAAGCCATAAGAAGTTATAAAATCCCCCCAACTAGAGCATGTAGGCAGAAAATAAAAGATCTTAGGATGGGCTTTTGGCAAAGGGCAGCCTTGATGTGCAGGAAATTAAAACATACTGAGCACTGTGATGTGTGTCCAGCACGGGGAGGCTAGAGCTTTTTCAGATGGCTTGCTTTATCTTCTCAGCAGCCCTGTGCATGGAAATTATTATTACTCTACTTTGTGGGCCAGGAGACTAAGGCTAGTTACTAAGCTAGTAAGTGTGATTGCAAACCAGGCTGGAATGCCAACTCCATGCTAGAGGAAGAAGTAGAGGAGATGCAGGAAAGTGGTATGGAAGAGATGATTTCCTACGAGAGAAATCAGTACTGGCCACTCATTCAGAGATCTGGTAGCATAAAGAGAAGCTAATTCACTGGCTCTTTCAATTAGAAAACTGACAGTGATGCCGGCTCGCTCAGTTCCCCCAGAGTATGTGAGTCAGCTCCACTAGAGTCGGGAGGTGAGGGAATGCAGATTGACTGCAGCTCTTAGAAACAGTTTGGTGGTGGAGGAATGATGAGGCCACCTGGTCTGGGGAGAGGGGGTGGCATAATTTTTGTTTGTTTACAGATGACAGCTTGAGGTATTTTGATTCATTCAGCTTTTTTTCTTTGAGGTCTTATATCTTAGATTGTCTTGTTTCTAGACTTCTGGTACTAAAAAAAAAAAAAATCAAAAGTAACTTTGCTGGATTCCCATTCATGTAATCTACTTGTTTAATTTGCCTGCTTGGAGTTCTTTTTTTTCTCTTTTCCTTCCTTCTGCACCATTGTTTTCAGATGTTTCCAGGCTGTGTCTTAGAGACCCTCTTTGAGCGCTAATTAAGTGTGAGACCCTGGGAGCGCTTTCTTCTCTCAAGTCTTTCCGTTCTGGAAGTGGTTTTCTTCTGTCGTTTGAATCTTTGGTTCAATTCAGCTTCCTCCAGAACTCTAATTCATAGGTTGTGTCTCCTCCAGATGACAGTTTTCTCATGCATTTTTTCCACAACAGGCGGGTGTGGTGCTAAGAGTATGGGCTCTGGAACCAGGCTGCCTGGGTTCAAATCCTGGCTCTACCAAGTATTAGCCGAGTGACTTTGGGCAAATTATTGGTTTCTTTGTGCCTCAGTTGCCTCATCTGTAAACTAGAAGCAATAATAGTACCTACTATCAAGGGTTGTGGGAGAGTTATGTGAGCTGCTGCTTGTAAAGTGCTTAGAATGAACAGTGTCCAGTGTGTGTTGGGTGCTCTACCATTGTTAGTTGCTTGTGTTGTCATTCTTGTTGTTCCCGGGGTAATAGTAGGAGAAATGATCTATTCCTCACTGGCATTTGGACCATATAAATAAGTGATAAATTTTTACACTGCTGGAGCCTTACTTGATGAACTAGAAGTAGGCAAATCCTGGGGATCAGTAGTATTCCCCTCAAAGTTTTAAGGAATTCAGCAAAGAACAATTTTAACCTTGGTCCAGATGTGGCATCTGGAGTTGCAGTTGTCCACTGTGTGATCTCACTCTCCCTATGGCAGTGTTCAATTGATATCCCTTAAAAACAGGCCATAAAATTTTTATTTCCACCTTAGAGAATAGCTCTTCCAAAAATTTTTAATTTTTGCTTTTATAGCTGTCCAATCATCTCATCTGCAGAAAACACTTTCGTATGTAATGTATATGCCTATCTTATTTCTCTTGTCTTGTTGTGTTGACCAGAACTCTAAAAAATATTTGAGATGGCAATAGTATCTTCTGTCCCCTTTTTTGACATTTGGCTTAGGAGAGATGTACTGTATCATCTTGTCTTACCCATGTGCCTTTTGTTCTAAGTATTTTTATTAGGAATGAATGTTATCAAATGACTTTCTTGCATCATTATATTTATCTCATTTGACTTTTTGATTTTGTGTCATATTTATCTTAACTATCATTCCATTCTGAGCTAAATCCTTAAATTATTTTTGCCAGTCACTAAAAAGTTTTAAATCTATATTCATTCAGAGTTGTTACCTATAGCAAGGTTATTTTTTTTTTATCTTATTGGGGTTTTTTAAAGTAACATACCCTTTTTAAAAAGTTCAAATAATATAATGTTTGTAGACTAAATAAAGAATAAAACTCGCCTGATAATCCTCTTTTCACAGAGTAATGTTGAGTTTATCATGAAACTTTTCAGATTTTTTTCTGTGTATTCACATACATATAGAGGTGTCTCTCTCTCTCCCCTCTTTTCTTCTTCTTTCCTCCCCCTCTCTCCCTACTCCCCTCCCTCCCTTATCTTACCAAAAATGGAATCATACAATGTCCTGAAACTTTGTTTTTCATTTAATACTATATCATGGGCATCTTTCTATGTCTATGTATATATATCTACTTCATTTTTTGTAATACCTATAGGGTATTGCATAATGTTGAACGGTCATAATTTATTTAGCCAGCCAGCCCCTTTTTGGATGGATGTTTAAATTTTTTGCTAACACCACATGAAACATCTTGGCATATGTTTATATGTACAAGTATTCTATAGGATAGATTACTAGAAACTGAATTGTCAATCAAGGGTTATAAATAGAATGTGGTTTTCTAACCTAGTCTGGGAGCCCCTATAGTTGTATGCAAAATGGGTTGTGTATTACCTATTGTGCATTTTCCTAGAATGAGAGTCTATATATCTAGACTTACAAAGAAGTCATTGGCTCAAAAAGGAAATAATTACCAGCACACAAAATTAAGTAACTTTCCTGAGGTGATATCTGACTCCAGTGATATTAAAAAAGGAAAAAAGGTTCAGATATACATCAAACTATCTATAAGTGCTGATCTCTTAAAGGTGGGGTTATGGGAGCTCCACAAGGACTTTTTTTTTTTTTTTTTTTTTTACAGTGAAGATGTGTTATTTTTATAAGCAGAAGAAAAGTAAAACTCACTGAACAAACAAAAAAGTAATAACAGAGTGCTTGCATGACAGAAATAGTAAGGGGAAATCATATCAACTAATCTTTTGGGGTTGTTAAGGAGAGTGAGCAGGTTTGTGAATGAGGGAGCCAGTAGTCCTTTAAGAGACCTTTGAAAGAATTTGTGTAGTCTCAAATAAACTGCCTTAACATGTTTATTAACTGTAAAAAGGAAAGGTAGTAACTTTATAGTGGAGAAACCCAGCAGAAGCTGCCTTAACCAAGTGATCAGAACCAACATCACCAGCAATAAGACCTATGGACATCATGAGCCCCATGATACGATGCACTGAGAACATGTTACTTCGGTGGTAAAAAATGCATAATCTCAGTGTAATTGTGAGAAAATATCAGGCAAATCCAAATCAAGTGACAGTCAACAAAATTACTGATTAATACTCTTATAAAGTGTCAAGGACATGAATGACACGGAAAAGACTGAGGAGAAATAACAACTAAATACAACAGGGATCCAGAATAGGATTCTGGAACAGAAGAAGGACGTTGGTAGAAAAAACTAGTACACTTTAAATAAGGTCTTTGGCTTAGTTAATAGTATTGTACCAAAGTTAATGTCCTGATTCTGTTAAATATACTGTAGTTATATAAGATGCTAACATTAGGGGAAGCTGGGGCTGGGATATATGGAAACTGTGCTATTTTTGCAACTTTTGTATAACTCTAAAATTAGCTCAAAATTAAAAAAAATTTTTTAAAAGAAACTTTGACAAAATTCCTTAGAGAAGTTTTCTATTTTCTCTCTAATCTCATTTTTCTTTTAAATAAAGAGCCATCATTGGGTTGGAGAAACTGGCTCAAGAATATGAAAGACAGCTTAGGGTTAAATACTCTTCCCTGAGTAGGTAAATGTTGATGACCATCTACATATTGTCTCTAGGTTCATTTTCCAGTATGTTTAATTTCTTAGACATTTAAAAAAGGTACAATAGTGAAAAGCCATGCTGATGGGAGATTTTCTTGAAAATTTATGAGGCCAAGTAAGCAGAAAATTAGTCAATGGAAGATACTGCACTTAAGAGAAAAAAGGAAAAAAATCCAAACCAGACTTATACATAGTCATGGGTCCCAAGATATCACTTAGTACCCTGGAGTTCTCTAAGGATATTGCTTCAATGTTTGCTGTTTAAGCTAAAATAGCCTGAAAATTGGTACACATCCACGTGGAGGTGACCAGACCCAAGCAATCTTCTGTAGGAGTATGTAGATGAAGGTCTCTCATTTGTCATTAGGAAGCAACCAACCTAAAGCACTATACACAGAAAAATGTTAAAAGCTAGGGGCTTGTAACATGTTTAGGCCAGGCACAGTGGCTCTCCCCTATAATCTCAGCACTTTGGGAGGCCGAAGCAGGAGGATTGCTTGAGGCCAGGAATTTGAGATTGGCCTGGGCAACATAGTGAGAACCTACAAAAAACCCAAAAAATTAGCTGGGTGTGGTGGCACACACCTGTATGCCCAGCTCCTCAGGAGGCTGAGGTGGGAGGATTGAGCTCAGGATTTCGAGGCTGCAGTGAGCTATGATCACACTACTGCACTCCAGCCTGGATGACAGAGCAAGACCCAAATGTGTTTAGATGAAGAATGGTGCAAAAGGGCAGCAGACTGGGAGTCTGTGAGGAGTCTAGGAGGATTTGGAGGATAGGACTCTGTCAGATACCTCTGGCTCTGTCCACAGGAGGAGAGATGCCATATTGGCCTGGGGAAAACATTCTGGTTGCAGCAACGCTGGGCATGCTAGATATAGGTTAAAACTTTCTTAGGAGCCCTAAATTTATTCCTCAGGCAGCAACCTGATTAGAGATTCTGTTTACCAGATGCTCTAATATTAGGAAAGGACCCCCCTGGGTAAATGACAGGAATAGTGAGGCTCCTTGGAAGAGTATACTCCTCTAAAAATGGGGGGAAAAAATCTAGATTGTCTCCATTGAATTTGATTGGTGTGAAGCCAGTTCCACTCCCACCTAATGAAGAATTGAATAATCTCTTAGTGAACTAAAAAAAAATTATATTTCTGAACTTGCAAAACTAGGGACTAGACTTATTCTGTCAATGAGTATTTCGTGAGCAATAATTATGTGCAATGTACCGTATTAGTCTCTGAGAATGCAGTCAGCAAGACAGCTGTGGTCCCTGTCTTCATGGAGCTCACAGCCCAGGAGATTGTTTCTGAGCCTGAACCTGCTAACCCACCTACCTCCCTCAAGATACCTCTGCTAAAAAGGCTCAGTTTACACCTAAATAAAGGTTTGGTTTAAATTTTTTATTAAAATAAATTTTTAAAATAAATTATTACTATTTTAATTTCCAGTAGTGTTGAAAAGACATTTTCATGTTTATTTCATACGTTTAATTTACATAATTTTGAAGCAACATTTAGTGCTTTTAATCGTAAAACCTGCCCCTGTCCTGGCCACTCCCCTCAGGCCGTGATGGTAAAGCTTAATGGGTTTGCTTAGTAAGTATAGCAATCGGCAATGTTTACCAAGGCACAGTGAGCTCTGAGAGGTGCCGTGTGGCCAGCTGGCAGTATCCAATGGGAGCCAACTCTTCTCTGTTGCTGCGTGGACACTTCTCCCTTCCTGAAATTAATCTCTTGGGTCAGATTCCAAGTCGTAACCTCAAAGCAGTGAACCAACTAGAGTGGTGCTAACTCACCCGATTCCACAACACTGTTAGTAACCTCTTCCCTGGCCCTTCCTCTAGAGGCTCTGGGCCTTTTTATTTAGTAGAGATATGTCCTTATGCCTTGAGTTGGTACAATGGTTATGGTTATAAATTCTTAGTTTTTCTACATAAAGAGTACAGTGGAGAAACGATGAAGAGTATTTATTATTTATCAGATAGAAAAATCAAGGGTAAGTTATTGGTTAGCACAATTTGTAAGACTTAGCTCTCCACACCCAGTAGAGTGTATGAATCAGTAGAGTATGATCATTTTTCCAAGTACTTTTGAAGAACAAAGTCTACATTCATCAGCAGAGCTTTCCACCAGCAGAGCCCGATCTCTCTCCAGCCATCAGTCCTCCAACCCACCCCAAACCACCTTTCATTAAGCTCCAGTAGGCTGTCTATACCATGTCCTTTCACATTATTGAACTTTTTCTTCCTCTTCTCTGACTTGAAGTTGAATTTATTAAATGCCACCCTCCCCTTCAAGCCTCACTGTTATCAGTCTCTCCCTCGGGTATCCGGAGCCTATTGTAGTGCCTCTCCTGTAGCACACATCTAGCACGGCAGGCTTTGTGATCCCTCTGTTGACATGGCTTTCTCCTCTCCTGCATTATCAACTCTTTGAGGTGTTGGGGACTTAAGCATTCACCTTTACGTCCTCTGAGTACCCAGCATAGTGAATTCGCTAACATTAATTGAGTGTTTACACTGTTGCAGCCACTGTCTAAGCACTTTATATATATGTGTGTATATATATATATTTATATATATATATTTACATTTGTCAAAATAACCCTATGAGAGTGCCACTTATCATTCCTGTTTTACAGATGAGGAAACTGAGGCACAGAGCAGTTAATGGTTTTGCCCAAAGGTAGTAAGTGGTGGAGTTAGGATTTGAAGCCCGGCAGTCAGGAGTCAGTGCTTCTAATCACTACCTGATACTGGCATAATATGCCTTGCCCATGCTCCTTACTGTATGCTGCAATGGCACAATAACAGCTAACATGTACCAAACATTCACCAAACACCAGCTGTGTGACAGGCACTGGGCTAAGTGCTATATGTTTATTATCTCACTTAATCCTCACAAAAATCCCACGAGGCATATCTATAAAATGTAAATAATTATGCATATCTCTTGTGAGGATTAATATATTACTCAATTATATTATTATAATATGCTTATTATTCTATAGATGGGGAAACTGAGATACAGAGGGGTTAGGGTTAAGTAACTTGTACCAGGCAATACCACAGTGTGTGCCTAGTAAGTGTTTACAGGTGAATGAGCGCATAGATGCATAACAATAGGGAGAGAGTTTGAGAAGAGAACTAACATATATTAAATGCCTTTCATCTTTTTCAGTAGGAAATTTTTTCCCAACATTTTATTATGAAAAATTTCAAACATACTGCAAAGTTAAAAGAATATTACTGTAAGCAACCATATACTCACCACCAAATTTCAACCACGGACATTTTACTGAATGTGCTTCCTATCCCTCTACCCAGTCGTCTGTCCAGAGTATTTTGTGATGCATCCCTCCTTGGTATTTCAGCATGTTTTATCAGCAAGTAGCGGTAATTATTTGTTTACAGGTTTTTTTTCTTTTGAGATAAGAATTGTACATTTCATTGTAGTTAAATTTTAACTGTATGTTTGCCTGCTTTTGACAAATGCACACACACTGTAGAACCCAAGCTCCTACCAAGGTATTGTCAGTACCCAGAATGTTACCTCATGTCTCTTCTCTGTCAAAGCCCACTGGCTACTTCCCAGAGGAGTATTTACTATTTTTATATTGTATATTTATATGCTATCTTGTTGTAAAAGAATTTAAGGTTTAAAAGAATTTGTGGACTCACTTAAGTCTATAAAATACAGCAAGAAAACATAAATGAGAAATACGGGGAAAAAAGAAACGAAGGTAGGAATATTAAGTGGAGCCAGGAGAGTACCAATGATATTCCAAGAACTTTTATAAGTAATATATTACTCAATCCTCATAAGAGGTATGCATAATTATTTCCATTTTATAGATGGAGAGGCTAAAACTTGTATAGCTAATAAGTAACAGGAACACTTTAACTCCAAAGTCCGTGCTTTTTCCACTTTAGCCCCAAAGAGCAAGACAACAGGTAAAATAAAAGCTTATTTTAAATGTGAATATGGTTTCAAATAATATGTCCTTGAGTATTAATATTTGTAAAATTGTGTTACCTCATCTTTTTGGTAGTTTGGCCGTGGGAGATGGCAAGGGTGGGGGCACTAAAATCATCCTGCAGTATTTGCAAAGCATCTTAAGGTCAAGGTTGGCTTTGAGTTATCCTGTGTGGCCCTAGAGACAGGATTTCATGTCTTCAGTTAGAGAAAAAGGCAACTCTTAGGACTAGTGATAAGAGTGAGAAGTCTTGAAATGGTCCTATTGCCTGTTAAATAGGGCCAGAGCAACATCATACATCTTATACATGACTCTTGGTAGGAGCTTTTGGTTTTGACTTTACTAAAATTCATTTGTTGTGTTAAGAAGAGTAACGATAATATTTGGTAAAAGAATTACAAATCTCTAATAGGGGACCTTAGAAATCCGCTACCTTCTGCATTCTGTGTTGTCTCCTTTATAATAATAGATTGGATATACAAATAAAGGGTGAGGAAGAATTGAAGATTACTTTGAGATTTCTTACTTGAAATGCCAGAAAAGTGTTGGGGCTGTTATGTGGTAGGAAGATCATCACAGGGCTCCTGGATAAAGTTAGGGAGAGACTATGAAAAAGAAAGGAAGGTGGGCATGTTAAATTGATACCTACTTGGCAGCAGAAAACAGAATAATTTCCTGTTCTGGACTGTAGCCCCCAGCATGGTGGTTGATAACCTGTGTTCTACTCTGTTGGGCCAAGAGGGACTAAGACATGTTCACATGCCTTAGTGATGACACTGAGGTGGTGGAGTGAGGAAACACAGTAACCAGCTCAGTGACCAGACCCGTGGAGACCTGGGGCAGCGACTCTGCAAACCACTAGACATGAAGCAGGCATCCAACAGTTCTGCTATGCTGTCTGCACCGTCCCCCCTGCCCCATCTCTCTGCTCCCCCACACCACTTCTCACTTCCTGCCCCCACCCCACACTCCTTGGATCTCATACCCAAACTTTGTGAAGAGAACATTTCCTGGCATTCCAGGCCTTCCACCTTGTGCCTCTAATCCTCTGGGAGTGGCGGGGGGTGGGGAAGAGGAGGAGTGAACAGCTAATTCACAGTAGAAAGATCTATGTTGATGGTGACTAATAATAATAAAGTTTAGTTCCTCTTCCTTAGACAGTTTCAGTTATCTTGGATAGACTATTTGAAGAAAAAAATATTGTTTTTTGATTATAAAAGTCATTATTTCTTGTGGTAGGTAATCTGAAAAATGTAGGAAAGCATAATAAAGATAATTGAGATTCCCTCAGTGATATCTGATAGCATTCCTTTTAGGCATTTTTTTTTTCAAGTTCCTACATACAGTGTAAAGTCATGTTATATGTACATTTTGTATCTCACTTTTAGGATATTTATGTATTTACTCATTTATCATGTCTTAAAATATTCTAAATATTTTTCTGTATCAAAAATTCATGAGCATCATTTTAAGTAGGTATCAATATTCTGTCTGTATGGACAGTACCTATTTTTAACTTACCTATTTTGTTAAATTTGAAGTGAGTTTCTTGTGAACAGCATATAGTTGGGTTGTATTAATATTTTTATTTCACTTTGCCAATCTCTGCCTTTTAATTGATGTATTTAGACCGTTTACATTTAAGGTAATTATTGATGTATTAGGGCTTGAAGTTGCCATTTTATTATTTGTTTTGTTTCCTGTTTCTTTTTTCTTGCCTTTCTCTGGGTTACTTGAACATTTTGGGGGGCTTATCTTTTAATAGTATTTTTGAGTGTATATCTTTGTATCATTTTCTTAGTGGTTGCTCTGGTATTATACATATATGACTTATCAACATTTTACCACTTTGAGTGAAATGTGGAAACCTAACTTTCATCTACGTCCTTTCTCCCTGTTAAATATAACTGTCTTGTCTATTATATCTATGAGTTTTTCAGTCTTAAAATATGATTTATAAAATTCATGAGGAGAAGGACAGGTCATTGTATGTACTCATATTTCTACTTTTTCTGTTGTCCTTTATTCCTTCCTGATGCTTGAAGATTTCTTCTTTCACCATTTCCATTTTGTTCAAAGAAGTGCCACTTCTTTTTGGCCTCCACGGTTTTATATAAGAAACCTGTTATCATTTGAATTGGTGTTCTCTTTTAGGTAGAATGTTGTTTTTTTCTGCTTTTGAGAATTTCTCTTTGCCAGAATTTTTTTTTTCCAGAAATTTAACTATAATGTATCTTAGTAGAATTCTTTGAGTTTATCCTATTTGGGATTTGTTCAGCTTCTATATCTGTAGGTTTACATCTTTCACCAAATTTGGGAAATTTTTAGCCATTACCTTTTTGAATACTCTCTCAGTCCCTCCCTCTTTCTTTTCTCCTTCTGGGATTCTGGTGATATGAATACTAGATCTTTTTCCTTTTTTTAGAGACTAGGTTGTGTGCTGTTCAGTCTGGAGTGCAGTGGTGTGGTCACAGCTCACTGCAACCTTGAACTCTTGAGCTCAAGTGATCCTCCCACCTCATCCTCTCAAGTAGCTGTGACTACAGGCATGCACCACTGTGCCTGGCTAATTATTTAATTTTGTAGACACAGGGTCTCACTATGTTGCCCAGGCTGGTTGGATCTTTTGTTATTTTCTCACAAGTGCCTGAAATTCTATTCGTTTTTTTTTAGTTCATCTTCTTTCTTTATTCATATTTGGTAAATTCTATTGACCCATCCTCAAGTTCATTGATTCTGTCCTGTCATTTCCATCCTGTTATTGAGTCCATCTAGCAAGTTTTAAAATTTTCTGTTATTGTATCTTTCAGTTCTATAATTTTCATTTGGTTCTTTTTGGTTAATTTCTATTTCTTTGGAGATATTTTCTATTTTTTCATTTGTTTCAAAAGAACTTGTCATTGCTTGTTGAAGCATTTTTATGATGGCTGCTTTAAAATCTTTATAAGTTAATTCCAACATCAGATTCATCTTGTTATTGGCATTAGTTAATTATATTTTCTCATTCAAGTTGTGATTTTCTTTGTTCTTAGTATGATGGGTGATTTTTAATTCTATTTTGGACATTTTGTCTATTATATTGGGAGACTCCAGATCCTATTTAAATCTTTATTTTAGCAGGCCATCACTCTGTTTAGGTTTAGTACATAGGTTGGGATCTACTTTTGTGGTTATAATGACAATTTACTTTTTAAAGCCTTTTTAGTACTCTTTTGGTCTGCTTGATTTATCTGGTGCTGCTATTGATCCCTGTTGGTGTTGTCTGTGTCAGGTAAGGAATTTTCCCTGGCCATGCTGCCTAGTATCTCTAGGTAGGGGAGGGAGCCTCTGTCCTAGTGGGATGAAGGGTACTTCGTGGGGGTCCTGTAGAGAGTCAAAGTGTTTCCCAGATTGCTTGTCAATGGCGTCTGAGCTATCTCTTTTGTTGGTGCTACCAGCTGGACTGGTATTGTCAGCAGAACTTCCTGACAATCCTAGGCTGCCTTCTGTTGGTAGGTTGGGGATTAGGGAACATTGAGTCTGGGCCACCTTCTTCTGTTGAAAGAGATGTAGTCATAAGATGTCCTGCTGCTATGTTGTTCCTCCAGTCCTGGGGTCCCTAACCAGTTCATCTTCCTTTTTCTGTCTTTCAGCCTTCTCCTTTGGTTGCCTCTTGTGTTATTTCCAGGGTTTATAGTTGAACTTATAAGGAGGTGGGAGAAGAAACGGATTTATACCATTTTTTCCAGACCGTGTGGGTGTTCTGTTTAACCATTCATCCTTTGGATGATTGGATTGTTTTAATTAATGAGTACTTTAGACATCATGATGGGTTGCGGGAGGAGACCTTCCAACAGCTTTGCTATCTGATAGGCTTTCTTACTCCACAGACCCATGGGCCTCGGCCTGGTTGGCCACCCAGTACAGACTGTTACTCATCTGTCTTCTGTTTGCTTGGCTGGTGATGTCAGTTCTTCGTGTCTGCTTTAAAGGTAGGCTTTTCTTGTCGTTCTTATGCTCATTGAATATTGCAGTAGTTTGATGCACTTTTAGCACACTGTCACCTTTGTAGGGTCTTTTCTTAACCTATCTTTTTGGTCAATATTGTTTCTCTTTTGGGAAGGATTTTATTTTATATTCAGCCATGCAAATTGTATTTAATTGTGACTTTTTTTTTTTTTTTTTTTTTTTTTTTGAGACAGAGTCTCACTCTGTTGCCCGGGCTAGAGTGAGTGCCGTGGCGTCAGTCTAGCTCACAGCAACCTCAAACTCCTGGGCTTAAGCGATCCTACTGCCTCAGCCTCCCGAGTAGCTGGGACTACAGGCATGCGCCACCATGCCCGGCTAATTTTTTTTTTGTATATATATATTTTAGTTGTCCATATAATTTCTTTCTATTTTTAGTAGAGACGGGGTCTCACTCTTGCTCAGGCTGGTCTCGAACTCCTGACCTCGAGCGATCCACCCGCCTCGGCCTCCCAGAGTGCTAGGATTACAGGCGTGAGCCACCACGCCCGGCCTTAATTGTGACTTAACTATGAGATATTTAATTTTTTAGGTGAACATTTCTATTTCAGGGCTGTAAAACAATGACCAAGTTTTTCATAAATTAGTGTGAAGAAAGTTTTTGACATTTTCCACTTGTGAATGAGGAATTTGAGGTCATCTCAGTTCTTCCACAGTCAATGTGACTTTAAAAAAATCAGAGTGAGAAATCCTTTATATTGGGAGCCATGGGTCACTTTGTATAGTTTACAATAATAGTTTCGCACAAATAATTTCAGGTTAAAATTGCGTACTATTTATTCCCACCCATTTCCTTTATTGGCTGTGACACACAGGAATTACGCCCATTGCTTGACTAACCCTTCTGACCTTTTGTTACTTGGCTATAAATTGACTTGGGTCTTTTGCAAAAACACTGTCAGGGGGGAAAAATCTTTTTGTTAGAACTCAGCCAATTCCTGCTTCAGTGCAGAACAGTTTGTTCTCCTGAAGAAATGAGCCAGTTCAGTGAACAGAAAAACATAGCTATAAACTGGCATCATCAGAAACTGCAAAAGTGATTGCCCACATTCATTCCACAGAGCAGGGAACTTCATAAAAGAATGAGGCTTTGGGGGAGAGAAACATAGTTTTGAGCTCCATGGGCTTTAGGTAAATGTAATCGACCTGTTAGAATGAGTTGTAACCATATAAAAATAATTTTTTTTCCCTGAGCCCTGGCAGCTACCAACATTTTAACATTTTAAATGGGAATATTGTAGAATTCTCCTGCTGCCCACTCTCACAGTCCTCTCAACACAGTCCTGTGTTGTAGCAGGTATCCCTTGCATTTCACCTGATCTTCCCTCAAGGTTGGAAGCTACTTCTGTTCAACAATGCAAACATTTCCCAAGTGACTGTTCTGTGCGAGACTGAGTGTTGGTCCACCTCCCAAAGAGACATTTTTTTTTTTTTTTTTTTGAGACAGAGTCTCGCTCTGTTGCCCAGGCTAGAGTGAGTGCCATGGTGTCAGCCTAGCTCACAGCAACCTCAAACTCCTGGGCTTAAGCAATCCTTCTGCCTCAGCCTCCCAAGTAGCTGGGACCATAGGCATGTGCCACCATGCCCGGCTAATTTTTTCTATATATATTTTTAGTTGGCCAGATAATTTCTTTCTATTTTTAGTAGAGACGTGTCTCGCTCTTGCTCAGGCTGGTCTTGAACTCCTGACCTCGAGCGATCCACCCGCCTCGGCCTCCCAGAGTGCTAGGATTACAGGTGTGAGCCACCGCTCCCAGCCTCCAAAGAGACATTTGTAGTGGTCAGTGAATTACAAGATAACATGAGAAATCATCATATGACAGTGTGGCAGATACAGTCATAGAAAAACATACACAACACAGTCAGTTCTTGACAGACTCTGTCACAGAAGTGGGGGCGTTTGAGGGAGATTTGAAACCGGTCTAGGAGTTTTCCAAATAATCTCTCCTAGGAGAAGATTATTTGGAGCAAAGAGAGGAGCATATGTAAAGTTGAAGAGTGATGACCCAGCATGGGGTTTCATGTACTATAAATGGAATTATGCTTGGATGTAAAGTGTGAGGACGGAAAGGAGTGGTGGGTGAAACTGGAGAGGGGTGGGGACTAGATACCATGAGTCTCAAATACCGCATGAAGTGGTTTGGAATTTATGCTGTAGACCATGGGAGCTCTGTAAGGGCTCAAGGTAGGAGAACGGCCTAGGCTGTGCTGGGATGGGAAGACATGGGTTTGCAAGGAGCCATGAGCTCAGAAAGGAGGGGTTGGACCAGACTAAGAAGGGACCATGACACCAGACTGAAGTGGGTGGGTGGACTTTGTCCTGTAGGGACTCCCTGAAGACAATGATCTGTGTTCTGGAAAGACAAATATGGTTGTGATTCAGAGGACCATATGAAGAGGGCATAGCAGCATGCACTGAAGTCACTGCAGCAGTCCACAAGCAAGAGGAGAGGGATAATGCTCAGAAACCTTACTCGGGCCACCTTGGTGATGGGGAATGTGGGGCAGAGGAAGGAGGCAAGAAGCCCAAGATGCTGCTTAACTCTCAGCATGCCCCTCAGAGGCCCTTCCACCCAGACTGTCTTCTTTCATCTTCATAGTGAGCCCTAGCCTGTCTGCATTCAGATGATTCCCATTGTACAAAAGAGAACTGAGGTTTGGGAGGTTCAACACTCCAAGTCTCAAATGACCTACACTAAGAAGTAGCTGAGTCAGAATTGGAACCCAGGTTCATCTGACTCCAAACACAGCGATGTGCCACCTTTGAATGGGACTTGCTATAACTGAGCCACCTAGTGTTAAGCAAGTCTCTGATGTATATATACTCTTTGTAGGAGCTCGTGTGTATAATAGTACTACTGAAACTTAGATATTAGTATTAATATTAATACAATTAATATTTTGAAAGTCTGTTTTTCTTCTTATTCTGTTATCCTATGAAAACATCCAATACATAATTTCATTTCTTAAAATCTCACTGTTGTGGAAGAATTGGGTTGGGGGAAGGCCCAAATTGAGCAAAAAGTGTAAATGAGTGAGTATACGTAAAGAAATGTAATTTTTTAAAAATTTTTAAATTGAATTTAATAGATTTTAATTTTCATTTCCATTATCCTAAGTATCTCAGGAAGAAATGTAATTTTTTAATGTTCAAGTGTGTGTATGTATAACAACTCAGAATAACAAACTATGGCTTTCAGAAATTAGAGAAACTTATAGAACTGATCTGAAGTTAATGTAGTAAGTTTTACTAAATGCATGCCTTCAAAAGGTCTCAGAATTTTTCAGGTAACTGTACCATATCTGAAGAAGGAGTTTACTAAGCAAAAATCATCTTCAGCCAAGCCCCAGAACAAACGAATCATTCTCTCGATATAGCATTCTTTCTATAGTCAAGAGGCCATGGAACCCAGCATTAGGGCTAGGAGAGCAGATGGGAAAGAACCAAAAACATACCTGGCCTCCTCTATATCAAAAGTACATTCCTGGTTAACCGATCAGCCCCTTTAGTTACTAAGGGGAAATACTGTCCCACTTGGGGTTGGAGCCATGAGGTTCCAGCATTGAAGGCTATAATTATGGATTGTTGTAAGCTGTCTCTTCGGCATCTCCTTTTCACGCTTCCTTTGCTTCTCAAAGTGGAGCCAGAAATAGTGGATGTTTTCAAGATAGAAAAATGCAGGAAATGTGGGGAAAGTATCTAAATCTTAAGCTAAGTCTATGTTATTATTTTGTGGCATCACTGGTAAAAACTGCTGGGTTTTTAAGAAAAAATTAATATCTCCTATGGCTGAGCTGTGAAGCTGTAGCATGCTCCCCTGCCCAAACAGTTGGGATTATATATAGCACAGGAAAAGAAAGCCCGCCCTGCTCTCCTCTCCTGGCTGCCGAGCACAGGAGCAGAGCCGAGGGGAAAAGCAGTTATGTAACTGGGTGTGCTCATTAGTTCTGCTGTAAATTCACACAGCTGGGCCTCCGCGGGTCCTTTGTTCACCTCCGTGTTAACTCTCACTTGCTTCTTCGGTAGCCATGTGGCCTGTGCCTGGCGCATAAGGAAATGCTGGGGAAACAACCCAAAACACAGCCCCTGACGGTCCCGTCTTGTGGAGCAGACAGACAAGCGAGCAGCTATATTTGGCGTGGAACAAGAGGCTGTGGGTGTTGGAGCCTTGGGGGGGCACAGCACAGAGGGGTCCCCCTAGCAAGCCCAGAGCGTCTGGCTATGCTGGGAGGCCCCTCAGCCTGTGAACATGCCTCCCTGAACCTCACTTTCCTCCTCTATAAAAAGGAGATTATGATACCCACTCCATACATAGGTATTACATGATGCTGTGAAAACTGACTGTGGTGACTCAGGCAATGTACCTTGCCCGGAACTGGCACTCAGAGGGCATTTTGTAAATATGTAAATATGCATTTCTCTGCCCCTCCCCTTTCCTCGGCCCCCACTCCCAGCTCTGCCTTGTCTTCTTTCCACTGAGAAACACAGTCCCCTTTGTGAATTCTGCCAACAGATCTCTGTTGAACCTCACCGTTCTCTCTTCTTCACCCCTTTCTCCTTTTTCCTTCCTGCCTCCCAGGAATAAATATCCCAACTCCTTTCCACTTTTCCTGGGCCACACCAGTCCAAGGATGACAGGAGGGGGAATGGGAGAGAGCCTGAGAAGGTAAGGATGGCATTGTAGTCACAGACACATCACAGATCAGTATTTCTCCTAATCCCGATCCCCTCAAATCTGCCCAAATAGGCTTGGGAATTCCAGGCTTTTGACTACTCTGCAGCATTCCCCATATCTTCTCTTGCTTCAGTTTACTGAAAGGAGAAAAGAGAGTGTTTGGCCTTTGCAAGTTGTGTAGGTCTCAAATCCGTTCTCTCTTCCTGTAGACCTTCTACTCCCAGCCCAGCCAGGGTCCTGCTGGGTATTCTTTACAGGGCGTGGGATCACATTTGGCTCCCTTTGTCATAACACAGTCAGAGTCCCTACCTGAGGGGGTTGTGGAGAGGACTCTCAGAGCACAGCTGTCCCCCTCCTGTCTGTTTCACAGCATCCTCTTATTACTCTGCTCCTCCCCAGCCCCCACACCCAGTCAGTGCCCAGTTTCTGGCACACCTTCACCTAAAACATTGGTTCTCAACCAGGGATGTTCATGTCCCCTCCCTATCCAGGGGACATTTAGCAATGGCAGGAGACTTTTTGGTTGTCACCACCTGGGGACAATGGGGAGTGGTATTCTACAGGCATCTAGTGGGTGAAGGTCAAGAATGTTGCTAAATTTCCTGCAATGCACAGTACAGCCCCCAGAACATACAGTTATCTGGTTTTAAATGTCAGTAATGACAAGGTTGAGAAACCCTGATCTAAGGGGTTTCCCACACACATTCCTTTCTTTGCGTTTGCCGGTTTCCATGTCTATGCTTAGGAGCTTTTGTTAACTCAAAAGTCCCTCCTCCCCAGTGGCTGGCTTCACCTTGCTGAGGTCTTACTGCATCCCTATTCCAGTCAGAGCTGACCCTCACCCTCGGGTTTCTAAACTGCTTGTATCCATTCACTGTGGCCCTTACCACCCTTGCCTTCCAGTAGCCCCTCAACAAGGTTGGTTCTTTCTCTGTTGAGAGCGGAGTAAGAGCTTGATTATAATGAGGATGACCATCCAGACCCCATATATTATTATTATATACTAATAATATTCCAAGGCCCCAAACCTTGACACTAGGAGAGTCAGTGGCACATAGTGAAATGTACACAGGACTTGGTGTCAGGAGATTCAGGTACCCAACCATAATTTTTCAGCTCTGTGACAATAAACAAAGTTTCTCTGAGCTTTAGCTTCCATATAGGTAAGACAGATAATGTCTATTTCCTAAGATTGTTTGAGCCTCTGAGATGTTAGCATAGAACTTGGTACATAGTGGTCATTCAAATGTGGGTAGAATCTGAAAAATGAAGCCAAGGTTCCAGATGTGGCCTTGACATAATATTTAATGATATGTAGTTAGCTCATGGAGGAAACAGAATTGTTTCCCTTTGCCTGGTAGTAGCACCCTTAATTCCAGGTAGCCACCTCATCATTAGACCTCACGAGAACAAGTAGAGCCCTACTAGTGCTGGGCCTGTAGCATGTCCTGTTTACCTTAGAAGTACTAGGAAGTGTCGGTGCTTTCCCCTAATCCCATGGAGGCAGAGGGAAATCCCACACACTTCTGATTCCCCACTGTTTTATAGAGGAGATATTTATTCCTCTTTTGGACACCAGGACCCTAGAACCTTACCCTGAAGGTTGGGAGGTCTGCCCTGACCTGAGGAACCAGAGTCAGCTGCTTTGTAAAGGGATTGCTGAAGCATGAGAGGAACATGGTGTCCATTCACGCCCACGACTTTGGTGTGTGGAGAGCAGCACAAAGGAAAGTGGTATTACATTTTGTTCAGACATTAAAATACATTTACTTTTTCCCACAGTGCTTAGAGGTTAGTGACAATTGATTCCATGTGCAAAGGTAATTTCCATATACTCTTATGGTTAGGATATAAAAATCATATAAATACTCAACAGTGGAAGTGTCACCTAGTATTGGTCCAGAGAATTTCAAACTTACTCCCTCCGTATATGGTCTTATCTCTAGAACAGAATGGAAGTCTGTGCACATCAGGGAAAGAGCTGACTCCATCCTTGGAGATAACTTTGAAAGGTCCTAAGACCTGTAGAAATGTCACAGGTCTGCCATTCTATCAGTGGCTAAAGACATAGTACCTAAGTAGGTCATGGGTCAGGGGCCAGTGGACAGATTGTGTGTGATCGTCAGGCATCAGTGTCGACAGGGTTCGCGAGCAGCAGCATTTGTGGCAGGCTTCTCCTCACCCTGTCTGCCTCCTAAGGTACCTTACTGTATAGCTCAGGACTTAGCTCTCCACTCTAATATACTCTTTTTTTTTTTGGTTTCAGCATATTATGGGGGTACAAAAGTTTAGTTTATGTATATTGCCCTTGCCCCCCCCCCACTCTAATATACTCTTCACCCTTACAGGATGAAGGATGTTTGTGGTTTTTTTCCAGCCAGATGTGCTGTGGGTTAAGAATATAGGCTTTGGAATCAGGAATACCTGCCTTTAAGCCCAGCTGTTGCTTGTTGCTTGTATGACTAAGTCGCATTACTTAGCCATTTTAAAGCCTTGATTTCTTGGGAAATTGGGTTGATACTTAGCTCATCGGGTTATTGTGAGGATCAAATTAAATGAGAAAATAAATGTTAAGCAGTTGGCACAGGGCCTGACATACAGTAGTTTTATTCAGTCAGTGGCAGTAGTGGTTGTTGTGCTCCTTGAAGGCAGAGACCCTGTGGCCTTCAACTCTTCCTGTTCCCACCGTATTTCTCAGCAGGGAGCTGAGCATCTAGCAGCACTCAAATGTTTTTTTATCTGAAATAAGTGACAGGTACACACATGTACACACAAAAACATATTCAGAGGATAATCCAATAATGACAATAATTTGAAACACTGTAGAGGTTATGTTTTTAAAGAGTTTGAGCTCATTTTTAAAAATTTGATACCTAAGAGGGGTCTAAGGTCAGTCCCTACTCTTGCAGTCAGATCATTCGAAGGGAAAGCATCTTAACCATATCATCTCAGCCCTCAGCCGAAATAACTCACTGATTATGATTTGCTGTCATATCCTCTGCCTTCTGGAGGACCGATGTAAGAACAGGCCTGTTGAGCGTGTTTCACTGTATCTTTCCAAGCTAAGCCTCCTGTCCTCACCTTTACCCCTTTTCCCTTACACAAACTGTTCCAAGACATGCTTCTCCTTGAGTTTCCCTCCAAGAGAATTTGTGTCCGATAAGAATAAACGTTTGTCTTTGTTAAATGATAAAAATAGCATCACTCAACATGTATTTCCACGTTTGCCCTTGATACTAGGAATCTCAGGGTTAAATTCAGTGCGAGGTGAAGGGTGGAGGACATTCTAATTGTCCTCCTTCCCACAATATCTCTTCTCCCTCCCTATTCCCTTCCACAGCAAACAGGCAGTGTTTGTTTTTGTCTTCTAGTTGGAGACAGGTTTGTCCCACCCCCAGCTCCAGGGGTGGGTCTTGATTATTTAAACCCAATCAGGTAACCCCACACCTGTTGCACAGTGATTAACCCAGTGGCAGTCATGCCAAGGGGGTTGGTTTAGGACTGGGCATGTGACCCAGGTCAGGCCATCAAAATGTCTGCTGAGGACTTTGGAAAGAAGGCTTTTCAATCTTCTGACAGGCCTCCCCAAAGCCAGCCCTCTCTCTGTCCTTCTGGATGTTTGTGGACATGAAGCCTGGGACTGCTGGAGCTATTAATATATTGCCATGATTATAGGAAGCTAAACCTAGGATGGGGTTAACAAAGTAGAGAGAAAGAAAACAGGCCCTTGTCATCACAGAGCAACTGAATCAAATTCAACCTGAGCCACCCAGCCTGTGAACTTTGCACTTACGTGTGCCGGTAAACCCTCTTTCTTATGTAACTCATTGTGAATTGGATTTCATACTTGCACCTTAGAATCCAGATGGTACTTGGTAGATATGTTTCCTTCTGTGTTGTATATATCAGTGATTCTAACCTGTGGACCAAGACCCTGCCTTGGAGGGGGAGAATGGGCTTTGGAAGGGCTCTATTTTGGCAAGGCATGAATTGCTTATGTGAATGTATTTCTGAAAATTAAAGAAATTTCTTGCCTATATTTATTAATATTTTTCAAATTTATCTTGCTGGTTGGATGAATGAAATACAAATTTAGGTAAAACTACTGAATTTGTAGGTTTTGTCATGTATTTTTCACAATGAACAGATTTTAAAAGCATTGTGTAAATTTCTCCAAAAGTATTTTTTCGGTAGAAATTTTTGACACGAGAAGGAAGCCATTGCTTAGATACATAATTCCCCCTCTTTCCCTCCTTTCTTCCCTCCTCCTGCCTTCCCTTCTTTCTCTCTTCCTCTAAATCCGTTATCACCCTGTTTTCCTTCTATTTAGTCTTATTATACAAACACTGTTAGAAATAGTTAAGCTACAAATTCTGATCAGTTTTATTTAGATGGCTACATTAAGGTTCAGCTTAACTTTTTCAGGCCCTGTGTCTATGAGTTCTACACACGTGCAAACAAATACTGGGTATTACGTGCTTTAGTACTGTGGGACCCAAACTGAAGTTCAGTCCTCTGCAACAAATTGGGCAGTGGAGGGGAACACTTGTAATTATTCACCACTGTTTTTGCTGTGAGCAAGAAGCTACAGGTGAACTCCCGTAGTTGAGGTATTTATGGGTGCCCACTATGTGCACATTGCCATCAGTATGGCCGAGTGGTGCAGCGCTGAGCACTGACCTCAAAGATCTTTGTTTATTAGAGAGAAGAGACATGCACACCAGATACTATATAATCCAGGGTTATTTTTATAGGGGAATACATCAGTAGACATTCTGGAACTCTTTCTCAGAATTACTATACCAGAAGAGCACTCTGGAACCTTGTGTTTAATAAATGTTGATCACTGTTATTACGAAATACAGTTTGCTAATAAAACATAATGCTCAAATGCCCTTTTCTTTACCTTTTCTGTTCTACCACTGGTTCTTGATCAATAATTCTTTTTTTGAGCAATGCACAGTAATTTTTTGCACAATACACAGTATTTTTTTGCCACAGAACCAAAATTTTGGCACCCTCCCCAGTCATGCACACATGACACACACACACACACACACACACACACACACACCCGAATTTGCTGCAAATAAACCATTACAGGAATTCAAAATTACAACTGTCTCTCATAGAAAAGAGGCTGCCTGCTGGTTCTGCATGGGTATATGCAAGCTAGCTGAAGTCTATTCACTTTTTCCTTGCTAAAGTATAGCTGAATGCAAATGAGAGGGACTTATCATAAGGACAACTTTGAACTGTCTCCCAGTTTGTTTAAAACCAAAGAAACTTACCAACTCTGGTATTTCATGTCAGCAGCGACAAAGGCTCACTGAGCTCCCCAGTAGTTGCCTGGCCCTGCGTGCTGCTCTAGAATGCCAGCGGGAAGGCCAGGCCGAGCAGCCAGCTGGCTGTGGAGCCCTTATTCTAAGACTGTGCTGCCACTTTCTTGTGACACTGGAGTCAAAAGCAAAGGGGCTTGCTGCCAGGAACCCAAAGGGCTGTATTCAAGCAGTGACCTATTTTCACGCTGTAGTCGGGTTGGGTTTCTCTTTTCCCCTCGAGAGGCAGTAATCTCACATTCTTTTTAGTACTCAAGAAGCCAGCTCCCTGTTACCTCTTTGGCTTGGGTATTTTTCAGTTTAACCTAGGTCACTCTTATCTGAGGACAGGATCATCTGCCCCCTTTCCCTGACTAGAGAGTGGGAGTTTATTTTTGCCTGTAAAATGGAGGGATAGGAAAGCGTGAACCAAGTGAGGATAGATGGATTCTGAGGAAGAACAAAATCAGGTGAAGTAGACAGAGGAAAGTGTTTGGAATTATGGGTCCAGGGTTCTGCTCTTTCAAATCCTGATCGCGAATATCAGCTAATTACTTAGTTTAGTCACCAAATTACGCTTGTGCTGCATGTGCGCTGTGTAGTAGAGGCATGGTGATAAAAGGCACAGCTCTTGCCTCAGCTCACAGTGTTGTGGGGGAGGAAGCTTGTGCCCACAGTTACAATGCAGTGTCGCCAGTGCGAAAAGGGAGTTAGGGCCTGTGTGGGGCAGCTGGATGCTGCTAGGGAGGGTCACTAAGAAGGGTATCAGAGGAATTCCTGCTGGGCTCCCGAGCCAGACTACTTGCTTCCTGGTACTCTTCACTCCAGCCTGTCTTGCCTCCATCAGACCGGTGCCTGGTCTGCATTGGTTTTTGTTTTGTTTTGTCTGTTTCCACTTAGGTATGTGCCATGTGTAATGGGGAGGGGTCAGGTTCTTCAGGTGCATTTCTCATGTGTCTTCAAGGAGATTTTTGGGATAGGAGGAAAGTGTGCTTCAGGGCTCCATTCTCCCAAAGGTGACATGCCTGAGGGCTGGATTTTTTGTTTTTGTTTTTTTGTTTTTTTAAAGGCCATGGTACCTTTATACCTAGAATGACATGCCCTCCTGTCTCCTGTGCCTGGACAACTCCTTCTCTTCCTTGCAGACTCATCTTTAGTGTAAGTCCTGCTCACACAGGTTGTAAGTTCTGCTGTGATGTCCCGAGGAACACCGAGATAGTTCGTCTCTGGGATTTCCATTGCCTTTTCCCTCTGTTGTTAGTATGTAGAGCCTTAGGCTTCAACTTATCTACTTACATTGGCAACTGTCTGTATCCCCCCCTGCACTGTGAATCTCAGACACAGGGCCTGTGTTTTATTCACCTAGGACGTACCAGCTGCTTAGCAATGGCGAGTCACAAGAAGGAAGTGTGTGTGTCAAGTAAATGGAGTTCCCATCTGGCACCAAGATGACTAAAGATATGGAGAGGACCGCAAAAGATTCTTGACTGGTTCTCAGACTTTCTGAGCTGATAGAATATCTCTTGTACTTAAAAATAAAATGATACAGAGGAAAGTTTTGGCATATACAGCCTAGGAGGATATGGGGAAAAAAAAAAAAAAAGGGTGGCCTGCTGGCATTCAGGAGACAGAGAGATCAGTAAGGAAGGGCCGTGTACACCATGACGGAGCAGGGGTCATATCGAAGGGAATACCCCCCCCATCAGCTGTTCCCTAACTTTTTAATATATTAATAATATACTCCTGAACATGGCAAAATTCATATCATCTGGAAGACAACATCATCATGCCTCAGCATGGAATGTTCATGTGCCAGCTGGTGTATCAAAGTCTGAATTCAGCATGCAGAAGGTGACCGGGAGGAATCCAGGTTTACAGGAGATAGAAGTTAGGTTGCCTATATAACAGCCTTCCTGGGACTCCTGGGCTCACAAAGGGAGAAATGATAGCAGGTACTTGATACAGATGGGTATAGCGATTAAATGAGCGCCAAGAGCAGTCTTGTATAGGTTTCTCTCAACTCTGTCATGGTTTGGCCCTTATATTTTGAAAAATACTTATATACATCAAGGTTCTTCCTTGATTAAAAGACAATTCTGTACACCAGAGGGTGCTGTGTTTCAATTTTCATATCTCTCTTTTCCTTTCCTATGGTTGTATGTTACGTGATTCATGTGAGGACTAGCCAGTTGAGAATTTGCCCTGAACAAAGAATTGTTGAAGGCCTGAACACACCCTCCTCATTTGCTGCTTTCCCAGCATAATACAGGAGTTCAGAAATGGCTATGCCACATGCTTCCTGAGTCTGCTTCACTGTGTGCTAGTTCTTAACCACTGAACTCTCTGTTTAAAACTAGACAACTTTTCTATGCTGCAGCTTAAGTCCATTTTCAATATTCTTTCTTTGGTGGAAATGGAGACCATCTGGTCACCATGATCTGTGTAATAACAATGATTGAAGATGGTTATTAAGTCACCCTTCGGCCTTTTCTCTTGTCTAGGCAAAATTGTCTCCATTTCTGTGGCCATTCCCCATAAATCTCATTTTCTAACCCTTTAATCATCTTGGTGGCTTTCTTTGAAAACTACATCAAAGGCTCAGTTTTAGTGCCTCTATTCTGGTGGGGTCTGAGCTGTCAACATTTAATGGTTACAGAATGTGGTTGCTTTAACCATCCAGTTTCCACAGCCAGCCCCTACATTTCCAAGCCAATCACAATCCACTAACCTTTAGGGGCTACTTTACTGTCTCTTCATTGTGGCACACTTTATAAGTATTATCAATTAAGGTGTTGATTTGACTTAAAATACGAATTTTAGCTTGTAAGTAATTCTAGCTATTGACTGATAGACTTTTGCAGCCTGGTTTGTTGTATTTAAGATCCTTTTGTGAGCTGTCTGATTGTAAGTGGATATATTATCTCTTATCAGAGGATAATCTGATTTTTCTTGTTTTTTATTCATGCATCACCTCTGAGTGCCTACTGTGTGTCAGGCTCTGTGCTAGGGATTGAGGACCCAAAGATGAACAAAACATGGGGCCTAACTTCAAGAAGCTCACAATCTGGAGAGAAAACCAGCTACATACATACACACAGTTATAAAGTGGGAAGTGCTGTAAAGATGGTTGAAGTACAGTGGAAGTTTCGAAAGGCTTCACTGAAGATGTAATATTTGAACTGGGTCTGAGCATGAATTAGTCTTCAGGTGATGAAGGGGTTAAAGAAAACTCCAGTGAAGGGTCTCTAGTACATATGGAAGCAAGGAGGCTGGTGTGTTCAGGTCTCAGTGAACCACGTGTGGCCAATCATGGACTTGAGTGGCTGGAGAGGCAGGCAGATGCCAGACTGAAAAACTGCTCGTGCCAAGCCAAAGAAGTGTCTAGCATAATGTGAAACATAATGTGAGCTGTGTATGTCATTTAAAATGTTCCTAGGAGCCACATTTCAAAAAGTAAAAATAAACAAGTTAAAAAATGAGCTATCAAGCCATGAAAAACCATGGAAGGAACTTAAATGCATATTACTAAGTGAAAGAAGCCAATCCAAAAAGGCTACATACTGTATAATTCCAACTGTATGATGCTGGAAAATGCAAAATAGTAAAAAAAAAAAAAAAAAAAAAATCAGTGGTTGCCAGGGTTTAGAGGGGAACAGAGGATTTTTAGAGTAGTGAGACTATTTTGTATATGATAACAGTAGATACATGTCATTATAAATTTATCCAAACCCATAGAATGTACAACACAAAGAGTAAACCCTAATGTTAATAAACTATGGACTTTGGGTGATAATGATGTGTCAGTGTAGGTTCATCAGTTGTAACAAATGTACCATTTTGGTAGGGGATGTTGATAATGGGATAGGCTATGCATGTGTGGGGGCAGGGGCCATATGGGAAATATCTGTACCTTCTGCTCAGTTTTGCTGTGAACCTAAAACTGTACAACTAAACAATAGTCTACTAAAAAAATAAGTCAAATTAATTTTAATATATTTTATTTAACCCAATTTATTGAAAATATTAATATTTTAACATGTAATTGATATAAAAGTTATTTTGCTTTTTTAAAGATATTTTATTTTGGGGAGTTTTAGGTCTTTGAAATCTGGTCTATAATTTACACTTACAGCATATCTCAATTTGCAGTAGCCATATTTCAAGTACTCAGTGGACACATAAGTACCTATGGCTAGTGGCTGCTATGTTGAATAGAGCAGGTCTAGAAATTTGGGCTTGCCTGACTCAAAAAACTCAATTCTCAACCACACTTGTCTCCTGCTCCCTAAGTGCTATAATGATAAACACCAGAGGAAAGGACCTCATAGATGATTATTTAATCCGATAGTGTCAGCTGTTGCTCTCTATACTGCCTGGTGGCTCCAGTTGGGAGCATTGAGGGCAGTGCTGTCCAACAGAAATACAATGGGAGCCACACATGTGGCTTTAATTGTTCTGGGAGCCACACTGAAAAAGCAAAAAGAAATAAGCAAAATTAATTTAAGAATATATTTAACCCAACATATCTAAAATATTATTTCAACATGTATTCATTATTAAATCATTAATGAAGACAAATAGGCCAATGGGATAGAATAAAGAGCCCACTAATAAACCCTCAAATATACGGTCAAATGATTTTTGACAAGTGTGCCAAGACCTTTTAACGGGAAAATGGCAGTCTTTTCAACAAATGGTGCTGGGAAAATTGGATATCCACATGCAAAAAGATGAAGTTGAACCCTTACCTTATACCATATATAAAAATTAACTCAAAATGAATCAAAGACTCATGGCCAGGCGCGGTGGCTCACACATGTAATCCTAGCACTCTGGGAGGCCGAGGCGGGCAGATTGAGCTCAGGAGTTCGAGACCAGCCTGACCAAGAGCGAGACTCCGTCTCTACTAAAAATAGAAAGAAATGATATGGACAGCTAAAAATATATAGAAAAATTAGCTGGGCATGGTGGCGCATGCCTGTAGTCCCAGCTACTCGGGAGGCTGAGGCAGGAGGATCACTTGAGCCCAGGAGTTTGAGGTTGCTATGAGTTAGGCTGATGCCACGGCACTCTAGCCCGGGCAACAGAGTAAGACTCTGTCTCAAAAAAAAAAAAAGAATCAAAGACACAAATGAAAGAGCCAAAAGTATAAAATGCTTAGAAGAAATCATAGAGGAAAAGCTTCATGACACTGAGTTAGGCAATGATTTCCTAAGCATGACACCAAAAGCATAGGTAACAAAAGAAAAAATAGATAAATTGGATTACATCAAAGATTTAAACTTCTGTGCATTAAAAGACACATTGAACAGAGTGAAAAGGCAGCCCATGGAATGAGAAAATATTTGCAAACCATATATCTAATAAAGGATTAATATTTAGAATATATACAGAATTCCTACAGTTCAACAAAAGCTACCAAAAAACCCCGAAACAGCCTGATTAAAACTGGCAAAGAACTTGAATAGACATTTGTCCAAAGAAGATATACAAATGGACAATAAGCACATAAAGTAATCTCAATGTTACTATAATTAGGGCAATATAAATCGAAACCACAGTGAGGTACCACCTCACACCCATTAGGATGGCTACTCTAAAAAAAAAAAAAAGAAAGAAAGAAAATAAGAAGTGTTGGCATGGATGTGAAGAAATTGGAACTCTTGTGCACTGTTTGTGGGAATGTAAAATGGTGCAGCCACTGTGGAAAAGAAGTATGTGGTTCCTCAAGAAATGAAAAATAGAGTTACCATATGATCCAGCAATTCCACTTCTGGGTGTATACCCAAAGAATTAATAATAGGGACTCAGAGGTATTTGTACATCCATGTTCATAGCAACATTATTTGCAATAGCCAAAAGCAACCCAAATGCCTATTGACAGATGAATGGATAAAACGTAGTATATTCATACAATGGAATATTATTCTGCCTTAAAGGAAATTCTGCTTTCATCCATGCTACAACATGGATGAACCTTGAGGGTATTTTTCTAAGTTAAATAAACCAATTATACAAAGGCAAATACTGTATGATTGCACTTATATAAAATACTTAGAGTAGTCAAATTCATAGAGGCAGAAAGCAGAATGGTGTTTGCCGGGGGCTGAAGGGGGAGGCAGAACGGGGAGTTATGGTTTAATGGGTACAGTTTCATTTTAGCAAGATGAAGAGAGTTCTGGAGATGAATGGTGATAAATGTTGCATAACAATGTGAGTGTACTTAACACCATTGAACTGGTCTCTTAAAAATGATTAAGATGGTAAATTTATGTGTATTTTACCACAATTTTAAAAAATCCCTCTGCCAAGAAAGATATAATTTTTTCTGGGACCATTAACATATCATATGGGAAAAGAAAAAAAGAAGGGAGATGTGAATAAAGGGAAGTAGGAAAAATAATAAAATACAAAAGAGTATAAGCATGTTGATTCAAAAAGATAATGAAAAGGTGATTTAAAAGATACCCCATGAACATTTGTTCCGCCTCTGCTTTAAATAAAGAACTCTGTTCTATTATGTAATTATTAATGGGTATTTTATGTTCCTTTTCATACTGAGTCTTCAAGTCCGGTGTGTATTTTATTCTTACAGCACATCTCAATTTGGAGCAGCCATGCTTGACGTGCTGAATAGCCACGTGTCTAGCGGCCTCAGTATTGGGCAGCACAGGTCTAGAATCTTCTGATTGGTAGTAAGAAGACAGCAGACATTCTTCAAAGCAAGGAGTGACATGAACAGATTTGTTTTTTAGGATGTTAACTGTGGTGGCAATGTAGGAGTTAGACTGAAGAGGAGGAAGAACTGAGAACTGGGAGCTTGGAGAGTTGTTGCAGGACCCCCAAGCCAGAACAGACAAGTGACTGAATTATGGGAAAAGGCACAAGGATGATGGTGCTGGCCATCATTTATGGTGCACTTGTTATGTGTCAGGCATAGTGTTGAAGCTTTTACACCCCATCTTAATTCTTGAAACAACCCTGAGATGAAGCTGTTATCTCCATTTACAGAGGAGGAAATGGAAACTGGAAGGCAACAGCACCAGGCCCAGGTACCAAAGCTTGCCAGTAGTAGAATCAGGACACCAACCAGACTTGTCTAGCTCCACAGCAGGAGTCCTTAACTGTTAGACTGTGTCTTATAAGGATGGAGATAACAGGTCAGATTTAAAACAACATTCTTAGATTTATAGGATTTGATGGCAGACAAATAAGGGGAAGAAGGGAGAGGGCAGCATAAAGAGTGCAGGAGTGATCTGGAGATCTCTGCTGGAAAATATGAGTGGATGGTACAGTGGACTTGAATGTTTGTGTTTCCCTAATATTCATATGTTGAAATCCTAATCCCCAGTGTGATTATATTGGGAGGCGAAGCCTGTGGAGGGTGATTAGGTCATTGGGTTAGAGCCCTTCTGAATGGGATTAGTGCCCTTACAGCTGTTCTTGCTTTCATGATTTGTGATTGACTTTATTGCTTTACAGAAGGCTCAGGTGCTGAGGCCTGTTCCTCTTCTTTCCCCTGGGTCACCTTGGCACTCTAAGTTTCCTCAAAGACAGAGCCAGCACTCTCAGAAGCTCCCTAATGCATCTTCCATTTGACTACCTGTTTTGCTGCCCTCCAGGACACTAATGTGGAAGTGACCATAATCCTGAAGAGTTCTAGGAAAACATGGAATTTTATTGAGCAAATACAGTTGGTCTCATTAGTTGAGCATCATAAGATTGAAAGTGGATTTGCATAGAAATATCTGGCTCTAAGTCATAAAGCTGATGAGCCTAATGAATGGTACTTAAACTCATCCATCAAGGGAAACTGGTAACTTCCTGATGAAATACTAACAGCATTCACAACATTGCTCATAAAGTAAATATTATTAAAACTATCCTGGGCTTACTAAGGCGGAGCCCCAGCCTTTCAGTGTTCCCAGGAGCTGGGCCCCAGGTTCCTGCAGCTTTGCTCTGTCCATTTCTGGGGCAGTGCCCTCCTCTGGAGGAAGGACCTAGAGCTCGTCCAACAGAGGGGGAGAAGAAAGACTTCATAGCATCCTTCCCTTTTGGACAGTTGAAGTAGATTTGAAATTTGACCTGTTGAATTCACTTAAAAATAGGGGAACCTCCCAAGGCAAATTGATTGAGTTCTGTTTGCAATAAACTGCTGCTTTATTGGCATCATAGGATTGTGGGAGAGCTTAAATAACAACAAAGCAGTATATGCCCAAAAGAATTGAAAACAAGGTCTCAAAGAGATGTTTGCACACCCATATTCACTGCAGCATTATTCACAGTAGCCAAGAGGTGGGAGAAACCTAAATGTCCAACAATGGATGAATGCATAGAGAAAATGTGGTATATACATATTATCAAATATCATTCAGCTTTAAAAAGGAAGGAAATTCTGACATATGCTACAACATGGGTGAACCTTGAGGGTGTTATGCTCTATGAAATAAGCCAGATACAAAAAGATAGATACTTTTTATGTTTAGATTTTCTGGTTGTGTTAGTAGTGGTAGTAGGATAATGAAAACACAGCTTCTTTTCATTCTCTTCTGGTTTAGCTATATCATGAAACATGATTTCACTTGCAGGGTATCTAAAATAGTCAAACTCACACAAAGTAGAATGGTGGTTTCCAGGGGAAGGTGGAAAGGGGAATAGTTGTACAATGGGTATAGAAGTTCAGTTCTGCAAAATGAAAAAGTTCTAGAGGTCTGTTGATCAACAATGTGAATGTGCTTAACACTAATGAACTGTACACTTAAAAATAGCTAAGATGGTAAATTTTGTGGTTTTTTTAAGCCACAGTAAAAAAGAAAGAAAGAAAAACAGGCTGAATTAAACTGCTGATGTACTTCTAGCTGTTACAGTTAATTGTCATCCTTCAGTGGCCAGCTTCTGAGCGGGAGGTAGTGGTAATTAGAGCAGCAGTAATACCTGCAGTAACTATGATTTATTATTGAATGCTTAGTGTATTCAATAATACAGTACCAAATCCTTTTGTATACTTTTTATCAATTCACTAAATATCATGTCAGCTCCATAAGATAGGCATTAATATCTCCTCATTTTGCCAATAAGGATACAGATTGTGAGGAATTAAGTCATTTGCCTAGGAGTACACAGTTCATAATGGTAGGGCTCTGGGACATAAACCCAGCTCTGTGTGATGTTAGAGTCTTACCTCCGTTCTCAGCTCCCATTTGTTTGCTCACTGGAAGTCATTGTTATGTGCCAGGCACTGTATTGTATCCCAAGGATACGATGGATATAGGCCCTGACCATACAGAGCTTAGGGCCTAGCCAAGGCGAGAGACAGTAGGCAAGAAAAGAAATGGATAAAGATCCAGTGACCACTTTTGATAAATGTTATGAAAGAAACAATTAGGGTTCTGTGATAGAGAATCATTCAGCTTGGAGTTGGGGCACTGACAAAGACACTTAAATAGGGTATTCGAAAATGTCTCACATTCTCTCCTTAACACAAGAAGGGAGAATTCAAAGAGGCAAAGAAGAAGAAAGATCAGAAGTCCTCTTTCAGAATTATGTGTGTCTGAAAATGTGGACCCACATGGCCTTGTGATGAAAGAACCTTAGTCCTGCTGAATTCCAGCAGTGTTCCCTTGTCTTGCTGGGTCACTTCACTTCAGATGCCTCCTTTGTGTGGGGGAAAAAGAAAATAAGACGTGTACCTTGACAGATTTCTGGTGGTGTTGGTAGTGGTAATAGGATGATGAAAACACAGATTCCATTTAGGTCTCTTCTGGTTGGGCTACATCTTGAATGCTTCATTCAGTTCTAATTGCTACATTTTGAGAGAGAGGTGGACAAATTAGAATGTAGTTAAAGAGCAGGTCACTAGAGAGCATGTAGAATGAATTCAGGACACTTCCACTGCAGAGGTGAATGCTACATGATGAAATGATGATCTTCAACTGTGTGAAAAGCTGACATATAGAAAAGAGAGTTGACTCATCACGTAGTAAAAAGAGTTGACTTATGTCCAAAAGACAGATCTAAAACCTGGGAACCAGGTCCAACTAAGAAAGAAACTTCGTAATAAGTTGTCATAAGTAATAATGAGCTCTTAGGCTTTGGAAATACTTAGTTGCAGACTGGATAAAAGGTTGCTATAGGATTTTTTAATTGAGAAAGAGGTTGGACTGTACATACTGTCCCATTCCTCCATGTTGGGTGTTTCTAAGTTATTTTAGAACTATGGCTTTAAGCTAAAGGCAAATGGAATATATTTAGTTGTAGACGAAGTGCCCATGTGCACCACCGGAAAAGTTAAACCAGAAGCTCGTCTGTAGCTATTAGAAATATGAAATGTAAAGGAGCTCTGCATGGTGTTTGACCCTGGTCACATGTTCTGTAAGGACCTCTGCTTCAACCCCATTAGCCTCTTGCTCACTTGTTGCTATTTGTAACAGCCCACACGCTTTGGGAAATGTGCTGGCATTTTTTCCCACTTATGTATTTATTCAAATTTTAATTTTTTGTTTTGAATACATAGCACATTCATGTTGTTCAGGATTTAAAAGGATCTACAGGGAAAATCTTCCTTCAACCCTATTTCCCTTTTTCCCTCCCCAGGGCAAACACTATTACTACTTTCTCAGGTATTTTTCTAGAGATATTTTAAATACACACACATACAAACACAAGCACATGTATAATTTTTCTTCTGCACTTTGTTGTTTTGTACTCTAGCCCAGGCAACAGAGTGAGACACTGTCTCAAAAAAAAAAAAAAAAAAACTTGAAGGTTAATCCATAGCAGTGTAAAAAGTGTTCCTCTCATTCTTTTTCACAAGCAAATATTATTCCATTGTATAGATGTGCCTTAATTCATTTGACTGTTTCCTATGGTGGGTGATTATATAATTGCCAGTCCTTTGCTTTTCCAGTGTTGACAGTGGATTACCGTATACATGTATTACTTCACACGTGTACAAGTGTATGTGCAGGCTATGTACCTAGAGGCAGAATTGCTTAATCAAAGGGAATGAGCATTTATAATTTTGTTAGATATTGTTAAATACTTTGCAATAGAAGTTTTACCAGTTTTCACTCCTGCAAGCAGTGTGTAAATCCTTGCCAACTCAGCTTATTATCAAATGTTTCAAGCTTTCCCAAAGTAAGTGAAAGAAAAAGAATCAGTAATTTTAATTGGCATTTCTCTTGCTGTGAGTGAAATCGAGCATCCTTTCTTGTGTGTAAGATCTTGCTGGACTTCGTAGTGAGGCCATTGAAGAAAGTCATCAATGCGGACTAAGCCTGGAAAAAGGAGGAAGAACATTATATCCACAGGGGCGAGCCAGAGAGTTGTTTTTTTTTTCCAAATGAATGTTCCCGAGAGGTTCAAGTGAGCTCACCAGCCTGCAAGCTATTTAGCCCGTAAACTATCTGGCCCACACTGGAAAAATTCAATTAAAACAAAACAAATGTAATTTCAGAAGTAAAACCACATCCAGAACAAACCATTTATATTGCTTTTTTAATTTTTAGTTTTAAATTTAATAAAGTAATTTACTTTTGTACTTGGAACAAAATTTAGGATGCAAGTACATTTTAAAGTAACACGTTTAACTTTGAAAGGAGCTGTCTACAAGGGTGCAGGTTCTGACTACTTAGCTCTTACAATAGCCTAGATTTGCTCCCAGCCTTGCTCATCCCCCACCCCTTCTTCTCCCCCCAACCCCTGCTTTCTGTAATTTCTCTGTGGGTTTGAGCAGGTTTTGGCAAAGACTAGAGTCTTTTCATTGGGAACATTGGCATTGCACAGCCTCCCTGCTCATTAGCAGTCTGACCCATTAATTCCCTGCAACACTTGTGACCAAACCCGTTGAATCCAGTTTTTCCCCTGGAAAGGGATCTTCTAGTTTGAGCCGCAGAGATTTGCTTTTTTGCACAAAGCTTACCAGGTTCAAACCTATCTTGTTTGATAGTAACACTGTCCTTCCAGTTGCTTAAGTCAAAAATCTTGGGGTCATCCTTAATTCCTGTGGGTACAATGGTCACATCCTCCATCCATTCCTTTAGGAAATCTTGTTGGCTCCATTTTCAAAATGTATCCAGAATCCAGCCACTTCTCATTACCTCCATCTCTACCATCCTGGTCCAAGCTGCGGTCATCTCCTGCTTGGATTGCTGCTGTGACCTCCTGACAGGTTTCTCTGCTTCTCCACTGTTTTTTTCCCTGAAGTTTGTTCTCAGCACAGTCAGCAGAGCCATGCTGTGGGACATGAGTCGGGTCACGTCAGCCCTCTGCTCAAAGCCTTCCCTTGGCACTGCCTGTCTCAGAGAAGCCCAAATCATCACAGTGACCCTGCACAGACTCTCCCAGTCTCTTTGACCTTGTCTAACACAGTGCTCTCTCAATTACTGCCACCCAGCTGTACTGGCCTCCTTGCTGTTCCTTGAACATGCCAGGCACATTTGCACATTCAGGTCCTTGCACCTGGTTGTGCCTCTGCCTAGAGTGCGCTCCCCACATGTCCAGGTGGCTCACTTCTGCACCTCCGAGCCTCTGCTCCAATGTCTTATTCTCAGTGAGGCCCTTCCTGACCACCAGATCTCAAATTGCAATCTCACCCTCTCCCTACCCACCACACTCCTTCTACCCTTCCCTGCTTTACCTTTCTCCATTGGCCTCATTACTCTCTAACACATGACTTCATTTACTTATTTATTTGATTTATTGTCTCTCTTCCCCCAAATTATAATGTAAATTCCAGGAAGGCAGAGATTTTTATCTGTCTTTTTTTGTCTTCCCCGTGTTCTAGCACCTAGAATAGTGCCCGGCATAGGGTAGGCACTAAGTAAACATTTGGTAAATGAATTAACTATCTATCATTTCTCTACAAACTTAATCCTCAAATTCTGCCAAACCTAAATTGAAACAAACAGGTGTTGTATTTTGGTACCTATATTGGTGATGTGGATTAAATCCAAAAGCACTGATCTATATTTTCTGGGGAATTTTACATTATAAATGTGGTATCATTTGGGTAACAACTTTTTTTAAATTTTTAATTATGAGTATATAATTGTATTTATAGGAATTTTTATGAAAGATTAAATATGACACAAGAAATGCCATTAAGGAAGGTGGTAAATACACTCAGACTACATCTGGAGAATGAGGTTTAGATTTAGGTGCCACTCTGGAGAGGGCTGTAGACAATAAGAGCGTGTTCCAAGAAGAGCAACGGGAATGATATGGAGTCACTAACCCAACCACATGAAGTATGGGAACTGAGGATGACTGGCTTGGGGGAAAAGAAGACCCTTAGGGAACATGATTCCTTTTTTCAAATGTTGAAAAAGGGGTCATGTGGAAAATCAAATATCTTCCCTGTAGACCTAGAATCATCTTATTTTTCTCTACCCCATCAAAGCAGATCCAGCTTTTGTGGAACTTGAACATTAGAAAGGGGACCCTCCTAAGAAAAATAAATGTTAAGTATAAAATTATGAAGATATAAAGTTAGATACAGGCTTTGGAAGGTACCTGTGCAAGTGAGGGTCCCTGAAGCTTCAGCTTCATTAGCTTCACAGGAAATCCACCACATTCTGACTTTATATACCGGCCATACCAAATTACTGGTAGCTCTTCAAACATGCTGTATTTTCTTCTCCCTCTATGGCTTTGCATAGAGTATTCCCTTTGTCCAGAACACCCTTCCCCCAACTTATCTACTTGGCCATATCTACTCATCCTTCAAGCTCTAATTCAAAGAACATTGTTCTGGTGCTAGAATGTGGGGAAGACAAAAAAGACAGATAAAAATCTCTGCCTTCCTGGAATTTATGTTCAGGTTTGGGGGAGAGAGACAATAAACAAATAAGTAAATGAAATCATGTGTTAGAGAATAATGAGGGCAATGGAGGAAAATAAAGCAGGGAAGGGTAGAAGGAGTGCGGTGGGTAGGGAGAGGGTGAGATTGCAATTTGAGATCTGGTGGTCAGGAAGGGCCTCACTGAGAATGTGACACTGGAGCAGAGGCTCAGAGGTACAGAAGACAGCCATCCGGACGTGTCGGGAGCACACTTCAGACAGAGGCACCAGCTGGTGCAGGGTCCCCTGTGAGGCCTTACCCAAGCCTCCCCCCCCCCCCAGAAGACTTACATGGGTGGAAAGTCTTTTCCTATACGCCCCCTGAACCTTGTGTGTGCTTCCACCACAGCACTGAGAATATTGTTTGATTTTGGGGGGTTATTTGTTGATCATTTTGCTGATTATTTTGTTTATCTGGCTTCCTTTAGACTGTGTATCAATTAGGATGGGCTGCAGTAGCAAGCAACTCCCAAAAACCTTGGTGGCTTAAAGCAACAAAGGTTATTTCTTGTTTACGTTATGTATACCTGGTGTGTCAGCTGTTGTTCTCTCACCACCGTCTGGAACATAACCAGCTTCCAGGCCAGAGTAAATAGTGAGGCAGAGCACACACGTTCTCCCAGAACATCCCCCTTGAAGTGACACATTTGCTCACATTTCATTGGCCTCACCTAACTTCAGGTAGGCAGGGAAACCAAATGTGTACAGAGGGAGAGCCGGCCCCAGAGTACTGGTGAATAGCTCAATTACTACAACAGATTGTTAGCTTCTTGAGTTACAGCGATGGCATCTTTTCAGAAATCTTTATGTATTCAGTGGGTAGCACATAGTAAGTCCTCCACTCTTTTTGAGTGAAAAAGTAAATTTAGCAAATAAAACCTATAGGGAGGTAATATTTTTTGGTGCTTGCTATAAGGAACCATTTCAAACATATTTCCAGCATCAGCAGGTGCTGAGCTCTCTATTTCTGGAGATGTTTATTGGCATCCTAACCACCACCTGGTAGTGATACTTTCAAGGTAAAATTCATGCAAAGGTAGATGGTTGAAATATATGGTCTCTAAATTCTTTTAACTCTGAGGTCTCTGTATTTATATCACAATCACTTTTCTGAGCTTGAGAATGAATAAATTAGTGTTCACTTCAGAGGTGATAACATCTGACTAGAGCAGGCTGTTTCTGTTGGTAACTAGACAGAAATAAGAATTGTTTGAGGCGGAAAACAAGTAGAGAGCTGAGCCCTGCACCCTTAGCTGCTGGAGATTACTGAATGCAGAAAGTATTGTGACCCTTAAGTATCCAGAAGGCAAAACAAGGCCAGCTCTGGGCTTGTCATTGCTTTGACACATGGGGTTGGAAATAGACTTGATTTCTTTCTTTTCAGCAGAAATCTGACTATTCTAACCAGCAGATCTGCTAGACTGCCAAGGTCCTGCCCACACACATTCCTGAGGAGGGACGGTTTCCCATGTGTTCCTTTAGTTATAGATTCCTACTGACTAACCTTGGTCTTATCACCAGCCCCTCTGGAATAGAGTTCTCTATTCATACGTAAGAGTAAATAATACAGCCCCTCTTCTGACAGCGTAAAAATGCTATAAATATTAAGGATCATATTAGCTCTGTCAAGCCTTTTTAATTAAACACACACACACACACACACACACTGGAACAATTCAGCCTGTAAAATCTTTGAGCCCTTGTAAGAAGGAAATGTAAAAATAATTACAGGTAGCAGATTTATTGTGTAGTTGATATTCAGAGTAAAGATACCCTAAGAGAGAATGTATGATTTAGGACCAGAATATCTGGCTCTGCCAAGAATCTGCTGTGTGGCTGGTCATATCTGCTTCCCTTTCTTGCTTGATAGCTCCTCAAAGCTACGGTGGGGGAAGTGCCATGATCACCAACTCCAACACCGGAGGCTATGGGGATGGACGGGGAGATAGGAAAGTGCTTTGCTTTGATACACTTTGAGTGACGGAATTGAAGTGAATTCAGTTTTCTGGTTGGTCATGGAAACTTCCCAGGAAGCCAGCTGATTTATTTAGGGTTGTCTTGGTCAGTGGTAAGGTGGGTGGCTGCATCTAGTCGTCATGGCTAAGGTCGGTGTTTTCAAAGGAAGGAAAGAGAGAAATATTAAAAACAAAGCATTTAAAAAATATAAATTTAACCTTCATTTATGATCCAAGCTTTCTTTTTTTTTTAATATAGGTCTGAGTTTTAAATTCTTTTTATTTTTGAAAATATCAAATATACACAGAGAAAATGAGCCATATATATCCCACCCAACTTGAACAACTGTCAGTTCATGGTCAAATTTGTTTCATCTTTTTCCACTCAATACCCATTTTTTTCTGGAGGGGTTATTTTTTCCCCTGGCAAATCCCATAAAATAAATTATTTTACCCATAAATACTTCAGTGTGTATCACTAACTGACTAGGACTTTTGTAATATAACCCAAATACCATTATCATACATAGCAACATTAACAGTAATTCCTTAATATCATTTAATACCCCGTTGTGGTAGATAGACCCCAAGACATGGCTGCCATCAATTCCTTTCCTCCCTATATGGGAATATAGTTCCTCCCATGAAGAGGTGGAATCTTTTTCCTCCTCCCCTTAAATCTGGACTGGACTTGTAACTTGTTTTAACCAGTAGAGTGTGTCAAAAGTGACACTGCCAGTTCCAAGCCTAGCCTTTCATATGACTGGCAGCTTTTGTTTGCTCTCCTGGAAGCCATTCATTGTGTAAGAAGTCTGATTACTCTGTGACCACCATGCTGTGAGGAAACCCAAGTTGCCATGTTAAGAGACAGTGCTGGACATACCTCACCTATTCTAACCATCCCAGCCAAGGTGTTAGACATGTGAGTGAAGAAAACCTCTTGGATGTTCCAGCTCCAGTAAATACCACATAGGGCAAAAGAATCTCCCAGCTGAGCCCAGTTCAGAATCATGAGATATATATTGTTATTCCTTAAACCACTAAGCTTTGGGATGTTTTGTTTTTAACAGACAATAAACTAAAATACCAGTGCATGTTCATGTTTTTCTGATTGTCTAAAAAATGGCTTTTTATTGTTGGTTAGAATCAAGATCCAAATAAGGCTTGAGTCACGTTTGCAAATGAAATTTTTATTTATTTTTGACCTTAGCATTTACTCTAACATCGTGAATAAAATTTTTTACCCTTGTTAAATTTCTCATTTCTCTGTTTTGTTTTGTTTTTGTTTTTCTGGAGACAGAGTCTCTCTCTATAACCCCAACAAGAGTGCAGTGGCATCATCATAGCTCACTGCAACCTCAAACTCCTGGGCTTAAGCGATCCTCCTGCCTCAGCCTCTCGAGTAGCTGGGACTACAGGTGTGCACTATCATGCCCAGCTAATTTTTCTATTTTTTGTAGAGACAGAGTCTTGCTCTTGCTCAGGCTGGTCTTGAACTCCTCTTGACTTCAAGCGATCCTTCCACCTCGGCCTCCTAGAGTGCTCGAATTACTGGTGTGAGCCACCACGCCCATTCTCATTTGTCATTTTTAATCTACCCAACTTTAAAATATCAGCTTGAATAAATGGTAAACTTTGAAATGTTTAAATTTTAAGATTTTTTTTTTTTTTTGAGACAAGGTCTCACTTCTTCTCCAAAGAAGATATACAAATGGCCAAGAAGCATATGGAAGATATGCTCAATATCCCTAATCATTAGGGAAATATAAATCAATATCACAATAAGGTCACCTTACACTTGTTAGGATGGCCACTATCAAAAAAATAGAAAATAACAAGTGTTGACATGGATGTGGAGAAACAGGAATTCTGTGCCCTGTTGGTGGGAATGTAAAATGGTGCAGCTACTGTGGAAAAAATATGGACATTCCTCAAAAAAACTAAAAATATAACTACCATATGACCCAGCAATCCTACTCCTAGGTACATATCCAAAAGAAAGGAAATCAGTACACCAAAAAGGTATCTGCACTCCCATGTTTACTGCAGCACTAGTCATGATAGCCAGTATTTGGAATCAACCTAACTGTCCGTCAATGGATAAAGAAAATATAGTACATATACACAATGGAATATTATTTAGTACAAAAAAGAATGAAATCCTGTCATTTGCAACAACGTGGATGGAACCGGAGAATGTTAAGTGAAATAAGCCAAGCACAGAAACAGAGATTTTGCATGTTCTCACTCATATGTGGGAGGTAAAATTAAAACAATTGATCTCATGGAGACAGAGAGTAAGAATGATGGTTACCAGAGGCTGGGAAAGGTAGCAGGGAGGGGGAGAATAAAGTGGGGATGGTTAATGGATGCAAAAATATAGTTAGATATAATAGAATGAACACTATTTGATAGCACTACAAAGTGCCTATAATCAACAAGCTAGGGTATACTTTAAAATAACTAAAATGAAATTGTAATGTTCCTAACACAAAGAAATGATAAATGTGTGAAGTGATGTATGCCCCAGTTACCCTGATTTGATTATTATACATTGTATGCCTGCATTAAAACATCACATGTACCCCACAAATATATACTATTATGCACCCATAATGTTAAATAAGTAAAAGTAAAACAATTTTTAAGAGATTCAGAATTTCAGAAATTCTCAGTGCACAAAAATATGTGCAGGATGGTCACTGAGTCATTGTTTATAATAGTTAAAAAAAACTGCCAGGCTCAGTGGCTCATGCCTATAAACCCACTACTTTGGGAGGCAGAGGCAGGAGGATCCCTTGAGTCCAAGAGTTCAAGGTTGCAGTGAGCTATGATTGTGCCACTTCACTTCAGCCTGGGTGACAGAGCAAGACCCTGTCTCTGATAAGAAAAAAAAAAAAACAAAAAACCTGGAGAAATGCAAATATCTGTTAACAGGAGAATGGTTAAGTAAATTATGATGCATCCATAAATCAGAATGTTGCAGTGATTTAAAAGACTGAGATAAACCCTAGATGCTGACATGGAAAGATACTGAAATTAAATCATTATGGGAAGAAAACTGAGGGCAAAATAGGATGTAAAGCTACAACTCCATTTTTGGTTTTTTAAAGAATTTATTACAGTAAGCTATGCCTAGAAAACATGTCTGAAATCATGTATACTCCACTGTTAACAATGATTACCTCTGGGGGTGAACAGGGAGGATTTTCACTTTTCTTAATTATTTCTGAGAGAGATAAATTTCCACATAAAGTATAATTTGAAACAGAAAGTAAAAAGGATAAATTTCAAAGTAAATCTTCTTTATTGCTAGCAATAAAAAAATGGAATGCTACCTGTAAGTTTTTATTTTGGAATGAGTTAAGGTTTACATGTGGTCTGTTATACCACACGACCAACTTTTAAATATGTTTCATGAGGTTTTTAAAAGAATGTGAAGTCAATCACTGTAGAATATTCAAGACTATGCCCATATCTGTCAAATCAGCCTCATTACAGTAGTCACATTCTTTACATCCTTATTCTTTGTCTACTTGATCTTTCGAAGACTGAGAGTAGTATATTAAAATCTCCTACTATAGTTATGTTTCTATAATTTTGTCAGTTTCTATAATTATTTGTTTTTAATGATAAATCCTGGTTGGTATGTCCAAGAGGGGTGCAGCCAGACTATCATAACTCTTGGAAAAAGTTGCTAAGAGTCACTTTCTAAATATTTGAATTCCTTGTTTGAATTCTCTCTCTCTTTTTTTAAAATTTTTGAGACAGTGTCTCGCTCTGTCACCCTGGGTAGAGTGCAGTGGTATCGTCATAGCTCACTGCAAACTCAAAGTCCTGGGCTCAAGTGATCCTCCTGCCTCAGCCTCCTGAGTAGCTGGGGACTACAGGCATGTGCTATGACATGCAACTAATTTTTCTGTTTTTGTAGAGATTGAGTCTCACTCTTGTTCAGGCTGGTCTCCAACTCCTGAGCTCAAGCAATCCTCCCTCCTCGGCCTCCCAGAGTGCTAGGATTACAGGCGTGAGCCACTGTGCCCAGCCCTTTAAATTCTTATTGTCCTTCCAATTCCTTCCTCAGAGTTAGAAGAAAAGTTTCCAACCTAATCTATAATTTAAAGCTAAACACTTTAAGATTTTGATCTAAAAGACTCACATATATACTGCAATGCTCAAGCACAGTGACTCTTAGCTGCAGCTTTGCTAATTTAGTGAATTGAGGAATTACTCATTTCCAAAGACAGATTTTCTAAAAAGTAATGTACTTTCGTTGTTATTTTGTCATTTAAAACATCCGTTTACAAGGCAGAAGTTTTCAAGACAGGGTATATAGAGGATTGTACAAAGAATGATGAACATGTGATTGTCATCTGGCCCTTCTTTCCCAATCTCTTTTGGCAGCACAGCCTTGCGTTTATATCCACTCACTTCACTTGGGCTTTACTTCGGAAATAGCATGTGTCTACGTGGGAATGCCTCATTTGTCAGACGTGCTCCATGAATGTCTTCCGGATGAATAATTTTCTAGATAATTGGAGTTTTTCCCTTTAAACACCACTTCTAATAGATACCCCTTTAAAAATGTGTGACAAATAAACCCAAGCTTACTTAAATGGGTAATGTTGCTAAAAATAGCCACTTTTAGTAAGCATCCAGCTGGTGAGAATATGGGTGTTCACTGTAAAACTCCTTCAGCTTTGTTTTATGCTTGAAAATTTTCCCAATAAATGCTGGCAGAAAAAATATCACTGCAGGAGGCCACACAACCCTTATTCCAACACTGTGGAGATTACTCAGCTCAGTATGTGGAGTGATTGAGGTCACAGGCTCTGGAGCCGGACAGCCTGGGTTCCTATCCAGCCTCTGCTGCCTCCTAGTTGTGTGCCCGGCAGGCAGCGATGGCACTCCTTTGAGCCTCATCTTTCTTGTCTGTAAAATGGGAATGGCAAGAGTGCCTCCTCCTGGGTTTGTGTGAGTGGAACGAGGGGATGCATATGAAAGCACTACCAATAGCGTGAAACACTCAGGAAATGCTGGCTGTGGCTACCACCGTTGCCACTACTGCTCTTTTGTAATTGCCTGTGATTGGTGGCTGAGCCACCCAGAGAATGGTTAGTGGTGTTACCTTGCTTGGTCATTTATTTAAATGATAATTCGGGGCTAATTTGAGACTTAATTCTGAATGACATTGGGACTATTCCCAAAAATCAAATCTATCTTCATGCTGTCTGCTTCTCAGCCTTAGAAAATAAGACACCAGGAACACTATTTACCTTTCCCTCAGGGAAACGCAGTCCCCATCACAAATAGCAGTTCTGACGCTGTGCCTCGTGCTGTCGCTGGGCCCCTACACTTACCTGCTCCTGAGTTCTGCTGGCTGCCTGCACTTGGGGTGAGCCCGCGCTCTCTTCCTTTGGGTTGTGCTGCTTCCAGCTGCCAGGTCTGTATCTCCCTTCCCGCTCTCTTGGCAAACCTGATGTTCACAGTCACTGCCATTCACCTTATTCATGGTGGGAGTAAATATTACCAAGGTGAGTCAGGAAGTGTCACGGGATAACATCACCCATATTGGAACTGTAAAAGTGTGAGTGATGACCCTCTTCTACAGAACTGAGTGCTGTAACTTTCTGCCCTCTACCTTTCTTGGGTTTGATGTCCTTTCAGTGGTTTTTAGTATATTCAGAGAGTGGTGCAACCATCTTCACCATCTAATTTTAGAACATTTTCCTTACCTCAAGAAGAGAACTCATACCCATTAGCAGTCACTCCCCATTCTCCCCTCCCCTCATCCTCTGGCACCCACTAATCTACTTTCTGCTTGCATGGATTTGCTTCTTCTGAACATTTCATATAAATGGAATAATACGATATGTGACATTTTGTGTCTGATGTCTTTCATTTTAGCATAATGTTTTCAAGTACAGCCATATTGTAGCATGTATCAGAACTTCATTCCCTTTTATGGCTGAATAATATTACATGATATGAATATATCCACATTTTATTTATCCATGATAGACATTTAGGTTGTTCCCACTTTTTGGCTGTTATTTGAATAATGCTGCCATGAACATTTGTGTACAAGTTTGTGTGTGGACATGTTTTCTCCTCTTTTGTGTATATACCTGGGAGTGGAATTGCTGGTTCTTATGGCAACTCTGTATTTAACATTTTTAGGAGCTGCCAAACTGTTTTCCAAAGGTGGCTGCACTATTTTATATTCCCACTAGCAATATGTGAGGGCTCCAATTTTTCCACATCCTCACCTTCACTAGTTATTATCTGTCATTACAATTATAGCCATCCTGGTGGGTGTGAAGTAGTGTATCATTGTAGTTTTGATTTGCATTTCCCTAACAACTAATGATGTTGAGCACTTTTTTATGTGCTTATTGGCCATTTGTACATCTTCTTTGGAGAAATGTCTATTCAAATCCTTTACCCATTTTGAATTATCTTTTTATGGTAGAGTTGTAAGAGTTCTTATATATTCTAGATATACTTTATCAGATATATGATTTGCAGATGTTCTCTCTCATTCTGTGGGTTATCTATCTTTTTACTTTCTTTCTTTATTTCTTTCTTCTCCTTTTTTTTTTTTTTTTTTTCCTGAGACAGAGTCTTACTCTGTTGCCTAGGGTAGAGTGCAGTGGCATCATTATAGCTCACTGCAAACTCAAACTCCTGGGCTCAAGCAATCTCCTGCCTCAGCCTCCAAGTAGCTGGGACTACAGGCATGAGCTACCATGCCCGGCTAATTTTTCTATTTTTTGTAGAGAGGGGTCTCACCCTCGATCAGGTTGGTCTCAAACTCTTGGCCTCAAGTAATCTTCCCTCCTCAGCTTCCCAAAGTGTTAGGATTACAGGTTTGAGCCACCACGCCCAGCCCTTTCTTGATGGTGACCTTTGAAACATTAAAGTTTTTAATTTTTATGAAGTCCAATTTATCTGTTTTTTTCTTTTGTCATTTGTGCTTTCAGATATTCTATTTGATGTCTGCCATAACTTGTCTGAAAATCTGATTTGCTCACTGGGAATATAATTGTATTATTCTTAGTTTCCCTGATTTGGGATTATAAAGCACTTGATTTAAAATGCCAGTTACATATAAGGGAGCTCAGAAATGTCGATACTGTTTGAGTGGGTAAGCCCATTTCTGTGTACTTAGCTTCAAAAAATAATTCGATAGCAGAAAAACATCCTAGCCAGGCACAGTGGTTTGCATCTGTAGTCCCAGATACTTGGGAGACCGAGAGGGGAAGATTGCTTGAGACCAGGAGTTAAAGACCAGCCTGAGCAAGAACAAGACTCCATCTCTACAGAAAATAGAAAACTTATCCGGGCATGGTGGCATGAACCTGTAGTCCCAGCTACTTAGGAGGCTGAGGTAGGAGGATCACTTGAGCCCAGGAGTTTGAGTTTGCAGGAAGCTATGATGACCCCATTGCATGATAGCCTGGGCAATATAGTAAAACCCCATCTCTTAAAAAAAATTTAAAAATTAGCCGGGCTTGGTGATACATGCCTGTAGTCCCAGCTCCTTAGGAGGTTGAGGCAGGGAGGATCACTAGAACTCATGAGTTCAAGACTAGCCCAGGCCATACAGTGAGATCCTGTCTCAGGGGAAAAAAAAATAAAGAAGAAAAAGAAGGAGGAGGAAACATCCTATATGTCCAGAGATCTTCATTGACCTTCATTTCACTGTCACCTGTGAGAATGGGATACTCAACAGCAGAGGGGGATGAGTTAAATCCATTGTAGTACATTAGAAGGCAGTTATCAAATATTATAATTATGAAGCTTATATAACAAAAATGTTTATAATGTAGTGTTCAGTGGAAAAAAACACAAGTGTGCATTCATCATGACTAAAAATATGTAAAAAGTATTTGGACTAGACAGAAAGGTATACAAACTATGGGTAGCTTTATATCTTAACTTTCATTTAATATTGATATTTTTATAATTAAAAAGTAAGCAAAAACATGTGCATGAAATTTCAGATTGGTGGGAGAAATGGTGGCAAGTGGTTAGATCTGGGTGTATGCTTATCCTTGTCTCACTCTAATTTTTTAAAAAACAGTAATTATTTTTATTATGATGTCAGGGTTAGATTTATAAATCAAAGTATGCTATTTAACAATCTGAATAGACATTTTAATTTTCTTTACATTTTTATATCAAATGCAAACACTGATGATAACTTGAATTTAGTACTAGAATTACTATTATTTTAGTCATTACAGCATTGTAATTTGCTAAAAAGAAAGGTAATGATGATCATAGTCATATTTTAACAATAGGGATCACAGAAGTGCTTTTTTGTGGCATCTCGTGAAATAATTATTAATAATATAATTTACATATCAGTAAATCAATCACCCTAGCTTTTGAAATAAATAAATTTCAGAGAGAGTTTTTCTTAAGAAACAATAAAAACACTGAAAAAAAAAGCCAAAAATGAAAGAACAGTAAACACAATACAAGGTCATGTGTAGCACGTGCACCCAAGGTGAGACCACACTTTGAGCTGCTGCACCCAAAGACAGAATATGCAGCTTGCCAGGCCATAAACTGGTTCTGTGGATCCTCTGACGGTCTGACCTTTGGCTTCGTCTGAGTGACAGTTTGGGATACAGCCAGTAGCTGTGAGGTGATCCCTTTTCCCTGGCCTGGAACAAGTGTGGTAGGCGGCGGGCAGGGCAAGGCCATAGAGAGAGGCCTGGCCCTTACAGCAGCCAGTCTTCCTGGCCACCCCGGCCCACCCCACCTCTTCCGTTCATACACCAGCTAACGTGGTCCCTGGGCCTGGCTTGGGAGAGACAGAAGAGTCATCTTGTTCTCATATGTGGGAAGGCTATGAAAAGAAAAACCCTTGTTGACCCAAACATTTAAACAAGAATTACACTGGGATCTTTTGTTCTCACTTTGACATGGTCAGAATTAATTTGGAGATTCAAAAGAGGGTGTGTTTGTTTTTAGTTCTTAATCTGAGTTACTTAATGCAAAGATACGGTGGGGGTAGGAGAAGAAAGGTAAAAAAAAAAAAAAAAAAAAAAACCCCATCACATAAGTCTATTAAGTGGTATTGGAACATCCCCAGGTCATTCTTCAGGGCACTATTTTGTTAGTGCTTAGGAGGCTCCAGACTCTGACTTTACATCCAAGCTGCTGACTGGACTTCTTGTGAAAAGACCTAGGTGGTGGAAGGCAGTGGAGTGTGTCTGGGTGTCTGAGAAATATGCAGATAGATAGAGCTTAAGAGATCTTAATCTTTTTTCTTCTCTCTCTCTTCAGGCTTAATAGGGAAAACCTGCTTTCTGCAAGCAAGTGAAAAAGCTGCCCTTAGAAACGATTTCTTTGCCCCTCATGGAGTAGCTGGAACTTGTACTGTGAGGCCCTTGATGGGATAAGCTCTCACCTGCTGATCACCCAGTGAGCATCACCATGGCCAGTAAGAGGAAATCCACCACCCCGTGCATGATCCCAGTGAAGACTGTAGTGCTGCAGGATGCCAGCGTGGAGGCCCCGCCTGCTGAGGCCTTACCCCAAGGACCCCAGCAGGATCTGCCCCCAGAAGTGCCTGCCACCAGCAGCGAGACAGCCCAGAATTCCAGCAGCACTGATGGCTCTGCACTGGCCAACGGGCACCGGAGCACTTTGGATGGCTATTTATATTCCTGTAAATACTGTGATTTCAGGTCCCACGACATGACCCAGTTTGTGGGACATATGAACTCAGAGCACACAGACTTTAATAAAGACCCAACTTTTGTATGCGCTGGGTGCAGTTTTCTGGCAAAAACCCCCGAGGGGCTTTCCCTGCACAATGCCAAGTGTCACTCGGGGGAAGCCAGCTTTGTGTGGAACGTGGCCAAGCCAGACAATCATGTGGTCGTGGAGCAGAGTGTCCCCGAGAGCACCAGCACCCCTGACCTAGCAGGCGAGCCCAGTGCCGAAGGGCTCGATGGACAGGCAGAAATCATCATTACCAAAACTCCAATCATGAAGATAATGAAAGGCAAAGCTGAAGCCAAAAAAATTCACACGATCAAGGAGAATGTCCCCAGCCAGCCTGTGGGTGAGGCCTTACCAAAGCTGTCGTCTGGAGAAACAGAGGTGAAAGAGGGGGACCACTCCTTCATCAATGGGGCCATCCCAGTCAGCCAGGCGTCTACCAGCTCTGCAAAACCCCCGCATGCTGCCAATGGGCCCCTGATTGGAACAGTGCCCGTTCTGCCGGCTGGTATAGCACAGTTCCTCTCTCTCCAGCAGCAGCCCCCAGTGCACACCCAGCATCACACCCACCAGACACTGCCCACATCCAAGGCCCTTCCCAAAGTGATGGTCCCTCTAAGCAGCATTCCGGCGTACAATGTGGCCATGGACTCCAACAGCTTCCTAAAGAACTCCTTCCACAAGTTCCCCTACCCAACCAAAGCCGAGCTCTGCTATTTGACCGTGGTGACCAAGTATCCAGAAGAGCAGCTCAAAATCTGGTTCACAGCCCAAAGGCTGAAGCAGGGCATCAGCTGGTCCCCTGAGGAGATCGAGGATGCCCGGAAGAAGATGTTCAACACAGTCATCCAGTCTGTGCCTCAGCCCACAATCACGGTTCTAAACACCCCCCTGGTCGCCAGTGCTGGCAACGTCCAGCATCTCATCCAGGCCGCTCTCCCAAGTCACGTTGTGGGACAGCCAGAGGGCACCGCAGGGGGTCTTCTGGTCACTCAGCCACTGATGGCCAATGGGTTGCAAGCACCAAGTTCCTCTCTCCCCCTCACCGTTACATCTGTCCCCAAGCAGCCAAGTGTGGCACCCATTAACACTGTGTGTTCAAATACAACGTCAGCTGTGAAGGTGGTCAATGCGGCCCAGTCGCTCCTCACAGCCTGCCCCAGCATAACTTCCCAAGCCTTCCTTGATGCAAGCATCTATAAAAATAAGAAATCTCATGAACAGCTGTCAGCTCTGAAAGGGAGCTTCTGTCGGAACCAGTTCCCAGGGCAGAGCGAAGTTGAGCATCTGACCAAAGTGACTGGCCTCAGTACCAGAGAGGTGCGGAAGTGGTTCAGTGATCGGAGATACCACTGCCGGAACTTGAAGGGCTCCAGAGCCATGATGCCTGGAGATCACGGCTCCATCATTATTGACTCTGTGCCAGAGGTGTCCTTCTCCCCATCGTCCAAGCCCCCCGAGGTAACCTGCATCCCGACCGCAGCCACAATAGCAGCCCACCCTTCTGCCAAACGACAATCTTGGCACCAGACTCCTGACTTCACACCAACCAAATACAAGGAGAGAGCCCCTGAGCAGCTCAGAGCCCTGGAGAGTAGTTTTGCACAAAACCCTCTTCCTCTTGACGAGGAGCTGGACCGCCTGAGAAGTGAAACCAAAATGACCCGAAGAGAAATCGATAGCTGGTTTTCAGAGAGACGGAAAAAAGTGACTCCTGAGGACACCAAGAAGCCTGATGAGAATGTCTCTCAGGAGGAAGAGGAGGCTGCTGAGGATGAGGGTGGAGAAGAGGATTTGGCCAGTGAGCTGAGGGTCCCTGGTGAAAATGGCTCCCCAGAAGTGCCCGGCAGTCATACCTCGGCAGAACGCAAAGTCAGTCCCATCAAAATCAACCTCAAGAACCTGCGGGTCACTGAAGCCAATGGTAAGAGTGAGATTCCAGGGCTGGGTACCTGTGAGCCTGAGGATGATGGGTCAAACAAGCTGGCAGAGCAGCCCCCAGGCAAAGTGAGCTACAAAAAGACTGCCCAGCAGCGGCACTTGCTGCGGCAGCTCTTTGTCCAGACGCAGTGGCCAAGCAACCAGGACTATGATGCCATCATGGCCCAGACGGGTCTGCCGCGGCCAGAGGTGGTGCGCTGGTTCGGAGACAGCAGGTACGCCCTGAAGAATGGCCAGCTCAAGTGGTACGAAGACTATAAGCGGGGAAACTTCCCTCCAGGGCTGCTGGTCATCGCCCCTGGCAACCAGGAGCTCCTGCAAGACTATTACATGACACACAAGATGCTATATGAGGAGGACCTGCAGAATCTCTGTGACAAAACCCAGATGAGCCCCCAGCAGGTCAAGCAGTGGTTTGCTGAGAAAATGGGTGAGGAGACCCGGGCTGTGGTGGACACAGGCATTGAGGACCAGGGCTCTGGTGCTGTTGAGCCTGCAGCAGTTTACAAAGGGACAGGTGACACCTATTCAGAGGTGTCCGAGAACAGTGAGTCGTGGGAGCCCAGTGTCCCTGACGCCAGCTCAGAGCACTTTGACACATCGAGTCCCCAGGCTGGACTTCAGCTAGGTAAGGAGTCCATGGGAGCCACGTTTACCCTCTGTGGGTGAGGGAAGGATGCACTCGGGGTGGGCACTGAGTTTATCACACAGTGGGTATCTGCTTTCTCTAAGGCTGCCTGGCAGCAGGACCAACTGCCTGGTTGCTTCGGGGGACAACTGGCAGCAGAAGACATGGGAACATAGTATGACAAAGGGTTGAGAGGTATTTTTTGTTTCATTTCATGTTTTTTAAAAATCTGTACAGGGGAAAGAATACAGTGAACCTAAAGGGGTCCAAGTTTTTCTAGCCATTTCTTAGCAATAGGAGAATAGGTCAAAACATCATCTGAGGCTGGGCATGGTGGCTCACGCCTGTAATCCTAGCACTTGGGAGGCCAAGGCAGGTGGATTGTTTGAGCTCAGGAGTTCAAGACCAGCCTGAGCAAGAGCGAGACCCTGTCTCTACTAAAAATAGAAAGAAATTATCTGGGCAACTAAAAATATATAGAAAAAATTAGCCGGGCATGGTGGCACATGCCTGTAGTCCCAGCTACTCGGGAGGCTGAGGCAGAAGGATCGCTTGAGCCCAGGAGTTTGAGGTTGCTATGAGCTAGGCTGATGTCACAGCACTCTAGCCTGGGCAACAGAGCGAGACTCTGTCTCAAAAAAACAAAAAAAAAAAAAAACAAAAAAAAACAAACATCATCTGAGTCAGGCAGATCGATCCACGGTTACTGAGTAGGAGAGAGCAATAGGACATTAGAAGAAATTCAACTTGAATTGGTGAACAAAAGGAAAGAGAGATCCTTTAATTGTCCCTAGATACATGCAGTGCTTTTTTTCTGATGATGAAAATCCTATCTTGTATTTCTGTTCTTCCTGATGTAGAAGAAATGTTTGTCATAGTAGAAAATCATCTTCCCTCTTGGACATCTATGGAATCAAAAGCTTGAATTTTGTTCCTCAGTTTCTCTAGATCATACTTGAAAGTAAAAGTTTATTTATTTAAAATTTATTTTATTTAAGACATAGATTTGAAGCCACAGACAAGTCATGTTAGCAGGTATTGATTTTCCACGTTCTTGGTCCATGAGTTCCCAGCCTCTCTGTTCCCCCCGACCCTTGGTATCTGTCTCCGCAGTAGAGGTCCCATCACAGAACATCCAGGAGGGAGGAGCATCGCAGAAGCTGCAAGGATTGGGGGTTCCAAAATGGCAGCTCTGCCAGCTGAGTTGGTGTGGTGGAGGAGTGCAGGAGACACCCAGAAAGTATCTGTGCAATTGGGCAGTGTGGCAGCTGGCCCCCAGGAACCTTGGCATGAGCTGCCTCAGTGTGGGGCCTTGTGTTTGGCACCTCATCCCCAGGACTGAACACAGTGCCCTGCCCTGCAGAGACCCCACAGAACTTCTAGTATGGTATTCCATTGTTTCCATAGCTGACAATTATTGTTGTTTGGCCTGGCAAATCCCACCTCAGTTGCTTTCTATGGAAGACCTCTAAAAAGACAAATTCTTTTTCTTTCTCTAAATATTTTAAATTGATTTGAACACAACAATTTGAAACATAGGCTATTGTTTCTTTACTCAGTTAAAGAAAAGGAGATTTCCAAGTCCACCCATAATTTGAGGGTAGTGGGTGCCGTGTTTCCCGTCTGTTTAGCATTTGCAGAAAGCCTGTTCTTTTCATGCTCACATACCAAGGTGAAAAATCCGGCTCTGCAAAACCCACACTGAAAGCAAACACCTGGCAGAGCCCAGAGTTACCGGTCAGCAGTTAGGGTGTGAGCACACAGGCACTGGCTTCTTTTGGCCTCCTCCAACTCTGACCATGTTTTTACTAGGGCAAGACTCGGGGGAAATGCTTCTCTCCTCTGGGCCCCACAGCTCACAGATGGCTTCACAACGTGGCTAGTGGCACATCCTGGAGTCAGAGCAGCACATAAATGAGATTTCCTACGGCTGGTTTGACCCTTTTTCAATGCAGAGCAGGTTGTCTCTCGTCTTTCACCTGGAGGGCTTTGTCCAAGTTGGTCTAAGTGTCCTTATGTTGCGCTCAGCTCTATGCTTCTTGTGATTACCAGTAGGCCAAGCTGTCATGCTCAAGAGAGATGAGGATGTTTGAATAAGTTTGTTACAAAAGCTAATAGTACCACCCAAAGCAATCTACAGATTCAATATAAAACCTATCAAAAGCAAAATCGTGTTTTTGCAGAAATAGAAAAATCCATCCTAAAACTTATATGGAATCTCAAGGGACCCCACATAGCCAAAATAGAGAGATAACAAAGTTGAAGGAATAACACTTGCTTCCTGATTTCAAATGTTACTATAAAGCTACAATACTCAAAACAGTGTGCTACTGGCATAAGGAAAGATGATATAGGCCAATGGAATAGAATAAAGAGCCCAGAAATCTTCAAATAATGGTCAGTTGATTTTTGAGAGGGTGCAAAGACAATGGGAAAAAAGACAGTCTTTTCAACAAAAGCTGCTTGAAAAACTGGATATCCATATGCAAAAGAATGAAGTTGGATCCTTACCTTATAACGTATCTAGAAATTTACTCAAAATGGATCACAGACCTAATCAAAAGATCTAAATAAAATGCCTAGAAGAAACCACACTGTCTATGGCCATAATACTCTGAACGTGCCCGATCGCATCTGATCTTGGAAGCTAAGCAGAATCGGGCCTGGTTAATATTTAGATGGGAGAAAACACAGATGAAAACCTTCAGGCCTGGGATTAAGCAATGATTTCTTAAGTGTAGCACTTAAAGCATAAACAACAAAAACAAAAAATAAATACATTGGGCTACATCAAAATTTAAAACTTTTTGCATCAAAGGACTCTATCAAGAGAATGAAAAGACAACCCACAGAATGTGAGAAAATATTTGAAAATCATATATCTGATACGTGATTAATTTTCAGAATATATATAAAATTCCTACAAATCAACAACAAAATCAATTCAAAAATGGGCAAATAATTTAAATAGGCCTTTCTCTAAAGAAAATATATAAATGGGCAATAAGCAGATGAAAAGATGGTCCACATCATTAGTCATTAGGCAAATGCAAATGAAAACCACAGTGAGATACCACTTCACACTTATGGTGGCTATTATACACACACACACACAGAACATACCATATGTTGGGAAGATATGGAGAAATTGGATCCTTTGTGCATTGCTGGTGGGAATGTAAAATGGTACAGCCACATTAGAAAACAATTTGGCAGTTCTTCAAGAAGTTGAGCATAGAATTACCATATGATCTAGCAGTTTTACCCCTGGTATGCCCAAAAGGATTAAAAACAGGAACTCAGACAGATACTTGTACACTACTGTTCACAGAGGCATTATTCACAGGAGCCAAAGGGTAGAAACAACCCAAGTACTTATCAACAGATTAACAGATAAAATATGTGTGTGTGTGTATACATATTATTCTACTGTAAAAAGGAATAAAATGCTGATATGTTCTAAAACATGAATGGACCTTAAAAATATTATTCTAAGTGAAATAAGCTAGACACAAAAAGACAAATATTGTATGATCCCACTTATGTGAGGGTATCTAGAATAGGCAAATTCATAGGGATGGAAGGTAGAATAGAGGTTATCAGGGGTTAGGGGAGGAGGAAATGAGGAGTTAATGTTCAATGGATATAGAATTTCTGTTCAGGATGATGAAAAAGTTCTGGAAATAGGGCGATGGTTTCATAACATTATGAATATACTTAATGCCACTGGATTGTACACTTGAAAATGGTGGTAATGGTAAATTTTATGTTATGTATATTTTACCGTAACTTTTTTAAAAAGCCAACGTGGAGATGTGATGAGTAGGTTTGAGTCACAGGCACTGGCTCCCCTCAGCTACTAAATCTAACACAAAGTGAACTGTTGCTGTCCTTGGTGGGACACAGCAAGAGTGGCAGGGGGTGGCCATCTGCCACTTCTGTCTGAGGCAGATAACCGTGGTTACAGGAAGGGCCTGCGCCTGGTTTCTCCCAGCTTTCTCAGCCAGCTGCAACGTAAGGGCCATCTGGCTCCGCACGCCGCACGGGTGACGAACTTCTGATCAGCCTCAAAGACTTTGACTCTAACGGTTCCACATTACAAATGAAGTGAAGACGCCAGTAGAATGCATATCAGAAACTAGACCCAGCTGCTATTGTATTAGAACAGTGTGTTCTGGAGAGCCAGGAGGGAGAGGGCAGGATGAGGCTTTTAGGACAGAATTCCAGAGGTGGCAGCAGTGGTGGCCTGGGGAGCCAGGGTTAGTGCGTCTGGAGAAGCCAAGCTGCTGCTCCAGCTGTGAGGCCTGGGGCTGGGCGGGTCCGTTGGATGGTCTGAGCACCCTGTCCTTCACCCACACTCCCTCAGGCTGGAGAGTGGGCAGTGGCTCGCAGGAAGGCATTGCTCATGGAATTAAGAGGTCCCCAAAGCCAGTGATGCCACCCTGGCCTATCGAGGACGAGGCTCCCCTGGGGGCTATACAAGTGGCAGCTGCTGTGGAGTTGACAGGCATGTGTTTTCTCCTCAGAAACAGACTGAATCTGATCCGATTACTGTGAAGGACTGGCCTGTCTGGGATGCCGCCTGCCACATGGAAGGGCCAAACCCGACTGTCTGCTGCCACATGCCGTTCCCATGCCCGGCCACCGGGTCCCCGAGAGAGCTTCTAGAGGCCTTGAAGACAGCCCAGAGCCCGCTGCCACCCTCGGCCTGCCCACCACCAAGCAAGCAGTGAGAACAGGGTTCTCGTCAGTTCTTCCTCCCACAGTGTAGGACCTTTCCTTTGCTTCCTAGTGGATAAAATAGTCAGATTTCATATTCATAGACACAGAATCAAGTTTTTAACATATACATCTGCCTATATACGTTAAATAAAACATCAGATTATAAACACTTTCTTTACATAGAAACTTTGGTTAGCAAAGCAGTACATCGTCCTTGACATCATCTCTGAAAATGCCCCGTGTCTGTTCTCTGGGGATTGCTGGGTCACAGGGCCCCTCACCTTCCACAAGGGGCAAGTGGTTACAGGCACACTCAGAACTACATCTGGAACCTCCCCACCAGATGTTCCCGTTGCATTCCTAAAAGAAGCAATACCTTTGAAATGATCTCTGCCGCATTAAGCGGTGACCAGCCGTGTTTCACGCCAGGCTTGCCTTGCCTTGTGGACCCATTGCAAACCCGCCGTTACCCTCAGTTCGAAACACAGACTGGCTGTGTGATTAGTGAAGGGTATTTACCACTCTCTTTAGTTGTTAGCGTAATTCTGCTTTTTCATGGGAGTTTGAATCAATAGACCATAACTTTTTAGTTATCAGATCAACTAAAGAAACATTTGTTGCTAAGCCAAATGTACTGACCTGTGTGCCTGCCTTTTTTTTTTTTTTAAATCTAGACATATTTAGAGAGGAAAATGGGGAAAAGAAATAGGGGTAGGGATGGAAGTGGAAGTGGTAGAAGTGTATAGTCACAGCTTGTAGCTCTGGCCACTGTGGTTTTAAGAGCCCTTTTTCCACACTCACTTCAGAGCCTTCTATGGTTTGGGAAGAAAGAACTCGCTGGCCCAGTAGTAAGAGTGAGGCTGAAGGGCCTCCAGGGCTTTCTGGAATTATCAGAGCTGGGGTGGTCTTCAGCACAGAGACTTGCATGTGGGGGTCTTGGCCCTCACACCCAGGGCCTGGCTGTCATGCTGGGTGCACACCCAGGGGGTGCTGGACGTCACTGGACAGGTCCCTCTGAGGATGTTTCCAAAGTTCCATATTTATATTCCCAAACTTGGAAATAAGAACTCTATCTCCTTTAACCTAACCCTCATTTCCTTTTTGGAATGGATAAAAATCACAGGAAAAATTATCTTGCAACATTAGAAAACTTGGTTACAGAGCTGTACTACATGGTATATCCCTGATTTCCCCCAGACTGGCTGCTCTGAGAGCAGTGGGTACAGAGGGGCAGGCTCTAGACCTGTCACCTGTAGCTCCACTCACCTCTTAGAAACCACCTGCTTCCCAAAGTGCTGAGCCACAGGCACCAGGGTCCAGGGGGCACACTCCCCCTGGGGCTGGGTTGGAGCACTTGGAGAGCCGGGGGAGAGGGCAGGGGCTTTGGGCAGGAAACACTTGTGGTTTAGTCACTGTCCTCCTCCCCCATCCCACCCAGGGAAGTAGACCCAGCAGGGCACCGTGCTGGCTTGGTTCTGAGGATGAGCATGGTGGTAGTACCTTCGGCCTTTCAGGAAAGGGCTTTCTTTGGAAACATTTGGAAAGGGCTTTGGAAAGCCCTTGAAACATTGTTCTTCTAAAGTGTCTTCTCCTGTCCTTCCTGTCCCAATAGGGACCACCTCTTATTTGTCTCAAACAGGGGACTTGTGAGTACTTGGCAAGTTTTGCAGCCTATTTTTGTATCCTTTCCATTTTGGGAGTGAAGCTATTTGGTCCAAAAAGCCTTTGAGGAATTGCCAAGAATGGTGAGTGATTGCTTTCCTTCAGAGAACAGACACCTGGAATTTCTCCTTTAGTGTTTATGTACATGCAGATTAATTTATATATATATACATATACAGTACAGATACTCATTTGATACTTGTAAAACATACATCTGATGTGTGCACTTGAGGAACTTCGTGCTACCTGGGTGTTGGAAGTAGCCTGTGTTGGAGGGAATGCCAGTACCCTGGGCAGCTGGGGTGGCCCAGCATGAAGCCATCTCCAAGTGTCTGAGAAACCACCTGGTGCCTCACCTCCAAATCCTGCTGGCATCACCGCCAGAGCTCTGCGTGCGCTGGCCAAAGGGTTGTGTCTATGGAGAGGATTTTCTTGGTTATTTTATTTGTATTCACATTAATTTACAAACCAAACAGCAAAGCAGAACAAATTACTCAGTGGACAAGTTCATGCTGTCGACTCAGCCTCGGGCACCAGCTATCTTTTAGGTGGAAAAGTTACAGTGCTGCCTGCTCCAGCATGTTTTCCCCACAGATGTTGGCCCTGCCCAACAGCCAGGGCTACGCAAGACTGCCCAAGTAAGGAGCCCGCCAACCGGACAGACCCTTCTCTTCCTGTGCGCTTGGATGGGAATGAAGCAGTGTGGTCTGGACCTTATGCTTGAACGAATAGAATGATCAAAGGTGTTGCTGAGGGAGGCGGTTATCAAGCAGGTGCTTCAAGGGACACTGTAGCAGGTACTCAAGGCTTTGGGGGCAAAACCCTGAAAGCAGCCAGTGGAGCAGAGAGACACCCACACTAGTGGCAGCGGGCATGTGGGATGGCGGCACCCAGGCACGTGGCCCTGTCGAAGGATGGATCACTGGTTTTGCGCACTGCTGAAGGGTTAAATTCTGTGTTGCGTTCGGGAGAAGGCGTCTGTGGGCTGCAGAGTTGAGGGGTGGGGTAGGGTTAGTCTCTCCTGAAGAAAAAGCCTATTTTATAAGGTGACTAATCTTATCCCTCTTTTCTGTACACACTTGGACTCATCAGAGATAGTAAAAATCATCTTTCAGCATTTCTTGTTGCCTATGTCTTGTAGCCGTTTATTATGTTTTTTTTTTTTTTTTACATGGGGTTGTAGATCCAGTTCTTATAGGTGAAACCAGATCACCATTCTGATAAAGGAAATTTGAATTTATGATACATATACTTTGCATATTTTGATTACCTGTTTTCATTTTTGACTATAGAAGGGCTTAGCTTTTTGATTTGGGGAGGGGGACAGTGTCGTTTTCAGGAGTCTTGGGTTCCTGAAAAAGAATGCCCTACTTGGATGGCTTGCCAGCGCTTGGGTTTGACTGTATGACTTGGAGCTCCTTTCTCTTGGCCGAGTGACAGGGAGCTGTTCAGGTGGACCAAAGCACCTTGACCGAGGGCCTCACGTCCTGCTCTCCGGTAGCAAGAGGAGGGTGTTGGGCAGAGTTGTGGGATCCCACGTGTACTAAGGGTCTCGCCCCCAGCTCGCCTTGGGAGGCTGTCCCACCAGGAAGTTTGTGTTCTTCAGGCTGAAATGTGGCTTTATCCCACTCAGTGGGTGGCCCAGTGGCAGGTCCTGTGTTCCCTCCCCCTCCCTTCCGGCTCTGGCACAGCGGGTGCTGCCTTCCATGGAGGGCGGTGTTGGCCTTTCTGCTTGGACGCTTTGTGCACACCCTCTCCCTCAGCTCCCTGCTTATGCTGTCCCTGTCTTGGGCCCTGTTGCCTCTTGAATTCCTCGTCTCTTCTTTAGCCCAAATCCTCAGCTTGGAGCAGCTTTGCCAATTCAAACACCGCAGCCCAAGTGGATAACAGCACTCTGCAGGGGAGGAGACCAAGCCAGGAAGAAAATCTTAAAACCAAATCTGGGGTTTGGGCACTTACTAAAGTCCCCCACCTTTTTTCTCGCTCAGAGTCTGTCTGGGGAGTTTATCAGTTTTACTCACCTTTTGCAGAAGATGTACTTTTGTGTTAAGTTTAAAATTTTCATGCATCACATTCATTTGCAAGGTTCAGTTGCATGCTGGAGAAGAAAAATCCTCTAGACACATGAAGGTCCACACAGCCAACCCTTCTAGGCCAAAACCAGCAGCCTGCTCAGGTCAGGTAGCTACAGGGCTTGGTTCTCCTCACTCCAGATGTGACTCCTCCTGTTCAGGGTCTCTTGACCACTTCCTTCTCTCCCTGTCCCCGAGAGCACAAGCCTCTCCCAGGCATCCTGCCTAGACCATGGGGGGCTGTCTCCATGTGGCTTGGAGAGCACCTCATCTCGGCAAAGCTCCAGCACCTGCGCCAGCAGGGAATTGTGAACTCAAGCCTTTCTCCTGAGCTCCAGACCCCTCCCCAAGCGAGCCACCACGCAGTCTCCTCTGGCGCATTTAAACGGGGCAGGGACGTGGCTGAGCCATGCAACGCCAGGGCTGACATGGCTGTGGGAGACCTCCTCAGCAAAGGGACCAGTTTGGGTTTTGGTCAAGTGACTGGATGGAAGTGGCAATCGAGGTGCTGCTTGGCTTGTGGCCCAGCCCAGCTCTAAGTGTAAGTGGGACCAACAGGTTTCTGCTGGAATCTACTGGGACGTGCCAGGTCACACTGGGAAGGGTAGGGTGCGGTGGAGCGGGGCTAACTCAAGTTCTCTCTGGGTTGGCCCAGCGCCCGCACTTAGTTGTGATGTGAAAGGAGCACAGAGCATCTGGCCTCGAGAGGGTCCAGAGCCCGCTTTCTGGCTCTGCAGTCCTGAGCTCTCGGTAACACTAGCCAGCCGTCCTGTGACCCGCCCGCTGCTCTGACCTCTTTGACCAGGGCCCAGTCCTTCACCAGACCAGAGATGTGTCAGTGAAGAGTTTCTTTTTAGCCCTGGCTGGATCCAGCAGGAGCCATGCATTCTAACTACCCTGAAGCCTGGGACAGGGGAAGGAACCCAGAGGCTGGGGAGGAGACTAAGCAGATCATGGTTACGATATGGACAAGGACGGGGCAAGCACTCCCTTCTTTGATTTTTAAAAATGACATCTTTTGCTTTACAGAACAGTGAGGATTCACAAAGAACGTGTAGTTACTGCTTTGCTGTTGCTGGTCCCAAAGCTTTCACAGCCCTCAGAACCCGGCCCTTGTGGCCGCTCCAGCAGGAGTCAGGCAGAACAGAGGGCAGAGGGAGCACGGTGAGCAGGGTGGCCGCTCTGGTGGGGGCCCTGGGTGTCGTCTTCCCTGCTGTCCACTCAGGTAGGTGGTGAGTCCCGGGTACCTGAGAGGAGCCGGTGTTTACCTGCCGTTAGCGCCGCCTCCTTCAGGAGACCGGCACGGGAGTGTGCATGCGTGCACACACAGGACAGATGAGCACTGTGTGTGAATAGCTTTTCCTGGTTAATGCTTTTTAAACTTCTCCTTTCCGTGATGAATGGACAACTTAAAATGACTCAGTGTGACTGGAGTTGAAGGTGAAATGTCGAGGATAAAGGTTGAGTAATAGAAAGCTGCAAGTGTTGCTCTTTCCAAGAGTCAAACCCAAGTAGAAACACTGTTAAGAGGGGAAGCATCTACCATGTGGTACCTATTCGTCCTGCAGTTTGTGTTTAACACATTAACTGACATGTGAGTTGTATTTAACTCAGCTAGTTTTGAGCCCGGGGCCTCATGAAGCATATGTGACTCACATGTCTCTACCTTAGGAGCCATGTGAACTATTTTTCAAGTTGCATGTAACTCATGCACAGAAAACAATAAAAAAATTTTCATTAAATTAGAAAGGATCATTTTGTTTTCAAGGTTTTTATTCTATTTTCGTAGTAAAACACCATGGCCCCAGGGGAAAAAATTTTTTCTAGTGTGGCAGTCAGTGTGTTAAAGAGAGATGTCACTCATCTCTGGTTCCTACCCACACAGCTCCCGTTCTTGCAGTTTGCTTGGAACAGGGCGAAAGCCCCACGGGAGACTGTGGGCAGGAGCGTGGAGAGCTAGCACCCCCTCCTCCGCCGGGATCCCGCATGGCACTCAGGTCGCGCCCCGTGGAGCTGGGCCAGGGCTGGGGAGAAACGTCGCCCCTGTGCAGCGGGTTCCTGCCACTCTTCTGAGCAGTCGCTTTGTTCAGCTGGGTCAGGAGGGTCAGACTGTGCCATAATTGTTATTTAAAAGAGAAAACATGCCAACCTTCCTCTCTCTCCTGCCGGCCATTGTTCATTGAGAGTTTCACTGAGCGCAGCCTTTGTGGAAGTCAGGGAGGTTGCCAAAGGCCTGCAGATCCTGACAAGGTCCCCACTCCTGGTTTTCTAGTGCCCATTTGCATTCTGGTCTTCAGGGCAGACCCCTTTGTTCCCGTAGCCAGACTGCTGAGAAGCGAGGCTGGGGAGGAACTGCCAAGCGGTTGCTGTTGGTGCGCTCCCTGTCTCCCGGAGACAGCCGAAGAAGTGATCATCTTGGTGCTAAAAGGCAACTGCCCTGTCACTGTCTGGAGGCAAACTGACATTTAGCCAAACTGTACAAGAGGATCCCATCTCCTGCTGTGGCCAAGCAGGAGAGCCCGAACCAAGGAAATGGTGTACTGTCATGCAGGCCTGGCTAGAACGGTAATTCTTTGCCCTGGGTAAATGTCTTTTTAACAGAAAGATGGAACTTGACTTTGGTTTGGACTGTGGTGGTGCTGAGGCAGGAAGAGTGGAGTTGCCCTCTTTGGGCTGAATCTCCAGGCCTCACAAAGTCCCCTGTGGGGATGCTGCTATTTCTAATGCAAATTGCACATTTCCTAGAGTTTGTATCTTGTGGATCTGGATGAGGGAGGGGAGCAGGGACAAATTGCTTGTACAATTTGAAATGGGACTCAACGGTACTTCAAACCTTTTGATTGTTGCTAAATAAAGATGTAAATAACATTTCACATCTGCTGACTTATTTTGTGGGAGAGTCAGAAAAAAAGCTAAAAACATTTCACATCTTATTTATTCTGCGAAGACCGACCTTAAAACTCCGATGGACAAGTGAGGCAGTTTCCCTGAGGAAAGTTCCAGTTCACCTTTTCCTGCATTGTTGAGTTCACTGCAATGGCTGCTACGTGAAAGAGCTATGTTGTCTTAGAAATTGCACTGAAGAAAGGCAAACTGAGTTACACTTGGTATCATCAGGTATCTAGTGAGCGAACACTGGCAAGTTTTTTTTTTCCTGTGAGGTAGGTAAGTGCTGACAAGCAGAGGTTGTCACTGGGCAAGGGGTTGTTGACCATGCACCAGGACCCAGGGCCCTTCTGGAGGAGTAAGTTGGAGGAAGCCCCAATTTCCAAGATCCAAAGCAAGTGAATTTTGCAGGGGTGGCCCTAAGGGCCTGTAGTGGAAGGAAAGGGGGATCCCTGAGACGAAATCACCCGGGGTGGAGCCAGACCAAGGCGTGGCAGTGGTCTGTCCAAGGGTGGCGATTCTGGACACCAGGGCCTGTTCTTGACTTGGTCCTTCCAGAGGCCAACTTAGGTCTTGGGGAAGCACTTGTGTGTTGAACCTACAGAGCCTTAGATCAACCTGGTGTGAAACGGGGGGAGCCCATCAGCTGGACCCCATTGTGGCAGACTCAGACAGTGGCTCACCTGGGACACACCGTGGGTGGAGCTGGCAGTAGTGGCCAGGAGGGGGTTGCAGTGGGCTTCCCTGGGGCAGCTGAGAGGCCTCTAGGCAAGGAACAGAATGCCCAGATCAACCCCTGGGCATGAGTCCCCTGGGGATTGCTAGGGGAGGACCCAGGGAGAAGACTCTCAGGCTGAGATAGTGCTTAATCTATTTACTTAAAATGTGGAAGACGCATGACTGTATTTTGTTCACCAAGTCAGTTTGGTAGGATAACCTGATACTTATTTTTTTCCCTCTACAGAATGATAGTAACGAGATGATGGGCTCAAGGTGAAAGTGAGTGTCTAGGCCCAGCCCTCAGGTGATGTTCAGGAATGCGCCTGGTCAGGAAGGAGGCGCCTGCTCATGGCCACAGGTACTTGTTAAGGGCTGGTTCCTGGAGTCAGAAACTGTTCCTCCTGCCTTCCCACAGGGCAGCCCTCAGTCCAGTGGCAGGGGCAGCGCAACCCTGATGCTGTAGGCAATGCTCACTTGTGTCCCTTGGGTGAAAGCTGGTGGGAGCAAAGCCCTGCCACCCAGCCAAGTGCCGGTCCCGCTGGTGCTGTCAGTGTGTGGAGCAACAGGGGAGCCAGCCCGCTGCTTTGCCTGTGCCCTGGTGCCACCGACTTGCCCTCTCCTGACCCTGCTCTTTTGGCTTCCTCCGCCAAAATCAGTGACTCTCAACCCTGACTACGAGTTCAAACCACCTTCGGAGCTTTTGAACAAGACCCGTGCTGAGGCTGCAGGTACTGGTGTTTTTCAGCTGCTGGGTGGTGCGCATGTGCTGTCAGGGCTGAGACCGCAATAGGCCAGGTGAGGCAAGTAACCAGATTCTAGGACATGCAGCCACCCCAGGAAGGGTCTCCGCGACCAACACACGCCCTTGTTGGGCCTCTGGGTCAATCAACAATTGTCAGGTCTGTCTGGAGGAATCTAAAATGAAAGTGATCTTTCAATGTGCTTTACTGAGGGTTGACACGTTTTCCACTAAGAACAAGAATCAAAGCATTTGCAGTGACAGACAAAGGCTATGTTGTAAAGAGCCATGACCGGCAAGCCTCCGGTCTACGAAACTGCTTCGGGGAAGGCAGAGCTGTGCCTCCCCCAGGTCCTACTGCAGGACACTTGTTCAGTAAATGGAGGTATGTATTGATGGAAATCAAAGTGGTCAACACCAGCAAGCCAAGGACATCACAATGCAGACAGGCCCTGCAGGGCCAGCACAGCGCTCTTCCTTCTGATTAGGAAAGGGCCGTAAGGATCTGGAGCAGGAAAACATGTAGCATGAGAACCCTGGTAAGTTCCCACCCATCAGCTTCCTGGGTGTGGGAAAAGACCACCCTCCTCTCTAAGCTGGGACCATGAAGCTCTAAGAAGCAAGCCATGGGGCCCGCAAGAACCCAACCAAGCGTGGACACTGGCCGTCATATCTAGTTCAGTAGATGACGTGAACTATTTTAAACTGTGTGTGGCGTAATTTTGTTCCATCCCAGTACAGACTACGAAAACAGAGCCTCGGGAAGAGAAGGGCCTTTTCAACCACGTTCTGGGCAGTTTTCAGCTGCAAATTATAGAGGCAACCAGAGTGGCAGCTGGCAACGCACAACAGATGCTCCTTTTTTGGAAGGAGCAGTTTCTGTGGACCTGGGAAGGGGCTCCCATTGCTTCCTGCTCCTCACCGCAGCCGGCCGGCCACGGAGAACCTGGGCTTGCTCCCGGGCAGGATGCACTCTGTCCAGCCACACCCTCGGAGGACGGGCAGGGGCGAGGGTAGCTTCACCCCTCCTGTTAGCCCAGAGGAGGTAAGATTCGCTTGACCTGAGAGGTTTCCAGAAACTCCCCACCTGCTTCTATTGCAGAATAATCACCAGGCAATTGTCCCCAGGTAAGAGGCTTTCCTACACCCCCAAAAGCATACAAATTAAAGGAAAAAGGACATGAGGATGATTTATTTGGCAGTCAGATCTTAAGAGGGCAGCAGAACTAGCAAATGGCCAACCCTGAGCCCAAACGTGGGCAGTGGGTTTGCGTGTGCTGAATGCTGGCTATGCTGTGAGGCACCTTTGCGCCCACGGGCCTGGGCCCCAGCCTCTGTCCTCAGAGGTGGGGACTGCCTTCCCAACCTTCCCGTCTCCCTCCTTGGAACGTTTTAGCCTAGGCCGAAGCTGCAGCAAGTGCAGCAGCTTCATTCAGCACCTGACTGCCTGCCCCCACCTCCCCATGAGGCAGGCAACTCCTTAAATCCCTTTTTCATTCCTAAGGGAAAGCATAGGAATTTTCTTTGCGTTAAAAACAGAAAACAAAAAACCTCACCAGAATAGGCTCTGTTATTTCTTCTCTTCCTGACCCCTACCCCGATTCCTGACAGTGCCTTAACGTCCCAAACCGAGCCCTCCCCACACAGCAGGTGACCTGTCGCTCTCCTCTCAAAGGCTCTACTCCGAGGTCTCCCTACAAGGGTGAGGAGCAAGAGGAGTAAATAACTTAGTTACAATACCATTGAGAAGAAAAATAATACTGCTATTTTTAACATGATCCCCTGTATCTTTCAGGCTAGGTGGTGTTCCCGGCCATGGGCAATGTGCCCTTGTGCTGTGTCCTCCTCCTCCTCGGGCAGGGCAGAGCCCTTCTCCACACAGGCCCTGCACTCCCCCACCCTGGCTCCAGGGCCAAACTGCAGGGGCGTGTGCCCGCTCCCCCTGCCCAGCTGTGGTTTTAAAGCTACAGGACAATGTAAACTTTGTTTCCCTGGCCCAGCAAGGCTCCTCCTCCACTCTCAGGAATGTCAGCGGCTCCTTAGAGCCTCCTGTGCCACTGGTTGAGGCAGCCTCTCTCTCCAAGGGGCTTTAGGTCCTGGCCCGACGAGATGGAAGGATTCATCTCCAGAAGTCAGGGCCAGATGTGTGTGCTTAATGCGAGACACAGTACAGTTTTTGCCTTCACTCGGAGCTGGGGCACGGAGGCCCCCAACGGTAATACATCTCGGCGATGGCTTGGTTTCTGTCTAGCATTCACTGCTGCAATCCAGGCTGCAAGGCCAGCCACGCTGCCACAGCAGGCCGCTTCCGAAGAACCCCGTTCACGGCATTCCATGAGGCGTGCAGCACCTGCTGCTCTCCCACGAGGCGGGGGCACGACTAGAGGCGGTTGTCTCCATTGACCCGAGTCCTTCTTGGGGCCCTGGACAGAAGGGAAGAGTATCCTTACTGGCAGCTGGCCCTTGCAGCCCCATGGGATAATGGTCTGGCCCAAAGCCAGACAACTGTAACTTTTCAACCCAGGAGAAAGACACTGCAGTAGGCCCTAGCCACCGTCTTCTGGCTCTAGCACCCCTCCAGCGCCCTCACCTTCGTTCCCGACTGTCAAAATGGTCTGTGAGATGCTCCTGGGAGATGCGGAAGTCCTCAAATGGCTGCTGGTAGCGGGCTTCAAAGGAGCCTTCCCGGGCCCGGCCGTGAAACAGCTGGCCTGAGGCATCTGAGCCCCGCTCCCGCAGGGACGTACCACTGAAGGGACTGAGGTCACCGTTTTCCTGCTTCAACAAGGGCAGGTGCACAAGAGGGCAATGACTCCTCTGCACCTGGGCAGGCTGCTGCCTGGCTCTCCTCCCACCCTAGGCCGGCCACCCGGCTGCAGTTACCTTGGCAGGGAAAACGTCGATCTTGATAAGCAGGGAGGCCAACTCCAGGTCCTCACTGTAGTTGTTCTTCAAAGGCACCGCTCTGTATCCTGGGAGGGGGAAAGCCTGGCTCTCAGCCCAGCAAGGAGCTGAGCAAGGGGCCCAGCCAACCCTGGCAGCAAGATCAGGGGACGCTGTAGAAGGGTCCTCACCTGTCTTCAGGCCTTTTACTGGGAAAGTAGCCTGAGCCAGGAAATTCTGGTCACTAAACATGTCTTCCTCATATACCACGAAGCGCAGGAAGGCAAACTCAGGGTTACTGATCTGGAAGAGGAAGGGCTTGGCCGGCCACATGGGGTTAAGTCCATTGTCCACTGCAGAAGCAAGGGGAAAAGGCTTCAGGCCACCCTGGGAGGAGATGAGGTGACTGATGGGGAGGGGCTTTCCCTGCCCCTAGAGGATGACTGGGGAAGGCAGACTCACCCACAAACTCTGTCTTCTGCTTAGCGTTGTCATACTCAGCTCCAGCCACCTCAATCTCCACGAAAGGACACACAATGCCTCGGCCATTCTTCGGCAGATGCCGGGCCCCCAGCACCTGTGAGGCAGGCAAAGATGGGCCTGGGACTGTCCAAGTCCCCTACTGCCAAGGCTCAGGGAGCATCTGTGAAGTAGAGGCAGTGCACCCTCTACTGGGCCTCAAGGACACTGCCCATAAAGTCCTTACTGCAGCAGGGCCCTAGGCGGCCCAGAGCAGCTATTGTACATAGAAGTTTATTTGAAGAAACTTTAGCTTTAGCCAAAATTTTCACATGGTTTGCAATCCACTTCACATTAAATCCATGTCTAACATGGAAATCTTAAATTACTTCCCCTTAAGAAAAATAAAAACCTCCTCTTCTTGGAAGATGTCACCCCATGGTGTCTCCCTACTTCTTCAAGACTCTGCTCAACCCCACCCGTCCTGGCCCCACAGCACCGGGCTGGCCTTGGTCACAGCTTTTTACCAGGGGCGCGCTGGGGTGCTCAAGGATGGCTCCAAATGAGTGAGAGCTCGGGGTGGGGGGGGTGCTGGAAGGGGTGTGGGGGCTGCTGGTCACTCTCAAGCCTAGTTCCAGCTTGTTCCTGAGGACAGGCCTCTAGCTCACCACTGGTCCCGAGCTCCTGCCTATCTGCCACGCTGACCAGCCTATTCCTGCCAGGCAGTGGCCACTCACAGCTCGGCCCCACTGGACAGCCTGACTCCTTGGTACCAAGAACTGGCCACTATAGGCCCAGCTGCTTCTGCCTTATGCCACCTGGAGCCCAGCCCCAAAGGGGGGCCTGCAGCTGCCTTTCAACAGCAGAGGACAGTTATGTCTTCCTCAAGCTCCAAAGTGCAGCCCAGCTCCTGCGGCCCTTCCCCCGTATGAGACAGAGAAAGTGCTGCTCTGTCACACTCACCAGCCCCTGAGCCTTGACTCTTCAAACTCACGTTTGGTGAGCTCGGCAAAAACACACCCCAGCTGAGGAGCCCCTTTCCCACCCTGGAGCCCAGATGAACAGCACCCACCTCAATACAGATGGCACATGGCTCCAGCCCTCGGAGGCTGCTCTTGTCAAAGGGGTCAAAGGCCTCGTCGCGCATAGTGCCTGGCTGCAGCACGTAGCCACAGTGCCTGCCAGCCATGAAGAGGGCCTGGTTCATCTGCATAGGCTTGTCTGGAAGGGCCAGGTTACGGTGCATTCCAGCCCACCTGCCCCACAGAGCCCTCCCCGCCCTGCCCCACAGGGCACCTCCTCACCTGGGGTCTGGAAGTTGAGGGCCACGAGCTGACTGCCACAGATCCACATGGGCAAAGGATCGTAATTGGAGGAGTCCAGCCGCTGGCCCTTGGGGTAGATGCGGGAGAGCTGCAGCCGATTGTACTGGAGGAACTTCTTGCCTTTAGCCTTGTTCACGTATTTCTCAGCCTTGGTTTCCGGAAAGGATGACATGTCCCGGTAGCAGGCACGTTCTGTGCCAATCTCTGGGCCAGACAGGGAGAACACTTACAGAGACTGCCTCCCAGGCAGGACCAGGGGGCATGAAACACTCCCTTGGCACCCACCATGGAGGGTGCCCGCGCCACCGGGCCCCCGAGGCACATGCACACCCCACCTGGGCCCTGGCCCTTACTCTCTTCATCGAAGGGAACAGGCCGGCAGTAGACGACAAGCTCAGAGAGCTCCAGGGCGATCTTCTTCCTCCGTTCCATCATCTTCCCCTCGGTGAGCTGGTGACACACACAAGGCCCTGTAACACCAGGCTGGAGCCCTGCCGGGTTGTGCATGCCCACGCTGCAGGCGCTCTGGCCCCTTCCCCCTCCCCTGCACCTTCCAGATTCCACTGACAGTAAACCAGGGCCCCCGTGTCCTCAGCCTCCTCCTAGAATCATCCTTCCTCTTCTCTGTCACTGAGGAGATGGCTTGCCCTCCAACCCTCTTAGGGGGTGGAATTATCAACACCAATGTCCCCAGTGACCTCTTAGGGATCATGGGGTTGGCTACACTGCCCGATGATACCTTGTGATCATTCGTTACCCAGCCTCATCCCTGGGCAAAACTGCCCTAGGTTACCCGTGACTGCACTGGGGACGGGGCCCCTGGTTCAGTCTCCATCTGTGGCTTTAAGGATCATCCTCACTGCCTCAGCGCCCCCCACCCACACAAAACCACCTGCCCACCACACCGAATCTCAGCCAGCGGCCCACCAAGGACCCCTTCCCATCTTCTCCCTCCTGGAGGTCCACTTTCTACCCACGTTCTTCTCTCAGCAGCTCCTATATTCAGACTCCTCCTTCCCTCGCCAGCTTAGACCCCAGGATCCAGCCCTTCCCCACCTGGTCTGCCAGCACCTTCCCTTCCAGGCACACCCTGGCAGAGTCCTCAGCATGCCAGCCCTTCTCTGCTTGGCTTCCAGGTTCCTGTTTTCCAAAGCAGCCACAGACCCACCCGCCAAATGCACTCGGTGGAACAGCCGTCAAGCAGGAATTCCCTTACCCTGGAGAATACTTCTCTCTCTGTTCCCTCGGGCTCAGTGGAAGAGGCCTCCTGCCTCCAGAAAGCTGGTCCTTCCATCTAAGCTTGGGCTCCACCTCCCATGCCCTGCTCGCTCCTTCAGCTGTTCACGTAAGAGCCAGACGTGCTCTGCCTCATGGCCAGGCCCTACAGAGGCTGTGCCTTTACCACTCTAGACTCCCTGCTGCCCACAGCTGTCAACCCCAGCCATGCCACTGACACAGCTCAGTAGTGTCACCAGGGCTACTTGCTGCTGCTAAATCCAACAGGCACTTTCAGGTTTTTATAGTGCCTGTCCCTACCTCTGTAGCCCTCCACACAGCAGACTCTCCTCTTCCCCCAGCAGCCTCCAGCCTCTCTGGCCAGCCCTGCCTGAGCTCCCTTCCCCACCGATAGCCGCACACGTGATGCTTCCCAGCAGTCTGTCCCACACCCTCTTCCTACTCTATGTCACCTCGTCCCGCCTGCATCTCTGGGCCCCGTTCCTGCTTCCAGCCCAGGACTTCTGTTAGCTCTGGCCTTGTGTACCCAACTGCCCACTAAGCAGACTGACTTGGACGAGCCATGGTCTCTCAAACTCCACAGCTAAACACACCACACTGCTGTCTGTGTGTCTGTTTCTTCCAGACCCCCACCTAAGGCAGGGGCCACGGCCTGGGCGGCACAGGCAGTCAGCTGCCCCTCTGCTCCGAGGGGACTGGTGCGGGTAGCTGGAGGCCTCGGGGCTGCCCACACAACCCCCCACCAACACACTCCAGGCTCCAGCAGGTTCTAACCCTGGCATCTGCAGTCTGGGCCACTTCACGGATCTTTTTCACCCAGTCCTGCAGCTCCTCCTGGGAGTCGGCAGCAACATCCAGGGACCACTGGGGCACTGAGGCCATGCTGATGGAGAAGACGAAGAGCCGGTTGTTCTTGCCCTCGGGACGGATGGCTGGGAGGGGGAGAGACAACGGGAGCTGCAGACACACATCTCTGCCCTCCGCTCCACAGCCCAGGCACTGGCTCAGATGAGTCTATCTCATCCTGTTTCCTCCTCCCCACCTGAGAGTGGAGAAGGCTGCTCTGCAGGCCCACTGTAGAGAGGATGCTGCAACTCAGAAACGAGTCTGCTGGTCACGGTGGAGCCAGCGTTCCAGCCAGCTCTGCCTGACTCGCGCCTCTTCCTTGGGCCGTGTCCCCTTCCCCACCCCACCTCAAGCCTCTGTCACACCCCGTGGCCCAACCCATTAGGACAGTGGCTATCAGCCAGCCATCGGCATCTCTGCTGTCTGCCGATTCTGACTGGCTGCACAGTGCCGGGCACAGGGCAAGCATGCAGGGATCAAAGCTGGGGGTGACACAGGGGTGTCCACAGCATGGGGAGAGCTTGGAGTGAGGGCAGCCTTTGGGGTTCAGCCATCGCTTCCTCTCTAGGAGCAGGAGAGACACACGAAGGAGAGCCTCACTCTAAGCAACAGTGGGCGAGAGAAAGGGATGGGTGCTCACCAATCTGACAAGCCGGCACATCCAAGACCCCCCGCAGCAAGTCCCCCAAGGGGCTGTTCTCGTCCAAGTGCTGTGGGAAGCAAGGACCATGGATGGTCAGCATGGCTACTGCATACGTGCGTGAGGGGACGTCCGTGTGCCCGTGACAATACATCTTGTGGGTGTACCCATGACTGCCGAATGTGGCACGGGTATGCTGGAGACCATGAGCATGGCCACACGAGGTGTGACTGGCCCGTTTGACGGCCCGTGTCTGTGTACACACAGGCGTGCCTGGGACCGTGTGTGATGGGCACGCGCAGAGGAGACTGGGCTGGGAATCCCGTCCCACCCACGTGGCTCTGGTCTCACCTCCCTCTCAGGCTCCAGCGCCACTGGGCTGACCATCTCTTCCACGTAGTTTGATGGGAACCACAGCTGCTTCTTCCCTCCGTAGTCCCCTCGCCACCTGCGGGAGCCACAGAGTGCTGAGCCCCAGCAGCCACCTCCAACTCCCACGAGGAGCCCCCACAACTGAGCCAGGCACTGCTGTGCACACATGGGACCAACACTCCTCTCGGTGCCAGCCCACCGGGGCCCAGGACGCCCGACTCCCCACACCACAGGCTCTCTGGGACCAGGCTCACCAGCCTCCCTCCTGCTTCTCCACGTTCTGGATGATAGCACTCTTGGTAAAGGTCAGCTCGTCGTCTCTCTGGGCCTTGTAGTCAAAGAGGGCTTTGACGGCACACTGCAGAAGTGAGAGGCACTGGTTACAGCAGAGAGGACTCCCTGCCACTCCTGACCTGGGGCCTCACGTGTACACACACATGTGCTTGGGTTTCCCCGTGGGAGATGCCACTGCCCTGCACAGACGCTATGAGACGCATACGATCAGGGTGAGGTAGAATCTCCGCCAGGGAAGCTCCCCAAGATCCAGGCGGAACCTTGCAAACTCTGCCCTGCGCCCCAGGGAAAACCGTGAATCTGCTCCCAGGAGTCAGAGCTGGCAGGCCAGGAAAGCAGCGTCTTGTTGCCCTGAGCACCTTCCCGGAACCTGCAAGCCTACAGGCATGGCTGGGACCCTGTCATTCCTCACGTGGGAAGTGCAAAGAGGAAACTTCTCCCAGGTCCCCTGCTCCTGAGGGGAGGGGGTGAGGAAGAGGGCACAGGCTCCTCCACCTCAGAGAAAAAGGCAGAAAGAGGAAGATCCTGCATGACAGATCTAGATGAGGCCAGGCAGTGAGTGGCCAATGTGCTCCCACCGCCTGCCCTGCTGCTGCCCAGGGAGGAAACAGAGACCACCCTTGGGGAACAGTCTGGAAGGGTCAGTGCTGACCCAAGGGACAGGGGCTAGGGAGTGGGTTGGCCCTGGGAGACCTGCGGTTGCTCCCCACACACAATCTCTCACAACCTCTTGGGCCTCGGAAAACCACAACCACCACTTCTCCACAAAGACCACAGAAATGTGAGCCCCAAGCAGCTGGGGACCCTCCCCGGCTTCCTGTGCCAGACGCCTGAAATGTACCTTGAAAGTCGGCATAGGGTTCGCCTCTACGTAGAAGCCAGGGTTGCGTCCCTCATACAGGGCCCCGTAGTCGGGCTCCTGGAAACAGGACACCATGGGTTATTTCACGCTCCACAGCCCAGAGGTGCAAAGCAGTTGCTGGACCCCACGTACCCTTCCTCACTGGCCGCCAAGTCTGCCCACGTCGCTGACACCTGACGTCCACTGGGGTCCCCCAACCTCAATGGGGATGGCCTTAGGGGCCTGGTCTCACCCCCTCTCCTTTCTCCACATTCTTACCCTTGAGGCCCACTCCACAATTCTGAAATCTCTCTCCCAGTTCCTGAATGCCCAAACCTCCACTGCTTCTGAGACACGTGGAGCTGGGCCCCACAGGCTCCCCACGTTCAGTGCTGTCGTTTAGTGGCTCATCGGTTCGCTAAGCCCGAGGTCGGGAAGCACCTCCCCACCCCCCAGCACACTGCTGCCTCCCTCTCCTCCACCTGAGCCCCAGGCCCTGGCGGACAACAGGCTACACGTGTCCACTGAGGGTAAGAGTCTCTCAACTGATCTCCCATCCTAGACTCCTTCCTTCTGTCCAAGCCCACGGACGGCCCTCATCACCCCCGTGCCGTCGGTCCTGCCTTCTTCCCTCACTAGTCTCACCTCCTGTGGTTTCGCCCTCACACCAGGCACCAGAGCAATCTCCATGACCACATCTGTACAGCCTGCTCTCCTCTGCCCTGGGACAGAGTCCAGGCCAAGCCCAGCTACATAAGCCTCCAGCACGTGTGCGCCGGTCCTTGTGGGGTTCTCTGGAACCTCCTCACCCCACACTTGGGGTCACGGGGATCCCTCTGCTTGCATGCCTTTCCCCATCCTTGCAGACACAGCTCAGATGTCACCCCTTCAGGACACCCTTCTGCTACCCACACCGTAGCTCCCAGCTGGGCTCAGGAGCCCTCATAAGAGCTCCTTCAACACCCGCCATGCACCCCCAGATTATGCAGTGAATGTCTGATTCTGGGCCTCTCCTGACTCCCCCGCCACGGCCCCTCCACCACAGCCCCCTCACAGCTGTGCCAATCTTCTCCAGCGCCTCCTCGTTGATGGGATAGCGCAGCTTCATCTTTCGGTACAGCGGATGCTTCTCGTAGTAGCTAATGAGGTCAACAAGGCTGTCAAACTCCGAGTTCCCCAGCATCACAGTCTGGCCCTCCTGCTGGACGCGGCAGTGCTTGATCTTGCCCTCAGCCCTTCAGAAGGAAAGGACAGTCACACAGGATCAGCGCAGCCCAGTCCCAGGTGAGGCACCACACCCCAGGGCCACATTCCTCACCGGAAAGAGATGGCGTATGAGTTAGGTTCATTCCGTTTCCGCACCAGAAAGGCCCCATCCCGGGGGACACGCATCAGCATGTGCTCGGCTTGTGCTCTGGTCAGGCTTGCATGGTACCACCTGAGGACAGGCAGAGTCAGGCCCTCGCCAGCACCACCCCCATGGCCACCCTGCCCATGCCCCGTCCCTTCCCTCACTCTTTGCTCTCGTGGGCGTTGGTCTGTGGGACAGGCTCTGAAAGGCGCATCTCAAACTCGTTGCAGCGCAGGGGCACCTGCTGGTAGTGCGTGATGAGGTCGTAGAGGGAGTCAAAGACGAGGTTGTCCGTCAAGAAGAACTTGGGGGTCCCAGCATCCTGCCGGGAGTGGATGCGGCAGTGCTGGACCTTCCCGTTCCGCCTGGGGGAAGACAGGTGAGGGGAGGCTGTGAGGAACAGGCCAGGGCCTCGAGCACCATCTTCCACCCCAAGCGAGGCATCGAGCCTCACAGAGGGAGGCCAGCGTCCCCAGGAGCTCAGGCTGGGACAGTCCTGCAGGAGGGCAGGAGGGCTTCACACTAACCAGAGAGGTGTGTGTGTGTAGATGGAATTATGTTCCATGTAAGAACAAGAGGAACAAAAGGCCCAAATGTTAACTGGTTATCTCTGGGTGGTGCTGTGTCTATGTACACACGTGGACCGAGCGTGTGCATCGGCACTGGGAGTGGTTACCAGAAAGAGAGCGTGTAGTCGCCCACGAAGGTCTCACTCTCTCGCACCAGGAAGGAGCCGTCGGGGGCCCCGGTCTCGATGCAGTACTCGGTGAGCAGGCGCTCAGCTATGTGCCGCCCATCCCGCCCCGCCCCAAGCTTCCCGTGGAACCACTTCTCGTTGGAGTGCAGCTCTGTGCTGCTGCTGACCTGTGAGGGGGGACGGCAACAGTGAAGACATTCAGTGCCTCTGACCCCAGCCCTGACCTGGCCCAGCCCCCAGCCTGGGCTGTGCCCTCACCTCCTTGGGCTCCTCCTCATCCTCGTTGCCCTGGTCACTGCTGGTCTCCTCAGAGTAGTAGATCTTGCTGCTGGTCAGGACAAAGTAGTGGGGATACCATTCCTGGAACAGACCGAAGGAGGGCCCGTGAGCTGGGGTCCTCTCAGTGACTGGCCCCACCATGCCCAGCCCGGCCTGGGCCTCACGTGGTTCACAGGGTCCTCCAGGTAGAGGATGCCATTCTTGATGGAGTTGCTAATGTCGTTCTCAGAGTACATCACGGACGTAGGCACCTCCTCGTAGGCACTGCCCTCAGCCAGCTTCTTGTGCTGCGGGGAGCAGGCCAGGATATGGCAATGCCAGCCCCAGGCCCAGCCCCACTTCCTCACCCTGGCCTGGACCAGCAGTGGAGCTGCGGCCTGGAAGCGGCACTGAGAAGTGAGGCCCCGCAAGCCCCCACCCCTACCTTGATGAGGATCTTCCTCTTGAGCTGGTTGGGTGAGGGCAGCCCATCAGCGGCGATGTCCACGGGCTTGGTGAGGAGCATGTCCCCAAGCACCTTCTTGAAGTACTGGGCCATGTTCCTCTGCTGGGCAATGCTGCAGTGGTCCTCGATGGACAGGATGACGGGGTACCTGCAGGGTAGGGGACAAGCACAATGACACAGACCTTGTAATTCTGCAGGGTCACAGAGTGAAGTGTTGGGAGCCAATGACCTAAGGACACTTTGTCTATAAACACTGTCCCAGAGAGGAGGCAGGCCATGGCCACTGGCAGGGTGGAGGGGCTTTGTGCTACAGGGGCAGTGGCAGCTGCTGTGGAAGGGAGTCCCCAGAGTTGGTGCAACCATGGAGGCTGCCCAGCAGTGCAAGAGAGAGATTCCACATCAAAGAGGTCAGAGTGATGAGAAGACGACTCCAAATTCAGCTAGGAAAGGGCCCCTGGGGCTCTCTTCAGTGAGGTAAGAGAGACTAGTGACCACAGAAATTAAGGAGCAGGATACTGGGGATGCAGACAACTCTCTGGGCTGTGAAGGGAAAGGAGTTGGCAGGATACTGGCCTAAGGAGACCAGGGCTAAAGAGATGTTTCCTGAAGATGAGAAGAGTGTGAATGCTGAGTGTGTTCTCCAGGCTAAAGCACCCAGGAAGAGGGTGGGCCAAGGACGCAGAAGAGAGGAGGAGAGGCCAAGACAGATATGAAAAGCAAGGAAGTAGGGACAGGGCACTTGACGGGTCCCTCTGCCTTCTGTCCTAGGTGGGAGAGAGCTAGAGCCAAGTTAACCCTGGGGTCCTCCACCCCCACTCACTCTGAGGCCACAAAGGCATGCTCCTTGATGGTGTGCAGGACGTCTGAGAACTTGATCTTGGTGGTGAGGGTGTGTCCATGGTAAATGACCGGCATCCCATCCGGGCCATCCCAGCAGTCCACTGGGGAGCAGCATCGCCACAGTCAAGCGGGCAGGCCCCCCACCTCCCTCCCCCAGCCCTGGCCCCCACGCACACTCAATGCAGCGACAGCCCATCCGCAGGCAGCGAGCGTAGGCTTCTAGGGAGGACTCACTGGAGAACTGGTCCCCAGTCAGGTACCTGGATAGGTAAGGAGAGGCAGGTGGTCAGATGGGCCCTCCGCTCTCCTGAGAAGGGGCTGGGTGGGGCTGCGGGAGCCACACTCACGTGTTGTGCGAGGAGGAGATCCAGTAGTGGGACAGAGGGTTGTTCATGGTGTCCGGGCACACCGCATCCAGCTGGGTATTCCACACACTGTTCTCTTTGGAGAACAGGAAGGTGACAAACTGTCCAGGAACAAATGTGGAAGGGAAGAGAAAATGAGCCCCTGCCCTGACCCACCCAGTATAGGGGGTGGGGGCAAAAGACAGGGTGCCAAGTCTCAGCTGGGGTGGCCAAGGTGGACAGTAGGTAGGAATGAGGTGGTCTCCCGAAGGAGAGTCTAACTCCTGGGGCCCAGGGGAGGTTCTGGTCGCCCCCACCCATTCTCTGCCAGGAGGGGAAGGTGGGCTTGCCTCATCCAGAAAGAAGTATGGTTCTTCAATCTCTCGCAAGGGGTCTCGGAGAAAGCTGAGCATGAACTCTTGCACCTGGAGGCGGTCTACAGCCCATAGCTCCTGATGGGGTGGAAAGGGTGGGGCATAGGAGAAGCCTCCAGTTAGTGCTGAGCCCTGCCCCAGCCTGACACCCTGGCCCAGGCCCAGTCCAGCCATACCCCCTGGTAGTCGAGGAGGAACTGCTGGAACTCAGGAAGGGACACTCGGCAAAGCTCTGGCCGCTCCCCAGCCCTGCAGGGAGAGAAGGTAAGTGCCTGGCAGCCAGCTGGCTAGCACGGTTGACAGACAGCAAGGGGCCCCTTGAAAGGCAGAGCCCAACTCCCAGCCAGCAGAGCTGCCAGAATGGGCCAGCATGGCTCACCGCTCCCACTGCCTCCCACCTGGATTGGGAATCACCCAGGGGAGACATAAAGGGTGGCCCAGGGGAGAACCCCACCTCCCAGCTCCAAACCAAACCTCAGGGCACTGGCTTCCAAGAAGGGGAGGTCCATCTGCAGGAAACAGAACCTGGTCAGGGTAAGAGCCCCGGGGAGGCGACGTGGGAAAGGGGCTCTCAGGAAGAGAGGTTGGGGCAGCAGATGGGGTAGGCCTCGAGAGGAGAAACGCCGGAGAGATGGTACCCAAAAGCCCCCAAGCAGGGCAGCAGGGCTGAGGCGGGCAGGGCTGGGGTGGACGGAGGAACGGGGCAAGGGCCAGGGGAGGGCAGGTGGCCATGCACCGTCTTCTGGGCGCTGTACATGAGGCTGCGGTACAGCTGAGCAAACTGCCCATAGGTGATGTCCCCGCTGCGCTGCTCCAGGTCCTGCACAGAACAGAGCAGGGCCACCGCTCAGACACCACCCCCACACCCCCGCCCACAAGGGGCTCTTGGCCTTCCCTTCCCCAGCCTGCTGATGGCCCTGGATGGCCCTTACCGTCAGCCGCTCTCGGAGGAAGCGCATGTTGGGGACCCGGTAGTTGACCTGGGATAGCATGTTCTTCAGGTCCTTGGCTGATATACTGAGAAAACAGAGACATCCCCAGTGGCCTCATCCAGCTTCTCATGACCTCTAACCTATGGGCAGAGCCCACCTGGGGCCGGACAGGTAAACAACACTATTTGGCGAACCCAGAGTCCTGAGAGCAAGACTAGATCAGACCATGGGGTGATCAAGCGAAGTCCCTTCCTTCCCCTGGGCCTCAGTTTCCTCAGCTGAACAAAGAAAAGCCCATGATTCTGGCAAGGAAGGAGTGACCAGGCTCAGTAAAGCAGGTCAGGCATGGGAGGAAGGAAGACTCCTGTCCAGGCCTCCCCTCCCCCAGCACTGCTCAGGACTATGCCGAGGACTCTCCAAGGTGGATTCGGCCCATCCAGGACAGAGGGCAGGGCTCACTCACAAAGTCCCCATGATGGGCAGCTTAGCAGTGAGTTCCCCACCTGCTGCCCGCTGGGATGCTGGGAGTCTGGTCCTCAGAACCTGCTGCCCCTCTGCCCCTGGCCCTGTCAGCACCCAGTGCAAGGGGTGGGGAGGCAGGGGGATGGGCGTGCCCAGCCAGATACGCCTGCCGGTTACTGGGCATCTCCTGGGGCAGGACAGGGTGCTGGCTCCAGGAAAAGACTCAGAGAACAAGTATGCCTGCGCTGCAGGGGTGCCCTGCCCAGGATGCGGGGCTAGGGGACATTGCTGGACCTGGCAACAGGAAGGGTGGGATGGGAGAAAGGAGGCTTTCTCTCCTGGAAGGTGGCATCAGGGAGGGAGGTGTGGCAGCACCTCCTCCTCCAGCCCCAATAGCTGGCAAGGGGCATCAAAATTCCCCGAGGGGCTCCACCCTGCACTGAGTGGTCAAGCTGCCCAGCAAGCGCCCCTCTGCGCAGGTGCCGTCTCCCCTGGCTCTCAACATCCAGGAGGCAGGTGCTGTCGGCGTCCTAGTTTTTCCTGTGTCACCAACCTTTTCTCCTGCGTACTTTTTCCCACTGGCATGTGAGCAGCCTGCTAAGTCTCGCCCCTGCTTACCTCTCCACTGCCACCCCCTCCCTCCGTCCCTCCATGGCAAACTCCTCGCAAAAGTCCTGCTTGCTCCCTTCACCTCTCAAGCCCTCACCACTGTGCCGACACTGCTCTTCCCTCCATGTTGCTGAATCCAGGGTCCACTCTGTTTTCACCATTCCCTTCTTCCCAGGCTGCCAGAACTCGACACTCTCTGGGCTTTCCTCTCACCTCACAGGCTGCCACTCACCCCCGATCCCTGATATGGGAGTGGCCTGGGATCAGCCACTGGAGCTCTTCCCTTTTCGTGCTACACTTGCCCCCTGGGTGCTCTCACCCAGCCCCGTGGCTTTCAGTGTCACCTGTATGGTCCTGAGTTAGCACCTCCAGGCCCAACTTCTCCCCTAAACTCATTCTGCCCACCTGCCTACTCAACACCTCTACCTCAACAGCTGGCAGAAACTTACCACACCCCAAACCAAACCCCTGAGCTTCCCCCAAATGGGCTCCTCCCCAGTCTTCCCATCTTAATCAGCAGCAACTCCATTTGGCAGTTGCTCAAGCCAAAGAGTGCACTGTTATCCTCGACTCCTCTCTGTCATACCCCAAGATCAATCTGTTAGGAAATACTTTTTGGCTCTATCTTTGAAATACAATATAGCCAAAATCCAGCTACTTCCTACATTACCATCTTGATCCCGGTCCTTTCATCTTCTACTTAGAGTGCTGAGGCAACTCCTAACTGAACTCTCCACAGAGCGGCCAGAGTGACCCTGAGCAACTCTAAGTGGATCATGTCACTCCTCCCGTCAGAACCCTTCTACGGCTTCCCATCTCTCTCAGGACAATCAAAGGGCCTCACAGTGGTGCAGCACCCACATGATCTGGTCTTTGCTCCCCCCTTCCCAGGCCTCAAAGCCGTGAGCTTCAAGACACTCCTCATATGCTGCAGGCCACCTTGATCCTCGCCTCCAGTACACCCAGAGCCAGTTCTGCACATCCAGTCTCTCTGCCCACAGTGGCAGGGCACACGGCACACTGTCGCTGGCCTCTCACCAGCTTGCACCAAGGCCAGAGGGCTTTCGGCAGAAAGCAACCTGTACCAGAGCTGCTTGCCTACTCCACAGCCCCGGCTCAGGTAGGTCCCCAGGGTCCTCTGGCTCTCCAGACAGCTGCTCAGAGGCCTGGCTACTGTTCTGGCTGCGCCCACCTACCCTGCCGGGCTAGAGCCGCAGCTCAGCACTTACCGATCCTCACGATTCCGGTCCACTGAGTAGAACTGCTTCCGGAGCCACCTAGAGAGAGCAGCCTGAGGTGAGGGCCGTTTCCCCAACGAGGGCTAGGCCTGGGGAGATCACCAGGCAGTGTCTGGGCGCACCAAGGCCACCAAGGCCGGCCATCCGTGCTCCTGGTGCCTAATGCCTCAGCCCTGACCCAATCAGGGGTGGTCCTTACCGCTCAATCTGCAGGGGTGTGGCTGCCTGCAATGTGTCCTCCATTAGCCAAGATAAGCCCTTGATCCACATGTTCACCTCATCCTCAGATGTGGCTGTGAGCAAGAGGTGAACAGCTGAGCTGAAGGCACGTACCTTCCGCTGGGCCAGGGGCCAGCGGGCATTCCCCTCAACTACCCCTACCTCCTCCAGCCCCTGGACCCCCACCTTGCAGGCTCAGGGTCTTCAGGCGGAATTCCATCCCATAGAGGATGACAAAGCAGTGTGACTGGTCTGGCCGGAAAGCAGGGTCCTCTTGATAGCGATCAAAGTCCCGTGAGGTCTTCCCTGGGCGGATCTCCTTGATTTCACGAATATCAACTAGGAAGGTAGTAAAAAGGTCAAGGTCAGGCTGGGGTCTCCCAGAATCAGCAGGGAAAGTGGGGCAGCCTGGCTTCCCTACTCATTCCATTCTCCCTCAGGGAGGGACCACGAAGAGAGATACCCCCCTCCAGGGGCAGAGCCAAGACCACTCAGTCACAGTGGATGATAAAAGAGCTGGGCTGAGTCTAACGAGAGACGAATGCTAAGGGCTGAGAGGGCAATCTGGGGACAGGGAGCTCTGTGTGGTGTCCCTTCCCCATCTTTGTTCTCTTGCTGATAATACAAGCTGGACACTTTGACCTGGAAAACAGCTGGACTCCAGAAGGAGAAATGCAGACCCAAGGCTGTTCATGAGGACCACTGCCTGACACAAAGTACACACAAAGCAAATCATAAAGTCCCAGGCGCAGGGCTGGGGCTGGGTAGGTCAACACGGGCCTCAGTATCCCTGGGATGAAGTAGGCTCAGGCCCAGAGAACCGGTTCGTCCCTGAAATGCCCTGCCCGCTAAAGACATCCCCACACAAGTCTCAGGGGGAGGCCTAATCCTCTAGAGGCAGCAGTTGTCCAAGTGCTGCAGCCATCTTGGGCCTAGCCCACTGTTGGCTTGAGACCACTTCCTTATCTTAGCTATCAAAGGGCCCCTGCACACTCCCCTGGCCCCCACATGGCACAGCCAGGGACATACACAGGCCTGAATGGCAGATGACCTCCCTCAGCCACTAACTTGAGAGATGCTGAGTGACTCACTGTACTTCTCACAGTCTCAGTTTCACCACCTACAAAGCAAAGGGCTTGACTGGGTTCTCTAGAAGGCAGGGTGGTGAAAAAAACAAGCACAAGCTCTGGGGTGAGACTGCCTGGTGTAGAATCTTAGCTCCACCTCATATGAGCTGTGTGATCTCAGCAGAGTGACAGCCACTCTGCCCCACTGCTTCATTTGTGAAGAAAAGTAACAGTGTCAGGAAGATGTCGGTAAGATCAAAAGCTGTAACAGCCAAAAGCACCCAGCATCATCCGTGGCACATGGAAGGGGCTCATCCGGTGCCGAGTCCTCTGCTCCCTCACCAAGGTTTGCTCAGGCACACGGGCTCGCACGGACAGGTCGCGAGGGCACTCTCCAGTACACGGAAGGCCTTCCTGGCCAGAGAGCCCAGGGGGAAGAAGCTTGGCTTGGCCCACAGAAATGACTCTTTGAGGACTCCCTTGGTTCTGGTGCCTCCTACAATGCTCTAAACCCAGACTGGCCTAGAACATTTGGAACCAGGGCAGTGCCAGCACTCTGCCCGGCCAGCCCCTATCCTAGGAGGCCTCCCGGCCCAAACTGCACACCGACCTGGCTGGCATGTCCTAAGGGGCACAGCTCCCCCAGGCACACTCTCTTCCTGTCCTGCACCTCTGGCCACAGCCACAGCAATCCCCATCTATCCACCCGGAACAATGGGCACTGCTTCTGGCCCTAACCCCAGATGCCCTGACACAATATTACTGATTCCACCTGGGCCTGACTTCTGTCCCCTGGCAAATCCCTCTGGCTTGTCCCCTAGCCAAGAGTCCTGACGTTCCTGCTGGCTGCTCTGCCCTCCAGGTCTCACCAATTGGCCATCTTTCCTGAATCTTCTGAATGTTCATAAAGCATTGTTCTGACCCCTTAGACCCTTTCAATCCCTTCCCAAGGCTGCCCACTGCCAGCCTCATGAGAACATGCTCCTGTGCCGCCTGCAAGGCTCTTCTAGATGGGGCTCCATGCTTTGCCTCCCCATCTTTTGCCCTCCCGTCCTCTATCCCTTCCAAACTAAGCCCAACCCAGGGCAAGAACAGCTAGTGCTTCCTGTCCCCATCTCACCCTGATCCCTAGCCGGGAATGTCCACCTCCAGGCTCCAATCTCTCCTGTCACAGGCCCAACTGAGAAGCTCCTTCCCGCAGTAATCCTACTCCTGCTGCCTCGTGCAACTCTGCATACATACATTCCTCATCTCCCTGGCCAGGCAGGGCACCTTCAGTGCTTGCTGAATGACTAAATGTACAGATGAAAACAGCAGGCACACAGGTAGGACAAGGGGCAACAAAATGGGGATGGAATAAAAATGAAGAGTTACACTCAGGCAGAGACAGAGTGGGGAGAACTGGGTCACAGAGACCCAGCTTGAGAACAGAGCGCTTCCAAGGACGGAAGAAGAGCTTCCACCAGGGGAAATGCCCAGATCAGAAACTGCAGAACAACCACAAACTCTGCCCTTTCAAACAGAAACTAGCATGCTCTTCCGGTGCAGAGCTGCTGTCATCCCCCTCCCACACCTTCTTGCAAAGGTGAGCATGTACACACATACGCGCAGGCGAGCACACACCCACACAACGCATATACTGCCAACGGGCCCTAAGTGAGCTTCCAACCTGCTCTGTGCTCCTGGGCCCATTTCCACTGAGGCCACTCTGAAGGTAGAACAGGCACCTGTCCAAGACAGGGACTAGGTAAGGCACAGAGTAGGTCAAGGCTAAGCCTCCAACTCTTCCAAGTTCCTACTTTTTGTACTTCTTCCCATAAGGAGGTACCAGCCTGGCCCTGATGCCCCTCAATCGCATAAAGCCAAGAGCAGCCTGGAAAGGCCCTGGGAGCAGGGTGAGATGCTCTACTAGGTTCTTGAAAGCCATATCCTGTGCCACCTCCCAACCTTGCCCCCCTTCCCCAATCCTCCCGCCTCCCAGAACAAATACAGTGAGGTCCCCTTTCCCGAGAGAGCCAGGACTGGTCCCTGGGAACTGTCATCATCACGAAGAGGAGACTCCCTGGATAGGCACAGCCTCTGCTCTGATGTGGGACAGGGGGAGGCTGGGCCTGCCCAGCACAGTCTGGGTGAGACCTGCCCTGGGTCAGGAAGGGAGACATTCCCAGAACCTGGGAGCGTGGGGAGAAGACGACTACTTAGAGTAGGAAAGTCGTTACCTGTACCCGGAGACCTATGACACAGCTTTCCTCCCCTACTCAGAACCATGAGAAAACAACGTTCAGGAGAACACTGAGAAAAAGACAAGACGAGGGTTCTGAGAGGCCCTCACTATGCAGAAGATGGGGGAGTGAGGAGGAGGGACTCTCTGAGGACAAGGGCGGGATCCCACAACTAGGGAGCCCATGACCAGGCAGCGTGATGTGTAGCACAAGGACAAAGGCCCAATCCCAGGCTCACCCCGACCTGAGGGGGCACAGCCCAGCCAGCCCAGCCCATCAGGAGCTTCAGCACGCTCATTCCTCCAAGGAACGGGCTCCCGGGCCCAGGGCGAAGGCTACCTAGGCTTCGAATGGCCTGGGTATTGCCATTCCACACGTAGCTGTGCCAGACACTGACAAGATATGCTGCTTGGGGCAGTGAGGGGACCCCAGTCCCTTACATTTAATCACCCACAAACTGTCATGAAAAAGAGAGACCCAGCCCTTCCTGAGGGGCTTTGAAGTAATGAGAGATCTGTGCCATGGACTGCATCGCATGCCAGCTCCGAGGGCTGAGAATGCCCTCATGGGCCAGGCTGCCAGGTGCTCCAAGCAGCGTCCTGGGGGCCCTGCTCTGCTCCCCACCCTTGGTGCAGATCTGCCGCCTCCTACTCCTTCAGAAAGCCTTCCCTGATTATCCCCTTCCTGAAGGCTGCCAGGCCTGGGGAGAATTAGTTTCTCTTAATTACATGCTCTTAAGTTCTGGCTGTGATGTCCTAGTAGTCCCTCACTCTTTCAGCCTCAGTTTCCCCACTATTCTTACCTCACACAGTTGCTGTGAGGGCCCTGTGGTTCCAGTGAGAAAGCCCACCTGCTTGTGTGCCCAGTACCATTGACATGGGGCCTACCAAAGCTGGCAGCAGGGGAGACAAAAGCGGCCACCTGCCAGGGCTCCCCTAGAGGCAAACCCAAACCTAGGAGAGCTAAAGCTGGGCCACAAGGAAAATAATCCAAGCAGCTATTTCCCCAGCTCAAAAAGAGGTCTTGCAGGGATGGGAGCACCGTGTGGGGAGGAGTGTGACTCCTGGAGCACCGTGTGGGGAGGATTGGGACTCTCAGGGTCTCGTGTTCAGATCAGCATATACACACATGCTCTGAATCAGAGGCTGCGTCCTGAGCCTGCAGCACCCAGCCTATCCCAGCTGCAGCACCTCACCTGCACCCCCACCTCACACAGTGGGGTATGAGAATCGGAGACCAAAAGATCTGAAATCACAAAGGCCAAGTTACAAATCCTGGCTCCAAGCATATAGCTAAGGCCTCAACAAGTCTGCTGTCCTCTCTGGTTCATTATAGATAAAATGAAGGCTTTAGTGGGAGGAGACCCACCACAGACTCTTCACGTGCAGACACATTACTACACAAAGATACCCACGTAGGAAAGTCAGCCTTGACCTGTCCTACCACCCTGAACCTCAGACTGGTTTGTGTTTTGGTTTTCTGGCAGAAGGAAATGTGCTTGCTGCCTGGCACCTGGCGCCAGCTCTAACCGTTGAGGCAGAATGCCTCAAGACTGAATTTGTAAAATCAAAGCTTGCGTGACCAAGCTGGGGAGGTGGGGAAGGGCAATGTTCCTTTTCCATCCCTTCCCTCTTCTCCCCTCCCTTCTCAGCCCAGGGACAGACTCCTGGCCTGAGACCACAGAAACTAGAGACCGGCAGTTACTCAGAACAGAGCATCTGGGCCATGCAGGCCTGGAGAGCACCTGCCTTTTGGACATGCCAGTAACGGCAGCTGCTTTCCCTTTAAAAGCCTGTTTCCTCATCTGAGCTACAGAACTGGGAAGCTCTCAGGGCCGGCTGAGAACCTGTCTCTGCAGGACAGTAGGCCCCCACCTCTGGGACAGCACCCAATCTACTAGGTGGGGAGAGGAGAGGGTGCTGTCAAGGGGACAAGCTAAACAGCCAGCCAGCCTGGAGCCTGGGAAAGGGGGAGAAGACAATGACCACAGAGGACCCATCTGTGTACTTGGCTCCTTTGCAGGTAGGGCTGTTTCCTGTCGCTCCCCACCCCCTCCCAGATATCAGGCCAAACCACAGGCCTGCCACCAGCTCTCCTGTCTGGCCACTGCGGGGATGTGCATAAGGGCAGTGTTCCAGGACAGCAAGAATCCTAGGAAAGACAAAGGAAATAGCAAAGGTAGGGCACTAGGCCTTTTTCAGGGCTCCCCAGAGCACAGTCAGTGACAACCAGCCAATCTGAGGGACAGAAACACGGCAGGCCCTGGGAGGGGGACAGGGAGCCAAACCATCAAATCCAAGACCCTAAATTTGTCCCAGACTTCTTAGTTGGAATCCATGTGGTAGTATCCGCTGCCCTCAACAAAGCCACTTCCAAACAACCCTACAGAAAGAGGTCCCCCAAATTTACTGGCCTGCTAACCACCCATCAGGGTGTGGAGAAGTACTGTGAGTAAAAGCATTGGCAAGGTGGGCAGTAGGCACGGCCCCGTCTCCTTTCATTTTCTTCATAGGCAAAATGGGACCCCACTCCCAGCACCTCTTTCATTGGGCTGCGCTGAGATGCCAATGAGGTAAGAGATATAAAAGTGATCTTCTCAGAAAGGGACAAGAGGACACACTGAAAATTAAACTCTAAAATGAAGAAGTTATGGCCAAGAAGACCGTAACAACAAAAAAATCAGATGGAAATGGCACACATCCCAAATTTCTGGACATGAACCATGCTTTCACAGAAGTATTTCTTAATAGAGGGCTTTCCCTTTATAAAGTGCGTAAGTTAATTGACGTAAATGACAACAGAAACTATCCATTTAAAAATACATGTAGTGGGCCGGGCACGGTGGCTCTCCCCTGTAATCCTAGCATTCTGGGAGGTAAAGGTGGGAGGTTCTCTTGAGGTCAAGAGTTCAGGACCAGCCTGAGCAAGAGCGAGACTCTGTCTCTAACTAAAAATACAAAAAATTAGCTGGGTGTGGTGGTGCATGCCTGCAGTCCCAAATACTCGGGAGGCTGATTCGGGAGGATTGCTTGAGCCCCAAGTTTGAGGTTGCAGTAAGCTACGAAGATGCCACTGTACTCTAGCCAAGGTGACAGAGTGAAACTCTATCTCAAAAAAAAAAAAAATCACATGTAGTAAACAAAATTGTCACTTAAAAAAATTACAATTCAGGTTAAATATGAAAGGTCTCTTTAAAATCTAAAGAGCTTGAAACAGGTAAGTGAACAGTACCTGGATGGGTCCCTTCCCCTCTGGGGGTTTTCACTACCCCTACCTGTGGGCTGTGGACCCCAGAGCCCCTCCAGGCCTGTGTGCCCCACCCTGCAGAGGGTCCTGGAGGAAGGTGGGCAAAGCCCAGCCCTCTTCAAAAGGGTCGAAGTCCACTCAACAGACCCCAGCCCAGTCTCCTTGAGCTCTTCCCCCGTTGGCCTATGCACATGCCACTCCCACCTTCTCACTTAAGTCAGCACTAAGCCCAGTTCAGTGGTACACTAGGTGCCCCCTCCTCTCCTGTGAGTCACCACTTGTCACACCTGCTGGTGCTTCCTGGTGTCTAGGCCACTGGCCTGTCAGCTCCTCTAAAAAGAAATCACATTTGACTCTTCCCTCCATTCCCCACCAGTCCAACACAAACCCAGGTCCTGGGGAGGCCTCAAAATGTTTAGAGTGCTTAAGAGCAGGAGCAAACACGTGGGAGTTAGACTCCTGAGCTAATTATCTAACAGAGGCAGCAAAGACCACAGACGCTCCAAGATGGTATCAGGGATGGCTTCCTAGAAGAGGTGGTGCAGTGGGGCCACAGAAGCTGAAGAGCTACAAGAAATACATAAATGCAGCGGTCAGTGGGGTGACAATAGGGATGGAAAAAAGACCAGGCACAACTGAAGGTGGGGGGGTGAGATATGGCCCCCTGAGGGCCAGTGCAGTCTGGTAACACTGGGAGGTTCACAAAGGTTCCTGCAGCCAGTGGGAACCGTGGGATGCTAATGCAGCTCTGAGAAAAGCAGAACAGTAAGAGGCAGGGCCCCCTGAGCACCCACGCCCTGCCAGGCCCTAAGCCAAGACTACCAGGAGATTCAGGAGAGTGAGTCCCAGGGGTAAGGAGAGGTATGTGCATTCTCCCCGAAAAGATTTCTCATCAATTACCCTCTCCACGCACAGCCTGCTACAAACAGAGGGACTCCTCCCAGTCCCCCAACTCCCCTCATCACCCTCCAAAGAAACTACACAGCCAGGGCCTAGGAGAGTGTTAACAGAGCTAAGTCTTCTCCCCCAGAGGATGCTGAGGGACGGACAAAGGAAGCAATTGCCATCTGGCCCACTTCTGGCCCCAGACCTTGGCCACCACCCTCCAGGTTCCTGCATAGATCCCTGAGGGGCAAGGCAGGCACCGCACTGCAGATCCTCTTTCGCAGGGAGCCAGAGGCACAGGGACTCCGCACCAGTCTGGAACAGTCAACTCTGACCTGAACACAGGATGGCCAGCAGTTCCCAAGCTGGCTGGGAGAGTTCCCCTCTTCCCTCCCATTCTCCTCTCTGTCCTGAGGCTATAACATTCCCCCTTCTACCTCCCAAAAGAATCATCTGAACCTGATGGGGAGGTTTCTCTGAGCACATCCCAGCTCCCACCTGAGGAAGGCAAAAGTGGAGGGGTGGGCAGTTATGTATCTTCGTTTTACAGACTAGGATCTGGGCTCAGGGACTTTCAGAGTCACAGGGTCACACGGCAAAGGGAAAGCAATGGTGGGGATTCCGCTCCTTCCCATTCCTGTGCAGCAGCTGCCTTCAGACCAGACCAGCAGTGGGACACAGGACCAGCGCCCCTCCCCAGGTCACAGAGAGGGAAAAACCATGGAGTCCAGGGGAGAAGAGCGGCAGGGCCCGACTCAGCATCTGACCCCTCTCCCACCGTGGTGAACAGGAAGCGGCCATTCAGACAGCTGGATGGAGGTCTGTGGGATGCCCCTACATGGGACCCTGCACTGCTACAAGCTAATTGCTGTAAGTCACCGATAGACGGGATCCACCCCAATTCACGAATCACCTAGAGTCTAGATTCTCAACAAATCTGTTCTTTGGGGCAACGAGAAAATGGAGAGTCCAAAGGGTCTCATCAGGGTCATGTGGCGATTCACGGCAGAACCAGGGCCCTCTGCACTGTCCCCACAGCAGCCACTATCCCTGGTATTGGGTACACAGAGAAAAGTAGGGCAGCCACAGTGAGCCCTGACACCGTCCAGGCAGGGAGCCCTCTTCCCTAGGACGCTAGGCTAATCCTGCCCATTTCGGAGGTGAACAGCACGCCTAGGCCCCACCCAGAGGACGCAAAGCTGGAAGAGTACGCAGCAGACATCTATTAGGTTTATTCATTTTACTCTGTCACCTGATCAAACATTTATTAGGCATCTACCTACTCCATGTCAGGCCCTGGGTTGGGTCCTAGGGAAACAAATCAATAAGGCATTTGAATTCCTGCCCTTGAGAAAACCCCTGCTTGATGGAGGAAACAGATGGGGAAGCAGATAACTATGAGGTCATACAAAGAGTGGAACAACAGGGAGACGTCTGTGGTGCTGAGAGTGTGCAGAGAGAGCCGTGGATGCTTCACGGAAGGCAGGTCTGGAGGGCTGACCTGCACACGTTGGGCAGAGAGGGCCACAGAAGCCAAAGCCATTGATGCAAGGGAGTCTAGTGTGTTCTGTGTATCATTAATGAGAAGGGAGGGAAGGTGGGCCTGTACCAGTCTTGACTGCCACAGCAAGGGAAAGCAGCCACAGGGAAAGGTGGCTTTCCCCAACTTTTTGGCCTGAGCCCAGATGACTCCCCAGGCAGCCCACGGATCAGCTATGGTCAGGAGTCCAGTGTGGTCTGCTGCCTCCCCTGCAGGCTGATCTGCCCATGTTCTTTCTAGATGGCCTGTGTCTGCCAGGCTCCTGGCTACAGGAGGGAGGCTGGAGGCCCACCAAGGCCATGTCTCAGGGATATCCACAATCTCAAAGGCACACATAAAACGCCCCCCATAATGTATGCAGCCACTTGGAGAACTGGAATACTGGACATAAATCACTTCTCTGTGGTCCTCCTTCCTGACTCCCTCAGTAATTAACATGGTTGATCACACCCTGCCTCTTGCTTGAAACTCTGCCCTTGATTTCTCCCGCACAACCTCACCTGGTTTTCCTGCTTGTGAGCTATGGGCCTATCCCCATTAACCACTGGCCTTCGTCAAGGCTCAGGCTAAGGTCCTCTCCTCTTCTGATGTTGTCTTCTCCCTCATCAATGTCAGCCATGCCTGCAGCTTTTATTACCCCTCTATGCACAGGTAATTCACGAACACGTGTGTAGCCTAGTCCTCTCAGGCCTCAGACACCTCAATCCAGCTGCCTATGAGCTACCCCACTATTCATCTCAAACACTGCCTTCTCTCACCAAAACCCAGGCCTCTTGCCGGACCCCCTGGGTCAGCTAAGAGCATCATCACTCAAACAGGCGCACAAACTATAAACTTCATAATCACCCTTAACATCCCCCTTTCTCTCACCACCCACCTCTCCAACCCCCCAGCAAGTCCTGATGGCTTTATATATTGTTCACAATTAACCAATTTACTGAGCACTCATGGGAGGGACATTATGCTAGGCACTTGGAATACAAGCACCTTGAGGAGCTTGAAAGTGGAAGGAAGAATTAGATATGCATATTATGCTGAATAGATTACGTTAAATAGAGCCCATAGACAAATACCATGAGAAGCTGAGAGGCACAGAGCACAGGTAACTGGGTGGGAAGGGAGGAGCAGCAACTGCAGCATCCAGCATCCTATCACTCATTGCTTGCACGTTTACTTTGCGAAGACATTGTGTGAAGTTCTTGATAAGACTGCCTTGCAAGGATGAAAACTGCCTTATATTTCATCCCTACAAATAACACTATGAAGTAGGTATCAGGATTCCCATTTCCCAAGTAAAGAAACGGAGCACAGAGATGCTCCAACGCTGCCAACTTACCCAAGGTGGCAGCGGGTGAGTGGCAGAGCCAACGTTTCAAAGCCAAGGCTGTCTGCGCCCCAGGCGCGTGCTCTGTACCGCCTCAGGATCCCCGTCGCAAGTGGCGAGGCAGGGCCAACACAGACAGAGGAGCAGGGGAGGCTCTGGGCGGCGCTGCGCACTGCTGCTTCGTAGCATTCGCCACAGCAGTAACCACACGTGCATTTTAAGGCTGACTGTCTTCCCCACTAGAGTGCAAACTCCTTGAGGGCGTGGACCATGTCTGTGGTCTTCAATGCCCCATGGCTGGCAGGAACTTAATAAGTATTTGTGGAAAGAGAAAAATATAACGAAGGAGTCACTGCTTCCCAACCTGCTCCTGCTCACTAGACAAATGAAGCCCTACTTCCCACAGCCCAGGACATCTGCAGCCTCTCTCTGCTGCCCTGTCTCTGCAGGGCCCTCTCAACAGGGCCAAAGAAATGGAAACGGTTAGAAGGAAGAAAAATCCAGGTCTCTGTCCCACAAGGAAACAACAGGGTCTAGGAGAGGGGTGGGGAGGGGATAGTGTCAGAGTGACAGGGGCTAAAGCAGGGAGACAAGGGAGTGAGGGCAGATGGGAGAGCAGAGGCCTTCCCCTGCGGAACTTCCTGAGCCCCATGGCGTCTTACCACCCCAGCCCTGGTTGCCGCCTCTTTGGTTTCTGTGTTACCACTACCTCTTGGGGGTGAATGTGGGGCCAGTTCTTAAAAACTCAACATGGAGTCCACCTTGACTATGGGGTTGGTGATGTTCTACATAACGAAGGGAAGTCACCAGGTCAAAGGCCTGCTCGCTCAGACGTCCGGCTTTGGCAGACCCCACTAGGCTCTCCCGTTTCCAAGCCGCTTGGCCCAGCCTCTTCATAGCATCTGGCCACACTATCTTTGGGCCATGCCGGCCCAAGCCAAGCCACTCTCCTATCCCCCCTTTGCTTCCTGGGAAGCAAGGCCTCAGTGAGTGATCTAGTCTCTGACCTCACCCCAAGGTAATAGGGAAATCACTCCCTCACTGCCTGCCCAGGAAGCCCAGCTCAAGATTCTTTGAAATCACCTCCCCTACTGAGAGAGATGGCTACCTTAGGATCTCTCCCTGTGGATTTTAACTCCCTAGTTAAACTCCCTGTACCTGCTTAGGACAGCTTCTTGCCCCACGCCCCACCGGCACACATCCTTGCATGGAGCTTCCTGCTTCCAGTGTGGGCCAGTTCTCAGGCCAGGGACCAGGACATCCTCTCGGGAGTAGGCTGGCCAGGCATTTTTTTCTCACTGGAGGGAATGCTCTGTGTTTCACCGGTGGCCTCAAAAGGCCCTCAGCAAAATTCCTAACAAAGTGATCTTTTCTAACCATCTTGGTAGACATGCTCAGAGCTCCCAAGAAAGGCCACAGGCCCAGTTAGGACTGACAGGCTAACACAGGCACATTATACTCAATTACTGTTGTGGGTGGAGGAAGTGACTACAGTAAGAAGAGGAGAGCTGCCTCCAAACAGCTGGAGGACTATCAGGTGGAACAGGGTGACTGTCAGGTGGGTCTGCAGAGCCCCAGAGAGGGGCCATCACTCCTTCCCCCCATTGCTGCCCAACCTTCCAGCTGAGGGAATTGAGCTGTGTCCCTTAGCCGACCTCCTGTCCCAAGCAGGCTGAGAAAGCTGTGGGACCTTTGGTTAACTGGGGCCCTCCTCGCCTCCTTCCTAGAGTTAATCACACTGTGAACTAAAGCCTACACTCTCTCTCTAGGCCTAAGGCTGAAGTCACCCAATCCCACAGTGTCAGAATTCCCCCAGCACACACCCACACCTACCAAGCCAGAACCCAGTATGGTTAATACCTGACTCCTACCACAGGCAGGCCAAGCCAAGGACATTGTGACCTGAGGGCATGCCCTCAACAATCACTTCCTTCAGGATATTTCAACTCAGCCCTATCCCCAGGTGTCCAAGAAAACAGGAAGCCAACCTCAAAGTGAACTACCCACCTGCACCAAGGAAGAATCAGATTACAAACAAACAAGTGGTCAAACTCTCCCTGGCCCCACCCCTCACTAGTGTGGCCACTTGTTCACTGCCAGGGCCTGGAGCTTCCGTCAGATCACCCACTCTCCACACGTCCACACTTTGCTGGGTCGCTCACAGGCACCTCACAGCCTTTGTACAGGTCTTCCCAACACTGGTGAGCCAGCCGGTGCGGGGAGGGACCCCAGAGAGCGGGGTGGGCTGCTACAGAGAGAAAGCCAATTCTGTCTGGGCCCTTGGGCCCAGCCTGCAACATTTTAGGCACAAATGTTGCCTGCCATCCCTGGGTTTTAATGTTTTCTGCATGCTCCAGATCACAAGCTTCCCAAGACCAAGGACTGGGTCACCTCCTTTTCTTGCTTCCTAACTCCAGCCTCCTCTGTGCCAGGCCTGGGCTCAGTAAAAGAGATGCCAGTCTTGTGCAGGAGAAAACCCCGCCCCATTTACTCTTCATCCTGAGTCTTACTGAAGCCAGGGCCACCGGCCAACACCAGGAAGGGCCAGGGCCGGAAGGAAGCAGCAGAGCCTATACACAAAGCCTACATGTGGGCTATAAAAAGGAGCCCCTCCCTGCTTCCCCCAGGATGGGCCCGGTTCCTAGGAGGTGAAGAGTAGGGAGAGAGCTAGTACTTGTGCCTGGGCACATAGCCACTGCAGCCTCTCAAAAGCTAGCCAAGCACCACCTCAAAAGGAACTAGTATTGCAAGGAGGGGTGGGAGAATATCAAGGGCTAAGCCAGGAATGTAAATGGAGACTCTCCAAGCCCCATCTCTTGGGACCACAGCCTCTCCCAAAGCAACCAGCTCCACTGTCCCCCAGTGCTTCTTCCCGCAACTCCAGAGTATTCAGGGACCAACCCCTTCCCACACTTCTTTCTCTACTCTCTGGGGCCTGAGAGCACTCCCTAGAGGCTTCCAGGTGCCCATATTCCCCACTCTTTCTGGACACTCTAGCATACCCAGCAAAGCTCTGGGGACCAGCCATGATGAGAGGTAGTGAGAGGCTCTAACTCTGGGGCAACAGCAGGACGCTGTGGCCACAACAGACCAGGCTCAGAGGGCAGCTCAAGTAGGGGCATGTGTGTTGGGGCTAAGGTGGGGAGATGGACAATTAGGTAAGGGCCTCAAAATCCGCACACAAAAATACCTATTTCAAAGACGGCGGCCAAGGCAGTCTCTCGGACCCACAGGGACAGCAGTCTACTGTACCACAACAGCAGAGCCCCATTTACTGTACCCATCTCCAAGTCACAGAAATTCCTTCCCAACCTCCATACTCCTAATCTCCAGCCTAGTTTTCCCAGAGTGTTCAAGATCTATACCAGAGGCCTAACCCAGAGCCACTGGGGCCACCCTCTAGGGACGGTGGTGTAGCTTAGGATGGATATATACATGTAGCATATGGGAGAAATGAACCTTTGTTATTGTCAGCCACCGATTCGTGGGGGTCGTTTGTTATCACAGCACACGTTCACTTATCCTGACTGACAGAGCAGCCTTTTGCTTGCTTCCTTCATAGCACTCACCGAACCCTGTAACTCTTTTATGTGTCTGGCTGCTTATGTCCTTTCTGGCTGTAGCTTCCCTAACCTTATGTTCACTACTGAACTCCAAGGTGCTTGGCACAGTTAGCAAATGCCAGAGTCAAAAGCCGGGGAAGCACAAGTGGTATCTTGCTTGTTCAGTGAGCCACACTGTTTTTTTTTTTTTTGTTTGTTTGTTTGTTTGTTAAGGAGAGTAGCTACGGTGAGATGGAACACAAACCAGGCTAGAGATCCTACTGCCACCTTGAACAAGTCAGAGGCTGGAACAGTAATGTACAGCTCAGTATGCCCAACACGCAATAGCTAGGCCCACAATAAGTGTGTGACAAATGAAGGCCCACATGAATAAATGCATGCTCTTGAGTTTGTGTAAGGAGATCCTGGAAAAGCCTACTCCGAGAGTCTGGGGCATGGAGCCCCAGGTCCCCATGTTCTTCTGCCGAGGTTCAGATGGAATGATCACCGTGAACCATTAAGAGCAAGTCAAGAGGGCGAGGCTCTCCTGTGCCCTACTCCCAATCAGCTACCTTCACCCTGTTGGTGCGTGTGAAAGGTCTAGGTAGGCCAAGCATCTCAACGGGGGTGTCGTGGCAAGGATGAGAGGAGGAAAGATTCCAAACTGGAGGCAATGAGTCCAGCTTATCCACAGACAGAAGTCTGGCTGGTCAAACACATGTGGCCAGAGGGCAGAATAGAGATCAGCTATCTCTGTCCACATTAAAAAAAAAAAGAAAAAGAAAAGAAAAAATGCTGGTTCTATAGAACAGTCTGTTTTATTGTCATTTTCCCCAGAGGGGGAAAATAAACTGAATACTATAGCAGGAATCAGAAATCCCAGGTTCTGCCATGGACTTGCTATGGGAACTTATCCTTGAGGCCATGGTTTCCTCCTCTGTAAGACAAGGATATAATGATAATTCCTGCCCTCCCTGGATCCATGGAGCTGTTGTGAAGCTCAAGCAATATAATAGATGAGAAAATGCCCCATGAACTCCTAATGCACTATTCAAATACCAGACTTTTTGATATCCCAGTCCTCTGTGTACAGACTCAGGGAAGGAACCAAGAAAGCAAGTAGGAAACAGATCCCTAGCCCAGGTCGTTAGAGCAGCCACTTGTGGCCAAGCTTGGTGGTGGAAAGAACTGAAGCTCTATAGTTAACTAAGCTGAGAGTAAAGGAAACATATTAATTAAGTGCCCACTAAGTGCCAAATGTGCTGGGCACTTTCACATGAAATCTCTTACCTTCCTATATAATCTCATTTATTATTAATATAGAGCTCTATGAAGAGAAATTATTTTTACAGCTAAAGCAACCTGCCCAATGTCACAGGAAGAGCTGAGACTTGAACCCTAATCTGACCAGTTCTAGCCACAAATATCTAGTCCCTACACTACAGCTCAATTACCAACAGGGTGGGATTGTCCAGCCAAGAGCCACTGCTCGATGCCACTCCTCATTCTTGGCTCTGCCTCAAGTCTTGCCACCAGGCTGCTCTCAGAGATCCCCCCACCCTCTGGGGAAGCACCGGTGCCATGTTCCCCTGAACAAAGCACTCTACAAGGAGCACCGGAACACCCCCCTCCTATCCCACATCCATATCTCCTAGGACTCAAAGTCCACACTGACCTCCAGTTCTATGAGAGGAGAAGAGATGGGGGAAAAAAATCAGTCTTCTAATATCAGGCCCTAATCTCAGTCCTTGGCGACTCCAGGCCTCATTTCCTCCCCCCAACTTTTCCATCTGTGGCCTCCCTGCAGCCACATCCCACAGGAAAGGACAGAGTGAGAAGAGATGCTGTGAGATAGCAGAGAGGTGCTCTGCCACACCGAGGTTGTCGCCTCAGAGCACTTCCGGGAAGATGAGGTCTCCCCACCAATGTGCCCAGATAGCAGTTCTCTGGGCTCCGCACTTAGAAATAGGACATGATGACACCTTTGCCCCAAATAAAGCATCCAAAAGCAGCTGCTTCCAGCCAACTGCCCAGTCTCGCTGCAAAAGCCAGTGAAAGGAAACAGTCCTGACAACAGAGGGATTGCTAAGAGCTGCAAGAGAGGATGGGTGGGCCTCCTTGCCTCTGCATCAAAGGGCTTGGTGGCCAGGCACCAGTTCCTTGAAACACAGGTGCATTCATTCTCCTCCCCAGCAGGTCACCTGGGAACTTAATCCTCATCTGCCTCCTGTCAGAGCCCCCACACATTAAGCGCTTACACTGTGCCACAGTTGATGCTAATAAAATCCTAATGCTCATAAAATCCTCACAACAACCTTATGAAATAAATGCTGTTTGTTACTATCCCCCTGTTATAGATGAGGATCCAGAGAGGTACAGTCACATGCTCAAGGTCAGAGAGCAAGTAAGCAGCACAACAGGATTTTAATCCAGGCAGTTTGAGTTCAAAGCCCAAGTGCTAAAGTCTACAGTCTCACCCTCTAGACTCAGCCCCTCTTCCCTCCACCACCAAGGCATCCCCACCCTGCCTCAGCGAGGCCTTGTTTGGACTCTCATCAGTTCTCTCCTGCAAAATGCAGTGGCTTATTGGCCCATCCCAACATCTGTCTGACAAATCACTGCTGCCGTGGTCTCCCAGACAAACACGTAAGCCGGACCCACTGGCACCTCTGCCAACTCTCGCTGCCTACAGGATGGAGTGTAGCCCACTAAGCACAGCACACCGGGGCCCTTCCTAAGCTGCCCCAACCAGTCCCAGCCTTATCTCTACCACACCAAACCCGTTCCCAGACCCTGCATGGAGTGATCCCTAGTTCCCCCACCTCCACACAGGCAAGCACCTCAAACATTCAGCCCACTGCAAAGGCCCTCTCCTGTGACACCTTCCTGGCTCTCTCCTCTGCACTAACAGAGCTTTTGGTACAGACCTTTATTATGGTATGTAACACACACAGGGTTATAATCACATGCTTCCAAGTCTGCCTTTTCCAGGAGTTCCTCGATGGCACAGACTATGTCCTACTCATCTTTTGAACCCTCAGTGATTAGCACTAAACAGGAGGTGTTCAATTAGTATTTTGTTTCGTTTTGTTTTTTAGAGACACGGTCTCACTCTCTTGTCCAGCCTGGCCAGAAGCTATCTTTCCACTTCTGCCTCCCGAGTGGCTAGGACTACAGGCGCATGCCACCACACCCAGCTAATTTTTAAATTTTTTATAGAGACTGAGTCTCTCTACGTTGCCCAGGCTGGTCTTGAATTCTGAGCCTCAAGTGATCCTCCCTCCTCAGGCTCCCAAAGTGCTGGGATTATAGGCATAAACCACCATGCCTGGCCTCAAATAATCTTAATATTTATTGAACAAATAAATGCCCCTCATCCCAAGAGGTTACCCAAAGCAAAGCTAGTGGTCAAGGTCTCTAAACTCCAACTCAGGTCTGTGCCTCTGTGTGTGTGTACACACACACACACACACACACACACAATTCTGGGAGAAGTTAGAGCTGTTTTGGGTCCCAGGGCTGGGCGTGCTCAGCTCCTCCAGTCATCTGTGGAACAGGCCCTTTTCCTAGGTTCACAGGAAACAGAGAGCCCCAGCTGGACAGGGGACCTGATAGGGCCCGCCTGGAAACCCACACACTGGGGTAAGCCTGGGGTACTGAGGAAACACTAAGAGGTCTGACTTCCCTTGGAAAAAACTACAGTCAGACAGGAAACAGACAGGCAGGGATGGCTGGCCCTGGATATCCGGACACGTGCTCTTGCCCCTCTCCCACTTGGAGCTACCAGCTGGTACAAAGAACACCCTTGATGACACCAGCCTGCCCCCTGGCACTGCGGGCCTAGCCCTCCTCAGGGCAGGTCTCCAGGTCTGGTCTGCTCCTCTCCTCACCAGTATGATACCCACAGCCGCAGGGTCAAGCCCCAGCCAGCTGGTTCCAATACCACCTCCTCCGTGAGCCCACATGCCTCATCAAGGCGGTTAGCTGTCCCCACAACCCCACCATCAAAGGTACCACTCAGAATTGCAATTGTCTGTTTTAGTTTCCCTAAAGGCAAGGACCCATTTTCATTCACCACCTCAGAGGCCCTGGCATCCAGAAGACTATCTAGTGAACAATCAGCCAAAGACGGAAGCTCCAGAAGTTCCCACAGATGTGCCTGGCCAGTACTCAGAGAGTCTCCACCCACGGTTATTTGTGCCCACAAAGACCCTTGACTGGATAACCTCGCTAAACATGGATCTGAACCATCTCACCCCAGAAGGCACCAGAAGAAAAGTGTGGAGCCAGAGCCTAGAGAGGCTGAGGCTGTCTTGGGATGCAAAAGCCAAAGGGGTATTTGCTCTGTAATGCACGGACTGAGCACAGAGGTTTCTGCTCCCAGCGGAGCCACATGAATCACAGGGAACATGGGGCCTGAGCCCATGGGCAGCAAAACCTCAGGGCTTAGAGTCATCTTGGGGTTGCCAGTTAGCCACTGACTGGAGAGCTGGGCCCAGGTGAGGCGCTGGGACACACTGGTGCTATCACCGTGGCACAAATCACTCTCCAATTCCGTTTCCTCATCTGTAAAATGGAATGGTACTCCCAACCACCCCCAGGGTCTCATAAGGATTAGGCAAGAAAACAGGATGAAAAGTCTCTATAGTGTTCAGCTGGAAGTCTATAATTGCCTTTTTTTTTTTTTTTTTTGAGACAGAGCCTCACTCTGTCCCCTGGGCTAGAGTGCCATGGTGTCAGCCTAGCTCACAACAACCTCAAACTCCTGGGCCAAGCAATCCTCTTGCCTCAGCCTCTCGAGTAGCTGGGACTACCGGCGCATGCCACCACGCCCAGCTAATTTTTCCTATATTTAAGTAGAGACAGGATCTCGTTTCTTGCTCAGGGCTCAGGCTGGTCTTGAACTCCTGAGCTCAAGCAATCTTCCAGCCTCAGCCTCTCAGAGTGCTAGGATTACAGGCGTGAGCCACCAAACCTGGCCTATGACTGCTTTTTATTCACTGATGTCAGTCTCTGCAACGTAAAAGGCCAAACACAAACCTGGTTTCTGTCACACCACCAGGACAACCAACCTTGTTGGCACCAACGCACTTCCCCACCCCTCTTTTGAGACAAACCATGACCCTAGAAATCAGCAGCTGCCAGCCCCATTTCACAAGTGGTAAACCGAGAGGGCACAGAGTTAAGACAGAACAAGGCCTTACACACGAGTGTCGTGTCCCTTCACTGAACCACACCATCTCTCCCTCAGGTCCACCGCCACCCTGAGGGTAGCACAGTGTCTCTCTTTCTCTCTCTGGCCAGGCCTTAGGCACTCCATGGTACCCTGGCAGGGTCAGCAGGAAAAGGCCACACACCTGAGGCACTTGGGCAAGAGGCCAGGTGGCAGAGAACCCAGCTGGCAGCTCAACCCTCCTGAGAGTTTGTAGGGATCAGAACCCACCAATGAGTTGAGCCCATGGATGGGCAGAAGTGAGGCAGGGCTTCAGTGGGAGGCTCCATTTGCAAGGTCTGAACTCTACACAAGCATCTACTAGCCTTTCTACCCAGGCTCCTTCAATCTGTGCCCCCAAAATCAAGGGCCAGACCCCTCTACATCCTCTGACTACCTTTCAGGCCTCTCACACCCCAGCTACTAATGAGATCACTGAATTTGTACACCTCTGGCTGACCCACCCTTGGGGGTGGAGTGAATAGGTCCTCCACATTCCTGCCTACATGCCCCAAAGACCTGAGACACTAGGTCATCCTCTCTTCACACCCCTCCTTTCTGTGCAGGCCCCAGCTTACAAATAAGAAAGTCATAACCGGGAGTCAAATGTGCAAAGCTCCAAACACTTTCTCTACAGAAACACTGTTCTATATGATGGGTGGGTGGGTACATGGGTTGAAGCAAAACAAAACCATTTCCTGCCTTTTTCCGAGTAGCGATCTAAGTGAAACGTGAATTTGGTCCCGGCATCCACCTCCCTTCCTGCACCCTCACCCTCTCCGACAGCCCCACTCCACCTCCCTAAACATTCCCAGTCCAGGGGCTGAGAGGGCAGTCATAGTCTATTATTGTCACTGTTATTATTAATAACAGCCCACATTTATTAAACATTAACAATATGTCAGGCATTGCTACATGTTTTGCATCAATTATCTCATTTTATCCCCAGAGCAATCATATGTGGTGGATATATTAATACCCCCATTTTATAGGTGACGAAACCAAGGCTCAGAGAAGTTAAGTAAATGGCCAGGAGACACACAACTAACATATGGGCTTCAAATCCAGATTTGCCTTCAGCACCTGTGCTACATTTATTGCCTGCTGGTCATATTCATGGCTTAAAATGCAGCCTGTTACCCAGAAGATCTCTATCTGGGAACCTCCAGCCAGTGCCACAACTCAGCACAGCATAGGGAACACCACAGAGGGAAGGCGACTGTGACTGGAGTTTTATTCCTGGGTGATGTTCTCAGATTATCTCAGCTCTCCGCAGTGTCTTCCTTCCTCCACTTCAGAATCCACAGTCTCTCAAATCACTAAAATGTTCTCCCAATGGTTGACAGGGCCAATGAGGGCACTGAGGAAGGTGGCTGCCTTTTCTAAGCTCAGCAGCTGTGTCAGATCTGTGTCAGATATGGAGTTTGTTAGCTAAGGATGGCTGCCTCACCACAAGACCTTCCTTCCTCCCAACCTCCTCGCCCATCTACACGCATGCACACCATACCCAAAAGGTCTGCCGGACCCTCCCTTGGAGTGTCACTTCCTGATCCCCCTCTTCCACACAGACCTGGCTCTGAGCCTGGGTCTCTCTAACGCCAGTCTCTAGGGGTCCTTGCAGGAAGCAACCCACAGTCTGGGGTTGTGGGTTGCAGATCTATCACCTCTTCACACTGGGGGGTGGGGGAATGGAGGGCAGAGCTGAGTGCCCATGAGGCCACAGCACAGGCACGTGCTAAGTGGCATAACACTCTGAAGGATCTGGGGTTTTTCAAAATCCCCCAACTCCCTCCTCCCATTAGAGACCTGCACAAAAGCAGCCAAGCTCAGGCCTGGGAAGGCGTAAGAGGCAGGAAACCAAGAGGAGCCGGACACAGGACACAAAGGGCTAGTCCCCAAACTGGCTGCACACTCTTGAGAAGAGTACCTGACTCCAGGGTACTGGGCTGGCCTTTCTGGGGCCAAGCTCCCAGGAATGTGCTTCCAAGGGCAAGGGGAGTCCCTGCCCTGGCTTTGGGTGTCTGCCCACCCACACAGGCCTCCAAAGCTCAGCTTTGGGACAAAAGAAGCAGCAAGAAAAAGCAGCCACTGCCTTCTCTGAGGCTTTTCCAAACAAAAACAAGACCACCTTCCTCCCTCTCCCCAAGAGGGAGATGAGTAGGCCCGGCTCTGCTCCAAGACCAGCCCTACCCCAACATCTGCCTAAGTTCTACTTTGGGAACCCAAAGGTTCCTTTGCAAATTAGAGCCCAGCCTCAGGGCCCAGAGTGTTTCACAGACTGCTGTTGCTGGAGAAAGAGTGGTGGGCGGTGACCGTCTGGTCTGGACCCAGGTTCTCGGACTGGGTGGGGGTTCTCGGACTGGGTGGGGGATGCTGCCTCGGCTCCCCTCGCCGCCGGCACACCACTCCCAGGGGACAGGGGGCCGTTGCCTGCCCCGCCGGTCTCCAGCCCGCGAGGATTTTTAGGCCTCAGGGCAAAACGCCGGGAACACTCCCCCCCAGCTGGGGGAGGGGGTGTCCTGTCAGGTGACCGAGGACCCGGATGCCCCCAGTGACCACCCGAGACGAAGCGGGGGCGGGACCCGGAGGGAGTGGGAGAGCGCCCGAAAGTTTGCCCAAGTCACTCGGGCGGCGGGCCGGGACTCAGGGAAGCGGGCCAGGACCCCCGCCGCCCCCGCGCGCAGCGGGCCCCAGGCAGGGTGGGGGCGCACTTACTGGCCCCCTCGATCTTGTCGGCGCCGCGGCTCCACGTGATCTGGCGCGTCTCCAGCTTGACCTGGAAGGTCTTCCGCTCGGGCCGCTGCGACTTCTTGGAGTAGAACAAAGTCATGACGGTGCCCACCTCGAGGCTGCGGCAGAGGTGCAGTACCTCGGCGTCCGAGGGCGCGCCGGGCCCGCAGCCATTGGCGCAGGGGGACGCGGCGCCCGCCATGGCTCCGGCGCTGGGGGCGGCGGCGGCGGCGCAGGGCTAGCCGGCCAGGGAGGAGGAGGAGGAGGAGGAGGAGGAGAAGGAGGAGGCAGCGGCGGCGGCTGAGGCTGCCGGCGAGCGGGACCCGGCGGCGGCTCCTGCGGGCGGACACGGGGTGGGACCTGAGCGCGGCGGGGCGGGGCGCCCCCGAGGCCCCGCCCCACCCGCGCGCCGGGAACAAAGGCTCCCGCGCGCCCGTGGGGAGGACCCCCCGCCCGCCGGCCCGCCGCGCCTGCGCCCCGCGACCCCCACACAGGCCGCAGGCGGGGCGCGGGGCGCGGGGCGCGAGGGTGGCGGGGGCGCGCGCCGCTCCCGTTCGACCCGCTCGGCCCTCAGCCCCGCAGAGCTTTCTCACGCGGCCCCGGACACAGCTGGGCGACCACGACCGGCCCCGTCACGCACGACAGCCCCGCCCACAGGCCGCAGGCCCCGCGCCGGCCTGCCAGTCAGTCAGGCGCACACGCACGGGCGGCCACCAACCCACTGTCCCGCACGGGAGCAGCCCCGGTATCCCGAGCTCCGCCCGCGCAGGGACCAGGAGGGGATGTGAGGGTACGGTGCGCCCCCCCACGGCCAGACCCGGTTACCTGGGCGGGCTGCCCGGCGGAGGGAGCCAGGCCAGGCCGGGCCGCCTCACACCGGCGGCGGCGGCGGCGGCGACGGCGGCGGGGGCGGGTCCTCCACGCGCCCTCTCCGGGGGGGGGGGCGGGGGCGGGGCCGCTTGTGGATTGGCCTGTGGGCACTGATGGACGGCGGGCCTGTCTCGCCCCCACCCCCGGCGGCGCTGGGACGGCCAACAGGCCGCTCTTGCGACGGTCAGACACACAGGTCTGTCCCGCCCCTGTGGCCAGGGTGGCCTTCAAGGGTCGGCTCATTCAGAGAGGCCCCCCCCAGGCCTGAGGAACCCCTGCAGGGCCTTTAGACCCGCGGCCGCTCCGTCCAGAGGCCTAACCTGCAGCCCCAGTAGCCTTCGTCTGGGTCGCTCACATCGGCGGCTGCTCGTCCCCAAGCGCCAGGGCTCGGGCTCAGGCCCTACCTCGTCGCACCCCTCCTGCAAATGTTGTCCTGAACTTTGTTTTTCCCCTCTCCTTGTTTTCCTCCTTCTCTGTGGCCGCTGCCTGTCAGCCTCAGAAGCTTCTCTTCCCCCGGACCCAGTGCTGGGCCAGTTCCAGAGGCTACCTGACCTTTCCCATGGCCTCACCCACCACGCGGGCACCGGTGACTCCAAATTCGTATCCCCGCTACGCTACAGGCCCCAACATCCCACTGTGCGCCACATTCGCACTTAACAGCAGGGGTCTCATCTTCCCTCCCCGTGAAGGGCTCCTTCCTCAGTCCTCGCTTTCCTAAAACATGGCGGTAAACTCCTCTAAGTTGCTAAGGCCGAAAACATTGCAAATAGTCTTGATTCTTCTCTCTGCCTGGCCCCCAGGTCAATCTATCACTCTGCCCTAGATATCTGTACACTCAACCCACAAGCCTAAAGCCCCATCTTCTCTCACCCAGACTATTTACCCTCGTTGGTCTTGCCTGGATCTGTTCTCCATGCTTTAAATCGTTAAAATTAAATCATGATCCCCTACTTCCGGCCTAAAACCCTCCAAGACTTCCCATTGCACCTAAAAGCCGCACTCAGTACTTGGCCCTGCAGGTCTTGTATGACCTGGCCCCTGTCTGTCTCTGCAGCTTCCTCTCTCACCACCGACCCTTCACTCTCCATTCTCCAGCCACAGGGCCTTTTTGTGGCTATTGAATAATTCATGCTCTTCGTCTTTCTGCAGTGGTTCTTTAAACTCACCCCTATAATCTGTCTAGCCCTGTCACAGCACTGCCAAAATTGAGGACACCTGTGGTCACGGTGGAGCCTGTCTGACATGTTGAGCCAGCCAGGCAGTCGGCTGCCAGGCAGAACAGGACTACTTACTGCATTTCAGAGGTGAGAGGCCCAACGGAGCTTCCAGCCGATGCCAGAGAAAGCCAGGTTTCCTGGGATTCGTGAGTACATGTGTAAGAGGGCGTGCTCAGGCAACCCACCCAGCTGGATAGTGAGTAGTAAAGTGTCCGGGGCTGTCTCCAACTTTGCTGTGCTGTAGTGGCAGCTTCTTTGTGGATGTGTTTTGATTCCCTCAAGGGCTGCCCCTAAGCAGCTCAGAATTCAGCATGAAGTTGAGGCATTGTCCTTGCGGCTTCAGTCCCTAATGAGTGGTGGGGTAGCTGAGATGGACTGCCACCTAGTGGCAGGCCTTTAAAGTGGGAGGGAAAGAACTAGAGTTGATCCAGTGCCTGGCCAGGTGCTTAACAAGGCTTGCGCATGTAGTCACACCTGATCTTTATAATTGCCCTTTAATCAGGAATGATGCTCCCCAATTTGCTGCTGAGGAAACAGATTCAGAGAAGTTCTAAGCCCCGTTGCAAGGCCATGTAACTAACAAGTGGGAATTTGAACCCAAGTTGGCCTGACTCCATGTTTTCTGCCTCACAGGAGAGCCACTGGTTTAGGTAAGTCCTGGTGGTCAGTAGTCAGTGGGCATGGAGGCTAGCTGGCTAATCAGTACAGGCGGGGAACTCTGCCCATGGCTGGCCCTGGGCACAAGGGAACCCAGTGGAACAAGAGTGCTCACAGAGCGTGGCTTGAACTAGGTTGGGATTAAAGTGGTGCGGCCCCTGAGCTTCCCTGTACTGGGCATTGGCAACACAAGTTAGGGGAACAAGAGAGACCCAGCACCAGCTCTCCAGGAATTCACAGATAGTCAACAAATTAACACTGGTATGTAAAGACAATTGTGACAAAGGTTAGGGAGGAAAAGAACAGAGGGCTAGGAGATCATACATTAGGGAGACCTCCTTCAGATGGAGTAGACAAGGAAGACCTCTTTAGGACTCATCAGAGGCCTAAAGGAACGTGAGTAGATGGCCAGGTGCATTGTTAAGCATGGATTGGAAGAAAGTACTTTCCAGGCAGAGGTAATGGAATGTACAAAGGCCCTGAGGCCAGGAACAGGTTGTTGAGTTTAGGGATAGAAAGAAAGCTGGAGTTTACTGAGTGAGGGGGAGCATGGGGGGCATGGCGAGGCCAGGAAGGCAGGTGAGGGCTGAATGGGGACCCTCTCTGCCTGTCTGATCTTGTCCATTTCTCCAGGAGGCATCTTCCTAAGTGCTGCAGCCCTTATTGAGCTGCTTGTGCTGACTCGAGCCCCCTATGGGCTGTGATGCACTTTTAAAATCTGTCTCTCCATTTTCTGGGAGCTTCCCACCATGCAGGCCAACCTGCATTGCTTTTACTCTTGCCTCTGGGGCAGCCCCCCGTGAGCTCCAGAAATCCCTGCCAATAGGAGCTTGAGTTTTCAGCCTGCTGCCAGGGAACAGGGCCCATTTCCTCCTGGGGCTTCTGGGCCAGCATCCCAGGCCTCAGGTGCCTCCTTCCACCAAAGGAGGCTCAGGAAAAACAGGGCACGCAGAGGGTGTGGTCTGTGTGGGCTTCCCCCAGCTCAGCATATATATGGGTGCGTGGGTGTAACTGGCAATGTGTGCAGCTGCACTGTCTGGGAGGAGCCGCCCAGCACCCGCATAAGGCACACGCCTGTGACATCACCCAGGCTAGCCCTGCTTGGGCCTATTTCTGTGCGCACGCGTGTTTAAACATGCCCTGGCCTATACCACGCCTGTGCCTGGAGAGATGAGTCCCTCCTGTTTGAGGAAAGTCCCAGCCCAACTGCCCTTGTGCGCTTGGCTTCACAGCTGTTTATTGTATCTTATTTAATAACCGCTTAGAACAGTGGTTGGCATATAGTAAACACCGTATAACTTCTTATCGACATTGGCTCATTTTCTCCTCATTACAGCCCTATGAGATGAGTATTATCCCTACATTACAGATGAGAAAACTGAGGTACAGAGAGATTAGAGACTTGCCCATGGTCACACAGCTAAGAGGTGGCAGAGACAGGATTCTAACCCAGGCACTCTGGCTCCAGGGTCAGTCAGTGCTGTTTTGCTTTCCATGTATTGTATGAACACTTTATTGTGTATCCTCATCCCTTTCCAAAATACCTCTACCTGATGTGTTTCCTGTTTTAATCTTGTTCAGTGTTGTCACAGGTTGTGTTCTTTGGGAAGCAGACTCTGTGACAGGTTAGTGTTTAGTAGGGAGCGCCTCTGGGATCAACACCTTGGAAGGGACAGGAAGGAAACAGTGGGCAAGCAGAGAAATTAAACTGCAATGCAGGGTGGCTCACACCTGTAATCCTAGCACTCTGGGAGGCTGAGGCGGGAGGATTACTTGAGCTCCAGGAGTTTGAGACCAGCCTGAGCAAGAGTGAGACCCCTATCCCTACTAAAAATAGAAAAATTAGCAGGACATGGTGGCATGCCTGTAGTCCCAGCTACTCAGGAGGCTGAGGCAAGAGGATCCCTTGAGCCCAGGAGTTTGAGGTTGCCATGAGCTACAGTGATGCCACTACACTCTACCCAGGGCAACAGAGGGAGACTCTGTCTCAGAAAACAAAACAAAAAACCGCACTGCAGGCCTGATGACCATCTCAGCCAACCCCCAGGGAACTCTGTTGTCCGGCACTGGCCTGAAATGGATGTGGGTTGTCTGGGGAGGAGCCCAGCCTCTGGCCCAATGTCGGCCAGATGGTTCTGTGCAGCTGCGGTGATCTTTCAGGGGCTGACAGCTGAAGGTTTCCTGCTGACAGCTCTCCCAGCAGTTGGGGTAACAAGTCCTTCCTTGAAGGGGATCTAGGTGGCACACTGCAACACCCACCACAAATGTATTCTTTTCTAGCCCTTTAAAAGGTTTGAGTACTTCGAAACAAAAAAACAAAAGTACTATTGAAATGGGATTAGAGATCATAAGAAGGAGGACCATAACATGATTTATGGGTTAATGTAGGGGCTGTGGTTAGGAAGTTATTGCTTTGAATTATATTCATATGTGGCTGAGCTTCCTGGTAGCCAAAGCAATAACTCTTTCTATTCTGATAACTCGCTCCTTGGGGGAGAAAATTTTCCTGGGTTTAAATTATAAAAGAAGTTTCTTATAGTTATTTGACTGAAATAGTGGAGCATGTTCTTAACAGATCAGAAAGTGCTGATGTGGTTTTCCTTTGCTCCTTGTAATGACCTTGAATGAATATAGAAGGCAAGCCCCTTGCACACTCGAAGGGAGAATTTATAGTCTTGCAGTGTGTAATTTGACTGATGCATAGAACTTTGTCCCTTTTCTCTAAACTGTTCTTAATTTGTACTCAGTTTCCTGTTAGATGTCTGAGCAGCCCCCTCTGGGTTGGTGAGCTAGCCCGCTCCTCGGCACACAGCCAGTGCTTCCTAAGTACTCAGCACAGTGCACTTTGAGCGCCACCCACAACCTGCTGTCTAGGCTCTGGACCTCTGGCCCCCAAATCTATGTAGGGCTGCAGCTTCGTTGTTGGGCCTCACACGTCTTAGGTTATGTCCACCTCCTTTCCTCCTCACCTGAGATGTATTTTCAGTCCCTCAAGACTGGAGTAGGTTTTCGCTCACTGGAGGCAAAATCACACCTTGCTCAGCCACTCCCAGGGACTCTGCTCTCTCCACAGACCTTGTCACCTCCCTGCTGATTGGTCCCCAGATGTTGAGGTTCTCCAGCTGGGGGGGGGGCTGGGATACTGTCATGGCTTCACTGAGGTGAAGTGTGGGACTGAAGGAAGAGAAGGGGAAAGCCACTATTAGCCACTGGCCCAGGCCAGGGCAGACGTGGTCTTTTCTCTCTCTCCTTTTCTCCAGCAGACATCTCTGATGCCGCCTCTAGAGCACTGAGACAGCAGAGCTGAATCAGACCAAGTTCCCACTCCAGCAGTGGCTACAGAAATGCCAACAGACCATGATGATTCAGTGTGATAAGGGCCCCTAGAGCACTAAGAAGGGACACCTGGACTTAGCTAGACCTGTTGGTTGCTGTGGGGATACAGCAAAGTGAGATATAGTGTAAATACCTGAAGACATGGCCGCTGCAAATATAGGGTGAACACTTGTTTTCTCGATAGGGTCACTCCAGGGTGTTTTGTGGGGTATTTTTGCAATTAAAAGATAAACATTTTTAGAGATGAGTGATTCAAATTCCACATATAACAGTGGATATTCATATTATATATAATATACATAAACATTATATAAATGATACATTATGTGTAATATTTAGTTACACATACATACTTTAAATCACATCTTATTTAAAACAATATATTCATGAATAGATTTTTCTCACACATTTCCAGTAATAAATTATATTCAACTTTTTACATAAATCTTTGATTTCTATGTATTTTTCACCATGAGAGCTATGTTCTGAGTCATCTAATAGTTTCTCAAAGCACATCACCTTCCCTGCCTTCTAAATTGTTTGAGAGAGAGCACTTTGCAAATGTCAGTTTTGTTGAGAATAACTTAAATGCAGTAAAATGCACCCATTTTAAGTGTAAAGTCTGAGCTTCCAGGGGTGGGGAACCTGAGACCTAAAGGCCACATGTGGACTTCTAGGCCCTGAAGTGTAGTCTTTTGACTGAATCCAAAAATTGTATAGAACAAATCCTTTTAATAAAAGGTTACTAACCTCCAGCCAATCAAGACAGAACATTTCCATCACCCCCGAGTTTCCTCATGTCCCTTTGCAGTCAGTCCCCCCTTTCCCCATCTGGCAACCACTGATTTACTTTCTGTCTCTACAGATTAGTTTTGCCTATTCTAGAATTTTACATAAATGGAAACACAGAGTAGGTACTCTTGTGTCTACGTTGAGCATGTTTTGAAATTCATCCATGTTGCTGAGAGAATACTTTATGAATTAGTATGTGATGCTATCACTGGAAATTTTAACCTAAGCATAATTACCTTTTAGTATAACATTAAAACAGATTGGGTTTTTCTCCTTTTTTCTCTTAATGATCTTCATAACCTGTTATCATATTGCTTTAAACATTTAATGAAAAATCTCAAATGTTTCTATGTGTAGACAGGATGGTATGGTGAACTCCCCCCAGGCACTCGTCATCCCGCTTCAACAATCATGAATTGGTGGCCACTCTAGTGTCATGCCAAACTCTACACACTAACCCCTCCCATATTGTTTTGTTACAAATCTCAACTCTGTCATGTTATCCATTACTATTAATGTTTCAGGTTTTCTAAAAGAGCCCTTAAAAAATATACATAATCACAGTACAATTATCAAATCTTAAAAAAAAAATCAGTCTTGCAATTTAGTGGTCTTTAAGAGGCTTGTTTACATGGAATACTTGAGATTGTGAGAAATAATTGCTAACTCCGTGTTAAATTTCTTTGTCTCCTTGTTTACTGGTTTTGTCAGGGGACTACTTATAAGCATCCAAAACTAGCTTGACTGAGGTCATTTCAGGGTAATGTGTTTTCTCCAAAAACTGCTCTTTGGTTCAAAACAAGTCAAGAGTGTCTCATTATTTGAGGAATTTGTAAAAACTGAAATGTAAGTCAACTCTTAGACAAAATTTAAAAAATTTTTGTCTGCAGGGATATACCTATTTATGTACTGTATATGGTATTTAGGAGGTGATTTTAGAGTCAGTAATTTATTGGATATGGAAATGAGAGAAAGGGATGAAGGATGGTGGCTACTGTAGTTTCTGGGCTAGGGGACAGTAGACGTGGTACCCTCCACTGAGATGGGAAACCCAGGCCCAACAGGCCTGGAGTGGTAGGCACTGAGCTCGGTTCCAGAGATGTTGAGATGGAGGTGCCTGTGGACATCCCCTACAGAGATGTAGTTGGCACCGTATGTCTGGAGCTCAGAAAGGGGGTCTAGATTGGAGATAGGGACAGAGAAGTCATCACCCTTTAGTGCAAATGAAGTCACCTAGCCTGAGTGAGACAATCAAGGCACTTAAGGACCTGATAGAGGTGACTCAGCCACAGCCTGATGCCCATTTATTGGTTTGGTCACTTAGTCACTGATGATGGTGGTCAGAGTGAAGGAAGAATGGGGAGCAGATGGGACACAAGCTCCCTGCCATGGGTGGGGAACAGCTTGGTGGTGTGGCTGACTCACTGTAGGTGCTTGTTTGGGAAACAAGGGAGAGGTAGTGGCTGAAGAGGCCTGAGGATTGTGAAGTTTCTTTTTTCATTTTTTAATGTGGCAGAGGCGTCAGGCAATTTGACAGCTTTTGGCAGGGAGAAGGACAGAACTTGCTGACCAGGTTGCGGGGGCAAGTAAGGGAGAGGGGAGCCAAGTCAGCACCCAGATGTCTGGTGTGGGTAGCACGAGGAAGACATTCCCCTTTGCCCACAGCTGGACTCGGGCATCACAAGAGGGCCTGATAGGAAGGAGTTTTTCAGACCCTGCCCATCAGGCCTCTGTTCTTTGACATGGCTGGAGTGAGACATACAGGATTAGGCAAGGGGGTAGGGTTTACTTCTGACTCTAGGCTCAAGCATCCTTCAGTGCCCTTTTTACGTCTGGCCCCGACCTACCTGGTTCAGCTGCTTCTCTCATCTCCAGTGGCTACATCAGCTTCCCATTCTCTGGCTTTGTTCTCCCAAGCCTCTTGCCACTGCCTGGGATGCTCTTCCCAGTGTCTTGACCAGCAGCATCTAGTTGCCCTGTACCTGCCCTCAGAAGCCTTGCATGGGAGGTCCCTGCCAGAGCGGTAGGCACTACCTTTCTGCCCCTCAGCAGGGTCTTCTGCCTGCAAGGCTTCCTGTCCATGCTTTCTAGTTGTGGATCAAGGTTGCTGCCCAAGTCCCAAATCTGAGGTCTACTTAATCATCACCTACCCGCTAGCCATAGTGTATTAATTGGGCACTGGAAGAGCCTCTCTGTTGCCATTCCTACATTCAGTGGTCCAGCTACCTTAATACCACAGAATTCAAAAATACCTGCTACAGTCTCTTGCTTCAAAGCAATGATGGCTACATAACTCCCTTTATTCCCTGGGGTGAATGCTGCCTCTCTCACTGGCCTATAAAAATACAGGCTGCCAAGGACCTCTAGGATTTTCTGCTGTGAGTTCAGTACCAGCCCTGCCTCCAGCCCCAGAGAGAACAGAGACCATTAAGGAGATGGCCTGCCTCCCTGAAGATTCCTGCCGGTGCTAGCAAGCTAGAGGGCCTAGGTCCCTTCCATTAACCATTAAGTGAATAGCTCTGACCACTCTGGCCTTCCTGCTCCCTGCTCCATTTGACCTAGAGACCTCACCTTTCATCCTGAATTCCAGACAGCTGTAACCTAGAAGAAAAACAATTTTTGTAGAGACCATAGCCAGCTCGGGTACCTGGAGCACTGGGAAGCGGTCAAAGACCACGCTCTCTCTCAATTAACCAATCAATGCAGGGAGAAGTCAGCATTCCACCTGGGAAGGGGCTTCTGGGTTCTGACTGGCTTTGTACCCTTAATTCTCCCCATCCTGACTTAGCTACATAAGCAAACCCAAAGAAGCCCTCTGCTTCTGGCCACTATACAGGGAAAGCTCTCCAAAAATCTGCCTCCCAAATATACCTGCTCCATCCTGCTCAATAAACATTACCTACACTAGGCCTCAGATACAGTTCTTGCACCCCACCTGTTCTTGTGGATTTCTGCACCCTTCCTTCCTTTCTGTGCCTGTTTTTATCTAGGGCTGTGGACTTTGGATCCCCTACAACCCATACCCACACCCTTCCAGGCCAGGCTCTGCCCTGCCCCATCTGCTCCTGAGGAAGAATACAGCCTTGCTGACCAGAATGGTAGACCACATCCCATACTACCTCCAGGCCCCAGAGCTCCAACTTCTGGCCTGGGCCCTTGCTAACAATAAGGCAGACACTTAAGTTTCCGTTAAGTTGTAGGAATTTATTTTAAATAACCTACAGTTGATTAAAAGGGAATTCATGATAAAAATAGAAGATACTTGAGGAAAGATGTGGGAAATGGACTCTGCACACACGCTAAACTAACAATGCCTCTAAAACTAATGATTATAGCAAAAAATGTTTTCACATTAAAATTCTGCTTTTTATGTTTTTTTCCATTTTTTACACAATTACAAAAGAAAAAAATAAAAGCCCTAAAATCTTGATTATTTTTCCTTTTTTTTGGACCAAATACTCATTTTCCTCTAAATTTACTGACCTGTGGAACTTTTTATACAATAAAATCTTTCAAGTGAAAGACTGGGGTATAAAAAGAAAAGATGGATATCTTAAAGGGTACAGAAAATGCTCAGAACAAAGGATGATGGGAAAATGGTTTCAGTCACTGATTATTTCATTATCCTTAGACGCACTCACCCTTCATCCCTCCCCAACCCCAATCTACACGATCTTTAAGATCAAGAAAAAGGTTTAAATATTTTAAAATAATTAAAAAGAAATAAAAATTCACATTTAAAAAGGAACACTCAAGTCAGGAAATATTTTCCCATCATGCTTTTCTGTGAACAGGTGTCTGAACCAAAACACTGCCGATGTCAGACTGCTTCAAGTTTAATGAAAGTTGATTCCCATGACAATAGAGAGTGACGACTTTAACAGGTGCGCTGGGTTTTTGTTCTACTTAATTTTAAATTCCTGAAATGGGGGAGAGGGAAGGGGATTTAGGAATTCATTTCTATTAAAATATAGAAGTTATTGCAAAACCCTAACTGTAAAAACGCACCAATATAATCGGACTTCGCATACAGTAGCTAAGAGAATCCAAACGCTTCAGTGAAACAGTGAATTTGCCTGGCAGAGTGCTGACAAATTCCTATCCACTTGCCCTCTTGAAAATAAAAAAAAAATTCAAAACAAATCATACAGCTAGAATTTTGATATCTGAAATATTTTTAAATAAGTTGTCCATAGGACAACTGGCTCAGCTCTCCCTTATAATATCTCCAGGTTTATCTTTTCGCAAAGATGTTGGTTTGTTAAGACTTGCTGCTGCCTCTCTCCCTCAGTGCGAGGGCAAGCGAGGTTCAGTTTATCCATCTTCCCCAAACCATACTCTTCCTTTTCACAGAACCCTGCCCCTTGAGACTGGCTAAAACTCAAAGTCTTCATCAGCCATGTCGATGGCCCAGGCAAACTTTTCCCGCTGGGTTTTGTTGTAAATTTTCTCAATCGGGACTCCCCACTTCTTGCACCTGCAAACAAGGGAGAAACACGGGGGATTAGTGCAACTCAGAGAGCAATGGCCCAGACCTGGGGCCCAGGCTCAGATGTGCCACCTTCTCCTTCCCATCTGTCTGGTGAGGATGTGAGTCACTGGTGTACCAAGTATGTTCTCTGGGCCTTATGTGATTAATTCATTTAACCTTGACAGTGATCTCTAAAGTAGGTGCTTCTACAGATGTACAAATGAAAAAGTATAGATGAAAACACTGGGGCAGAGATGTTACGTATTTTACATGTATTCTCATGCAGCTAGTAAGTGGTAGAGCTGAAATTTGAACCCAAGCAGTCTGGCTCCACGCTCTTAACCACTGTGCTATATTGCCCCTCCACGCAGCTAACCAACCTCTAGCACCAAGGGAGGCCAAAAAAAAGAGAGAGAAAAGAGCACAATAGCTGGGCGGAACCTCTGGCTCAGTGGAATCGGTGCTATAGGGGATAATAATACCTCCACCTATGCCCAGACTTTAACAGCTCAAACTAATTAAACATCTTCAAAAAAAGCCACTTGTTTTGGATGTTATATGGCACTGTGTGTGTGAGACAGACAGAGAACACACAATACAGAGAACCTGTGGCCTTAAGGCCACATGTGGACTTTTAGGTCCTTAAGTACAGCCTTTTGACTGGATGCAATTTTTACAGAACAAATTCTTTTAGTAAAAGGGGTGCAACAGCTTTTCTTGCCTCCTCTGGTGCTTAAAAAAGAACAATCTTGGAATCAGAAGGCTGCCGGTTCCCCAGAGGATTAGAAATGTTCATCTCAGGAATGGCAATATGAAGACCAACAATGCTCTTGAAACCCCCTCTACCTTCCTTGAGCAGCAACGGAACCTCAAGAAGGGCTCAACACTTACCAAGCCACTGTAATCCTAGGGTCCAGATAATTGAGTTTGGAGGTTCCCAAGGCAATTTGTTTATTCTCCTCTCGGTCTGTGGCCAGAACTTCCAGCTTCATCAACTGTTCCTCCAGTCTCTGCACAGCCTTCTTCTTTGACTCTACTACCCTAAAGAATGGCAGAGTCATCAAGAACTAGGCCTGGTAAGTGCACACTGCAACCCCACCCTGCTGTTTTGGGGCAGTAAAAGCATAAAAGCCCCATGTGTGGAGATTTCCAAAAGATATCACTCAGAAACCCTAGAAAAGCTGGGGCCCCAGGGCCTCCAACAGGTAACTGCACACACTTTTCTCTCTCAACCAACCCCGAACTTTTTCCACAACTCCAGGTACATACTTCTTGGTCTTTGTATCCTTCATGACCTTGGCATCAGCCTTGGCGCTTTTCAGGTCTCTCCGGGCATCTGCTAGCTGTTCCTTCTTGGCATCAATCTAGGTAGGGAAAAATAGCAGTAAGGTTAGGATTGAAATGAGCCAGAGAGAAAAGAGAGCTCCACCAGAGAAGGTGAAACCTAGAAGTTGTCTTCCACCAGGCAGCTGTCTCTCTCTGGTGGTCTGCAAGGTAAAAACACCAAGGGTGGCTTCAGGAACGCAAAGAGCAGATGCACAGTGACTGCTGAATTCAACTGCTAGTTGTTCATTTATGATCTTCAGTGATCCTTCAAGAAATGCCAGTTTTATAGGGCAATAACCTGGGGCTTGGGGAAAGGAATCCACTGGGACTAGGAATCTGTGTGCTCATCTTTCAGAGAACAAATTGGCTTTAAACATCTGGGAGGAGGGCTACAAATGACAGCTGTTTATAAAATAGACCCTGTGCCAGATTTTAGTCTTCATCTTTAGGAAGCTGAGGGAGAATACTTTGCATACACACTGAGCAAGCCCAGCTCATTCCTTAGATCCTGCCAGTACTCTGGGAAGGAGTTGCCAACTTCTCAAGAAAAAAAGAATGCACGGAAAAGAAGATTATCCAAGGGACTAAAAAATGGCAATTAAAAGGTACCCAGGAAGCCAAACAGCTCAGCCAGTCTGTCGCAAACCAATACATGGCACACCATGGCCTGGCTTTGGCATTGTTTTAAAAATGAGAGAGGTCTGAGGTGGGAAGGAAGTTACCAGTCAAAATGGGTGTGAAAATGTTTTTAGCTGTGGGCTTCTCACCCCCAATCTTGTAGAATCCCTATGTATTATACAAAGGAAGAGATAACAGCACTTTTAGCTTTTCTTGCTTATTAGAGCCCTAAAGCACCTCTGGAGAATCTAAGTTCTTAGATTCCTGCTTAGCAACTGCAGTGGGTAACAGCATGAGGTTAAAGCCCACACTGCTGGGGGCAGAACCCCAGACCTGCGATCATCTTGCTGACCTGAGGTCAAGAGAACCTCCAGTGTAAATACACGCTTGACTCATACACACTGGGCTGCTGCTCACTGAGCCTAGAATTGTTTGTTAGACACACTCACACAGCCCAAGATTGGAAACAGAGGCCACCATTGTGAAAGAATCATTAAATATGTTTTACTATGAATGGCTTGGCTCACTTCCAACGTCTATGTTGTCCAAAGCCAAACTGAGGGAACTGATTCTATTTAATATATACAAAAGTATTACAGACACCACCAGCCAGATTCTTTTTAGGCTAGAAATGTAGCAAACCACAATCTTTTAACCATTTCTGTAAATGCTAAATTGGCAGGCTACGTCAAATTCTCTTAAAGCATCAAAGGCTCCATTGATTCACTTGGCAAACAGGGGCGTGTGTTTGCTTTGTGGGCACACAGGAGTGGGTTCCTGGGCTTGGAGGGCTCGTCTGGCAGGCAGCCTAGGCTGCCCAAACAGTGGTTCCAGAGTGAGAGCAACAAAAGACCTCCTCATGCTCCTGGGAGGGGTCTCTTGAATTAGGTAAACAGCACCTGAATATTAATGCTTTTATTTCTGGCTTAGAATAATAACACGAGGAGAGTAAACAATTCCAGATGACCACCATTTAATGGAGTGGCAGCAAACAGAAGCTGCTAGGATAGGCAGTCTGTAGGGTTCTTTGCTTGCCAACCATATGATCCAAGGATTTGAGAGGTCTATGGATGTATATTCATTCACTGTGGGTGTATACATCCCTTCAGAAAAGCCAGCTGGCATCTGTAGGATAAACTGTAGGTTGTATGTGCCTTTTGACCTAGGTGTACTACTGCTAGGTATTTATCTCAAAGAAATGGCAATAGTGAAAACGCTGTGGGTCTCAAAATGTGTATGTAGTCTCATTCCACAGCAGTTTTTAAATTTCAGTTGTTCGAATATAGAATGCCATGAACTTAAATGGAAAAACATTACATCTGTAATTTCATCAATCACTAGTTGAAATTTAGTATTTCTTCAATTATGAATGTGGGCAACAAACCATAGTAGTATCTGTGACTTTATCAATATATGTTACAGATGTTGGCTGGCATGGTGGCTCACGCCTATAATCCTAGCTCTCTGGGAGGCCGAGGTGGGAAGGATCACTTGAGCTCACGAGTTCAAGACTAACCTGAGCGAGAGTGAGACCCTGTCTCTTAAAAAAAAAAAGTTACAGATATTGTCATATCATATTAGAATTAGTGCTGAATCTTAAAAGTATTTATATTCATTCTACCTTAAAATATACAGGAGTTATTAGAACCACCTCAAACCTCAAGTTAATAAGGAGGCACACCTATTTATCATAGACTTTAAAATACATTTTGATAACTGTATTTCAATAATTGGTTTCCCTTCTAAACCTATGTATCTGTTCTATAGTGAAGTGTCTGCAAATTCTCACTGTGGGTTAGCAAATTATGATGGATTAGTTATGCAGCCTTGGTTAATACAAAAATGCTCATCTTCAAATGTTAAGTGCCCCGTGGTTTAAAAGCTCAGTACCAGGCAGAGTCGGAGGGAGAGAGGCACAAAAGGAAGAGGAACAGCATCTACTTGTTTGCACATCAGTCTTTCTCACTAGGGTGGCAACTCTGTCTGGCACACAGCCAGCATTCAACAAATGTTTCATGATGAACTATATAAAAATATGATTCCTGTGGAATGTGTAAAAATAAAAATAGTTGTGCTAGAATTAGGAAGAACTTAAATATCATTGTTTCATCATCTTTTTAATTTGAAACAATCTAATTTGGAAGTAGTTGTATTTCTGGGCTATGGCAAGGAATTGTGAAGACTCTTTATATCCATTTTCCTTATGTACCATAAGGACAATAATTAGCAATTAGAGGGCACATCAAAGTTAGCTTTTCGAAATAGGAGGTGGCCAATGTAGACTTTGTGTCAATGAAGATGTCCTGAACAAGGGGTACCCTGATTCCTGTATATTTCCATTTGTTTATCTTTACCATGGACCTTTTTTCCAGAATAGACCCAGAACTGGCCTGCTATCCCAGCTCAAAAGGCTGGATTATAAAAGCCTCTTATTTTCAGATGATCTGCCCACAGCAAACTCGGTTCCTTTTATTTTATACAAGATACCTTCGACTGCAAGTTCATCATAGACTTCTCAAAGGTTTTTGGTGGTGCTCTCTGATGGTTACAAAGAATTGCAACAGCTCGATTGGCACGGTTGTAAGAAAGGATCTTTGCTGGGGTGTTCTCATCCGCTGTAAAGAAAGACACGTGACAGAGAGTCAGTTCACATACCAAGAGTACACACACAATGTGTCTTCCCCAGGATTTTACTGCCCTTATCTCACTCAGATGATCAATTCAAGTTTCCCCCAAGGCACAAGGTCCAAAATCTGAATCAACAATCATAAGACAGCAGGAAGTTTATATGTAATCTTAGCCTGAGTAAATTCCCATCATAAGAGAAATTCTGAGTGTCAGTAATACTAAAATCTACACCTTTCAGGGAGTGTGGCCAGGGACTTCCATCTGTTTGCCTCACTCCCTCCCCACCCGATGTAGATGAAGAAAATGTGGAATTTGGACAGAAAAAAGTCTATAAAACAGGGTGAGACAAAAGGGACCTTATGTTTTACGTTTTTAAGCTGTAAGGTAGTACATTATTTAAAGAGAAAAATTATAAATGTCCTCCAAAGAATTTCTTTTACTTGTACCATGTGACATTCTTCATCCCTAAATACTGACGATCCCTCAACACCCACCTCTGGCTTTTCTGATTCATATTCTGAGGCCATTTGACATATTTAAAGGACAGTGGAAATTTAGTAGTGACTGGGCTCTAGGAAAAAAGCCTGTGGATCTTGGTGATACCTTCTGTAGCTAGTTTTTAGAATATTACCTACTTTCTTATGGGGGAAAAAGTGACAGAAACTTCAAGGAAAGGATGTGCTCCTATATTTTTCTAGTAACCATGACAACTTTACTCTCTCCAATTTAATAGAGCATCACACAACTATACCTTCACCCTGTGAGCTTTTAAATAACATATACAAAACACAAAATGCAGGCATTTTCATAGCAGGTAGAAAGCTCATGGGTCAGTATCCCATGAGATTAATCTAGAAAGCTGGGGTGGGAGTGGGGGAAATAGCACTGATCCTATGTTTATACAATAAGCCTTGGCTCTCTATTAGAGGTCTGAAAGGAAACGTTCCAGTCACAATGGTAAATAGAAAAAGTAGAACTGACTTAGCTAAGCAAGGACACTGGACACCATTAATAGGAGTGTGGGCCCTGTCTGGACAAGCAATACTTACGGACTGTGAGTTCTTTTAGCTGTTGCTGTAGCGTGATGGAGGCATTATATGTACGGAATACCTTGGCTGTCAAGCCCTCCATGAGATCCTGGAGATGCTTATTTAGAATACCAGTCTGGAGAAGACGAACCAACAGAGAAGATATTGGGATTTAGGTGAAAGTTGTACCACCCTGCCCCTTCTGGAGTCATTTATGCCAGAGCAGTCACAATCTTGTCAAGTTTATTGCAAGCACGAAGTTAGGAAAAGACGGAAAAGAATGCTTAGCATATAGAGTTACATTATGCGTCCTTATGAAATATTTCAATCTTAAACAAGCCAATAAAGCAAATCTGTCCTTCCCTATTATCAGGGACAGGTTTTAGGTCTCCAGCAGAGGTTGCTGGGCATCCAGCCAAGGGAGGGCTGTGCAGGAGCCAGGGGAGGATAAAAGGCAGGGTTCAACTATCTCCTGCCTCAAAGCTTTGGCAATTGTTCTAAAGCAGAGAGGTACCTGCTTCTGGCCACAGATTCAGTGTGCACAGAGGGAGGAAGAGTATATAGGATGCCACAGGACAGGCTAGGCTGAAGGAACAGCCTAAGTCACCCCTGGAAACTCTTAGGATCTTGTGAGACTGGCTGGGACTCCCTTCAACCCAGCACACTTTGTCCACTTACATTGAGTCTATCAAAAAGATCATCTTCAGGCTGCTTGTTCTCCATAAATAGTTGTAGGTTCTTAAAAACCTAAAATAAATAGGTAAAGCCTAATTATTACTTTTTAAAAAACTTTTACTTTAGAAATAATTCCAAACTCACAAAAACTTGCAAAGAAAAAGAAAAGGCACAAGGAACACCCATGTATCCTTTACCCAGATTTACTGTTAACATTTTACCCCATTTATTATTTGTGAAGTGTGCATGTTTGCTCACTCTCTCCATGTGTGTATTTAGATATGTATATACATAATTATTTGTTCTGAGCCACGTGTTATGGCCCTCTAGCACTAAACATTTTAGTGTATATTTCCTTTACATTTACACAGTACTTATCAGCTTCGTAAATTTATACTGATACACACTGTTATCTAATTTACTATCTATAATCCAATTTTGTCAGTTGAGCTAATGATGTCCTTCATCTTGCCAGTACAGAATCTAATCTAAGGTCAGATTACATTTAATTGTCAGGTCTCTTTGTTCTCTTTTAACCTGGAGCATTTCCATCGTCAGCAAAGCCTAATTACTGAGTAAAGATCAGAATGCTGATGGGCTGGATTACTGGGGTCCCAAGCTCTATAGGTCTGTGGTTCAAGCCCAATAATTTGGGAAACATTAGGTTGAAATTATGTACCCTCTTCAATGATGGGCTTAGCAATCTGGGGACTAAAGGGTTAACCTTTCACTCAGGAGTTAGGGAGAGGCTGAGCTAAGATGCAAAGTGATAAACGTGCAACGTGACCAGCAGATACTGAGATGTGGTTAAATCATTAAAACAACGTGGTAGGGTCAAACATCATGTTTACTGTGAGGGCCAACTCTCTACAACATGCTCTGTTGACTACTGCTAGGGAGATGGCCTTTCATTCCCAGGAAGATAGCACAGAGTAAGCGACAAGGACTAAAAGGAGGTACACAGTACAACAATACCTCTCCCCTCTCTTTCAAGCCATTTATTTTTATTTTTATCTATTTTTTAGAGACAGAGTCTCGCTATGTTGCCCAGTCTGGAGTGCAATGGCTATTCACAGATGCTACTGTGGCACTCAAATTTTTGGCCTCAAGTGATCCTCCCACCCCAGCCTCCCAAGTAGCTGAACTATAGGCTTGCACCACCACACCTGGCTCAAGTCACTTTTGCTAGTGCCCAGCAAAGTGCAGAGCACATGAAAAGGACTCAATAAATGTTTGTTGAATGAAAGAAAAACAGGCCAGGAAGTACAGGCCACATTAACTTACTCGTTTTTCAACAGGGACCTTGTTATAGTATCTGATTGAGTCCTTCCCAGGGAAGTCAAACTCTACCACATATTCCTGACCATCCAGCTCTGGGTGCAGATTGATGTGCTCCACACGAAGTGAGCAGCAACCCACAGTGTCCGCAGTTTCTCCTTCCTCCTTCTCGTTGCCTGCTCTCAGAGCAAGCTACCCAGAGAAAGAAAGAGAAGAAAGGTGAGCATGAAGGAAAAGATGTGATCCTCATAGGATCTTTGGGAAACCACAAACAGAAGCCTCTCAATTCTCTTTGGGGACAGCCTGCAGGGCCTGGAACTCTGCATTCTGCAGTGTTAATTCTTCCCCTATGAAAGCTCCAGGGATATAAAAAACATTCAAGCTTCTCTTTTCTCTACTTTGTCCTCTGAAATGGTGATGGAGAAAAGGAAGTAAAAAATTTTTAGGAACAAGGCAGCAAATGAGGGAGTGTTGTTATTCTGGGCAATTAGACTCAAAAAGCTAGTGTCTTAATTTTGAGACAATTCAGAACTTATGCCAAATGTAAGTAGTACACGATTGGGGAAAAAAACATGAAATCTTATTCTTCTCATGAGCATGAAGAACTGAACTCCTCTAGAGCACTGTCTTTAAAGTCGTGGTTGTGATACAAGCATGGTTTCCTTAACCAATTTTATGGGTTATAACCATCTCTTTCTAAAACAATGAAACAGAGTAAAAAAAAAAAAAAAAAAAATCAAATCAGAATCCACTGCTCATATGGCTAAGCAATGTTTTATGCAACTTTTGATTCAGTTACACACAAACACAAATACATTTATATGCATGTTGGGTTATGATACAAAAAATTTATTATGGGTCATGGTCAAAGAGTTTGAAAATGTCACAGTATCTCTGACACATTCAGATGCACACAAATCCTTCTGTTAGGCAGGATGTGTTCATACAGCAGCAGACACACTGTGCATGCCTCTCTCCACTTCTCCCTTCCTTAGTGGATCAGATCTGTTGCAAGATGGTGGGCACCAGGGTGTCACTGTCTCTCTAGTACTTGGCACAGGGCCTGGGGCAGAGCAGGCACTCCCTTTGTTAAGCTGAACACTACACACAACGCTAACAAGAAGATGCTCTCACCTTGTCAATGAAGTACAGGGCTACAGCTCTCTGCCGGACTTTCATCTCTTTGGACTTCCAGTCTTCTCGATATTGGTTCCGAATCTTGTCCACACATTTCTTTAACCGCCGAGCAATCTCATATTTCTGCCAGTCTTTCTCACCCTGCAAAGATCCAACCCCAAAGGTGGATTGCTTAGGGATGGTAAAGACAAACTTTGTATATCAAAGTTCAGAGCTCTGAACCAAAGAGCAGGTACCTGAACTTAAAACTGAAAAAGAATAGTACTGATGAGAAAGTCTGAGGCATTTAAGCTGATGAGAACACATGCTGTCCCATCTCACTGTCAAGCACAACTGGCTCCTCGTCTACCCACTAAGAAAGCTTCTAGCTTTTATTTGGTACAACGTTTATGTTCTTGGGGAAAGCCCACATGGCATGTCCCAAAAACTGAATTCTGTCAACACAAAGGGTATAAACACCTCCATTCCCACATCGGTACCACAGTCTTGCTGCCAGATCTGTGACCCAATAGCAGTTTTCTGCTAGGACTGAATTCCATTAAACTTAAGACAACCATTCACAGTTTGGTAAAGCTGTCAAAGAGGCAGAACCAAACAGTACATCATGTAATTACTGAGAAACACAATGACTTCCAGGTTTTGCATGTAAAATTGTTCCTTGAGTAGACTGAGAAACAATGTTTCTGGAAAGATTTTTTATTTTTAGGAAAAATCAGAGCTTTAGGGGCTGGGTATGGTGGCTCACACCTGTAATCCCCGCACTTTGGGAGGACCACTTGAGGCCAGGAGTTCGTGACCAAGCTAGGTAACAGAGAGAGACCCTGCCTCTACAAAAAATAAAAAAAATTAACTAGGAATGGTGGTACATACTTGTAGTCCCAGCTATTTGGGAAGCTGAGGTGAGAGGATCACTTGAGCCCAGGAGTTTGAGGCTACAGAGAGCTATGATCACACCACAGTACTCTAGCCTGAGAGAGCGAGGCCCTATCTCTCTTGGGAAAAAAAAAAACAAACAACTACAAAACAGACTACAGGACATGAACACAAAGAAGGAATTTAAGAATCCAAGAATCTTTGCTTTTAATAACCCCACCCACAACAAAAGTTGGGGTAGTGATTTCTACCCAGATATGCCTGGTTCCTGCCTATGACATGAACATGTGGTCCTTGAGCCAGAAGAACTGTGGTCAAGGTAACCAGCCTTCTGAGTGTGCAGAGGCGTGGGGTACATGCAGCAAGAAATGTCTTTCACTTCTAGATCCTAAAAAATGCTCAGAAATTAAAGCTTATATGGGCGTGTTAAGGAGTCATCAGCACTCTCCCACAATCATGTGTATACTAGTTGGATGTACTTGTTTGGCTACAAAGTAAGAGGTTCAGTAACTACTCACTGTTGTGGGTGGGTGACTTAGTAGTCGGTGACGCAGAAAAAAATACCTAAGCCTTATTTTCTGGGGAGCTGAAAATTTCTCACTGATGTTTCTCAGTATGTTTTGACATTTAAGAGGGTAAGAAAAGGTGTGATACACACTGTCCTCATACACAAGTCAGCATTAAATCTCCATAACAATTGTTCTTACACATACACAGAAAAAATCGGACATGAAAGATTCATCTTCAAGACTACAGTATCCAGCTCAAAAGTGGCTTCTTTCCCCTCACTCCAGTGCGCACAGGCCTACCAGCCTGTCTCAAAGTCTCACTGTGTTGTCCAGGCTGATCTTGAATTCCTGGCTTCAAGTGATCCACCGGCCCTGGCCTCCCAAAACGGTGGGATTCCAGGTGTTAGCCACTGTGCCCAGCTGGGTGTCTTTTTAAAACTAGCAGGCCCACCATATTTTTCTTTTTAATATAGCTGCTTATCCATTCCCCAGAGTGGTTAAGTGGGATCAGGATCTAGATTCAAAATTGCAAAGTGGGAGGTAAGGAGGCAAACTAGACCCAATTCTCTAATACTTTCTGAGAAACTTGTGTTGGGGAAGATGACATTTGCCAATATCCTTACATGGCTCTTTACTTCTCCCTAGGCTGGTGATCCCTATGTGAGTTTGCCATTGTGTAGAGCACCAAAGGGTGAATGATACTCTGAACCCCAAACATTCATCATTTACATAAAAGACACAACAGGCCGGGCGCAGTGGCTCACGCCTGTAATCCTAGCACTCTGGGAGGCCGAGGCGGGAGGATCGCTCAAGGTCAGGAGTTGGAGACCAGCCTGAGCAAGAGCAAGACCCCATCTCTACTAAAAATAGAAAGAAATTATATAGACAGCTAAAAATATATATAGAAAAATCAGCCGGGCATGGTGGCGCATGCCTGTAGTCCCAGCTACTTGGGGGCTGAGGCAGGAGGATCGCTTGAGCCCAGGAGTTTGAGGTTGCTGTGAGCTAGGCTGACGCCACAGCACTCAAGCCTGGGCAACAGAGTGCAACAAAAAAAAAAAAAAAAAAAAGGTACAACAAACTGGCTCTATGTATGTATATCATGATTAAAGATAAAACCCAACCAGCTTTCTATACATGCCCATTTTAAACATACTGTCTGGATGCAAGTCCTTTGTGAGATACCATTAGTCATCTACAAATTTTCTTCCAATACTTTTCTTTCTCTTCTTAAAACCCCAATTAGTCACCTTTCATTGTGAATAAATTTTTAAAGTCTTTATGTTATATAGATATACAGATTAGTTTACAGTTTGATCAGTTCTGACAATTCATAACCCAGGTAAATGTACACCCCTATGAAGATAGAGAATATTACTACCATTCCAGAAATACCCACCTGCCCCTATCCAGTCAACCTCCCACCAAACCACCACTGATCTTTAATCTGATTTCTGTCATCACATATTAGTTCTGCTTAGTCTAGAATATTATATAAATGGAATCATACAATATAGACTTTTGTGTCTGACTTTTCAACATGTTAAGGTTCATCCATGTTGTTCAATGTATCAGTAGTTCACTCCTTTTAACTTCCAATAAATACAGTATGTTCTATGACTGTACCTTATTGTCCTGGGATGTTTCCAGATTGGGACTCTTATGAATATAGTGCTATTATGAACATTCTTCTACAAATCTTTTTGTGGATATATATTTTCATTTCACTTGAGGTAAAATACCTAGAACTGGACTTAGTATCTTGTTGTGGTTTAAATCTTCATTCCACTGAAATTAAATGATGTTGAGCACTCTTACATGTACTTATTTATTGACTATTCCTGTATCTTCTGTAAAGTATATGTTCAAATCTTTTGTTCCCTTTTATGGGGATGTTTGTCTTTTTACTATGGAGCTATGGGAATTATCTGTATATTCTGGATGTAAGTCCTTTTCAGATAAATGTGGTACCAATATTTTCTCCTAGTCTGTACCTTGTATTTTAACAGTGTTTTGTAGAATGGAAGTTTATAATTTTAATGAAGTCCATTTTATGAATTATATCTTTTATTAATAAGTTAAAAAAAAAGCATGTGACTTATTTTCTCTTTCTAATAAAACTCACCAAAATCAGAGCTTTCCAAGACTATGAGTTTTGTAAAAATGTTTTCCTGCACATCTAGCCCTTTAATCACTAGGTGGTTACATTTAAAAGGTTGTAGGCACATACATTTTTGAAACCCCACAGAATTATAGGTTCTAAAGAGAAAAAAAGGCAGAAGTGTGTATTTGGCACTGAGAATATTTTAATAAGATTAAATGCAATGTGATGTTAACACTGATCCTAGGCCGGGCGCGGTGGCTCACGCCTGTAATCCTAGCACTCTGGGAGGCCGAGGCGGGTGGATTGCTCAAGGTCAGGAGTTCGAGACCAGCCTGAGCGAGACCCCGTCTCTACTAAAAATAGAAAGACATTATATGGACACCTAAAAATCTATATAGAAAAAATTAGCCGGGCATAGTGGCGCATGCCTGTAGTCCCAGCTACTCGGGAGGCTGAGGCAGTAGGATTGCTTAAGCCCAGGAGTCTGAGGTTGCTGTGAGCTAGGCTGACGCCACGGCACTCACTCTAGCCCGGGCAACAAAGTGACACTCTGTCTCAAAAAAAAAAAAAAAAAAAAAAGAATGCAATGAAAGAAACGTGTCCTACTCAGTAGACTCTATAAAGCTACAGTAACGAAAGTATGCTACTGGTGTAGAAATAGACACACAAATTAAACAGGACAAAGAGCCCAGAAACAGTGTGACATAAATGTAGAAATGTGTTATATGACAAAGGAGGTAATACAACCAAATAGTTCTGGGAAAACAGGTTATTCGGAAATGTATTAGATTTCAACCTCATGGCATACACAAAGCAAAACTTTAGGAATATTAGCAACTGTTAACTAACACTTGTTCTAACAAGTTTCTTGTTCTAACAAGAAAAAGAACTTGTACACATTGGTGCGGGGGGGTGGGGGAATGGTGGAGATATAAACTGAAGTACTTCAGAGAATAATTTGGAAATATCTAATAAGTTATAAAAGAATTTTCATCTACATGCATAAGAAAAATGTGTTTATTCTAGCAGTTTATAGTAGCAAGAAAGTGTAACAATGCCAAGTGCCTAACAAGAGAATAGGCCAGTTTTTCTAATAGAATACCATGTAGCAAATAAAATGGATAAATTAAAAGTTATGTCAAGATAATAAAATCTCAAAACCAAAGCTGGAGTGAAATAAACACATTGCAGCATGGTTTTAATAACATACCTAATTTAGAACTATTAATAAAACTTGCAAAACAATATTACATGTTGTTTATGCACACATAAACATACTGTAAAAATACAAAAAATAGGCCTGGTGCGGTAGTTCACGCCTATAATCCCAGCACCTTGGGAAGCTGAAGCAGGAGGATCACTTGAGGTCAGGGGTTTAAGACCAGCCTAGTCAACATAGTGAGACCCTGTCTCGACCAAAAAAAAAAAAAAAAGAAACAAAAAAATTAGCTGGTCATGGTGGTACGCAACTATAGTCCCAGCTACTCAAGAGGCTGAGGCAGGAGAATCGCCTGAGCCCAGGAGTTCAAGGTTGCAGTGAGCAATGATTGTGACACTGCAGTCTAGCCTGGGCAAAACAGCAAGACCCTGCCTCTTAAAAAATGAAATAAACAGACACACACACACACACACGCACACACAAATAAAAACATCGAATCCATCATAGTAATCTGCAGGGAAAGAGGTAATGGTACACAGGTGGCTCCAGTTGTTTATCAGAATTTTTTTATGGAATAAAGTAATTGAGCACATAGGACATAATGTTAAGAGTTGACAAAGCCAACTCATTACATTATTAATGTAATGGGCTCCTTACATTATTATCTGTTCTTGTATAACTGAAATATTTCACTAAAAATAAAACCCCCAATACTTGTATGTTTCTTTTTTTATTTTTATTTTTTGGTATCTAAAAAGAGAATGCTTCTCCTGGAGCAATGCAAAGTTAAAAACTATTCAAGGTGCTGTCAAACCTCAACCTCTGAAGATCTCACTGTTCTCCTGAGTGGCAGACAGCCTCCAAGAAGATCAAGAGCAAGCTTAAGAAATTACATTTCTCCTTCCCCCAATGGTACCACTTTTCCAAGCCTTTAATGCCTGTTGTTGGGATCCCCATTCCAGTTGACTGAAGTCAGGTACTCTGTCCTGGGTATAAGGTTCTAGGCAGAGCCTAACTCTGGGTGACTTCTAGGTTTGCCACCAGAATCATCATCCAGAAACTTGCACAAATGCCTACCGTGTAGAGCAGTTATCCAGATATTGTCTGGAATAAAACTGGCTGGCTCTCTGCTCTTAAAGTGCCCACCTGACCTATCTAACAAGGATCTCAACCTTCAGAGATTCTTACAATCAACTCTAATCCTTGCCTGTACAAGTACTCAGCGTACATATATTTGAACTCTGTTCACCTATTTCCATTCCCATTGCTGTCGTATGTCTAAGTCATAGCCATTTCCTGCCTCGAGCACTAAAACAGCCTCTTATTGGCCTACTTCCTGTTTGCAGCCAATCCAGGCTCCACAGAGTAGCAGTCAAAATGACCAATTACTTAACAAGTTTCTAAAATACAAATCTGGCGTTATTTCCCTGTTTAAAACCCAGTTCAGTGGCTTCCTTTCAGACTTAGGATAATGTAAAAAATTTCAAAGAAGGATCTGAAGATATGGCTGGCCTTCCTCTATAGCCTCCTCTCCTGATTCTTGTTCACTGTACTCCAACTATGCTGGCTTCTTTCTGCCCTCAAAACTACCGAGCTCTTTCTTACTTCAGGGATTTCAAAAGGCTATTTTATTTTTCCTGTCTGAAACACCCATTTCCCTATTCTATCCGGGGATAAAATCCTATTCATCCTGTAAATCTCATCTTAAATGTTACCTCCTCAGAAAGGCCTTTTCTGAACCCCAGAGGCCAGATCAGCCACCCTGGTATACTCTCAAATAGTACTCTGTACTTCTCTGCCACATTTATAACAGTTTATATTTATTGGTGTGATTTATGTGTACTGCCTATAAATCTGGCTGAAGTGAAGATAGGTTCAAGACACTCCTATGTTCAAAGTCCTTTAATGGTCTGGTCTCTTCAGCATGACAATTAAATGAGGCTGGCCACAATTTGTCACAGGAAAACATGAGGAGAATGAAGACCTAAGAAGTTAAGAGTCCAAGAAGATCTAAGAATTACTAGTTGTTGGATCTTGGGCAAGCTATGGGGCCCCCCAGAGACTAATTTTACTCATCCATAAAACGGCGATATTAATATATGTCTGCTATGGTTAGGAGAACCAAATGTCAACTTATGTGAAAATGCTTTTTAATAGTAACACAAGTATCTATCATCTTGATACTTTTTAAGTTGTGGTAAAATGCATATAACATAAATTTATCATTAGTAACATTTAGTACATTTATAATATTGTGCAACTATCACTACTGGAGACTTCTTTTTGTCATTCCTTTTCACATTCCCTACACCTCTGTGCTTACCCGGCTCTGTCCAGAATGACACAATTCTCTGTGTTTGGAATACCTCTTTTAAGACCTAACTGTAACTCAATTTCCTTCATAAAGTTGTTCTTGATCTGTAAGTGCTGAGAATAGCTGATCTATTTATGTAATGTCTTTAACTTTTACCTTTCTGCTAATACAATTGAATTCTCACCTAGTGTACTCACCAACCTACAAGTTGTGTGAGGGCTAAAACCATTGTTTATCCACCTCTGTAGCCACACAAGTTTGTGCTATTTCAGAAGAGGAATACAACACAGTTCTTTAAATGACTTGACTTTTGCTCACCATGAGGGTTCTCTAACTCTGTAATTACTCTAAACTAGGAAAAGTATATTTTCCAACTGAAGAAAATACATAGATCGGCATTTTTCATTAGAATAATTATATATAGAAGAACACAAGGCTATAAGCTAGAAAATGTGGATTTTAGTCTCGATAATTCATATAGCCTTTGAGCTGTGGCTTTCATATATTAATAGGTGTTCAACAATCTATAAACCAAAATCAAGAATGTTGTTAAGTCCCAGTCTCCTACATGTAAAACAGTCACAGTCTACAAACAACCAAGTCCTTGACTTGTTTTTTTGTGAAGCTTATCTGTCTTTTAGGTTGCTGTTCTCATTTCCATGGTATGTTGGAGAAAGTTCATGGGACTCTCCAAAGCAGAGTATATATAGCTAGCTGGCTAATGAGAACTGATTCCTCGCAAGACAGTTTTTGCCTGTCAATAACAGTAATGGTAAATAGTAACACAGGTATATAACATAGTTTATGAATGTGCTTTCACATGTATCATTCCATCTGGTGCTGGCGGAACCTACCCAGATGAGACCTTGGGAAGCCAGAAGTACGTAAGACAATAGATTTTACAACTTGTTTTGGGATTCAGAGCAATTACATTCCCTTCCTCAGAGCCAAGAAAGGTGAGGAAAGGGAAGAGAGCTGTAGAGGTCAATATCCATTTACTATACTCTTCATCACATTCTGACCACTGGACAGTAAGCAACATGAAGGCAGAGCCTGTGTCTGTCTGGTTTACCAATGCAATTCTAGCACCACACACACAACTGTACATGGCACATACTGGGATTTTAATAAATATTTATGAATAAAAGGATAAGGTTATGATGTGATGCAAAAAACAGACACCTTAGGGAGGTCACCAGATATTGCTAACCATGACAGTACTTGCCTTCTTTCAGTGGGGAGGGTTTTTCATTTGTCAAAGTGATTCTAGATGGAAGATCTTCACATTTCAACAAAAAGAGATCATCAGCCCCACTAACCAGTGCAGCCCTTAGCTAACCCGTTACCTTTATTCGTGAACTGGGGTTAAGCATGATGTATTTAATGGAACCTTGGATGTTCTCTGTCCAGGAGACCAGCCAAGTAACCTTATTATCATGCCGGACCTCTTTCCACTTATGTCCTGGAGGAGGAGAAGGAACCTTGGAATCTCTGTGGAAACAAAGGAAGAGGGCAGTGAAATAAGAAGTGAGGGACAATTTTACCTTTCATGACCCAAAGTGGACATATCTGCTGAGCACATATTTCCAAGTTTCCTCCTCATCACTCAATACAGTAGTCCCTCCTCATCTGCAGTTTTAGTTACCCATGGCCAACCATGATTAGAAAATATTAAATGAAAAATTCCAGAAATAAACAATTCGTAAGTTTTAAATTGCACAGCGATCTGAGTAGCATGATGAAATCTCTTGCCATCCTACTCAGGATGCAAAGCATTCCCTTGTCCAGCATACCCATGCTGTATATTCCCTGTCTGCTGGCCACTTAGTAGCCATCTCAGTTATCAGGTCAATTGTCATAGTTTTGCAGTGCATTGTTCAAGTAACCCTTATTTTACTTAAGAAGGGCACCAAAGGATAAATTGCTAGTGATGCCAATTCAGATATGCCAAAGAGAAGTGCTTCCTTTAAGTGGAAAGGTGAAAGTTCTTGACTTACTAAAGAAAAAAAAAATAAAAAATCTATAGTCAGAACAAATCTTCTGTCTGTGAAACTGTGAAGAAGGAAAAAAAAAAAAAATCATGCCTAGTTTTGCTATTGCACCTAAAACTATAAAGGTTACGGCCACTGTGTATGGTCAGTGCTTAGTTAAGATGGAAGATAAATTAAATTTGTGGGTAGAAGACATGAACAGAAATGTATTCCAATTGATGGCAATCAAGTTTGGTACTATTCATGGTTTTAGGCATCTATTGGGTGGGGTGTCTTAGAATGTATTCCCCACATTTAAGGGGAGACTACTGTACCTAAAAACACATTTGGAGACCTATACATGGAAATACCATGTTGCTTTTAAATATTTCCTTCCCAAACAGTCCTCTGTAACTTTGGAAATATTCCCAACTACTTACAACAAAAAAAGCCCTCCACCTCATTTTTGGCCCGAAGGATGAACTATATGCTCACTTGCTACAGTTGATGATTATATCCTCAGGCATGATTCGTCTCTTCAGCATGCCCATCTTTGGGTGGTTGCCACGGCCACGGAAAAGCCCAGGAGGCTCTATCTTGAAGTTAGCAATCCTCTCTTTGTGGTTATCCATAATACAGAAGCCATATTCTTTCAATAACTTTTCATTCTCCTCTTTGATTTTCTGGAAGATAACAAGTAAGTACTAAACATGGGTTCAAACTGCTGTTCTCTAATCATTTTTATCTCTCATGGGAAAACAGGTCATGGTAGAGAAAAGTCTAAAAATCAGTAAAAAAATGAATTCAAATGAAAGAAAATCTCTAGTGCATTTCTCCACTAAATACAATAAAATTCCCCAAAAGATTTGCCCATAAAGGTTGACTTCAACTAGATTTGAAACTGATGCTTGTATCCCTAAAGGATATGTGTTTATGAGTATTGTATGGGTGTTTTTAAATGTACTTTAAATATTCATATTGTTTTGTTGAGTAATGTCAAAACAGGAGATGAAGTCTCTGATAGATAGGGCCTCATAAAAGAACAGCTCTGCAGCCACTTAGTTAACTAGCTTTTCACATGGGGTTTTAAGCCCAGACAAATCTGCCATGCATTCTTCTTTAAGTATATGGATATATACACTCTACATCCTTGCTCCAAAAGAAGGTGGAGAAGGGGAAGAGGATTTGAGCCTCCTCACCCTCTACTGACTTTTCAGTACCTTATATTTAGTGATTCAATTTAACTTAGTCCTGCTGCCTTGTGGGTGGAAAAAGACTCCAGTCGCTGTCAACAGGTGTCCTTGGCAGGGGCTCTGACAAGGGGATGTTAATAAAAACCTCTCTATCTTTGCACCACCATTCCAGAACAAAGCTCCAAAGTGATCTGTAAGTTTAAAAACACCCCTAAAATAAATAATTATACTAAATTTCACTAATTTGGAATAATGAGAATAAGGTTAACCTGAGACTGAAAAGTTTGATGCAATTATCATTCTTACAGTAACTCACTAATAAATTAATTGAATTTGTTTATGTATTTATCAAGACAGAGTCTCGCTTCATTCATTCATTCATTTATTTAGACAACGTCTTGCTCTGTCACTTTGGCTAGAATGCAGTGGTGTCATCATTGCTCACTGCAACCTCAAACTCCTGGGCTCAAGTGATCCTCCTGCCTCAACCTCCCAAGTGGCTGGGACTACAGGCACATGCCACCATGCCTGGCTGATTTTTTTCTATTTTTAATAGAGATGGAGTCTCGCGCTTGCTCAGGCTGGTCTTGAACTCCTGACCTCAAATGATCCTCCCACTTTTTAACTTCTTTGTAGAGACACGGTTTTGCTGTTGACCAGGCTGATCTCGAACTCCTGGCCTCTGCCTCCCAAACTGCTGGGATTACAGGTGTGAGCCACTACATCCCTCATTAATTTTTAAACTAACAGCCAAATAAGTACTATCAAACAATGAATTATATAAATACAATTGCCTAAATTATATAAACATGCAAATCCTTTAAAGTACTGAAACTACAGGGCTTTGAAGTACAGAGAATTCCTTAAAATCCTTAGTTTCTGGACTTCTGGTTGGAAAAAATGAAATTCTAGTCTGGAGTCCTCCAGAGTTCAGAGACTGGCAAACTTTTTCTAAATAGAAAATATTTTAGGCTTGAGGGCCATACAATCTCTGTTGCAACTATTCATTTCTGCCACTGTTGCATAAAAGCAGACATAGATAATACATAGATAAGTAGGGTGTGTGTTCCAATAGAACTTTATTTATAAGAACAGGCAGCATGTAGAAGAAAATGACATCGCAGCTGGAAACTAGAAAGATCATTCAGCAATGAGCATGGCCAAGGCTAGAAGATGGAGATGGATGAGCATGGCTAGATTTCAGAGTAAAACAGATCAAAGAACAGGGAGGTACATGGCCAATATTATCTCACCTGTCTTAAATCCTTAATATCCAGTAGCTACTGTGGGACAGGTCTGCTCATCCTTAAATACTATATTATTGCAGTTACTGAATGATTTTTAGGTCAGTGGAATACCAGGGTTCTTATACTGAGCTATTGAACAAAGTGCTTATTCAAAATTTTCAGTCTAAGTAAAGTCCTTGAGAAAATTTAGACTTTCTCAGGCTTAGAATTCTAAATCTTTAGCATAGAATGATGTGAAATGACTGAAGTCAATGTTGTGTCACAAGAACCAAGAAGAAAATGAGATGAACTAATCACTATTCCAAAATTCTCCAGAGGTTTAATAAATTCCGTAGTACCAGTTTCTCTTCCTTGTTCATTTGTTTCCGAGCTTCTGACTGGGCTTTGAAATACTGGCTCATCTGGGTAAAATCACATTTGCTTAGGTTGGTGATAATATTCTTCTCTTCATTAGTCATTTCCTAGTCAAAAGAAAAGGCGGAAGAAAAAGAGCATAAATATGCTAGTAAGTCCCTGGGCCTCTTTGCGATTACAGTAAAGCACCATTTTTTCAGTCAGTATCTGAAGAGGAGGCCAATCTAAATTAGTGAGTTTTGTAGAGAATACATAATTCTATTACTTTGTTCTATTATAAAATATGTATTTAACATAAAAATGATTTTAAGTGATTTATTATTGCGAAAGATTAACTCTTATGTAGTTTCTTGGGCTTCTTGGCGCACTGCCACAAATCCCCAGGCAGACAACAAATACCAGTTTGAGAAACATATGTATCATTTAGCAATAAGAGAAGTATTTCCATACTCATTCTCCCTTAGAAACGTTGCCCCTTCTCTATTCATGTATTAAATCTGATTTTCAGAACTAATTCAGGAGGTAAATTTCAATTCTACCTCTGTCCACATTATCCAAACTCAAAACAGAGATTTTTAAAATCACATAGGCAGATACAGTGTACGTGGTTTCAAGAGGACAAAGGACCCAAAGCAAATGAGCAAGAATCAAGAGGGAATGGGAAGTCAGATTAACATTTCTCTTTGCAACAGTGGACAAGCGGCAGTCCCGCAGAGACAAACTTTCCTTTGCTCTACTGCAGTTGGCCTAATCTGATAAACCTCCTCTTCAGTCATGAGAGCTGACACAGGAAAGAAATGTAAGTATTCCTGTTTGATAGAAATGCTATAAAATATAGCAAGTGATCAGACATTTGTAACAGAATTCATAAAACTCAAATTTTACATCAGGGAATTTTTTGTAAAATCATAATTTATTACTTAGTACTTGATCAACGTATTTGCAAGGTACTAGGATATTAGTATATGGGCTACAATACCTTTCTCCAGTCTTTAAAGAAATTTTTCCTAAATATTTCCTTAGTAGTATATTCATGGTCGAGCATTTTTGCAAAGAATGTAGCTACTTCTTCTGCTTTGGGGCTCAGCTTCATGATTTTACCTAGAGGAAAAAGTGGTTCCAAAATGTGAGGTGTAGTATTCATGCTCTAAATATAAATACTGAGCACTGGAGACTTCTTTAATAACGGTTTACCTTCCCACGGTATATAAAGGTCTAGTGACACATAGTAAGAACAACAATAACAAAAACAACATACTCATTTATATCTACTTATATAAATTCTCCTTCTCTTTAGCAGATATTTACCTGGGTCATTCTCTGGAGACTATGCCAGTTAATTGTTCCCAGGTGCCTGCTCAGGACAGGGATGACCTGGGGGAGGCCCAGTCACTCTTCCTTTTCCTTTCAGCAAGCAGGGTTCTTTACACCTCTTCAATGGTTTTTAAAAATCAAATCCTCAGAGGGACTCCTGCCACTGCTAAGCTAAGCAGCCTCTGTTCAAGAAGGGGAGGAAGGGATAGGGCAGGGAGTGGAAGAAAGGAATTGTGGGGAAAAGAAATAGGCATCTTTCTTCTTCAAAGTTAGGTGGGTGGAATAGAATAAAAATATATATCCATAGCAGGCAAGCCCAGATTTCCCAAATGAAAAGCCTAAATAAGACCTTCCTCTAGACCTTTGCTACTCAAAGTGTGGTCCACAGACCAGCAACGCTGGTATCACATGGGAGTTTGTTAGAAATGCAGAATCCCAGGCTCCACCCTAGACCTACTGAATCAGAAACTGCATTTTAATAAAACTTATAAGCACACTAGAGTTTGCAACACACTGCTCTGGAACACAGATACTATGAAGCTGCCTCTTTCAGGGAAACAGGATGCATCCACAGCACAAGAGGGATGACTGGGGTTGCTGGCAGTATGCAAGTATTTATGTAAAAGCTGTTCTAATGCAACCCTGATGTTTCACAATGAAATGGTAAAGAAAATCTGAATAGGGCCTAGGGATTTTATGTACCTGAATTAGTTAATAAAGCAATAAAAAGAAGTACTTGGGAGTTTAATTTATTTTTCAAATAGAGTATTTTTAACAGTACTCTTAGGGCTAATTTCCATTTTTTTCTTGCAAAGCCAACTTTACAACACCATCTGGAACTAATCTATGCCATAATAACAGCATTTAGCTATACTTAAAATGAGGCTAAATGTAAGTGGAATCACTGCCTTACTATTATATAGGTATTAATTCACAAAGGAGGTCCACATTCATTATAGGAAACTAAAGCTTAAGCAGAAGTCCATTCATTTAAAAAAAAAAAAAAAAACCAACCCAGAAGACATCTCATCTTATGATGGTTGGGAAGTTATCCCTGATTGTAGGGATGTAGGGAACTGTATGTAGCACAAAATTTAAACTGTCACAGCAGAAGGAACTTACTTGGAAGCCATAACTTAAAAGGCCAACAGGTGGCGCAGCTTTCCCCCCACACTCAACTCCCAACCTCCACCAAGCTTCCGCTTTGAAAGGAAGACACTTTGGGGAGGATAGGTTGGATTAAAAGATTTCCCGCACTTCTTCAGAACTCCCCACTGAGGTCTGAACCAGAGTTGCCAGTAAAACTGTAACATGCTTCCAATATAAAGAAAAACATTATGTCACTAAGAATAAAATAAATGAAATAAAATAAATGGCAAGAAAAAATGTAAACTGTTCTCGGGTATGTTTGGTATAAACTAAATATTAACAGTATTTCAGACTCTTTTACTGATTTCTGTCCCAACAGAGGAAGCAATTGTGACTCCTCCTCTTTTAGATGAGCTGTCAAAAGACGAAATGACAGCTCCCTGTAGCAGAGTGGTGGGAAAATGACTTGAAGGTTCCTGGCAACAGTAACACTTTGTGGAAAAGACTGAGCTCCAGGAAAAGAAAATGCTGAGTCAAAGCTGAAAACTGAAGGTTCTTAGCAGAGGCAACAATTCACTGCTTCAACCAGCCCATGCCCCACCTCTCTGGCAAGTTCTAAAGGAGTCTGAGAATTCTCCCCAGAAGAGTAGGCAGCACTTAACAGTATCAGTTTGGACTAGTAAGTCAAATGCCACTTCTTGACTTATTGCAGAGTGGGAGTTGACACAATCAAAGGGAAGAAATCCTAGAGGGAAGGCCAACTGAGAAAATGCTAGAGCTTTGGAGCTTGAGCTCCTATAAAGGAGGACTGGGCCAGAATGGGAGAAAAGGACCGTGGTGACCGGTGGACTAGTCCAGGCCTCTGCTTCCCATTTTGAAAAGTAATAAGAGCAACCCCAAGACTAGGGAATCTAGCTTTTCCTCCAATCGCTTTGAATCTCAAAGTGAGGCTTTACCAGTTGAGCTTTCTAAAGCTCCTGGTGAGCCCAGACTAAAGCTACAGAATACCTGTACTTTTAAGATGTTCCTCTTCCAGGTCCTAGGCCCTTTCTCTTCACTGGGAGTTTTAGCTTTGAGTCATACTTCAGAGTCTCCAGGAATGACCCAGTGCGAGGACTGAAAGAACTCTTATGCTCTTTGGTCAAGACAGGTCAAAATGTATGTAATGTAAGCATTTGCCATAGAGACTACGGGGTGCTGCTAGCCTGCAAACTCCCCCAAATCATGGATTAACCCAGGGTTAATCGTATCTGAACACAGGCACAGTCAATAAATATGTAGTTTTAAGAAAACAAATTTCAGCTTATCAAGGTGGGCACTTTCCTCATTTGCAGACCAAACCCTTCAGTATTAACTACTACCTAGTTTGTGGCCCTGATGCCACTGCTGGTGGGTAGGGATGCATCAGAACTCTGAGTGTTCACCACTGATGCCTTTCAACAGTTCTCCTGCCCAGTATTTCTCAAAGTTTGGTTAGCAAACCACTTGGTTCAGAAGTACCCAATCGCACTACCCCACAAATATTAAAATGGGCCCAGATCCACTTTGGTGAATCATAAGCACACAAGGGCTTGAGGAGCAATGCTCTAGCCATTTCTGGATAGAACTATTGGAACAAGGGCAATCAGCTGAGCATTACCATCTACATACTGCTACATCACCAACAGAAGGCATATCAAAAACTACCCTCAAATCTTTTAACCCAAGGATAGAAATACCAATGACAGTTAATGGACAATTCTGAAGTTCTAAGAGACCCAGGAGGGCATTTCTTTAAAGCAACTCATCATACTTGACTGTACATATATCAAAGACATCGTGTTTTGCTATGTAGAGTGAGTGACGGACGCCTACTAACCCTATCTAGAGGTTGATGGCAGACTAATCTTCAACTAAATAATCTTCAACTAAATACTAGTACTATTTCTAGTGATGAGTAGCTTCGTCAGTTTGTGTTATATCACTAAAATAAATTACTACCCTTCAAGTGAGGCTTTTCTAATAACTCTCTTATAAAAAGTAGCTCCCTAGAAATGAAGTTCAGATAAAAACATTCACACATTGTGGACCAGGTGATGTTAGCCATGTAGACCTTTTTTGTACTGTGTAGATAAGACATTAATAGGCCCTTTCTCATGGCACTTTTTCAGCCAAAGAATGGGCCTTTCAGAGTTAAGTAAACACCTGATGCCCCTTCCTCAAAACCACACAATGACAATGAAACAAAACAAAATAAACAAAAACGATTATCCACCATAGGATCCTTCCTCGTTTTCTATCCCTAAATAGAAGCAAACTCTTTTCTTAGCCAAGATTCAGAAAACCTTGAAACAACTCACCATCATAGTAAAACTTGACACTCTCTGGAAGAGGCTCATATGGTGGAGCAAATACAGGACCTTTATGTTCTAGGAATTTCCATTTGATGCCTTCAGGATAGCGCTCTTCTTCCCACCTTTAAAAGACAAGGCACAGCCTCATTTAGTGATCACCTTGCCTAATACAGAGATCATCGCCTACTAAATGCCAAAATATCTGCTCTATTGATGAATACTCTGGAATGACTTCTGGGCCCCACATTTAAGGCCTGGATCAAAAGAACCAGTGTCCTCCACTTTGAAAAAGCCAACACTCGCAAGTAAGATGGAATACTCCAGCAAACAAAGGAAAATACATTTCAACAGTTCAGTTCAAAAATACTGGATATAAGATATCAACACTGAAGGAGCTCAGCAACAAGTGAGGAATATGAAAATGGAAACAGGTGTATTGCCACAATGCTGTAACAGCACATATACCATAAAGGCATACAAGACAATATTTATGTTGGTGATATGCAGGAAAAGGCCTCCTGAGAATGGAGATGTCAGATAAAGGTATAGAGGAAAACAACCCTACTGAAAGTCCGTAATAGAACAAGACAACTAGGAAATAATACTTCAATTAGGGCATGAGTTTAAGGTACTTATGGGTTATCTGGAACTCTCTAGCAGACACTGATAAGTGAATCTAAAGCTCAGTGGAAACAACTTTTTAAGAAAATATTTTATTTCAAAAATGGTCAAACAGACAAAAACCAATGACTAACAATGAATACAACATACCCACCACCTCTATATTCAACAATTGTTAATATTTTATTAAATTCTCTATTTTGGCTGAACCATTTCAAAGTTAACTGCAGTTTTGATACTTCAGCACTAAATATTTCAGCAAGCATTTCTATAAAACTGATATTCCCCCATATAACTGTAATAAATACTTTTATCACACCTAATAAAATTACTAATTTCCTAGTATCATTCTAATATGCAATCCATTTTAAGCACTTCCCAACTATATCTAAAATGTATTTTATAGACCAGGATCCAATTAAGGATCACGTACTAGAACTGGTTGATATGTCTCAAGTCTCTTTTTCTCTGGAATAGATAGACCTTCTCACCACCCTCATATTCACTTTTTAAGACCAATATTTTACACAAAGTTCAGAAACATCAAATAAAAATTACATGTATCAAACTGTATTGTAACAATAGCATTACTATAAAATCAAAGTCAACATAACATGTTCAAATGACTTTCAACAAGGGTGCTTAAGACTATTCAACAGGGAAACAGCCAAAGGTGGAAGCAACCCAAGTGTCCATCAGTCTTTTCAACAAAGGTGGTGGCAAAAGAAAAAATTGGGCACTTATCTTATGCTATATATACAAATTAATTCAAAACACACTAAAGACCTAAATATAAGAGCAAAAATATAAAACTCTTACAAGAAAACATGGAGAAAAGTTTCATGACATTGGATTTGGCAATGATTTCTTGGATATGATACCAAAAGCACAGGTGACAAAAAGAAAAACAAATAAATTGGACTACATCAAACTTAAAAACCTCTGTGCATCAAAGGACACATTCAAGAGAATGAAAGGTAACCCACAGAACAAGAGAAAATATCTGCAAATTATATATCTGATAAGAGGTTAATATCCAGAATATAAAAAGAACTCCTAAAACTCAATAACAAAACAACCCACTTAAAAAATGGAAAAGGGATCTGACTAGACATTTTTCTCCAGAGAAGATATACAAACCGTCAATAAGCGCATGAAAAGATATTCATCATCACTAATCATTAGGAAAATGCAAATCAAGATCACAATGAGATACCACTGACACTCAACAAGAAGGCAGTAAAACAAAAAGTAAGTGTTGGTGAGGATGTGGAGAAGCTAGTACCCTTGTGTAATCCTGGTGGGAATATAAAATGGTACAGCCACTGTAGAAAACAGTCAGTAAGGCTGTTCCTCAAAAAGTTAAACATAGAATCACCACATGACCAAGCAGTCCCATTCCCAGGTATACACACAATATTCTAACACATACTTGTACACGAATGTTCATAGCAGCTCTCTTCACAACACCCAAAGGTGGAAACAATCCAAGTGTCCATCAACAGATGAATGGATAAATCAAATGTGCTACATACAATGAAATATTATTTAGCCTTAAAAAGGAAGAAAATTCTGACACATGCTACATCGTGGATGAACTTTGAGGATATTTTGTTAAGTGAAATAAACTAGTCATAAATACTGTATGATTCTCCTCATGTGAGGTACCAGAGACAGGGGAAGAGGGATGTGAAGAGGTATTGTTAAATGGGTAAAGAGTTTTCGTTTTGTAAGATGAAAATAATCAGCAATTGGTGATGACTGCACAACAACATGAATGTACTTAATGCCATTGACTGTACACTTAAAAATAGTTAAGACAGTAAATTTCATGTCATATATTTTATCACAATTAATTTAAAAAAAACCAAAGTCAAGATTTAGTAAAATCGTAGACCTAGAAGGAGCATTAAAGATCCTCTCTAACCAACCTACCACTTTACAGATATGAAATTGGTAGGACCTCCCAACTAGTCATTAACATGCAAAGGCCTGCATACAGGAACCCAGCCAATCTTAAGGTCTGTAACTCTCCAAATCAGAGAAAATACATGCATGTATATATGTATGTATATGAGAGCATTGGTAAGGATCCTATCTGTGGCATTAACAGATTAACTGTGAAGAGATTGAGAACACCATTTTTCCCCTTATCCTGGGACTTGCCACCATTCTTCTCACCAACTCCAGTGTTTTTAAGCTAGGACTCCAAGCTGTTTATACAATTCTTATTTCAACATGTGTATCTTGAGGACCCATAGCAACTTCTTTACCATTTAAGCAAACTAAGATATTCAGAGACTCACTCAACACTAGACCTCGGTTTAAGCAGAAAGGTAGAAACATATCTTCCAATAACCTGATGTTAATGGATTTAAAGTTAGTAATGTACAAATAAAAACAGTATTGGCCTTTTAGGACCCCCATTAGTGCTAATCTTCCCCCTTAGAATTTATTAATAAAATCATGTACTTAGGCATCAGAACTCTTTGGCAGCTTGACTTATAAATTTGAGTATCAATTTTATAATAAAATTTGCTTGAAAAGGGGAAGTCAGAAAAATGCTAGAAATGTGTGTAACACAGGAAAGTAAACTCCACATGCTATTTGAAATCAAGTTCCCTTGAAGTTAATGAGTCCCTAAAGTACAATGTAAAACTGCTATTTAATTTTTAAAAATTCAGAAATAAAAGTTACATACTAGAGCTTTCTAGAAGCTAATCTCTGAAATTAAGGGCAATTTTTCTGGTTTAAAGAGAATGTCAATAATCTGTATTCCATATATTTATTATTAATGGTGAGTCCTGATCTTTCAACACTAATTCCTTACAACATTATAGTCCTAACTCATTATATTTACCTTTTAACAGACTCAAAACTCTATAAAGTCACACCTAACACCAGTAATAAACTCCCCAATTTCTACGTCTTTGTGAGGAATCATCTGTTAAGAATTAACTTGGGACTTATGTTTTAACAGGTCAGCCCTAACACAAAAGTATAGTTAACCCAGCACAGTGCTGAAACCCTATAAAGCTAGAATGAGCGACAGTTAAAATCAGGACATCGGGGATAAATAGGTTTTCATGGATGAGCCTGAGCATACTGCCACCACTTATAACACACTGTTTCCATGGGAAAAATGTGATATATTGCAGAGGGAACGGTTTCCCATCCCCACAACTACCAAAGAGAGAGGGAGATAAGGATCAGAATTTTTTGGGGGTGGGAGGAGGGGGGGTCAGGATAAACATGTCTGCAGACTATGAAAGGAAGCAAAAAACATCCGCACATTTGCCAAACTGGTAGTAAAGTCTGTAATTCTTTTTTAGTGGGATAGCAAGAGGAATACTAAAAATAAAATTATCTGCCATTTAAGTTCCCTGACAAGGCCATCAGTGGCAGTCACTGGGGACTGGACCACTAATCTGAGAATACAACAGGCAGCCTCTAGTTATCAGTTAAAAAGCTGTTTGTTCATTAATTCTTATTCTCCATTTCTAAAAACTTACAGTATGCCATTGAACATTATGCTTGAAAAGAATGTGCAAAGTTTAATAATCAGACTTGAAAGAAGCATGCATTAGAAGCTGTAGCAAAGACTGCTCACCCCCAAATGAACCATCTTGAAAACTAGCCAAGGTCCCCTTTATACAAAAGTAAGAATAAAACCCAAAAGTCGTGGTCTCTCAGAAATAATGCGTGACAACACTGATAAGGATTTCAACCACAAAAGCAAAATTAGGCTACTAGACCCCTCAAGGACACTTAACTCTACACATACAAGGCTGGGCTAGGATAAGGCTACATCTACCCTAGGCTCAACAAAAGCCAAAGCTCCAAAGGAAGAGGGGAGACAGCAGAGAGTTCCTGATGAGAAGGAAACTATTAGGCCATTAAATGTGAAATGTCTGATTTTGAATCAAAAGTGTAGTTTATTATATCTCAAACAAGATGTACAATTAATCAAAGTATGCGCCTAAACTACCGACACAGTTTTGCCATCTTAACAGTAGCTTGTTTATGCCAGCAGCAAAGAGCCTGGAGAGCAAGTGGCGATGAAATCACAAATGGCGTTTTGCACAGCTTGTTGAGAATTGAATATTTTTCCTTGCAAGAAGTGGTTCAAAGCCTGGAAGAAGTGGTAGTCAGTTGATGCAAGGTCTGGTGAATACGCTGGATGACAGAGTTCCCAAATCCAGCCTCCGTAGTTAGAGCAGAGTTGTTTGTGCGACATGTGGTTGGGCATTGTCATGCAAGAGGCTTGGCCTGTCTCTATTGACCAATCTTGGCTCCTTAATTGCAAGCATCCTCATCATTTTGTCCAATTGGTTGCAGTAGACATCCACTGTAATAGACTGACCAGGTTTCATGAAGCTGTAGTGGATAGTATCAGTGTTGGACCACCAAACAGACACTATTAGTTTTTTTTGATGAATATTTGGTTTTGGACTATGTTTTGGCATTTCATCTTTATCCAACCAACGTGCTGAATCCTTGCAATTGTCAAAAAGAATTTATTTTTAATCACATGTAACAATATGGTGTAGAAATGGTTTGCCTTTATGTTGTGACAGCAAAGAAAGGCAAGCTTTGAGACGATTTCTCTTTTGATGCTCATTTAATTCATGTGGTACCCATCTGTCCAGATTCTCTACCTTGCCAATTTGTTTCAAATGGTCCAGTGTTGTTGGAATAATGTTAAACCTTGCTGCAAATTCACGCATAGTCTGAGATGGATTCACGTCCACTGCAGCTTTCAGCTCATCATTATCCACCTTGGTCTCAGCTCACCCACGTGGCTCACTTTCAAAATTAAAATCACCAGAATGGAACTTCTCAAACCACTGACATACTGTGCGTTCGTTAGCCACATCCTTCCCAAACACTTTGATGATATTTCAAGCTGTCTGCACTGCACGGGTTCCATGATGGAACTCATATTAAAAAAATGCACGAATTTTTTACTTATCCATGGTTTCATAAAAATTGCTCTAAAAATTTTTTTGAAAGATAATCAGAAGCCAAAATGTGCATTTGGAAGACTGAGGGTGTGCCTTCACAATAAAAATAAAACAAGAAATGGTCAAAGTGAAGTGTCAGAGATATCAACTGTCAAACTTAGTACTTAAGGAAACTGGACATTTCATACTTAATAACCTAATAATTTCTTCATTTAGCAAGCATTTTTTAAGCACCAAGAACCCTGAGACCTAACAGACTGATGAATTACTAACTCTCCATTCTCTTAACTCCCAATAAAAACCCCTAATTTGCACTTTATTAAAACTCATAAAACCCTTTCAATAGTTTATGAACAAATTCTGGGAAAGATCACTGAAAATGTAAATGTTTGATTAGGTCCAAAGAAAAATGAAATAAAAACAAGGAAAATAAAACCACGTATTCTTTTGTTTTCTATGACTTCTGGAAAGATCCAGGAATCCTCTGTTTTGTGATCTTCCTTTTCTACACTTCCCTTTTAACCCTATGATGTCACACCAATGTGCCAATTATACAGCTGTGTAGCCACATTTTTGCCACCTCTCTGGTCACTGCTCATTCCCCTTTCCTCAGAGGTGCTGGGGACATCCATGTTTTCAATTATAAAAGTCACAGAATAAATGCATGCAAATGGGTCTGGAAGGTGACATACCAAACTACGAATAGTGGTTACCTCAAGGCCAGAAAGGTAAAATGGGAATGGAAGAAAGAGAGGTAAGGGGACTTTCATTTTTATTCTAACTCATAAATCTCTTCATCATTTAAAATTTTTCATCATACACTGGTATAGGAAAATAGAAAATTTTAATCAAAGTATTAAAAACTACATGTTTATTTCAAAATTCTAAACATCAAAGTAGAAAATAAATGTTCCCCATCTAAACATGCTTTTCAAAAGTAACCTGTTATGGCTAAACTGTCCTCCATAAGGACTGTCTGAATCTTCACTCCCACAGGGAAGGAGAATGTCTGTTTTCTCATATTCACAACCCAAGATATTTTCATTTATTAATCTTTCTCCAATCTGAGAGATATTAAACACAAACATTACCATTTGTTATTTTTCTTTGCATCTTTGATTACCTGTGAGGTTGACCACATTTTAAGATGTTTATTAACTGTTTATCATCTTTAATAAATTGCTTGCTCCTTACTTTTCCATTAGACTGCTTCTTTCATATTTGTTTTTTTATAAGGGATATTAGGAATATCCTACTTTTTTCATATTAGGAATATTAGCCCTTTCTATTGCAAATATTTTGCCTTAGGATTTTTTTTTTTTTTTTTAAGAGACAGAGTCTTGCTCTGTCACCCAGGCTGGAGTGCAGTGAAGCTCAATGCAGCCTCAAACTCCTGAACTCAAGCAATCCTCCTGCCTCAGCCTCCTGTGTAGCTGGGACTACAGATGTGCACACCATGCCTCACTAATTTTTAAATTTTTTGTAGAAACAGGGTCTCACTATGTTGCCCAAGCTGACCTCAAACTCCTGGCTCAAGTGATCCCCTCACCTAGGCCTCCCAAAGTAATTGTGTGAGCCACTGCAGCCAGCCAGGATTCTTTTTTAATGGCATGAAACTATCTGCCATACAGAAAATTTCAATTTTGATGTGTCAAATTTATGAATCCTTTACTTATGGCTCTAGTTATGTCTTCTTTCAGAACATCTTCACCATTCTACAATTACAAAACTATTAATCCTAGCTTTTTTGTGGAGGTTTCTGCTGTTATTTTAACAAATATGCAGTTTTCCCAATGTGAGTTATAGAATAATCCATCCTTTTCCTAATTTTAAAGGTATCTGCACTTTCTCCATATGCTAAATTCTCATCTATATATAGGTCTGCTTCAACAGTCCATTCTGTTTAGGGTGGTACCCAATAGATTTAGAGCCAGTTAATGATTTTAATAGGACCTGCAAAACTTATTTCAGAATGTTATTCTAGAGAGAATCTTTATTTTTCCCCAAATATCAGGCTATTAATTTTAATAATTCAATACTCTTGCTTAATTAAGCTGTGCAATAAAAGAGGTGATATTTTAATCCAGTGCTGAGATGTTACCATTTCCACTTCTGCTCCTCTTCTTTCTTCGGCTTCTTTTTCTTGTTATCTGGCTCAGGAACTTTTTTATCTTTATTCTTGGGTTTTTTCAATTTACCATCCTACAAAGAAACATCATGAGAAAGTACTTAAAAAAGGACTGATCACACTTCTGGAGATAGTTCTGGGGGGCCATTAGAAACAAAAACTGTAATTATAGAGTATTAGAACTGCAGAAGATCTTAGGTCCATCTTCTCATTTGATCCATGAACAAAAACTTACTGATAGTTTGCTCTAGAGCAGCATTTCCCAAAACTTCCTGACAACTGACTATCAGAGAAAGTAGCTTAAAACACTCACTCTGCAGGGCAAGAGTCTGGCAAACTGTTTTATAACCTCAAAGGAGTTTTTGAACTCTTCATTTTCCTTTGTCCTACCTATTCAATATAATTTAAGTTGTTATTCAGCAAGTTTTATATAGCAATGAAGGGTGGTTTAACCATCTCAAAATGAATTACAGAATGGCGGAGCTGGAAAGCACTGTATGGACAGGTTGGTTTGACCTCCTCTGGTTACAATCAAGACAATTTTGAAACAGAGGTTTTGTCCCTTGATCAAAGTCATATAGCTACTATTAACTACAAGGAGAGCCTAAATTTATCAGTAAAAAAAAAAACAATGTGACTCCGGAATGACTGAAATAAACATTCTAGACCTCATGATAGGATGGCAATGAAGATGGGAATAAACACAAGGTCTATAAGCAAATGACTTTTAGGGTAAGAGGGAAGGGGAAAGTGTGCAGTACCACCCATATCTTAAAATAGGCATGGAGAACATAAATGTGTAAGTATGTTTGTGAAGAGAAGGTACTTAAAGGATCGTATCAATTCACATAATGTTTACTATTTATGCTGAAACACACCACAGGAAAGGGGAATGTTTTTCAGTTAAGACATTCTCTGAACAGGAACAGGCATGCAGATGGCCCCATCAGGAAACGACTGGCTACACTGTATATTTTCAAGCTTCAAATTGGGATAATCAGTCACTGAGAGACTTCAGAACAATTCCCAGAAATGGAAAAGAAAAAAACCCATAGTTGGTGAGTGAGGTTTAATGATGGATTCTGCTATCTGGGGTCCCTGCCACAATAACACTGTGTATTAATTTGCAGTTTTTCAGCCAGCTTCCCCACCTACCCCCAATAGGGGAAGGGTTGCTAAGTAGAACAGTCAGAAAATGAAGTCAACCATTCTTTTTTCCCAAGGGTTTAACAAACTCAGAGAAAAAGTATTGTTTTGCATAACTGCAACATGAACACAAAAGTAATAGAACACATGGAGAACTCAAGTTTTATAATTCTTTACTGACTAGTCTGTACTGACTACATGAAAGTGGAGTTACTGGCTAACACAATCACTATTCAACATTTCACTCTCAAGTTCTTGAATTAGCCCTCATTAACTTGAACTTCTGCCAAGAATAGACCAATAGTCAGAAAAACTACAATTTTCTAAATTCAGGACCTTGATCATCTCTCTATGGTTAACCTAAATCATTAATATTAGTAATGTGATTTCATTAAAGACCTTTCTTCTCCCTCCTTATGGAACTAAAGTATCAGCAAAGTCCCAGAGAGCAGGATACTATGGTAGCTGGTGTGCTGGCTCTGAAATCAGACTGCATGGGATCAAATTCTGGCTTTACCACTTAGTTGCTACGTGGGCTCAGACAAATGATTCAACCTCTTTATATGGTTTCTGCTTCAGCAAAATGGAGATAATCGTAGGGATGTTTATCTCTTAGGGTCATTAAAGGGTTAAATGAAATGATACATCTAGAAAGCATGCAGAATAGTGCTTGGCACATAAGGAACATCCATACGTTTAATTGTGATTATTACTATTATTCTTACTACTATGATAAATTATGCTTTTATGACACTCTGCTCCTTACTATCATTCTCTTCTTATTGCTGGTACTTCAAGCTATCCACTTTACACTTGAGGACCCATTTGCCCACAACAGGGGCTAACCTCAAACACAGTGTAAAAGCTAAGAATTCACTCAACCCCTTCTTCTCGCAGGAGAGTGCAAGATTTAAGACTCCTGTGAATTTGTGACACCTTTTCTTGAATTAGTCACTAACAACCATTTAGTATAAGAACTCTAAAGTGTCAAAACGAGGAACCATATTGTTCTATTTTATTTTATTTTCATTTTATTTATTTATTTTTAGACATCAGGTTTTGCTCTGTTGCCCAGGCTGGAGTGCAGTGGTGCAATCACAGCTCACTGGAACCTCAAACTCCCAGGCTCAAGCAATCCTCCCACCTCAGTCTCTGAGTAGTTAGGACTACAAGCATGTGCCACCACACTCAGCTCACTTTGTTTTATTTTTGTAGAGAGACAGGGTCTCACCACCTTGCCAGGCTGGTCTCAAACTCCTGGCCTCAAGCGATCCTCCCATCTTGGCCTCCTAAAGTGCTGGGATTACAGACATGAGCCACTGTGCTTGGCCCTTATTATTCTATTTTAAATCCACCCCAAGCATCAAAAAGAACCCTTAGGTACTTAAATCGAACTGAGATTTTTAAGTAAAGTTATAGGCCAGGAGAAGAAAGAAGAGAAGAGCATGTATTCCAAACAGAGGGAAGAGCATGTGCTTCATAAAGCACTGAAGCATGAAAGAATTATGTAGGAAAGAAACAAAGGAGGCCAGTGTGACTGGTACAAGGTGAGCTAGACAAGAGGCACAAGATGAAGCGAGGCACAAGATGCAGGGGCCAGAATGGGAGGAGTTGTGGTAAAGAGCTTGAGTTTCATCCCATGTCCAAAGGGCACCCATTAAAAGACTTTAAATAGGGATAGTTATCCAAGTAAGTGATGAGTATAGATAATGGAGAGCACTTTCAAAAAAAATCCTTAGGAAAATTTCTTCAGGGTTATAAGCCAAAATGTGGCTTCTTGTTAACAGTTCCTCTGTATATATGAAGACGGCATAGTTTCTCCATGAACATCAGTTGCCAGCATAGCTATGGGTAGACAGACACCCAGAAATGTTACGAGTGGAATCACTGCTGGTTGTGGTTAACTTAAGACACAGTGGGGACTCAGAGAGGTCTTAATCCTAACAGTGTCACAGCCACCACTTGTGTGTACATTTTTTTCCCCAATGTTAATACTACAACAAACCGATAAATTCCTAAAACTCATGTCTTCAAACGTTGTTTTATGGAAAACTCCCACTTTCAAACAAGCCTAAAGGGGCTTAAGTCTCTTTACTAACCTCTTCTTCCTCTAGTTTTCTTTTCTTCTCCTTCTTGCTATCTTCTGTTTTAATTTTCTTAGGTTTATAATCAGCACTAGAAAGGGGAACATGAATATACAGTTAACACAATTATGACTCAGGAGTTCTCACCCACAGGATTAGAATCTCCAAACTCCTGGAAACCTCCATGGTAGCTGTGGCTGCTGTTATTCTTGCCTGGCATTCTATGATCAAGAGTAACAGCAGTAGACAAAGTAAAGAAGGCCAGAACGAGCACCAAGAGTCATAACCCTACATAGAACAAAACAAACCACTTACACTACATGTAGGCTTGGAAGCAAAGTGGGATGCAGGGATATATGTATAGAAATAAACACCATTATAAGATGGAAGTCTAGGAACCAAATGCATAGCACAATGGCTACCAAACAGTAATAATGCACTCGAAAGAGGAAGAAAGAAATTCTATAATGCATGAGTTCATCACTAAGTATGTCCCTTCTCCATTTCCACCCACTTTCTACCGTGTTTTATAGTTTTCGGGAGCATAATAAGCTGTATAAGACTGAAAATAATGAATACAATTTAATCTCACTGATTAAATCTAGAAAAGAGGTACATGTAAGTCTCAGATAACCATTTTAAGAGCAGTTTTATTACTTCTATACACTGAAACTTCACTCAGAATATATTGACAAGAACAGACTCTAGGAGAAATCTACCTGTGGCAGGCAACAATAAAGTAACTTAAATATTCTTCATAAATTCTGTATTATTTGAAATTTCTACAATATACATTGCTTTTTTAGTAAGAAAAATTTATATATTCTTCATGTAAGCTTCAGGTACATTACTCATTTGCTTAGCAAACCTCACTTCTTGTAATTCAAAGAGAAATCAGTCACCCGGTCCATTAATCACAAATTCCAAATGAGTAAAAGCCACTTAATACAGTTTCTCTGTGTACTATAATTACAAATGAATAATAGCCAATTGATAGTTTCTCTGTGCACTATAGAGAAATACATCACATTTATTCTCTAAACAATTCCTTTTTGTTTTCAAAAGTCAAAGTATTAAGAAATACTCACTCATCGTCATCTCGAGGTCTCTTCAATGGCTTTATATCCTCTTTAGGAGGAACAAAATAGCCATCATCTTCAGGTTCATCTTTAACTTGTGGTGGACTAAAGAGAAAAAAAAATTGCTAGTCACTGAGTGCTAGAACATCTACATTACATTAAGTAATACAAAGTAGGGATATATCATCTCACTGAAAAGAAGCTAGTATCAGGATAATAACATACATATAAAGATCTTCCACAAGCACTTTTTTCATTTAATGATCACTGCACAACCCTGTGAAGCAGACAGTACTGTCCTCATTTTACAGATGAACGGGCAACATCAGGAGTCGGGATCAGGACTCCTTATTTCAAGTCAGCATTCTTTCCCACTGTATCTTAGCTGCCTTTGCGAGGATGACCCAAACCACCACAGGGAATGGCCTCCCTACACAAAGCTGCCATCTGTGAAGGGGCCCAAGGGATAAGCATCCAGACTCAGCTGCAAAGTATATTCCACAGGGCTTCAAGAGTAGACAATGCACACCACCATCAACAAGCATACTGGATCCTCTTATGGTAGAATTTGAATGTTTAAAGAGTTTAGCTCTCCTTATTTTAGCATACTTCCCAAATGCCAACTTCTACAGCTATTCCCTCTCCCCCTCAGATCACTGACACAGCCCTAAGAGTCCAAAAGGCAAAAAGCAATGCCACTTACTCAACTAGTTAAATAAATGCTAGATCCTAAGATTGTCATAGGTGAAGGTAAAAACATGTGGGAAGGGTTTCTAAGCCTGACAGAAAGAAGTCCTAAAACAATTTACCAGAAAACTGTGTTCCAGTAAAGCATCTAGATTCTTTAAAAAGACAAATACACAAGCTAGCAAACATTCCAGAAAAGTGTCAAAGGAGGCTGTGTTCCTAACCTAACCCAGAAGGTATGAAAATGAACCATGACTACACACCAAGTCCAAACAATCTATTCAGATTTTAGTATTAGTTTAGCAAATGTCCTAGGCAGTCTCTTGGCAGAGATTAACCACCCTATGCCTCAATCACTATCTCAGAAATCAGAATTCCTAAGGCAGCTCGCAGCTCTAAGGCTTCCGGAATTTTATTATTCTGCATTCCCAGAACAGTTATAAAACACGCCTGAAGAGGGCACCTGCTTCTCCTTGTCTAAATAACCTAGAATACATGGCACAATTTTCAAAAACTTTATCAAATGAAATTGAAAGTTCAAAGTTTGAAGTAAGCAAAATTTCCAAAACGTTTTGTCCTAGTCAATAATACAAACACTTCCAACAAATAATAAATCCATTCTTTTAGTGGAGAGAGTAAGATTATGACTGTAAATATCTAATTTCTCGAAACTAGAGGAGACCTTTGGACTTTTTTAGGGAATTGAGGCTGACGAGGAAAACAGAATCATAAAAGCAAAATTATTACAGAAGTGACTTCTAGACAGTGCACATTCTTCTCTCCTTCTAGAAAAGAGATAACATATTTTTACCCAAACCTACACCCATTCCTAAAATATAGGTCATGTAAGCTTCACAATATTATTAAGGAGGAATTCAAAGGACGTGATTTTTTAAGAAACCCCATAATTACTACCAAGTATGGAATTTCTTATTAGAGTGATGAAACATTCTGAAATTAGACAGTGAAGAGGTTGTACTACCTTGTGAATATAATAAAAACCAAAACTACATACCTTAAAAAGGCAAATTTTGTGGTATGGAAATTATATCCCAATATTTTAAATTCTCTTCCTGTCAACCTTCTCCACTCACAGTAACCTTCTAGGAAATGTGCTGGTCAGTCTTGCTAAATTGGTACCCTAGAAATGCTAAAGTTGGCTTAGACCAAGTCCTCATACTGATGACTTCCTGGGAATCACCGAGGTGGCCAAGTCAGTGTGTTCTGGGTAAGCTCAGACAATACAGACAGCTGGCCTACTGGGTGCTCAGAGAAAGGGATGCCAACGTAGTGGAAGTCTTACCTAGAGAAGCCATTTTCCTTCTCCTTCTTTATTTTTGCATCCCCAGAGGCTCTAACCTGCAAAGTAAAACAACAGTAACTGATTAGTACCTTAAAAGGACTGAATTTGAAGAAACCTCTCTCTTATTTGAGAATATGTAGCATAAACTCTTGGGACATCTTGATCCCAGATTGGTTCTTCGTGTTAACAAAACTAAATGGATGAACTAAAGGTCTTGACATTTTTTCAAGATTTGTTTTTGACCATTCTTCAGGATGAAACGGTCTGACTGACTGAGAAAGGGTTCCCTTTAAAATGGTGGCTTTTTACCTTAAAATGATGGCAGGTGCCCTTTCTGCAATAAATATATTCCACTACTCAGGGATCTGCCATTGGCAGTGCAGAGCAGAAACAAAAACATAAAAAAAGAAGGAATAGTCTACTATCTCCTGCCTTCTCTGATTTAGGCAAAGTATACTCACTTTCCCCTTCTCCTTCAACTTCCCACTTGCTAGACTTGTCAGACACTCTAGGTCTTTCCAAAGATCTTCATATATATGCATGTGTGCCGCTTGTGTGTATACACACACACACACACACACACACACAGAGTACCTCTGGAAGGCTACAAAATATAAACAGTGGTTGCCTCTAGGAAGGATGGGAGACAGTGAGTCAGGGGTAAAAGGGAGATGTCTTCTTCACCATATTCTGTATTTTATAATTTCTGAATTTACCAAGTACCAACCTTACTTTTTTAAAAACTAAAAACAATCTTTTTTGAAAAGAGTATACACACAGTACTATTCATTCCCAGCCAGGTAAGCCTAGCCATTTCGAGAAGGCTTGCAATGGTTACGCTGGAACCAAAAGCCACAAAAGGCACCAGCATCACCACATTTTCACTCAGGAAGAAACTTCAATCAATAGAAGACCAACAAGGCATTAAGCCTTCTCCCAAAAACAGAATTAATTTTCCCTAATAAAGAAAATTGCCATTTCTCAAAACCCTACATCCTCAATTTATCCATTGGCAACACAGAATAAATAACAATAATATGGATAGATTTGGTACTGTGAGAAACATGGTGCTAAAGGGCTTGGTTTTCATAGTTTAAGTTTTATAGAGTTAGGTTGGCTTTAAAGTCTGACAGAGACCTTTTCACTCCAAGGCCAAAAGATCTTACTATGCAATGAAGGTACTTTGAAAGGGTAAACAAACTAAAAGTACACCCTACATCCCTTCCTCCCCCACTGGAAAGTTCCGTACCTTTTCCTCCTTTCGTTTTTCCTTGTCTCTGTCTTTGTGTTTGTCTTTATGCTTTTCTGAGCTTCCATCTTTGTGTTTGGTTTTCTCTTTCTCTTTGTGTTTCTTTTCAGAATCTTTATGTTCACTGTGAAAAGACACAAATGGTTAGCCCAGAGGAGGGACCACAAGAGTTCATTTCACAAGATCAACTGACAAGATACACTAAGATAACATGAACCATGGAAACTTACAGTGTTTTAAACAAACAGTCCTAACAGAAGGTTCAAGTAGAAGCTCTTGTCTACATCAGACTTTCTTTATTTTGTTCAATATTTTTATTTTTGCGAAGAAACTAAACAGAGAAACAGTCATTATAAACACACTAGGACATACTAAAAAAGTGATTAAAAATCCATGGCAGGCCCAGTGTACTTCTTCAACATTCTACCAGCTAAAAAATACAATGAAAGCTCCAACTTAAAGCTTTCACATCATTCACATCTGATGTGAAGGGCTTAAAACCAATTCACCAAAAATGTACTTGGTGGCTCTGTGCCAGACTTGAGACATATCACATATGTAGCCAAGCCAGGGCTTTGTGGAGTAAACAGCCCAACATAGTGGATGTTTCCTTCTAGTTTTAACTAGGAAAAGCTAGTCACAATTCTAGGTGGTGCTTATAAATCCTGGTAGGTTCTTTCCTCATAAGAAAAGATCCATCTGAAAGCAAAAGTATGAGCACACTTTGTTAAAGGTTTTTATTTATTTTATTTTTATATATATATATGTGTGTGTGTGTGTGTGTGTGTGTGTGTATATAATATATATATGAGACAAGGTCTGGCTCGGTTGCCTGGACTATAGAGTAGAATGCACTGGTGTCATCATAGCTCACTGCAATCTCAAACTCCCGGGCTCAAGCAATCCTTTTGCCTCAACCTCCTGAGAAGCAGGGACTTAAAGGCACGCGCCACACCTGGCTAATTTTTTCATTTTTTGTAAAGACGGGATTTCGCTGTTGCCCAGGCTAGTCTCAAACTCTTCGCCTCAAGCGATCCTCCTGCCTCAGCTTCCCAAAAAGTTAGGATTACAGGTATGAGCCACCACCTCACTTTTAAAGGAGTGTGCAGGTATACTGATAGCACTATAAAAAGACACTGCTTTTTTGGAAAGCAAAATATGACATTATAAGGCAGGAGCCATTAAAATATTCATACCTTCTTACCCTGGGATCTAGCTCCTGGAAACTTCTCTTAGGAAAATACCATTACATACAAAGATGTTCATTTTGGTGCTTCCCTTAATAACCAAAGACAAAAACAAACAAAAAGCAAGAAAGTAGACATAACCTAAATGACTAACAGGAGGGGAAACTGTAATATATCAAATCATGTAACCATTATGCTATAATTCTTGAGTACTACAAATATACATGGAAAATGTTTATGATACAGATGGAAAAAGGAGTATATAAAATGACGCAAATATTAATATATAAAAACATGCATGTGGACAAAGACTAAGAAGCAATAAGCAAAACCACAAGCTGTAACTTAACGGAGCACAGTTTCCTTCAGTGCACTGGAGCTGGCAGTTAAGGAGCCTTGCTCATAGCACTAACCAATGCAGAGGAGAAGTAAGTAAGACTTTACCAGCAATGAGCTCATTAGGCTATATCCATCTCATGAAGTTTGCTCTAAACGGATACCTGGCTGACTATACAGAACACCAAAGAAGGAGAAACAAATGATGGCACCCAGTTGGGCAGAGCCACAGAATCCACAAGAGAACAACTGCAGTCACACACTGTGCATAATAGTAGCTGCAACTTGAGACAAGTATTTGGATTATAAATGAGCTGAAACTCTTAAGAAATCTAGCCAGGAGTACAGAGGGTCTAGCAGAAACAGGACTACATGTTTAGGAAAGATCTGGGTACTGGTAAAGATGAAAAAAAAACAGTGCCCACTTACCCTTATTTATATATTCCTCTCCCTATATTGCTCTTATTAAGCTGTGCCACTCATTTAAATAGCAAGTTTCTATATGACTGAACTTCTAAAACTCATGACGGCAGAGCATGCTGGATGCACGTGGTGACCAAGTTTTCCCACCATGCTTTTTGTTCTTGGCCATCAGTATGTCACTCTACTCAATGTGTTCCCAAAAATCTGTGTTTATATTAATACCAAAATGCAGTGTTTTATCAAAAAATGTATTCTTTAAAACTAAAGTTTAAAAAAAAAAAAGTCTCCCAATTGCATTAGCACTCTCACTACCAGTTCTCATTAATTTTTCCTGCTTTAGAATGAACGGTGAAATAGCAAGGCTATTGAGATTGCAACTGATTCTTCAGGAGTTTACACATATGTATCATAGGTACATGGTTTAGATATTACCAGCAAAATGTTTAAGCTTACTACTCCATTATAAAAGCACTACAGTTTTGTTTCGTTTTTTAAAAATCATCAACTCTAAGAGGAATTAATGGTCATCTATATAAGTTTTTGCCTAAAAGCAAAAATCAGGGAATAATTAAATCCATAATATTGATGGATGAATACATATACCTCCCACCAAGTATGAAAATAAACAACTCTATTCTCTCTAAGCAAGCATTGTACCTGGTGTCTTCATATACTTTATTTCAATCAATACTCACAACACTCCTGTTATCCCCTTAAACAGATTTACAAACAGAGGAGACAGTGGTTGAAAGACTTACTCAAAGTTACAATGTTAGAGAAAAGCAAAGCTGGGATTTAAATTTAGTATTTCCATCTCCAAGTTCAGAGTAACTTGCTACTTTGATGCCATTACATTTCCACTAAATTGATACCTACCACTTAAGGTCAACTGGTGTTACAGACAAGTGCACGGTGAGTTTGAGATTTGATGTATTTTTGTCATAACTGTATTGTACCATCAAGTAGAAACTTTCCAGAATAGAGACCTTGGATACTTGAAAGAATAAAATCTTGATGATTGCTTTTTTTGGTTTGTCCCCCCATTAAACTATAAATGGCTGATTCAGGGATCTAAGTTCAGGAACATTCCATCTTCCTTTCCGTTCCACACCCGCCACCTCCCTTGTTCTCTTTCTCAATGAAAAGCAATTCTTAGGACATTATTAGTGTCTGTTTCACTAGAAAACTGGCTTTCTGGTCTTTTGGCAATCACAGCATGGTCAACTACAAGTGCACACACAGCCCTCCAATTTTTAGCTTTGCATTTCATTACTACACCAAACAGAGATCAGGGGAAAGGAATCAACAAACGACAAGCAACAAGACAGCATCCAGGCCTTTTCGGGAAAGCCAAAAAAGTCTACGCGATACTTCCTCTGCCTACTAACGAGAGGGAAATCTATACAGGAAATTCAAAGTTCCTGCTAGAGTAGTAACTCCCTTTGTAGGTCGTAATTAACCAAAGCCCAGAATGTGAGCTATAATCCTGACTTTCCAAAGGAAACCAAACCAAACTCTCCTCTATTCCCAATTGTTTAAACATAAAGCAGGTCTGGATTTTTATACTAGCTGAGCTCAGGTGATTTAGGGTTAAGGACAGTTTGTGGTACAAGGCATTACATGAAAGACTGTTAGAAATTTGGGTTTCTGAAGCCCTACCAGGCCTCTGAACAGAATATTAACATCTCTACTCATCAGGTGCTGTAACTGTCCCTGCCTCCAGAAATAGAGAGCAGAGTATCCAGGAATCCAGCCCTCATCCATAACCCCCACACTGGCAGGAGCACTGGCAAACAGCAAGCCCCACTGCCACTCTTTCCTAAAAGAAGTAGCAGAGGCACTGGGGGACAACGTCCTATAATACAGAAGTGTGTCCAAGGTTGTGCCATAAAAGTCAGAAACAGGATTTGGCCAGTGTAGAAAATGGAGCCAATGTGGGGTCAGTCAGGCTGACTCATCATCAGAGATTTTCTAACATGTATGACTTTTTCCAAAAGGCTTAAGATGAGTTTGACCTTCATGGTAGCTTAAAGAGCTGCATCTTTTCCACTGATGGTGAGATGATGGAAATTCTGACCAGTGCATAAAAGAAGTTAGTGTTGTTGACTGCTTGTTTCAAAAGACATTACCCTTGTCTTTATACTTGTTTTTTTTTGTTTGTTTTTTTTTCCCCTTCTTATTTTGTTTTGTTGAGATAGGGTCTTGCTCTGCTACCCAGGCTGGAGTGCAGTGTGCAATCACGGCTCACTGTGGCCTCAAACTCCTAGGTTCAGGTGATCCTCCTACCTCAGCCTCCTGAGTAGCTGGAACTATAGTGCACAACACCATGCCTGGCTAATATTTTTGTTTTTTGTGGAGACAGGGTTTGCTATGTTACCCAGGCTGGTCTCGAACTCCTGGGCTCAAGTGATCCTCCTGCCTAGGCCTCCAAAAGAACTTGGATTGCAGGCGTGAACCAATGTGATCCTGCTACTTTTCCATACACAGTACGTCTTAAATACAACTGAGGGCCACAATGTTGGCAGTTCAGAGGCTGGAGAACAGCTGACTTACTACTGAAGAAACTTCAGTGGGGCTAAATAAGAATAACAACATGGAAGAAAGGCTTATAAGTATAACCATAGGAAGGAGCCCAAAGATTGGACAAACATTTTAAGAATAAGTTTAGTCTGGGACATGATGAAGGCCAAAACATAGACGGTAGCATTCCTGAAACATCTGTAATGGTCACACTTTTGGATGAAATATGAATTTAGTTCACAGGCATGAGGAACTCTAAGAGAGAAAACACCCAATTATTAGCTATGCATAAATGCTGACTCCTTGGTTCAGAGTTTGTGTCTGTTTGGGGATAAGATTCCTGAAAGAGAACAAATGGAAAAGATTCAAAACCACCTTTCTTTCTGAGTGTTTATGCCTGTACTGTGCTTCTATTAGCTAAATTCCACTAAAGAAAAAAGTAGCTCACACTACTTTTTAAGTGATGATGGCAAAACCTTTGATCTGTGACTCTCATTGGAGCTAAGCAGGTAACAGAAAACACTGACCATGGTTTCTCTAAGGTACTTAGGCAGGAGGGTGGGAGAAAGGTACAGGAGGGAAATGGCAGCAGGAAGCCAGGAAGTACTTCCCTTCTGCCCTGGCAAAGCATTTATTATTTCTTTAGGAAAAAAGAAAACAAACAAACCCATGTCTGATATTCTGAGAAGCTAGAATGTTGGCTACGGGAAACCATTTAACACATTGACTGCCATGCCAGAAAAAAAAATTTCTCCTTGGGGCCATGGTGTTTTATCACGAAAATACAATAAAAACTTTGAAAACAAAGCAATCCTTTCTAATTTAATGAAAATCTGTTATTCTTCATTGTTTTCTGTGTGTGAGTTATATGCAACTTGAAAAATAGTTCTCACGGCCCCCAAGGTGAAGAGACATGAGTTATATGCTTCACGAGATCCTGAGCTCAAAACTAGCATGAGGTAAACACAACTCACATGGCAGTTAATGTGTTAAATCTGTTCTCTATCACTAATAAAAGTATTCAGCAGATACTTAAATAGCACCAAGTGCTCATCTAGCACATTTAACCCCCATAACAAAACTGGTATTTCTAGTTGTGGAAACTGAGGCACAGAAAGGTTAAGTAACAAGAGAGAAACAGGATTCAAACCCAGGCAGTCTGGCTCCAGAGTCACGTACCTGACCCAAACAAAGTAAAAAAGAAGGGGTTAGAAGGGTAGAGGGTAGAAGGAGGCTCCTTATCTTCTGAGAACAGGACTTGGCCACTAACAGCGCTGCTACCTATGTTACCTACTCAAGGCAGCAGAGCCTACAAGTCACAACTGGTTGAATCACAGGGGATTCCTGAGAGAGCAGAGAGCTTCAAAGCCATAGAAGGAGGGAAATCAATGGCCCTTTCAAGGAAAGCAGTTAAAGCTTAAATGTTTGTTAAATTAAAAATTCTTGATAACTACAAGTTTGCCTTGTACTCAAGGAAAAGAGTACAACTTCTGAAAGGCTCTAAGAAATGAAAGTTTCTTAATGTCCATCATCATTATAGGGTAACTAAACAAAATCACAAGGACTCTGGAGTTTTATAGAATTATCAAAACTTTAAGTGGAATCTTAGAAATTATTTAATCTTTGTCTTCAGGCCAGAGAGGATAAAAGGATGTGCCCATAGATGCCAAAACCAATACAAATTCTAAGCTCCCACATTCCTCCCCTAAGTTCCTTACCTCTATTAACAGCATAAACAGCCACCCAGTTATCCAAGATAGGAACCCTTTTTCTTAGACCCTGTCATGTCATTTGTGGCTAAGTCCCATACCCTCTTTCCTCAATCATTTCCAATGGCTTCTTGCTCCCTTGAGAATCAAGTCCCAACTTCTTGAAATAGTATTTAATATTTTTGCCTCAAGCCACTTTTTTGGGCCTCATTTTCTACTGTCACACCCTGTGTAACCCAGGCATCCATCTAACTGGATTCCTCCCTGAACAAAACATATACTATATAATGCCTCCATGTTTTGCTTATGCTTTTCTCACTGTCTGAATGCCCCTCTTTCTAACAATCACCTTCCCTTGTCAAGATCTTAACCATCTTTCAACGGCTAGCTCAATGCTGTCTCCACCATGAAATCTTAAAAACAATGATTATGGTTCACTATAACAAGACTAGATATAATTGAAAACGTCATGGCTCCAACATATTTGTTATCAATAACTACTGAATTAGACTCAACTACCAAAATCAAAAGTTCCAATGTATCTGCATGATATTCTACTAGGTTTTGTGATAATCATGACCATCATTATTTCAATTATTTAGTATGTTAGTTTCCAATGTGCTATCATGCACATGAACAAACCTGAAAACTTGACAGGGTAGGTACTGTTGTCAACACTTGACCAAAACGAAAAATGAGACTTAGAGAAATTAAGTGGTTTGGATTAGGTAGGACCCCTAGCTTGTAAATGACAGAACCTGGCCTCTCAACTTCTGTTTTCAACACATCACACTGACTCCCAGTGAATGGTGGTGGTATGCAGTTCCCTCACTTCCAAACTACCCTCTGCCTACCTATGTTAATTTCCCCCAGGACAGGCTAATTATCAGAATGTGTAGAAAAATGGAGAGCTCTGGCACACCACTCACAAGGAAAAGAGCAAACATATCTTTTGAATATGATTACTTTCAGAAAATTCTCCCCCAATCTGAGAAATTGAATGCTTAATTCAAGTGCATATTCCTAAATTACTACATTCTCTGAATTTTAATTCAGGTAGGATTTGGAACTGAAGGGAAAGCAGAAGCCAAAAGCATCCTTACTCTCAGATGCTTCACATGCTGACAGTAAAGATTAGCACTGCCAATATGGCTGGAAAAGTACTCTCCTAGCTATTTCACAGCAGTAGTGTTCTGTCTTTTCTTGCTTTCCACAAATTTGTCACTCCAGTCTGAGTGCCAGGTTTAAAATTGGCAAGAGATACATTCAGAAACTAGAAGGAGGAATTCCATTTTTCACATGATAGTCTCTTATTATCTAAAATCAAGCCCCCCTTCTCCAAATTGCTTTTAATATTTTTATATAAGAAATCTAAAGATAATTTATGGCTAAGAATGCAATGCTTTAACAGAGGTATCTGGTAAGATCCTACAAGCCCAGTAATTCCTTGGCATCTAGAAGAGTACTCCTTTTGTTTCTTTTGAGAGTATTTACATATTTTTTAAAAGGATCTGAAGTGCGAAGTATTAATGCTAACAGAAAGCGGTGTCAAAAGATAAATGAGTGAAGAAATTATTTTTGACATTGGCGTAAGCTCTTCCTGTAGTGTCATAAGCCAAATAGGAGAAAGTCAGAGAAAGGGTTTTCACAGGGTCAGAATTTGAGGAGATTAATACTTTCCATGCCAAAAATTTTAGAGAGTTGGGGCCCGAAGAAAACAGAGGCAGTGCCTAAGATGATCTGACATTTTTTAATGTGAACAGCCTACCACATGCATACGAGGAAGGGGTGCTTATATTTAAACACATAGTTTGGCTACACAACTAACTTTCCTTACAGATGGAGATTTTTTTTTTTCTTTTTTACTGGAAGAAATAACGTAGCAGGGACTCAGGAGCCCTGGTCTATCTGCTACCACATTGCTGTGTGACTTTGGGCACGTACCTCAGACTCCTGTCCACACAAAGAGGAGACAAAATGAAATGATCTTGTCTCCTTTAGTCTGCACTTGAATAAGGATAATAAAGGGGAAAACAAATTAATAAGACGGGATTTCCTGGGAGGCTGGGTCCATAGCCCCATTCTGTCTTGGCAGAAAGCCAGTTCTCCCATTGCTGACTCTCCACATCTGCAGTACTGCTACCGCACGGGAGACTAAGATGCCTCCTGGACTTGGGTCCTGAGTGTAACCTGAAGACAAACCGTTGACAAATATCCAGCAGAGACGGGAGGGACACAGAAACACATTTGAAACACTTGTTTTCTCATAATAGATGGCCACAAAATTAGCTAGGCTTGATTAGAAAGATCAGAAGTTATTCAAAAGGGATCACAGTATACAAGATTTTGCTGGAATATAACCAATATATACTTGCTTTTTGCTGCAAAGAGGTACTGTGTCAGTAGGTCAAAACAGGAAGTACTTAAAAGTTTGTTTACAATACATCATCTGGTTAAACTGGTAAACTTACTCACATGTGAATTAGAGATCCAGAGCTAGATTTAGTCATACGTAAACAGAAATGCAGGCTAGGTTTTTCAATGCCTCTTGGCAAACAGGCTATTTTCTCAAATATTTTGTTTAGAAATGAAGACAATATGCAAAGGCATAAAAGTGCATACAAAAAATTCTTCAATTTGCTATAATCTTGGAAAGGATGCTTTTAATAGATGTATAACATTATCTCCTCACATTTGTAGAGTAGTTCACAATTAAAGAGCTTTTGTATTTATTGACTCCCATGGCTGCCCTCTGAAACATGTATCAAGATGAAGATGAAGAAGCTGAGCTGAGGAAGGTTAGGTAACCTAGCCAAGATCATAAGAGATCTAAATGGACAGACTAGGATGAGGACTTCAACCAAAATCACATCCCTGTTTTTTTTTCTTTTTTAAAGAGAAGATTAACACAGGGCAGGGACAAACTTATGTCCCAGGGCCCTTTATATCACTTTTATCATCTCTCTCCCTCCACCACAATCATAACATAATAAAAATCAGCATTTCTGCATTGGATCTGTAAGCATGTCTTTCCCCTCCCTCAGATGATGAAGTTCTTAATGGTCAAAGACTATCTTATTTTTTTTTTTACATGTCACATCAACTAAGCACAGCATAAACATGGCAAGCAGAAGAAGAATAATTGTTTAACATGATCTAACAATCCTGCTCCTAGATACATACCCCAGAGAATTGAAAACAGGGATTCAAACAGATACTTCCACACTAATGCTCATAGCAGCATTATTCACAAAAGCCAAAAGGTGGAAATAACCCAAGTGTCCATCAACAGATGGATTTTTAAAAATCTGACACAGATATACAATGGAATAACTCAGTGATAAAAAAGGAATGAAATTCCATATGCTACAATATAGATGAATCTTAAAAAATTATGCTAAGGGAAATAAGCCAAACACAAAAAGGACAAATAGATTCTACTTATATGATGTACCTAGAATAGGCAAATTAATAAAGACAGAAAGTAGAGAAGGAAGAAAAAGAAAGTAGAAAAGAAATTAGAATGGGGGAGGAGGGAAGGAGGAGTTATTGTGTAGTGGATTCAGAGATTGGGACGAAAAAAAGTTCTGGAAATGGATAGTTGTACACTACTGTCAATATATTTAACACTATTTAAAAATGGTAAATTTTATTTTCTATATATTTTACCACACACAAAAAAAATTGTTTGAAAAATGGGATAGACTAGAAAGAACTGATAACTATCCTACAGAAGATTAAGAATATGTGAGAAGAAAGAAGTGAGAAGATGGGAATTGGCATACCCATAGGTCATCTACTCATTGATTCAATAAATATATATTAGTTAAGTTACAGCTATCTACCAGGTACCATACTGCCTTAAAGATGTAAAATGAATACAAAAGACCCCAACTACACTCTCTGGGATCTTAGAATCCCCGTAAGGCAAACAGAAAAGTAAAGGGACAATTACAACATGAACACAACTTGATAATTACTATGATAGGGATATACTCAGGGTGCCAGAGACCACACAGAGTGGCCTTTAATATGAGGAGGTGGGCAGAAAAGATACCTGGAAGAAGTAAAGTCAAGTCTAAGTTGCAACTAAAAGAATGCTATTAAGAGAGCAACCAAGTGTTTCAAAACCAGCAACAGCATGTTTTAAGGCCCAGGGATACTAAAAAAGCATGCTGTGTTTGAGGAACTGAAAAGAAGTTCAAAGACAGGATACGGAACGTGAGATAGGGTAAAAGGCAAAAGAGGTAACGGGAAGAGTCAAAGTCTTAGAGAACCACTGTGTGCATCACAAAGAGATGAAAAAGGTGGCCAGAATGATGGAAAGGCATGGAGGCATAAAAGCCAAGGGAAGTGGGTTTTGGGGGTGGGGGTGGGGTCCCTGAAAATGATCTATCTTGGCACATGTTTCATGTGTACTTGAAAAGAATGTGGGCCGGGCATGGTGGCTCACGCCTGTAATCCTAGCACTATGGGAGGCCAAGGCGGGAAGATCGCTTGAGCTCAGGAGTTCAAAACCAGCCTCAGCAAGAGCAAGACCCCATCTCTACTAAAAAAAATAAAATAAAAAGAAATTAGCCAGACAACTAAAAATAGAAAAAATTAGCCAGACGTGGTGGCGCAAACCTGTAGTTCCAGCTACTTGGGAGGCTGAGGCAGGAGGATTGCCTGAGCCCAGGAGTTTGAGTTTACTGTGAGCTAGGCTGATGCCACGGCACTCCAGCCCAGGCAACAGAGCAAGACTCTGTCTCAAAAAAAAAAAAAAAAGAGAGAAAAGAAAAGAAAAAGAAAAAGTGTACTCTAATGGTTTGGGGTAGAATAAATCTAAATGTTAACTAGATCAAGATGGCTGATGTTGTTCAAGTCTTCTACATCCTTAATGATTTTCTACTTGCACTAACAATTATTAAAAAAGTAGTAGTAAAATCTCTGACTATAATTATGAATGCCTATTTCTCTTTGCAGTTCTATCAGTTTTTGCTTCATGTATTTTTAGGCTGTGATATTAGTGTATAAACATTTATAACTGCTATATATTCCTGATTGTTCCTTTTTTATCATTGTGAATTAAACTTATTTATCCTTGGCAATATTTTTTGTTTTCAAATCTACTTTGGTAGATATTAATATGGGATGGACAACTGTAAACTAGAAAAGATGCAGACTGGATTCAACTACTGAGATTAAACTCACTAGAGTAATAAAGATGGAAACCAGATGATCAAGTGATATGACAGGAATGAATGTTGGGGGAAAAAAGGTCACAGGCATGGGAGATGATTCCTGAAGAAATGTTCCCACTAAACTAGAGAAGATTATTCTGATTATTCTAATGATTCACAAACAGAATTCATCAAAAGTATTTAAAATTTTTTAATGAATCATAAAAAGAACACACTTGGAAAATAATTCCCACTTTAAATTGTCTATGGACAATAAGATAAGATAAGGAACTCTAGGATGGAGACATTTGTTCCAACAAATGGTGGGTCTTTATATTCCCTCCTAACAAAGCTCAGGCCACTATGGGAATAGGAATACACCATATGGCTTTCTCACCACTGTCTTTAAATCAAAATGGAAGTATAAGTCCTCATTTTCAATGAGTGGGTTTAACCACTTGCTTCCTACACCAAAAAATGGGGGCAAAATGAACAAGAAAAACATCTTTCTGGGGCTTGGATCTCAGACAGCAGCACTACTGAGTTTCATTTATATTGGTGATCGCTGGCTTTTGTGGGAGCTATGAAGCTGAGCCCTCTGATAACCTGATGAAAGCTGGGAATGTTCTCTCCAGGAAAATCTCATGTACTCAACCTTTTGCATACAGTTTCAAGGGCTCACAGACCACGGAAGTCCCAGTTAAGGATTTTTAATGTATACCCTTTAAAATACAAAAAGAAGAAAAAAGATAAGGTCACCAATCCAATCACCTTTTATCAAGGCAAGCTTGTTGGACACTTGATCAAATGCTGTCATATGTAACAATGAATCCTTTGGTGACTTAGTGAAAAACTACAGTTTTAATGAGGTACACATCAGAAGGAAATCCACCATACTTGCTTTGTACATCTTGATCTGAACAATGCCATCCCAAGTAAGGCCCTGAATTATCGAGGCCATCCTCTTAGCAATTTTAGGATCAAATACAGACTCTGTTTACTTTGCTATCCATACTATCTACCTATGGCTCAAGTTAAGGCCTATTCCAGGTAGGTCAAGAAACGGGCAATGCACTGAATGATGAGGAACTTGCTGACTCAACCCTTACCTGTTGCTATGCTTGGATTTTTCCCGGTCCTTCTCTTTGTCCTTCTTGTGCTCTTTGTGCCGGTGTTCTCGATCTTTATGTTTATCTTTGTGTTTATGAGAATCTGCAACCATAAGAGATGAGTCAGTTAAGGAGTCATGAGTTGTCTTCTGCCCACCTACCTTGACAAGCTGGTCAAGAAGCAAATGGCATGATCCAGATGGCAGCCATAATAGCACATTCCACTGGAAGGGAAGATTTCACAAAGCAGGCCAGATAAGGCATCCCATTATCCTGCCTCTAAAACTAAGACGTGTTACTAACATGTGGGATGAAGGAATTGAGCCAATTCTACTGTGAAAGGAAGCCACAGTTTGGCATTCTTCACCTTAGACCTTGTACCATTAAGCCTAACCTATAAATGATACAAAGTGGTAAGTCTCGAATGCCCCACAAATACAGAGGGGCAACTGTATATACATCTCAGAGATAGTGTGATAAGTCTGACAAACATATACACGGGAGCAATCCTCACCACAATCAAAATTGAGAACAAGTCCATCACCCCGGAAAGTTTCCCCCTTAGATCCCTTCCCAGTCAATTCCCATCTTCCACCTCTTGCCCAAAGCAAGTACTGATCTGATAGTGCTCTAGATCAGATTTGTATAGATTTCTAGAATTTCTAATGAATAAAATATTACAGAATTTACTCTTTTGTGTCTGATTTCTTTTACTCAGAATAACGTTTTTGACATTCATCCATGTTGTTGGGTATATCAATAGTTGGTTTCATTTACTGCTAAGTTGTATTCCATTATACAGATATACTGTATCCATTCATCTGATGGACACTTGAGTTGTCTCTCCATGCAATGGTTATCATGAATAAATCTGCAATGAACATTCATACACAAATCTTTCTGTAGACATGTTTTCCTTTCTCTTGGGTACAAACTTATGAGTGAAATTGCTTAGTAATATGAAAAGTGTATGTTTAACTTTATAGGAAACTGCCAAACTATTCTAAAGTCATTGTACCATTATATATCCCCATCAAAAACTCTATGGAGTTCCAACTGCTATAAATTCTCACCAACATCGGGTATTATCAGTCTTTAATTTTAGCCATTCTAGCAGATATGTAGTGTTATCTCACTGTGGTTTTAATTCACATTTTTCTGAGGATTACATGAATGATGTTTAATGATAAACATCTTTCATGCGCTTCTTGGCCACTCATATACCTTCTTTGGTGAAGTATGTGCTTAAATCTTTCCCCCATTAAAGAAAATTTTTTTGGTCTCCTTATCACTAAGTTGTAAGAGTTCTGGTTTACAACTTTTTCTTTTCTTTTTTTTGAGATAGTGTCTCACTCTGTAGCCTTGGGTAGAGTACACTGGCATAATCGTAGCTCCGTGAAACCTCAAACTCCTGGGCTCAAGCAATCCTCTTGCCTCAGCCTTCTGAGTAGCTGGGACTACAGCTGTGTGCCACGATGCCTGGCTAATTTTTCTATTTTTAGTACAGAAGGGTGTCTCATTCTTGCTCAGGCTGGTGTCAAACTCCTGAGCTCAAGCAATCCTCTCACCTCGGCCTCCCAGAGTGCTGGGATTACAGGCGTGAGCCACTTCATCCGGCCTACAAATTTTATTTACTATATGTATTGTGAATATTTTCTCCCAGTCATTGGCTTGCCTTTTAATAATTTCTTAATGGTGTCTTTCAAACAACAGAAGTTTTAAGTTTTGAAGAAGTCCATTTTATCAATTTTTGCTTTTATGGTTTATATGTTTTGTGCCCTGAGAAATCTATGTCTACCCAAAAGTCCACACAGATTTTCTCTCTCTCCCCGTTTTTTTCTCGTAAGACAGGGTCTTACTATGCTGCTCAGGCTGGTCTCAAACTCCTGGGCTCATGTGATTCTCCTGCCTCAGCTTCTATCATCTTATTTTTATTTTTATTTTTTTTCCAGGTAGTTTTACAGAAGTGAGGGCCAGGGTTCACTGTTTTATCTATGAAGATGCACAGTTGTTCTAGCACCATTTTTTAAGATGGCCCTTTCTCCATTGAATTGCCTTGGCCTCTTTACTGAAAATCAAGTGACCATATAATACAGGTCTATTTTCTTGACTCTCTATTCTATTCTTACACAAACGCATACTGTCTTGACTACTGCGGCTTTATAGTAAGTTTTGAAATAGGTAATATAAGCACTTTAACTCTGCTCTTTTTCAAAATTGTTTTGGCTATTCTATGTCTTCTGCATTTCCACATAATGTTTAGGTATAGCTTGTCAATTTCCTTTAAAAAAAAAAAAAAAAGCCAGTTGGGAGTTTGTGTTCATAGGACAATTTGGAAAGAAGGAAATGACATCAAAATAATATTATATCTTTTGATACATGAACATGGTAGCTCTCCACTTATTTAGGTCAGTAACTCTCAAACTTCAGAGTGTATCAAGATTATCCCAAAGGCTTATTAAAAATGTAGCTCACTGGAGTCAAGTCACCCCAATATTGAATATGAATCAACTGGAAGCCTAAGTATCCAACATGTGTGGTAGTTTTAAAATATGTCTCACAGATTCCTTGATACTCCTCCTTTCAAGAGGTAGGGCCTAATTCCCTTCCCCTGGAGTACAGGGCTGGACTTAGTGACTCATTTCTAACAAATAGGATAAAGTGGAAATGTCAGTATGCAACTTCTGACTAGGTCATAAAAGGCATCAGATCTTCCTCTGGGAAAGCCAACTGCCACACTGTCAGTATACTCAAGAGCCCTACGGAAAGGCCTATGTGTTGAGAAACTGAAGCTTCCTGCCAACAGTCATGTGAATGAACCATCATGGTAGTGTCTCCTGTAGCCTCAATTAAGCCTTCAGATGACTGCAGCCCTGGCTAACATGTTGACTGTATTTTTATGACAGACCCAAAGCCAAAATCACCCAGCTAACTGCTCCTGGATAAATGACTCACAGAAACTATGTGAGAAAATAAGCATTTGTTGTTTTAAGCTACTAAATTTTGAGGTAACATGTTTCATAGCAATAGATAACCAATAAGGTGCAGGTGATATGCATATTCATCCCATTCCTGGCTCACAGCAAAATAACCCACACTTGGCATAATCTGTTGAGAATCTAGTCCATGCCAGGCCCTGGGGAAATAAAAATTTTCATGAACATACCCCTGGCTATAGGAAATTCCTGTCCCACAGAGATGTGAAAAACAAAATGACATGGTGTCAGAAATAAGATTTGAACCCTGTCTTCCATGCAGTGTACAGAATCCATGAAGTAAACAGAACCCTCCAACTTCTAAAAGTCTCAAATCTACAATTTTAAAATGCTGAGTCAACATGGCCCGAGGGTATGGGAGGAACATAATGTTAAAAAAAATTACTCTGTGCATAATTCAACAAACACATAAATACATATGAAAAAAACTAGAATACAGACATTCAAATATTAAACGTAGTTAAATTTGAGTAAGTCTGTGTGCAACTTGAGTTTTTGTGCATATATTTCATCTTGTTTTTCAATTTTTTTCCCACAACCAATCACTTTTACATAAAAGATGTTATTTTTAAAGATTACCAACCTTTAAAAATTTAGACAAATACTAGTGTACATAAGGAAAATGTGGCTTAAGTCACTGAAAAGTGCTAAACTTAAAGAAAAACAAACTAAGTAAAAGATAAATTGAAAGTAATTCCAGGTAGGTTTCAGATAACCAGGCTGCCACTAACATTTAGTATTTTTTTAATGTATAAAACCTCAAAACTGATTTTTTTAAAAACAGAGATGGGATCTCACTCTGTTACCCAGGCTGGACTCAAACTCCTGGGCTCAAGGGATCCTCCCACCTCAGACTCCTGAGTGGCTGGTACTACAGGTGTACCACTCTGCCTGGCTCAAAATTGACTTTAAAACCAGGTCCCCAAGTCTTTTAAAGCAATTGCTATTTAAAAATGTAAAACCAAAATGTCTGGTGAGAAACTTAGTGTTATGGCTGAATAATCCCACTTTTATTAAATAAGAGCTAGGTGAAAGATCTGAATCCTAAGTGTTCCTATTTAAAAAGAAGTTATTACATGTGCTATGTATGCAGTGACAGGTACCAAAAAGTATAATACATGGCAACTTCTTCAAATACCTGAATAGCTATTATATTATATAAATTTACTCAGTACCACTCCACATGGCAGGCTGGCACTTCTAAGGAGAAACGATAGTGAGGCAAATTTGGTTCAGTACAAAAGTAAAACTGCCCACAAACAGAATAGGGTGCTTTCTGAAAGCCAAAAGCATTTAAGCACACTAAATAACCCAGTGATGGGGAAACTGTTAAAATAATCTGCACTGTGTAAATTAATAGATTAAATAATCCCTAAACATGAATACTGAAGTACTTCAGGATAAACGATGTCTGGAATTTGCTCTAAAATACTGGCGGGGGCGGGAGGATATGGGGATAGATAAAACAAGATTGACAAAAGGTTGGTAGTTATTGAAGTTGTGTGATGGATACATAGGGAGTTCATTACATTACTCTTTACTGATATGTATGCTTGAAACTTTTCATAATAAAAAATTAAACATCTCTAAGCTCCTTCCCTTCCACTCCTTTATTTTTTGTTATCGTATGAGGATACAGCAAGACGACTAGCCTAGCTCTGAGAGAAGATTTGTGTTAAGGAGCAGTAAAAGATAAAGTTTAAAAGATAAAATTAACCTAAGAGTCAGGATGTTCTACTCTAAGGATGACAAGGAGCCACAACAAGAAGGAACAAAAATAAAAGCAATACTTATGGAAGATTAATTGAAGGGCTGAAGGGCACTGTGTGCAGAAAGGTAAAAGCTAAATAACTAATCTAGAAGTTTTTAAAGCAATCTACAGAAAAGTGATGGCGAAGGGACTAAGAAGGAAGAAAAAACGTAAAAGCATGTTTAGGAAAACAGAAATAGAACTCAGTTCCAGGAACTCACTGCTAAGTGTAATTAATGCAGGAGAAGAATCAAAGAACCCTCAATGTCTTTGTGTCCAGGTGACTGGGAGAACGAGGGGCCTTGGCAAAAACAGGAAGGCTGTGCAGAATAAAGATAAGGAAAAGGAACAAGACTGGAGAAATGATGAGCTTAACTGAAGTCACATTGTATCTAATGTAACAGTAGGACATCTGACTAAAGATGCTGGTCAGAGGAGAAGCCAGTAAGTGAAGAAGGGAAGCCAGTAAGGGTACACAGATCTATTCATATATCCCTCATGGTGAAAATATTTGTTTGTAGAGAGCATACTAATGGCCTTGAAGATTACTTTTAGTACATATCTTTTCCCCTTGGAATTCATCTAATAGATATTGTTATTTAAAATGTTTTGGAGAAAGGATTCTGCCACTTCAAGCATCTGTTAAGTGCAAAAAGAACTGTGTTCAACTTGACTGATAGGTAAGAAACGAAAGATATAAACCACTGCATATTAAGTCAGAAAACTTCATTCATCGTGAATTCAGGTCACCTTATGGCTTCTGATAAGAACTGTTTCAATTCCTAGCATTTGAAAATTCTAGATGAAGATATGGGAGGAAGACCCCTGAAATAAGGCAGCCTTAAGAAAACAGAAGACTTTTCACAACTAACTCCTTTCACTATAACTTAACTGGAATTACTCCATAAGGATAGATAAGTAAATGAATAGAGAAAACAGGAATCAACATCTTTTGTTGTTATTATCTACAGTGCTCCCCAGGGTTAAGTAAAGAAACTTCTAAATGACAAAAGGAAAGTGTTTTCTCTTCCCACCTTTTTCCACCATAGGAATAGCTGATGGGTAGCATACTTGATGGTTAAATGTACAAAAGAAAAGGAATACTCTTACTACTGTATTCAGAATTAAATTCTGAGGGCTAATTCAATTTACAACCATCAAATGTATCTGTAAGTCCAAAGCACCCTGCTAAAGACTCATTAGACATGAACTCTGCCCTCAATGAGTTTACAATCCAATAAGGTAATTAAAATATGAACCCAAACAGTCACTGCCCGAGGCACACAGGGAGAAAAGGGAACTAATACAGGTGCCAGCACCATGCTAGGGTACTTATAAACACTGTCTTATTTAATTTTCTTACCACTCTTAGGGAAATATCTTCATTTCACAAAAGATAATAATAATAGTTATCCTTTATAAATGTGTATTCTATGCAAGGCAGTATTACATACATTACCTCTAACTTTCCTAACTCCAGATGGTACTGATTCCATCAAATCTAAAAAACATTTTGTCTCATTTTAACATCTCTGAAAATAAGGTGCATCTAGTTGATACAACCTCTATGGATGGGGAATTTGGCAGTATCTAACAAAACTAATTCATACACTCTCCCTCTATTAACCTATCTACCCCATGTCTGGGAATTTAGCCTGCAAATATACCTCCCAGGTGTATCTGGAGGAATGAGTGGATGGTGACAAAGTCAAGAGGCAGTACTTCTGAGGAAGTGACAGGGAAAGAAAGGAGTAAGAATGCAGAATGGTAGATTAAGGGAATACAAAAGGGTTAAGGAAAAATATTTCTAGGAAAATGAGAATATTTTGAAGGATTCTAACAGAATTTCTCTATTCTCAATTCTCAGAGACACATCTGTAAATGTACTGATTGTGTAAATGGTTTAAATAAGTATTACTTTTACAATAAAAAGGCAGAAAATTTATGCTGATATATATGTGTGTATATACATACACATGAAGGCATAAAAAACTAAGTCAGCAGGGAAGAACCCCCTTTTTTATCTTAGACTTGCTAAAATGGATTAAAATCATTTTCCTCCCCTTAAAATCTCAAATGTCAAATGACTGACATTAAAGTAACAGTGTTTATATTACATCATGATGCTCCTGTATTTAGAAACTATGCAAACTTTTTATAAAGGTAATAGACATTCTCCCCAATGTCTATACATGAAGCATGTAGGTGCCATTACCTCCATATCTTTCACATGATGGCAAAATTTTCTGGCCTGCTGTTATTTTTCAGTAAGACAATAGCTAATTTAATTTATGCATTTGAAAAGAAGGCCTTAGGAGTAACAATACTGAATCTAAGTTAACTACCTCCTTTGCTTTCAAGTGAAGAGTAATATAATAAGGTGAAACAGCCCAGTTCCACCAGCGAACAAGAGGAAACAAAGACCCTGGATCCAGGAGGGACAGCAAGGAGACAACATAGGCTTCCTGCAGGAGGCAGAATGAGCCAAGTCTTGCTAAAAACTAAGAGGGAATTAGCAAGGTGGAGGAAGGTGAAAGGGCATTCTTGGTACATGGGCCACATTGCAGTAAGAAACAAGTGTTCGAGACTAGTCTGGCCAACATAGCGACACCTCGTCTCTTTTTAAAAAAAAAAAAAAAAGAAAGAAAAGAAAAGAAAAAAGAAAATTAACCAGGCGCGGTGGCTATAGTCCCTATAGTCCCTATGGTCGTGCCTATGGTCCCACGGAGGCTGAGGCAAGAGGATTGCTTGAGCCCAGAAGTTTCAGAACAGCCTGAGCAATACAGCAAGACTCTGTCTCTAAAAATAAATATTTAATATAAACTTTTAAAATAAGAGAAAGAGAAGCCACAAAAGCCAACTACCTATCATTATCCTTATTGAAATATTCATCCTCTCACGACTGAGCAAAATTAAGTGAGATAACACTTCTGCCAGCTAGGAAATAGTGGAGTTGATTCTTCTCAGGAGCATATTAAAAAATAAAATCCCAGAGTTATGTTTAATTTACCTCCCTAAAGCCATGTGTCTCCAAGCCATTTTTTTAAGTTATAGATATACTATTAATACTTCTTTGTACCTTTGGAGTCCTAATCTGCTGCTTAGACAGAAGGGAAACAAAATTCTTAGGTATAAAATTTAACTGTTAAAAAATCCCTGCAAGCTGGTCTAATCCCAAAATGAAACACTTTGTTACACATGTTCACCCATGATGAGGTAGAACACAAAAGATCATGGTCTCACCCTTATGTGATTAGAGACATCATACAGCAGTACAGAATGGAAGGGATCTCTGAAGGAAGCTGGAGAAAGGAGACTGGTTCAACACTGAAAAAGATCTGACTTGAAATCCTTGTTCTGTCACTTAGTGCGAGACCTTGGGTAAAGTCACATAACCACTAGATCTATAAAATGGCAGAAAAGACCAGTGGTCAAGAGCATCAAGTTTCTGCTCATCATCTACTAGATACCTGTGACCTTGGTAAATTCACTTCTCTTACAGATGAAGAAACTGGGTCAGAAAATTTAACTCATCTTAAAGAATTTTATTTTGAAAATCATTCAGTTTTTGTATATAGTGGTAACAGAATAATCTCCACAAAAGTATAAACAAGTTGACAACTATCAATGAGGTATAACCATTATTTAACCTTCCTCATGATTAATTTACATAGAACTAAATTGAGCCTACTCAATCATTTTATACAACTCAGAGTTCAGGTTCTACATATGCATTTTAGGCAGCAACCGTAACTATTGACCTTGCCCAACCAGCCAAGGATGAATAAGATGCTGCCTGATTTTCTTTCCTGTACTCAGATCCAGGAAAGAAAAGCACTTTCAAAGAAGGAAGTAAAGCTTTGGCCTACTCTAACAACCCTGTACCCAGAAGCCTAAAGAACTTAAAGGTTTTAAGGGATGCTAACACCAGTTACCACCCCCCAAGCAGAAGCACATTTGCATTAGTTTAGCTGCAGTCAGTAGGTGGCTTACAGTGTGGCCAGTCTTATTCTACCTAGGGTCTCTAAACTCAATCCAAGCACAAACATTTACACTTTCTTAAGAGAGAAAAGACTAACGAATACTGATTATTTTACAACTATTGCATGACCTTAAAGCTTTTTAGCATAATCAGATCAGGGCAGGAGAAAAAAGTCTTTCACTTTCTTATCAACAAAGGCAGAGAGCTCTCTGGTATAAAGAAGGCTCTCTGCATGTGTTGGGCCAAACTCCTTTATGCTGCCTTCTGAGGACAGATTTTGAGACTTAAAGCAGCTATATAATATGATAAGCTCCTCTACCAAAGATAGTCATCAAGTCAAGTTTTGGGGGATAGAGGTGAGGAATAGAGTTAAATAATCAAAAGCTGCCTTTCCCAAAAAGGCACTCATAGTACAACCTTTGTCAAAGATAATCTGTGCTCCTCTCTGACATACAAATATACAACCAGTACATTAGGAAAGGGGACACTGGAACCATTTGAGTGAACACACTGGTGAAGAAATTAATTATTTAAAGAGGATATTTATCATCTCATTATTAAAACTCTTCTCCTGCGGTAAACCCTTGCATCTTTTCCTTCCTTCTTATCAAACCCTTGGATACCACTATCCTCAGAAACTGGAGCTTAAACAAAATCAACATTTCTACTTAATACTCTACACCCAGTACATTCTAATAATTTTAAAAGACCGTTTTTTGTCTAGGACAGATAACAAGCTGGTCTCGGGTGATAAAGACAGGCACCCGGGAGTGCGGTCAGTATCAGCGTGTGTGAATCTCCCCAGGAACTTAATGACAAACTAAAAGCAGTCAGGAAGCCTGAGAGCTTGTCATTATTAAAGGGGGAATGGGTTGAGGAGTGAATAGAATTTTGCCCTTCCCTCTCCCCCAACACAGCTGTCTAAATTCAGACTTTACTAATGTTGGTTCAGTTTCAATCCAGGAAATGCAGTCTGTGATCCATCTTAATGGTGCCTGATTTCAATTTGTAGCCCCAGAGAAGAGTCCTTATCACTATTTCACAGCAATTCTCAATGAGAACATTTCCAAAATTCCAGTGCATAGTTAATAGCCTTTCAAAGTAAGCAGGATAGAGGCTGTCCCTGGCTAAAAGCTCAAGGAGCTCTGGAATTTGAAAGGAAATAGAAATGTTGGGAGGATTCAGCTCTAAAGAAAAATCCTTAAAAAATCAAGAATGAGAGAAAAGATTAGAAATTTCTGATTTTTAAAGTCCAAATTATTATTTGTTGTCCCCAAATGTGTGCTCCACAAAAGGCCATGGACAGACAAACTAATGGGATTCCCCCATTAGGGACCTAGTACTCTCAAGCTAATAAAACAAAAACCTATCTCCAGCTGAGAAGATGGCAGACAGAAGTATGAATAATTCTTTTTCTCTCCTTAAGGAAGTTGGGGTTTGCAATATTCATTTGTTCAAATATTTGAGTGCTAACTCTGTGTCAGGCATTGTTCTAGGTATGGGACTACAGCTCGGGAACAAAACTGAGTTAGTCCTCATGAAGTTTTATAAAAATCATAAATACCTGCCCAAACCCTTCCCAACAGTAGCAGCTGTTAGAGTAACTGAAAAGGAAGGGGAAAAAGGGTCTCCATAACTGCCCGAGTTTCACTGGACTTGCCTCCATCAAGTTCCAGAATCAGACTCTAACGTCACAGCTGAAAAAGACCCTCATAAGAAATTATGGAGGCCAAGTTAAAGAAAAAGTCAAACTTATTACAGTTATTTTGCAAAGTGCATGTCTTTCTTCTCAATATTCAATACTTGGGAAGCTTCTGAAATCATCAGAAACTTAGAAGTACATTGCATTAAAAGACTCACAGTTGCTCAAACACGCAGCATTTTCAATTTTGTTTATATTAGCTCTGCAACACAATTTCAAATTTCTAAAACCTATCACTACAATTTCCAAAGTGCCTGCATGGTCAGAGGAAATCCCACAAACTGACTTAAAAACACTTAAGAGAACCTACTTAAGTTCTTCAACATCAGCAGCTGTGTAAGCTTCATGGCCAGCTATTATCTTTAAGGGCCTTGCCATGGAAAAGACACACATGAAGCAGCCTATGGTCAGCTTTAGGCCTCAGATTGACACAAAAAGGGTTAAATGGTCAGAGGATGTTTTCTCTTCCAGTCAGCTTCTGCATTTAAATTTCTTTGACTCCCTTTATGCTTTTACAATATTACAGTTACATTAAATCTGTCTCTTGGCAGCCCCTTCCTGTCTATGTGCCCTATTTTCACTTATTTTACAACATTCTCTCCCATCCTACCCCTTCCTTTATGCTCTTTAAATTCAAGTTCATCCTCCTTTCTTCCTCTGGTTCTCATTTCCAGGGACCAATTAATTATATTTAAAAATCAAAAAAGAATTCAGACTTAAGTGATGGGTCCACAAAACTGTCTATCCAAAACGTCTATGTTACCTTATTACCTATAAGGTGATCTTCTGATCTGGAGATTCTAGACACAATTAGAGGTAGAACGGACTGTTCACTGTTACATTATACCAAGAACTAAATGACAGATTTTAAAAGTCAATTCCACTTTCTAACAGTAGTAAGACATCCCTAGAACTCCCACTCTTTTAATGCAATGTCCTGGTGGGGCTTTAGATAACTTATTTCTTAGCTTTGGGTCTCCGTTTTCTAATTTGTAAAATGACCTCTACTGATCCCTACACTTCCAATCTCAAAAATTCTTTGAACTTTAAAAATTATTTTGGTCCAGATGGATTTAGGTAAAAAGAAAAATTTTTAATGCTTGAGAGCAATGGTTCTCAAACTTTCCTGTGTATGAGCTCTAGTACTTGGACTCATCCCCAGATATATTTTTTTCTTTTTTTTTTTTTTTGAGACAGAGTCTCACTTTGTTGCCCGGGCTAGAGTGAGTGCCATGGCGTCAGCCTAGCTCACAGCAACCTCAAACTCCTGGGCTCAAGCGATCCTACTGCCTCAGCCTCCCGAGTAGCTAGGACTACAGGCATGCGCCACCATGCCCGGCTAATTTTTTCTATATATATTTTAGTTGTCCATATAATTTCTTTCTATTTTTAGTAGAGACGGGGTCTCACTCTTGTTCAGGCTGGTATCGAACTCCTGACCTTGAGCGATCCACCCACCTCGGCCTCCCAGAGTGCTAGGATTACAGGCGTGAGCCACCGCGCCCGGCCCCCAGATATATTTTAACACAAATACATTATAGTCTCCAGGTGACTATAATATACAATCATATTTTGAAAAACCCTGATTATTTCTTGGTCCCCAAGAACTCTGAGCAATAATTAATACCAAATACCAGTCACAGGCAAAAGTGAACATGCTACTGACTATATTTTGCTATAGTTGCTACTTCAGCTGGGTCTCTCTGTTCCTTTAAAAGGCAGGCAGACATGTGCTGAGTCAGCCCCTGGGGATTTTGTTTTTTTTTTTAATTCACCATTGAGACTACTTAGTCTCTACAATTGAGGAAGAAAGCGGTTGTTCTCACCTGATACTCTTCCAACCCCTGTTTGAGAGGAAGAAAGAAGAGCTACTTAAGGCAGGGGTCCCCAACCTATGGTGAGTTGTATAATTATTTCATTATATATTACAATATAATAATAATAGAAATAAAGTATACAATAAATGTAATGCACCTCAATCATTCCAAAAATATTCCCCTCTCCCGAGTCCATGGAAAAAAACTGTCTTCCATGAAAACAGTCCCTGGTGCCAAAAAGGTTGAGGACGACTGACTTAAGGGGTGACACAGCTACCCCTAACTTAGGTAAGCAGTGGAGTAATCAGGCTCTTTCAAATAGAAATCTTTGTTGTTTAGACACCAGTGGGTAGAGCCATGCTTAGAGAGAGATGGGTAACTGAGTCCTGCCAGTGGGACCCAAATCCCTTCGGAAGCTAAAGGCTGCCAAACTAACGTGAAGAGTCCTGTGAGCTTCCTGTGATATACACAAGTGCACTCAGGTCAGCAAAGTTTTTCTGTAAAGTGCCAGGCAGTAAACAGTTTAGGCCTTGCGACCCATTCAATCTCCATTCCAAGTACTCAACTCTGCCACTGTAGCACAAAAGAAACCATAGGTTATATGTAAGTGAATGAGCATGGACACATTCCAATAAAATTTTATTTATGGACACTGGAATTTCATTTCATGTAATTTTCAGGTGTCATGAAATAATACTCCCCCTTGCAATTTTTTTCTCCAGTTACATTCTGAGAAATGCATCATTAGGTGATTTTGTTGTTTTGTGCACATTATAGAATGTACTTACACAAATCTAGATGGTATAGCTCCTAAACACCTAGGCTATGGGGTATAGCTTTACTGCTCCTAGGCTACAAACCTGTACTGCATGTGTACTGAATACTGTATACAACTGTAACACAATCATAAGTATTTGTGTATCTAAACATAGAAAAGATACAGTAAACGTGGTAATGTATCTTACGGAACCATCCTTGTTTATGTGGTCCTTTGTTGTCAGAAATGTGGCATATGCCTGTATTAAAAAAGTAAAAGCCAATCTTAGCCCCTGGGCTGTTCAAAAGCAGGTGTAGTTTGCAGAACACTGCACTGCAACTATCCCCAGTGTCTCCTGCAGAAAGGTGCCTTTCTAAAGCTCAGTGTGTAAATAAAGAACATTCCCTGCCAACATTTACCTACAACTCTTCTCTAAGGCCTAAGCTTTCTGCTAAACGATGTCCATGCTAAGCCTCATTCCCACTGCTCTTCTTCCTTCAAACAACCCTCAAATGGCCACTGATCAACTTGATTTGAAAGTGGTTAAAATCTACCTCTGCTGTGCAAAACTAGACAGAATAAATCACATCAATAAGAACTATGAAGGGAGGCCACTGCTGGGCCCACTGCTGATTCTGCTCCTTACGCAGCAAGCTAGTTAAATTTGTTATTTATCCCCCTTGAAGTGGGAACAACATCATACTTGTTCAAAAAATGCTAACCACTTCTGATGAAATTCCTTAGTAAATAAGCAGGCTTCAGGATTCTTATAAAATAAGGGGGTTTCTAGTTAATCCTCAGTTAACAAAAAAAATCCTTTTTCTTGAATATTCACATAAATAGGTTTTACTGATTTCTGGAATAACTGGCTCGAAGCACAAGCTGAACTGCTAAAAAATAAACCATCCGGGGGTCTTTGCTGCATAGGCAAGCAAGCTTTCTTTAATAGGGAAAGAATTATGCATTAGTTTAAAATGCAGCAGAGTCTGATATTAGTCTATTAAAGATCCATCATAAATGAAGAGATGAGAGCCCCTAGTCTGATGGTTAGCTCCACTACAGCCCAGAATTCCCAGAAGGCAACCGATTCAGCCAAGGCTCGCCTTTACCTTGTTTTGTGTCACAATTAAGAACACAGGTTGTGGCATCAGATAGGCCTAGATTAGCATCCCTGCTCTGTGGTTTAGCTACAAACTACATAGCCTTGAGCCAGTTACCTTACTTAAACTTTGAGCTCAGCTTCTTCAAAAGTAAACTGGGGTCAGTAATGTTAATCACCTCAGGAATCACTCAAGTGTTCTTACTTGAGATACTGCCTGGGACATAGCAAATGTTCAACTATCAGCTATTTATTTTGTCCCTATTCATTTTCTCCTCCAACCTCCTAAAAGCTGATCACAATTTGAAACTATACCCGGAGAAAACTGGATCTATTCCTAGTCTTTAAGCAATTTGCTCAAGTTGTTATCTAAAACCTTGTATGTCACTGGTCCTCAAAGAGGCCCAGGCTACAATGCTACTTTGTTCCATCAGACTAATATATGTCTAGATAACTGCGAGTCAGATTACTTAGAAATAAGATGCAGCCTAACTGGCCATGAGCATGCACATGAGAAGATGACCCCAGATGGGGTACAGAACCCGAGTTCTGATCTGCTTTTATTACAAGCAACACTTTGCATGAGTTAGCCTCTTGGGTGCTATTTGGTAATCTGAACAATCTTTGATTCTCTACCACTTAAAGACATTCACTTATTACTGATTACAACTCACCAAATGTTAATTAACTTCTTGTTACAGGCAACCAATTTCAAATGAAGTTGTGGGCTAATGCCAACCATTTTAAAGGACACTGATCCATAAAGGTATATATAAATTTAAGTTAATTTGTTTTGTCAGCTACAAAATAGACACAACCTACCTCATAAGGTTGCTGAGATAAAATGAGAGCTTATTTCCATCCGAAGGACCTTAAATTTTCACCTTTATTTAACACTAAAGGGGTCAAGTAAAATGGACAATTGCCTGAACTTGCAAATGCTTTGATACATACACCTTTACCTACCAGTCATAAGTCCTCTTGGCATGCCACTCAGGATAAGACAATGTGGACATACGGAGGGAAGACTGTTATTCAAAATCATAACACACCAAAGTCAGACGCGTCTTTGGATTTTTAAGTTCCAAGAGCCCCAACCACCCATATTCCAAGAAAAATCTAAACCTCAATCTCTTAACTAAATTTTATCTAGAGTTGCAATGTCCAATATGGTAGCTACTAGGCACATGTGGCTATTTTAAATTTAACTTAAGTAAAACAAAATACCATAATTAAGCTCTTTGGTCACACTAGCCGTATTTCAAGGGCTCAAAAGCCTCATATGGCAACAGCCGTCATACTGTACAGCAGATATAGAACATTTCCATTAATAACAGAAAGTTATACTGGACAACACTGATCTAGAAACTTGAATCCAAGACAACACCCTCCTTCCTGGTGCTCTCCACTCTACCTACTGGAGCCCAGTCAAGGACTTTTTCCCTACATGGCACTGCACTATGTTGTGTAGTTCCTTAAGGTCAGCCAGAAGTTTGCCCGGCAAAGCTGGCCATCTCAAAAGCAGACTGCCTCTGGAGAATGAGACCCTCAACAAGTGTCTGCTCAGAGAACATTTCAACTGAAGTTATTAGACCACTGAGGTGTAAGACAAACCTAGATAGAGCAATTATTTTAAGCTTCAGGAATACAGCAAACAAAGCCCATATCCAATAACTCATCCTTTGTTCTCTAAATACAAAACTTAACACTGGAATTTTTTTACTCTTGCTTCCAAAAGTAATTAAACAGTACAAGACCCTTAAGATGGGCCCTTGGATTTCACATACTCCTCTGCAGTGAGTCATGTTTTCACAAGGACATCCCCACACTGCAAATGCATCTCCTTTCCCAGGAGGCAGAACTTAATAAAAGGGAAAAAGGACTTGTCTAACCTGAAAATGTACCTTCTCAGGCCAGCTCGATTAGGGCAGGTCCATTCCTGCAGGCTTGTCCTCCTTTGCTTCTATTAAGTGAGCCCTTAATGCTTGGGAAGAAGTGATAGTGGCTACAAACCTCCTGCCTATACTACATAGGAATCCACAGCTCAGCCAAACTGCCTTTGTTACCAATACAGCCAGGGGCCTCAGAACACCCCCAAATCCACACCTTGTCTGGTCATAAAGATGTCAAGTATGTTGATGCATTGTTTCAGGTATCCTATTACCAATTAAACCAAGAGGCCTTCTTTAACTAGAGCATCTCTGTTGACTGTGCTTAAAATGCATGGGCCATTCTCTGGCTAGCTGTAGAAAGAATAAGCCTAAACACACTTCTTCTTCTGAGCTAACACATATTCTTTAAGAATACAAGAAGCCTTTCTACCGTTAACCATATAACTGGCTCCTTAAAGATTTTTATGCTCTAGAGGACCCTACCCCATTATGAACTACTCCAACATCATGACTATAAGGAAGCACAAGTGCTGCACAATTAATGAACCCCAGCCATGGTTCCTTGTGAAAGAAAATAGACCAGTGCTTAAGAGCATGAATTACTACGAAACTAGTTTTAGGCTTCATACTAATGTTAGGACTACAGAATTTGACCTGAAGCTTATTTTGATCGATCAACTTACCTCATTCTTGTCAATTACTTGACTTTGGGGATACAGTGGAACCAGGTACAATTAGGTGCTTTGTTTTATTTCATGTGACTCTGAGGTAGCTATTATCCCTGCTTTTACAGATGAGAAAACTAGGATCAGAGCTGTGACTTGCCTAAGGCCATCTAGCTAGTAAGAGTTGAACTCAAGTTTAACTTCAAAGCCTGTATTTCACTTGTAAGCATGTGGATTTTGTCAACTACCTTTCATTTTTCTTAAAAATGTGAGGCTCAACATAAGAAGCTGAACTTCAAATCTTGCTCTATTTTATTGGTTCTGAAACTTTAGTGTGCATCAGATCACCTCGTTTACTCACTAAAACCCAGAGGATTGAGCCCCCACTCTCAGGAGTTTGAGGGTCAGTAGGTCTGGATGAGGGCCAAGAATTTGCATTTCCAACAAGTTCTCAAACAGTGCCAAATGCTGCTCATCAGGAAACCACACTATGACAACTACAGTTGGGTATGAACTGCTTGGGGTCTGCTTATACACGGATTCTTCCTCCTCTGCCATCACCAAGACTAATCCTTCTTCCTCCTCCTCAGCCTGTTAAACATGAAGATGATGAGGATAAAGACCTTTATTATGATGATCTACTTCCACTTAATAGTAAATGTATTGTCTTTACGATTTTCCTAAAAAATATTTTCTTGAGGCCGGGCGCGGTGGCTCACGCCTGTAATCCTAGCACTCTGGGAGGCCGAGGCGGGTGGATTGCTCAAGGTCAGGAGTTCGAGACCAGCCTGAGCGAGACCCCGTCTCTACTAAAAATAGAAAGACATTATATGGACACCTAAAAAAATCTATATAGAAAAAATTAGCCGGGCATAGTGGCGCATGCCTGTAGTCCCAGCTACTCGGGAGGCTGAGGCAGTAGGATCGCTTGAGCCCAGGAGTTTGAGGTTGCTGTGAGCTAAGCTGACGCCACGGCACTCACTCTAGCCTGGGCAACAAAGTGAGACTCTGTCTCAACAAAAAAAAAAAAAAAATATTTTCTTGAGCTTACTTTATTTTAAGAATACAGTATAGAATACATATAACATACAAAATATGCATACCAACTGTTTATATTATCAATAAGGCTTTCAGTCAACAGTAGGCTATTATAGTTGAGTTTTTAGGGAGTCCAAAATTATACTTGGATTTTCACTTGTGAGGAAAACAGAGCAGCAACTCTAACCCCCGAGTTGTTCAAGAGTTAACTGTACTGTTCTATTAAAATCCTCCCATTTCAATCAATGCCATCAGATGCTGAAGACCCCAACTAATTTAATCTAAAGGCAGATCTCCACAGTCTGGATTTTTAGTATTCCACTAAATCATGCCTACTTACCTTCTAAAGCCCTGCTTTAAACCATCCTAGGAATACCAGTATGAAAAAAGCCTCTTGCTCTTTGTGCTTCCACTGAAGTCACCCAATCCAAAAAGATGACATCAAAATTAAATGGCTTGTTAAACATGAAGTAAGAGAAAGGACTAGGATTCTGATGAGACACATAGTAAATCAGCTGCAAAGGCAGTTAACTATCTCTCTGCTATTTAGGTAAATGCTCACTGAAAGGTAAAAGCTATCTTTTTAAATTAAAGTATCAAGCTTTTATAAACATATATTGAAAAACACTGTTCTGTTCGTTTAAAAATATCCTGTAAGCTTCATAGCTTGACTGATGGAATACCTTAATTGAGTGAAACAAAATACACACTGCAGCCAAATAAGATAGTGAAGTCCACATAGATCAGTTTCTCCAAAGGAGGTTTATGGCCACCCACATTAATCAGAATCATTTGGGATTGCTGAAGATACACTAAAAATACAGATTTTCAGTACCCTCCACTACGGAATCAACTTCTAGGAATAGGACTAAGAATATGTATTTTAACCAAACACTCCTAGGTGATTCTTATGCATATTAGCTCGAGAATAATAAAAACTTACTATAAATCTCTCAAAATTTCTCACTTGATCTTCAAGTAGCCAGTGAGTCAGGGGAAAGAGAGGTTCCCATTTCACAACGTAAACCATCTGTTGAAAGCATCTGTATCGATCATATGGGATGTGACAATGCTCTTGCCCACTTCTTAGTAAGTAAGCAAAACACATAATTCCTACAGACTACTTTAGAATGAAAAAGTAAGAGAGGATAACAAAGGTACAGTGAAAGCCAGAGAGAAAAGTGGTTACTTCTGGCTTGGAGTTAGGTGGTAACATTAGATAGACTTCCCTGGAAAGGAAATGGAGACTGAAGCAGGCTCTGAGATGTTTCTAACCTATTAGAAGTTCACAATACTTAGTGTCTTCCCAAAAATATGTAGTGAAATGGAGAAGTACTGGTTATAACTACCTAAACTTTACCATAGTCTAAAGACTAAAAAGCATTCATTCATTCCAGAGTAAAAGGACTACTACTTGAACGGGACCCAACATGATCTTAAGAGCTGTGGGACAAGAATGCACATTGAAATTCTGAACGTTACTTCTGGGAAATAGGGAAACAGGGTTACTGCAGGAAATCTGCTTTAAAAAATCAGATCTTTAATAAATTGAAAATAAATTTAGTCAAAAATAAATCAAAATTTCAATAAATACTTCTCAAGTTGACTTTTCAGAGTTGGGTGCTTGGCCTCAGAGAGTTTGGAAATCAAGTGTAATAAGCCAGCAGTTACAAAGACTAGCGAGCTTGTTTGCATTCCTTCTCTCCTTTTTGTTTCCTCTCCTGGTTAAGTGGAAGCATGAAAAATTAAGAAGTAGACCCTGAGGTACAATCAATTCCCCAGGAGGCTCTTGTTTCTTCACTTCTAATTTTAAATAGCAAGAACTACCAACATTGCACACATTCCTCCAAAAATGCACTGACTGTAAGACTAAAATACAGTAAGTCTAACACTTAATCACTTTTCTAGTATTGAAATCATTATAATACCACTATGTACTCTGCACCCTCCTGTGAGGAGTTTTAACAGCTTTCATATATTGTCCATATCAAAATACTTCATGAATTAGGAAGCGGCACTAATAAATAAATATTTAAACTGTTTCATAAAATTAGTTTCCCAGGACTTTAAGTACTAAGTCTAATCTCTAACATTTTAGTTCACCAAATTTGTGAAGATGGTGATTTCAAATTCTTTATCTCAGTCAATTCAGTTTAAGGATTTAAATTTTTTCTAATACTTGAATTAGCTATTGTCACATGGAACTCTCGCACAGAATGTGAGCATTTCTAGTCACTAACAATCTACCTGTTCAAGGAGACTTAAAAACTTCTTTTCTAAAATTCATGCAACATATTAATAGGTGCCTGATAAAAAAAGACAATGGGAAATAAATACACAGATCTTAAACTTTTCTCCTATTCCAGGTGAAAAGGTTTAATGAACACAGGTATTCTAAAAAAACAATTTTCTATAACAGTTGTAAGAGTTTAGAAATCTTTGGAAATACAAGGTCCCAAGTTTACAATTTCTTTAAGGAAAAAAATGTCTTAGGACTGGGAATAAATGGGAGACATCACTCTCTTGCACTGATAGTGAAGTATTAACTGTCAGAAATTACCTCTAGTCCCCATTCACACTTGTACAACAGGAGCCTTTATAGTGAGGCCTAATGAAAAATCTCAACAGAGGAAGTTGAGAGGACATACCTATAATTTACTTAACTTCAAAGTGTTTATTCTGAGCGTCACATGGGTTTCTCTTGTTCATCTGTGTCCAGTAGTTACACATATTCACTTTCTGAATGTTAGTATGAATAAATATGGCAACTTAAAATTTCCCACTTACAATTAAACATGAAATTTTTAGCTTCCTAAGGAAATTTATAAATATTGCACCACCCCAAGTGTGAAGGGAGCAAAGTTATTCACTGCCAAAGATTCTGTAATTTAAGGTATGAAAAACAAAGTGGTTTGTGCACAGCAGGTGCCTGTCACTGGACAACTGAAGTTGCCATAAAGTAAGGCAAGTCTGCACCCTCCTGAGCCAGGCTCTCTATGATTCATAACAGTATCACACTCAAGCCTCACTAGTGACCCTTCCCATTTGGGTAAAATCTCATAACAGATATTACCAGATGCGCAAGTTCAATGAAATTAAAGATGTTCCATTTGTACAAAAGATTAACGAAGCCATATCTGAAAAAGGTGTTTGGGTTGGGTTTTTTTTCTCTTTTAAGATTATCAACAAACTAAAAATTCTGTTCTAAGTTTTCGCCTTTCATAAAGTAATCTCAAATGCTCTTTAATCCTCAATATTGTAAGGTGAGTATTATACCTACTTTACAGGTGAAGAACTAAGGCTCTGGTATTAACTTGATCAAAGACCTAGCTATTGAGCAAAAGCTCAAGAACTCAAATTTGAATTTCCTTGACTCAAAGTCTCTGTTATGTTTGTATGTGTGTTGCAGGGGCAAAAAGGCTATTCACATTCTGTATCACAGAAAAATGGAAGAGAAAGAGGACCAAGCTTTGAAGACTTCTAAATATAACCTCCATATTGTGGACACACTCCTTGAGGGCAATGTAAGTATGTAGGATTAATATTCATCTTCTCAAAGTTTCCCCTCCCCGCCCTCGTATACTTTAAGAACCATATTTTCCTGAGGTTTTTTTGGTTTTTTGTTTTGTTTTTTTTTTTTGAGACAGGGTCTTGCTGTCACCTAGGCTGGAATGCAGTAATGTAATCATAGCTCACTGCAGCCTCAAACTCCTGGGCTCAAGTCATCCTCCTTTCTCAGCCTCCCCAGTAGCTGAGACTATAGGTGGGCACCACCACGCCCAATTATTTTTTTTTAAGAGATGGGGGTCTCACTGTGTTGTCCAGGCGGGTCCTAGACTCAAGCGATCTTTCCACCTCAACCTCCTGAGTAGCTGGAATTATAGGTTTATAGGTACAAGACACTAAACCCAGCTTTCCTGAGATGTTTATCTTTTGAAGGCTTTATCTTTGAAGCCTCTTTAAAATTAGACCCTATCCTGTAATTTCTATACTACAAAATTATTTTCTCTGGCCTACTTTTAATTGAGTATTAATTTTTAAGTCTGGGTCTACTGTGATGCTTCTGTGATAATCCTTTTGATCAATGGCATAAGATCTCTACAAAGATCCATTAGGCTTAATCTAATGGACATTAGTGAACATATCCCTAAATGACCCTGGTTTATTTCCTTTAAGTAGCACTTCCAAAATAACAAATTCAGGGCAATTCAATATTCAGCAATAGCCAGACTTATGAGCCATTACTGAAATTTCTGCTGACCGTATCAATTTTTTCATGGACTCTCCCAAATGCCTATACTTTCACACAACCATTACATGGAGTTTGCTACTAAATTCTTATTATGTTAGCTTTACTATTTAAGGTATTCTTATTCTCAAGCATTACTATTCCACAGGAAATTGACTTGGTCACTTAAACAGCCATCTGAATAAATGAAAAATTAAGGTAATTCTCAGGTGCTTTCTCTCCTTGATTTAAAAACATCTGGGGGACAAGTAAAATTAGTGGCCTTTGAAAACATATGCTGACACAAGATATATTGAATTTCATGGTTAAAAAAAAAAATCACAAATAATGAACCTGGCATTTCACTTATTAAATGCATCTAAAAGGTTCTGGGCATCTCTAATAGAAAATCCATAAACTATTAAATGGCTGAGAAAATAGTCACATCAAAAGACTTCCTTCATTTCTGAGCCCATCTTTTCTACTGCTACAAGTTCTTTCAGTAACAACCACCTTGCCTTAAACTTATTCTTAGAAAACAAGGAACCAGATATACATTTGGCTCTTACTTAGCTAGCCCACACCTAAATATGGAGACACCTTTTATTTCACAGTGATTGCTTCATAATTGGAAGAAATCAGTATGGGCTATGCAGTTCAGGCAGGTAAAGACTCAACAACTCTATAGTTACATGCTACAATTCACTGTGTAAATGTCAGAAAGAATTAAAAAGTTAACAGGGAGTATCAGTGAAGGACAAGGTCACCACATCACTATTTCACACCTAACATTCAAGATAAAGATCCATTTGGGAGTAGAACCTGTCTGATCAAAGTTTAAATTTTACAACACAGGCAGAGAAGCACTTTCATATACTCATTTAATTCTCACTAGCATGTAAAAGCATAGAACTATCCTTGCTTATAGATGAGAAAACAAGGTTCAGTGGCCAGGCCAAGTTTCATCCTAAGAACAGTAATTTTTATCTAGATTTTTCTGAATTCTACTCCAATTTTCCATTTTGCCACAGCTGCTCAAGAGCATACTTCCCCATACCTTCCCTCTTCACCACATACACCCCTTCCAGCCTTAACACCAAAGCATTTCTTGTAGACCTAACATTCCAAGTACAAGAGGTCCAACCTATCTCTTCCAGTAGATAATTAAGGGTGGGCTGTAACACCTGTACAGTCTGAATAGGGTTTCTAGAATCTGGACCAAGGCAGTATGCTACCAAAAGGGGAATACAAGGGGTAAAAAGGAGAAAGAGTTTCCTTTCCTGGTCTCTGGTTCCACTGGTTCATGGCCTATGCAATCTACTACCCCCATTCAATTCCAACTTAATGCATATACAACATGGTGCCTAGTAAGCTTTCAAAATTAGCTCCCTTCCTCTCACTTCCCCTTCCACTTGCTGAGCAAAAGCTCAGACAGCTGACTACAAAGAAATAAAGGGGCTACCTTGTAACAGTTGGGTTAAGCGGTCTTAGCCACATTCACAAATGACACTGATCCTGAAGCCTCCTAGATTAGTCTCCTGCTCAATCAGTAATGTCCATGAAGCTTTATGAATTTGGGCATTCATATATGGTAGCAAGATTAAAATTCAGACTTTTACTAAGTGGCAAAAGGATGCATTGTCCTGGTACGGGACTAATTCTCAACATAGATTTTTTTTTTTTTTTTGTAAACGTCAAACCAAGGATGTCTCCCCCAAGAAAGGTCCTAGGCACCTATCTTTGCTAGGCTGGGCCAAGAAAAATAATACAGGCTGTTGGCTCACCCCTATTAATCTCAGCACTTTGGGAGGTCAAGGCAGGACTGCTTGAGGCCAGGAATTTGAGACCAGCCTGGGTAACACAGTAAGACCTCATATTTACAAAAAAACTTAAAAAACAAAACAAAACAAAAAAGGCCAGGTGTTGTGGCCTACACCTGTAGTCCCTGCTCCCAAGGAGGCTGAGGGTGGCCTGAGGCTAGGACTTTTGAGACTGCAGTGAACCACAATCTCCTTACTGCACTCCAGCCTGGGCGACAGAGGGAGACTGTCTCTTTAAACACACACACACACACACACACTCTCTCTCTCTCTCTCTCTCTCTCTCTAAGGGGACCACGGGTTGACTGGTTTTTGTTCTTAAAACATAGGAAAATGACAAAATACCCACAGAGCTGCTAAATTTATTCTCCACAACAGCACTTACAACAACAAAGATAGTCCCTAATAATGCTGAAGTCCCTAATAATGCTGATTGCTTTAACCTCTTTTGTTGAAGCTTATCTAGGTGTATCTCAGGAATGACAATGAACTGAATTCTTAAGTTCCTTGAATCCACAAAAACAAAAATGTTAATTTCAAAGGCCCAGAGGGGAAAGAATGGCCCAGTAGAGATGCATACCCACTCCAAATCTGATGCGGAGGGTAGAAGGGAGATGTAAAGAACATTTACAGTACATCTCACAAAAATTCTCCAGGACAGTACATAAAGATGATGGTGGCAAGGAGATGAGTGAGTGGAACTAAAAACTTAAGACAACAAATTTAAAATACCTCAAAAAGAAATAAAACTTAAACTGCCTATCTTCCCTTGGAGTTTCTTTCTTTACTAAACGTTAGAGACGTAAATGACAGACACAGATAAAGATGCTTAACATACATGAGATACCAGCAACATCACTTCTCTCCCAGTTCAAAAAATAAATATATCATCTCTCCTAAACACACAGAAAAATCATGTTCAACAATATCGGTTTACTGTTAAATCATTTCAGCGAACTATTAGACATTTCCTGTAATACCAAAATACCATTAATATCTAACAGATATTCCACCATAAGTTTTTTTTTTCTTTTTTCCTCGTGCCAACAGTTAAAGCTGAACCGCCATAAGCTTCTCCACACCTAATCAAGCTTTGCCAACCGTGCCATCCTCCCCCCATTTTTCATGCCCCTCCACAGTGCCCGGTCCTATGCTATCAACACCACACACACTGTCTGCACCTAGACAGATGCAAGGTGGGGAGGGTGGGGGTTGGCAAAATGCTAATTATTCCAAGTCCACAGACGCTATTTTAGATTTCCTATTGCAGCTATTGGCCTGGAGCCATGGGGATAGAAAGCTGCTGCTCAAACTTCAGATTTACAAGGCATGGAAACAGGGAGAAAGGCTTGTTCCAAATATTATTACTCGAAGTTTAAACACAATCTGAAGCTTCCTTTAAACACAATACCTCATTCACTTCCTAAAGGCCAGTTTGGAACTTCTCCCATCCTAAACTCTTTACCTTAAGAAGCTGAATCCTCAACTGTTTGCCCAAGTGCCCTTACTATCCAAAGCTAAAGGTTTCAAAATAACTAAGGGACAGTCAGATAATCTAAACCATTGAACACAGAAAATTCACTCAACTGACTCACCTTCAAATGCAATGAATCAACTATTACTATTCTTTCAGGAGGGTTGTGTTTTTTTTTTTAACCTCTGGGTCCTCGTCAAATACTCATTTCAAACATATTCATGGCCTCATTCAAAGTAACTACATTTGAATGGATTTTCCCAAGTGAACCTAGAACTTTATTGGAGTTCAACAGTTTCATATGGGAAGGATGGAATCCCTCACAAAACACACTTCTGGGGAAACGACTTCGAGTTTAAAGAAAATCAGTTTTATTTTGCACTAAAAATATGGCAAAAGTTATTAAAGATCCATGATGTACATATGCATTCACACCCAACAAATATGAAATGACACAATTTCAGCATAATCTGAAGTCTCCTATTAATAAAATGATATACATCCAGAAAGTACAACAGAATCATTTCCTGTATCATTAGCAGCAGAGGACAACTGTTACTATAATACACAACACAGTTTTTTCTAACATATTTACAGATTCAAAAAGCAAACATCTTTTGCACCTCCCCATTCCCACACACACTGAAAACAGGCAAGCAAACAAAAAACCTCGAAGCCTAATTTTGGAATATAAGCTTTAAGTCGTGTTAAGAACCCCTGGCACTCATATAAATGGATATTAATTCACTATGACCCAGAACAAATTAATGAATCTCTTTCAAACTCTCTGAATTCCCCATTTTTATGCTGACAGCAAAGAAAAAAGTCAGACTCAATTCTCTTTTTTTGCTACTATTGGTTAAAATGAGATTTGGGGACTAACCCTAGGTTCCTATTTTCCATTTTACTCTATCTACTTAACCAATGAAAAGCAGGAGCTGGCGATGTCTAGCAATATTATCTAGTTTTCACCTTTTAAACCATGAGGTATTTCTGATTCCTTTAGTAACTCCTAGATTTTCTTGTTTAACCAGGAACATTTGAGCCCAGAATTTGTTTGTGAGATCCGATATGCTGGTAATCTAAAAAAAAAAAAATGTTGAACAACTGTTTCATGTCAAAAATGTAGTATAAAGATTCTAGCAGCTCACTAATTTTAATAGGGTGCCTTAAGGAATCCAGATGCAGTGTAAGAAAAGACAACACTGGAACCCAATGCTTAAGTATTTCCTGATTGAATCTGAAGATGTTCCAGATTTCATTTGGAAGTGTCATCAGTTTTTGGTTTTAAAATGTGATGGGAATTCTCAGATAGCCATATCATCAGTCTTCCCACTGCCCACCCCAACCCATACCCAACAGCACAGAAGTATAACTGTTAGCATCAGAAATAATTCATATTTAATTCCCCTTCTCCAATTTGAATCCATTAAGCTAATCAGAATCAACACAAGATAATGTCAAACTATGATCCCATACATTTCTTAGAATATACACTGATGGAGTCAAGTTTTTTACCTCACTATAGAGGGAGAGTAGGGGAGAAGAGCCCCCTAACTCTAGAGTAGACAAGCAAAAACTTCAAGTCCTTGAAACAGCAAAAGAAGCACGAACATCCCAACCTGATACTACCATTATGAATTCTACAGACAGCTAGGCAGCCTGTACATTACATTAATGACTCAGCCCCACTATAGTTAGTGCTACCAACACTTAGAAAGAAAGTCTTTTCACTTAGGTAAAAGAGAGGTTATGGTTTCTGCTCCTGAAATTCCTAACTCACTGTCAATATTTTAAACATACATACATTTTCACAAATGACAGATTTTTCCAGCAGTTAACTATGGGCCACAATGTTCTAAATTATATACAAACAGCTACAATTTTAAATATTGTAAATAATGAGCTCCAAAGGGGGAAAAAACTTTTACATCTTAGGGGATAAGGGCAGGCAAAATGAGAGATGTTTGATTTTAATATATGAACTTGTACTGTTAATCTGTAAGATGGGTTAGGCCCGCTTAAAATCATGCTTAAGCAAACTCCTCTTAATACAAAGATCAATAATGACATGTCTGAACATAATTAAACATTGATTTTTATTTTTTAAAAACTGTCTTTCATAGTTACATAAATCAATCATTAGTTAACAGGGTATTACTTGATAGAGCAAGCACAGTTACTAACACCACATCTTCTAGAGACAGTATTCACAAAGATCATTACTCCAGTGTCAGACGCTTATGGCAGCAGGAGACAGTTAAAGTGCTTTTTCTCTTGAAGAAGGTTTAGATAAAAAGCAAATGGCAAACTATCAAATCCTTCCTTTCCTCTCTCTTTTTCAGTTCTGTAAGAAAGTAGAGATGTGTGGCTTTTAATTTCTTCATGCTAGTATCATAGTAATCACTATTGCATTGTGGCTAACTAAGCTCAAGGGCTTTGGAGTGCCCAACTCACTGCCCTTGGGCAGGCTAGTAAATATACCCAAGTTTCAGCTTCCTCATCTATAAAATGGAGATAACAGTACCTAACTCATAAGGGTCTTTCCAAGGATTAAATTAAATTAGATGACCCATGGCAAGAGCACAGATTCATGCCTGGCAGACAGGAAGTATTCAATAAATATTAGCTATTATTGCTATTAAAGGTGAACCAACATGTTTTGAGGCAGTTCATAGGCAGTTTACTTCAGCCTCTATAAAAATGGCAATAACGCCCAATAATCTACCCAGCCCACAATCATTCACATATGCAATCTCCTTCCTTTGTGTAATTTACATGAAAGCCATTGAAGTTAACTTTCTCACGAGAAAAGGCTAAACTTTGTTTCATCACTAAATACATAACCTACTGGGCCCAGCCTGAAGCCCAAAAGAACACTTTCTATATTAAGATCCTGCCTTCCTCTAGAGAGGTCAAAAGGACTACTTCTTACATCCTTACCTGCTACATCCTGTATTTGCCCCCATATCCCAAAGAAACATATGTATACTCTGTGGTTTTCTAAACTGTAGTGGCCTCACCTCTCTCTTTAAAGATCCTGACAGGTTAGTGAAACATAAACACTCCAATCCCTGACAATTCTCTGCACCTAGCCTTGTACAACACCCAGCTCAGAAGTCACCTCCTCTGAGAAATTTCCCCACCCCCCAACAAAATTAAGTCGTCTATACTCCCAAAGCGTTTTGGGCACACATATGCCTCAGCATCTACCTTATAATTAACTAATTATGTCTCCCTCAATAGACTGTGAGCAAGAGGAATGTTATGATTGCAGGTTCAGCTTTAGCACTAAGCACAGTGCTTGGCACATACAAGGTGCTCAAGAAATGCCATTATTTTAACCAGATTCTCTCCTGCCTGAGTACCATCTTTTGCTGGATGCCCCAATTCAAAATGTGAACATAAGGCTGCTCTCAGTAGAGCAGGCTAACACGATGGACTGCTGATTACAACATCAGAAAACCTACTCATCAGCTTCTCCCATTGGAGAGATTCCCGGAACCCAAACTCAATTGAGCAGTATTATGTACCATCAGAATCAGTGGGAATTCCCAGCATAGTACAGAGGGTAACTTCTCCCTCAACAGGATTGTTGGAAAGCCTGTAAGGGTAAGCTTTTCATTGGGGGAATATTCCCTGAGTAACTGAAGTGGAAATACTCAAAGAATAAATGCCTTGATTTGGCTGAAAAGGGTTCAAAAACAGAAAGATGTGGGAAAAGCAATCTAGCTTTTAATTCCTGAAAAACAGTGGCTTCTGAAAAAGAATGAACAGGAAGCAGGGGTGGGTGCTGGCCATTCTTTGTTTCAATAAATAATATCTTCTTTTCCTCCCTACAGCCCAAAAGAAAGGGCCAACACACCAGGTCCAGGATAAGATGCTCAACAACCTTTCCTCCTGACAAGTACACTAACCTGCATTTCTAAAAAAACACTGCCTTGGGCACCTAAGCACAATGAAAAGTTCTAGTCACTAATTCGTTAATTTTTAAGTAATCTAACGTTTACATTGGTGACCCATAGACAACTTGCAAACTTTTGGAAGGGAGGTACTACTATTACCTTTGCAAAGAACACAACTTGGGAAAAACAACCTGGACATAGGAAGAACTCCACAAACGATGGCTTTAGTTTTAGAGCCATAATTTCTGTCTTAAACATCGTACCACCCCCACCCCCCAAATTCAACAGTTGCCTAAGGAAATCTTTCATTCTGGAAGCAGAAAAGGAAACAAACATGAAGTAGAATGCGAATAACCCCCAAAATAAAGTTCTATTTGGAAAAAACAATAATAATTCAGTCTCCCCGTCTTCCCTCTCTGGTGAGGTCTGTGATTTATACGGCTTTGCTCTGCAGAAAGCTCTTTCTGGGCAGCTCAAGGAAGGAGCCGAGGGAGGGAGAGAAAGAGACACAGGCACAGAAAGGAGAGGAGAAAAAGAAAATGGCGCAGAGACTAAGTCCCGACCGTCGACAAGGCGACTTTCCCGGGAGGAATCCCAGCCCGGAAAGGACGCCCGAGGGCCGGTGGCGGGCGACGCGGGGTCTCAGTTGCCCCCTCTTGGGAGGGTCGCGATCTGGGGGAGCTGGGGTCCCCGGAAAGGGGGCCCAGAGGCGGCCCGATGGGAACAATGGGGCCGGTGAGCGAGGAGCCGGGACTTAGTCTCTGGGACGCCATGTCTGTCCTCTGCCCGGCACCGGCCCGGCGCGGGGGAGGCGGCCGGCGGCTGGGAGGCCTAGGGCGGGGGCGGGGGCGGGGGGCACACTCACCATTCAACCGAAAATCCGCCTCGATCTGCAAAAAGAAAAAGAGGGAATATGAAACAACAGGCAAATTCACCCCCGGGCGGGGAGCGCGCGCGGCCAGCGGCCTGGCCCACCCTGCGCCCCCAGGGATGGGGGGGTCCGGGAACGGCCCCAGAGGGCAGCCACCCCCCAAACTGTAACTTCACAGCTTTCGCCTGAGGCCTAGCGGGCTGATACCCTCCAGCGGGCGGCCCCTCGCTGGGGACTCTGGCCTGTCAAAGAGGCAGGGCCGTGACCGGGACCTGCGCCGGGGGTCGCGGGAGGGCCAGGGCGCGGGCCGGGGCGCGGGACGGGGGCCGGCGGGGTCAGGCCGGGCCGTACCTGGGAATCGTTGTGGAGATGGTCCCCACTCATGTCGGCCGGAGCGGCAAGCGCGGCGGGCGGCGAGGCGGCGCGGGGGAGACGCAGACGGGCGGACGGGGCTCCGACGACTCGCGGAGGCGCGGATAAGCGCCGGCAGCAGGCCGAGGAGTCCTGGAACGGCTGAGGTGGCGACAGTGGCGGAGACGCTGCCTGACTGCCGGGCGGGCGGCGAGAACAGACCCCAGCAGTTGTATAACAGCCTAAGTTCGCATTTGGGCTCACTGCGCCTGCGCGGCCGCTTTTAAACCAGACGGCGGCGACGTCAGAGCTCACGAAAAGAGGCCGAGGGTTACGGCCCGCCCCCTCGTGCTTCCACAGGCGGACCCCTGCTTTGCCTCGCAAGCCCCGCCCCCGGCCCGCGCGCGAGGCTGTGATTTGCATAAGGAGCCGACTCCTCCCACAGCTTCCCACCCGCAGCAACCTCCCTTTCCTCTCTCTGAGCCTTTTCTCGGAACCCCGAACCCCTCTGCCTGGCAGTGCGCAGGCGCCGTCCGGACACCGCCTCCAGACCCGGGCTGGCCACGCGGCCACGTGGTGGGCCTTTAAAGGCCACGGCGGGACCCAGCGGGGCAAGGGCAGGGCTGGTGTCTCACAGCTCCGTCTCCTCGAAGCTGCGAATGCAGTGGCGGCCGGGACCCCAGAGCTCTCACCAGCGCCTCCTCACTTGTGAGCCCGGCCCTGAGGCCGCTCAGCGGGAGGAGCACCCTCCCCAGCCTTTGTCCGGGCCCTGCAACTTATGCGTTATTCCACGCCCACTTCTTAAAATTTTTTTAGTTTTTCAACCAAGTGTTCAATTTAGCCCCAGTTTTCAGCTGTGTACATGTAGTTCTGGGTCCCAAGAGCCTGGGTTCATGGGTTCATTGTGCAAATATTTATTGAGCACCCACTATGAGCCAGAAATTACCTTGAGGGAAGGGGTAATGCAAGAGACCAAAGGGAACTGGACCCCCCTGGTAAACCGGCGTGGTGCTACACACAGCTCATCCCTGGCATGCTATTGAAGGTGGGGGAGATGAGTTGGGGAGTAGAACTGCCATTTATGGGGCACCTACTGTGTATCCAGCTCTGAATTCTCACAATAGCTCTGTGAGGTCACCTATTTTACAAAAATCAAACTGTCTCTCAAAGATAAGTGACGTACAACCACCTGCCTGACATCTACATTCGTATGCTTCGTAAGCTTCTCCAGGGCCAAACTCATCTCCATGCAGCTAGAAAAGCTCCACCCTGACATCTTCCTCTACCTCATTTCTCATTAGCCCAGCTGATTGCATCTCCTCAATCCATCTACTTCTCTCCCCTGCCCGTACATCTGTTAGTCTGCATTACCTTTTGCTTGGATTAATACAATATGCTCCCAACGGGGTCCCTGCTTCCACGCCGGCCACTCCCAAAATGCCCTCCAACAGTTGCAAAGTGATCTTTTCAACACACAACTCTAACCATTATCTCCCTTGTGAATTTTACATCTATGACGACTTCCACTATTATTATATAATATTTTAATTGAGCCTCTTTCTGTTTACCTTCATCCTAAGTAATAATATCCATGAAATCATTTAAAAATAAATACTAAAAAAGTTCATCCATGGACCATCATTTTTATCACATCTAGTGGTAAACACTTTGGGGTTAATTATTGTGAATGCTTCAAGATCAACCTAAACATCCCTTTCTCAAAGTGATCCCCCGACACACTCCCCGACGACCAGCTTCCACTGACAGGTCAACTGCCTCTCATAGCCCTTCTCCTTTGTAACACTTATCACAATTGTTATTAAGTAACTAATGGGGTAATTAGTGGTTTAATGTCTATCTCCCTATAGAATGCAAGATCTGTGAGAGTGGAGACCTTGCCCAGCACTGGATTCCCAGCACCCAGCCAAGCCCACCTATAGAAGAGGTGCACAATCAGTGAGTGAGTGAAAGCAGGGTAATCTGGGTTAGGAGCACACATCCTAGGTTTGAATTCTGCTCTACTGTTTATGAGCTGTGTGACCTCAGGCAAGTTGCTTAACTTCTCTGAGTCTCAGTTTCCTCATCTGGACAATGGTGGTAATTGTGGGTATTTAGTAGACTGTCAAAAAAAAAAAATAATTGTTTGAGGACACACAGCTACTAAGTGGTGAGTCTTGGATTCAAACTCAGGTCTACCTGACTCCAAAGCTATGCTGTTTCTCTGAAGCAAGCGGCCAGAGCCAGTATCCCTTGCTCTTGGTGTCTCTCCTCATAGTCTTCCCATCTCAGAATGAATCCCAGCCAGCAGGGGAGGCATTTGGCTTCCCGCTGCTTGCTGCAGTTAGGTCAGGATAATTTGAGGACTGCCTTCAGGAATAACAGTGCCTCCTGCCACTACGGCACTCCCAACCCCCAGTGCCCAGGGAGAATCCTCGTTTGCTTTCTAGGTCCTTCTGAGAAAGACCAGGTAGGCACGAAAAGAGAGCACAGACTTCTAGAATGGCTTACCAAGAGTGGTCCCTGTACAGAGACATGCACATATCTGGGCAGTCTTGTCACAGGCTTAACTTCTCTGGCAGCATGAGTGGCTGTGCTTGGAGGTTGACTGGCTTACCGAAGCCCACCCACATGGCCATTTTCTGACTCCTGCCGCTTCAAGCCAATGTCCCCACAATATGGTCTTAATATTTGAGAAGATTATTGGTAATGCATGCACAAACTTTTAAATTTTAATAGATATATATCTATTTCAATATGTATGAGAAAAAATATTTAACCACTATATCAAATTCATAGTTTTCAGGATACAACTGTTTAGGATGAGGCTTAAAAAAAAAAAGGTGGCTGATTATGTTAAAATATCCAAGAATAGCACAGAGGGGACACATAAGACAAATTCTACAGGGCAAATAAATGAGGTTTAGGAAATGCTGCTTTAAATCAAGACTGCTCACTCATGGAGCCTCCCAACTCCCCTAAGAATAACTAACAGATGAAAGCTCGTGGTGTAGGCCTGTCTCCAAAGTATGCATTGTGAAAGGTGGACAGATTTATAGATATTCCACAAAAAGAAGAGCTCCACGCACAAATACATACATTGTTATGTTTTAAAGTTCAACAGGTCTTTTCCCAGAGAACGTCTCAGAGTCTTCCAATATACAAATACGTATATGTCTCTTGAAAATAGGGATATGGTGTGCAGTGTCTCCAAAATGTGTATAAGCCCGGAAACCCTTTTTTCCAGACAACTTCTTGAGACTTGGGCTTTTGAGGGGAGGAGGGAGAGCAGAGCACTGTTACTAGAGGTACTGCAATACTAAGTCGATGCGTAGAGTGGACAGGGCAAGCTCCTATTCCATCTCCCTGCTCCCAAAATCCATTTACTATATTGCCCTCAGATAGAGGACACATCAGATATTAAACTGATAAAAACAGATACCACACATGATCTTAGCCAAAGGCCAAAAGGCCTAGAAGTGATGAGACTTGGGCTTTTTGAAATGACTGGACCTTCACACTCTTGATCTCAGTGCTTGCCCAGGATCTAGTTCTTATTCATTCGCTTCTGACTCTGTTGGGCTTATTCTTAACCTGGCTTAACCTGGCTCAACTCTTGTCTCCTGGAACTGAATGCCTGTAGGGTCATCTGAACAACTGCTGCTTTTCAGGGACATGTCCATTTGTATGCTTTCCCCAGACTGCAAGGTTATGGAGAAACAAGGTATACAAATGCCCAAATGTGCTGCTGTCCCTCTGGCTACAGTTGTTTGGACCAGGATGGGCACTTGACCCAAGCTGAGCCACTCAGATTAACTTCCCTGAGCCTCTAGAATTGAGAAGACTAGAGTGCTTTGTTCTCTCTTCTTGTGGATAGATCTATAGTATGTAGATTAGGGAGCTGCTCCTGGTGGTGCTTGCTGTCAGGAAAGCCAGAGAAAGTGAGAGAGTAGAGTAGGGAAGGGGAAGAGGAGTGGCGGTGGGGTGGGGGGGAGAGATAAAAGATAGAAGACTGGGCTGGAGTGGTGGCTCATGCCTGTAATCCTAGCACTCTGTGGTGGGAGGATTGTTTGAGCTCGGGAGTTCGAGACCAGCCTGAGCAAGAGTGAGACTCCCATCTTTACTAAAAAAATAGAAAGAAATTAGCTGGACAACTAAAAACATGTATATAAAAAATTGGCTGGGCATGGTGGCACATGCCTGTAGTCCCATCTACTTGGGAGGCTGAGGCAGGAGGATCGCTTGAGCCCAGGAGTTTGAGGTTGCTGTGAGCTATGACGATGCCACTGAACTCTAGCTGGGGTGACAGAGCAAGACTCTGTTTCAAAAAATAGTCTCCCCCCACTTTTGCTTAATTGCACTCTGATGGCTTGGTCCTAGTCTACACTTGATTCCTGGGCACTTGCCAGGCCTCTGTTATCCTTCTGGCCCCCACTCTGGGCCCTTCATGTCATGGCACCTGAGCACCCCTCCGACATTTTGACCCTTTGATGCTGGCACATTCTTGACTTTGCCAATTCTTTGGCATTGGTGTGTTGTAGCAGCTCTCCTTGACCCTGTCTAAGGGTCTGCTGCCCGTTCAAGATTTGGACACCCTCGGAAAAGAACCTGCTTGGTGCTCCAGAAAGGAGATTCAGGCTGGTGATCTCAGTAACAACCAGAAAGGTTGACATTTGTGGAATAAAAAGACAGAACCAACAGGAAGGCTGGCAACCCTTGAATTATGGAGTGAGAGGCAGTCTGGCAACAAAGATGTAGGATCCTGGCCATGTGGCTCAGGGCAAGGAAGGGAGTGCACTTTCATGTGTGTCTATTGTCTTCCTGCCAGAAGACATCCCTTCTGTGATGAGGACAATTATTCATTCAACCAGCATTCCCTGAGGAATGAAGGTATAATGGGTACTATGAGGTAGACAGGTCCTATGCTACACGTTAGGGATATAAATATTAATAAGACCTAATCCTCATTTTGGAGGTGTTCCTACTCTGATAATGAGACAGACATATTCCCCACCATTACTCTAAGGTACAAGGAATAACAGGAAAGAGGTGGCCACCCACCAGTTGCTATGGGAACTCCAGAGTGGCGGAGCACATCCAACTCACCAGTGGCGGTGGTAGGGGGCAATATTAGGAAAGGTTTCCAGTTGGATGCCATTCTTCAAAGGTGAGGTGGGGCTGGCCTGTGGAAGAGAAGGAAAGCTATTGCAGGAAGAGAAGCAGTATGTGCAAGGCCATGTGGTCAGGATGGAGCAGAGGGCAAATGTGAAGATGTGCCAGAGAACGAGGCTGGGAAGGGAGCAAGGCCCTCCCAGTGACAGTGGAGCTACCACAGGGAGAGCTATGACAGGCTTTTGGATAGGTACCAGAACAACCATGGGCGGTAGAGTGGGGACATTTGGTGGAGCTGACACTGGAGACAGGCAGATTAGCGAGGAGGCCCCTGGAGCCCACTGCACGTGTTTCAGAAGCATCGTTAACCATTGCAGGTCATGTGGAATGACTGTGAAAATGCACGCTGTGAAGGGCACAGCAGGATTTGGGGCTGTATCCAGGGTACAGCCCAAGGAGAAGTCATGAAGCAGCTGAAGCTCCCTCTCATGGTATATGCTGCTGGGATGTCCTGCTGCTGCTCGAATCCAGCTGCCTTCAGCTGGAGAACCAGCGGGCAGTGGGAGGCAGAGAGGCAGAAACCAGGGCTCCAGGGAATACCAGCAGATTCTAGGAGTGAGAGAAACCCCAAGACAATTCAGCCTGACTCTCCAAGAAAATGGAACAGAATTGGCTTCCTCACTCAATAACCAGCAGATGACTGCTTAGCCAAGGCCCAGTTTTGAAACAATCTACCTACCAACAAGCCCTCCAACCCCTCAATCCCATCCCCTCACCTCCCCAGAGCATGGCTTGCTCAAGCATCTTCTCTCCCTCCTGCATGGCAACTTCTCTCCTCTCCCACTTTCCTTCCTTGACCTTGTTAAAAATAATATCTCACTTAACTGGTTACTTCCCACGTGCTCTGCCTGGTGCTAAGTGCTTCACATACACTATCTCATTTAATCATTGCAGTAACCATATGAAACAGGTACTACTAGTTTCACCGTTTTATAGACAAGGACGCTGAGGCTTAGGAAAGTTAACTTGCCCAAAGTCACACAGCTATTGAGTGATGGGGCTATGATTTGAACCCAAGCAGTCTGACTATGGAGCCCAGTCTGTGAACCTCTATCCTGCCTTCCACATTGTCTTTAGGTCACTTGTTCCCCTCACCCTTGTTTGAAATATTTGGAAAGGACAGCGTACACTTGCTGGGTTTTTTTGCTTTATTTCCCATTCCTTAAAGACTGTTCACCAGGCTTCTGTTCTCAGGGACTTCCTAGTTCCTAAATAAAGTAGCCCGCTTCTCCTCCACCTTCCTGCAGCACTCAATGGTGTGGATGAGCACATTCTTTAGGTCTTGTGCATTTGGCCCCATGACCATTCATTCTCCTGGGATTCTTCCTGCTTCTCCAAATGCCATTTATCTGCCTCTTCCTCTTCTCTAAGCACCATTTATGTATTCCCAAAGGTTCCATCATCAGTGTTCTCTTCTCTACACACACTCTTCTCTTAGCTTTGTGGATTCTATATTGACTTCTATAGGTAGCCTCTCAATTGCATGTCTCTAGCCTTGACTTCTTTTTAGAGCTACGGACATATTTATCCTCGGGCTATTGCTTATGTCCACTTAGTGACCCCCACAGCCCTCTGGTCCTAGTTCAACTTTCCCCTGAACCTGCCCTTCCCTTCCAGGGCCCCTGCTCAGAGGATAGCTCTACTTTTCCCGGTCATTTAGGCTCAGAAACTTGGAGTCTCTTGGGTTAACCCTGGATCCTGCCTTGCACATCCTATTAGTGGCTACTATCTCTATGGAATCTGCCCAGGGCCTGCCTCTATAATTTTCTCTCCCTCTTCTCTGGGCTCTCATTGCATCCAGCACCTTCACCAGCTTCCCTGCATCACATACACACACACACGCACACACACGCACCAACTATGAGCCAGGCATGATGCCTGGTACTAGAAATTCATCTGTGAACTTGAAAGACAAGGTCCTTGCTCTCAAGGACCTCAGACCTGGTGGGTGAGACAGACAAAGGAACAAGGAATTGTCACTTACTGTGGGAAAGTACAGTGTGTTTGCTGTAGGAGCCCTTTAGCAGAGCTGCCATCCAGAATTGAGAGTCAGGCTGGGTTCCCAGTAGAAGTGACAATTTAAGCATAGGCCTGAAAATGGAAACAGAAGTCAGTCAGGTAAAGGTTTGTGAGGATAGAGAAGGCAAGTGAGGGAAATGAGCACTAGAGGCCAAGAGAACGGATAGCAGAGGTTTGGAAGCTGGGGAGAGTGTGGTTTATTTGGGGAACTACTGGCAATGCAGTGTGGCCGAGGGGTAGAGGGTGAAGAGGAGTAGTGAGAGGTACGGCTGGAGGAGCAAGCAAGGCCCAGCTCATGCAGGGTCTCTTGAACTGAGTTAAGGAGTTTGCAATTTATCCTCAGAGCACTGGAGAGTCCCTGTGAATTTTAAACAGTGGTGGATCATAATTAATATGCAGTTTAGAAAATATTACAACATAGAAAATGGACTTGGAGTAGTCAAGACCCAAGGCTTGTTAGGCCACAGTTAAGAAAGTTGTTGTCATCATCTGGGCCAAGTGATGATGAGGATGGCTCTGATCAGCCAAAAAGCCATGAGCCTGGAGAGAAGTGTATGTATTTGGGGGATATTCGTGACATAGGATTGATGTATCAGTGATTGTTTATAACAGGGAAAGGGAGCGGGAAGGGATCAAGGATGAAGATGAAAGTGCATTCACAGAGGGAACATTTGGGATGACCTGGTTTGGAGGGAAGGTGATGAGTTCAGCTCTGTACATGTTGAGCGTGAAGCATCTGTGGGTTAGCTGAGTCAAAGTGTCTAGTGGGCAGTTAGATCCATGGGCTTGGAGCTCAGGAGAGGAACCAGAAGTTGTCAGCGTCAAGGTGATACCTGAAGTAATTAGACTAGATGAAGTCATTCGGGAGGGCCTGGAAGGACAGCCTTATTTTAGGGATGGGCCAGAGTTAGGAAGTGAGTGGAAACTGAAGAAGTAGAGATAGCAAGTTTAGACAAGTTGTTGAAGAGGTTTAGCTATAATAAGGAGGAGGAAGAGAACGCAGTAACTGGTGTAGCTTGGGCTTAAGAGAGGGCTTTTGTTTGCTTGTTTAATGATGGACAAGACACACTCATATATAATAAGAGGGTCTCCTGATTTCTAGTTCAGGGCCTTTGGGGTCATCCCAACCCCCTTAACAAAGTGCTAGCACAGTTGATGTGTCAGGAATTCTGGGTCGGATAAGGAGGAGGTTCCTTTAGAGGAGACACATTCTTTGCCTCTAAGCTGCTTCCAACCTCACCTCCAGGGGCCTGGGCCCTTTCCCACTGGAACTCGCTTGAGGATTGACTCAGAGAACTAGTTTTTCTGGGTGGCTTATCCTGGCTCCTGAGGATATTCCTCTCCCCAAGAGCAGAGTCCAGGCCTGCAGGGTCTGTCTCTACCTTTCCAGGATCAGCGGTGGGTACCAGGAAAGGGGCCTGGCAGCACAGACACGAGCTCTGGAGGTGGAGCTGGACAAAGACCCTCAGGACCCAGCAAGGTGGATGTGCTTTATCAGATTCTGCAAGGCACTGAGGTGCCAGTAACAGTCCCTGATGCCTGTTTGGTGCCAGGCCCTGTTGGTAGGTGTGGGATGAATTCAGCACAGCCTTCCCCTGGAGGAGGCCACTGTCCAGTAGAGGAAATAGACAAATAAACCATCAATTCCAATACAGTGTTCTGGGACCTGGTGGGAGAGCTTTCAGGGCTGGAAAGCCAGGAAGACTCTTCTGTGCGAGCCCAGCCTAAAGTGTTTGATGGGAGAAAGATGATGCCAAAGACTTCAAATCCTCCCACCGACGCAGAACTTGGCTCTCCTCCTGTTTTGGGGGAAATGGCAACACAATCTATTTTATTTTATTTTACTTTATTTATTTTTTTTTTGAGGCAGGGTCTTGCTTTGTTGACCTGGGCAGAATGCAGTGGTACGATCATAGCTCACTGCAGCCTCAAACTCCTGGGTTCAAGCAATCCTCCCGCCTCAGCCTCCCAATGTGCTGGGATTACAGGCATGAGCCACCACACCCAGACACGATCTATTTTAAATTGATTTTTTTTTCTTCTGGGGACTTTTCCCTTCCCTGTGAGCATTTTTGTTCTGAAGTGGGAGACAGAACATAGGTAAGATATTTGCATAAATCCTTATGGAACGTTCAAGTGTAGCCTGGGAACCTCCAAATTGGAAGTGTATGAGATTAATAAAATCCCATACTATCTTGTGGCTTTAAATACCAATCATATACTGAGAAGTCCCAAGTTTACATCTGTAATCAGGACCTTGCCTCCAGGCCTTGGACATGTATATTCAGCTGCCTACCCAACACCCACTCTTGGATTTCCAACAGGCTTCTTAAACATTGCGTGCCTCTATCTCTCCTGCCTCTGTCTTTCCTCCCTCTATTTTTCCTCCCAAACCTGTTTCTCCTTTGGTCTTCCCCATCATAGTTAAAGGCTCACACCAAGACCTTGAGTTATCCTTGACTCTTTCTTTTGCCTGCCTCACTCTGCATCCAGTTTCTCAGCAAATTCCATTGATGCCACCCTCAAAAATCCAGACATTAAACATTTCTCACCACTCCCTTTGCTTTCACTTTAGCCTAACTCTCTATCATCTCCACTTGGTTTAATGCAGGAGCCTCCTAACTGGTACCTCCTGCTCTGTGCTTGCCATCCCATAGTATGTACTCAGAACAAGTGATTCTTTAAAACAGAGCGATCCTTTTAAGGTGTGAGATCCTGTCACTCTTCTGCTCAACACTCTTCAGTGGCTCCCATCTCATTCAGAGTAAAGTCTCACAATGGCCTGCATGGCCCTGCCCTACCTATTCCCCTCTGAGGCCTCCCTTGACCTCATCTGTTGGTGCTGTCCACCTTGATCATCTCTTTCCAGCCACCCTGGTCACCATAAAACAACTATCACTCACCCTGCGGCCTCAGCCTTTGCATTTGTGGATCTTTCTACCTGGCACGTCCTTTCCCCAGATATCTCCATGGCCTAGTCCCTCTCCCCTTTCAGATCCTTGCTAAAATAGCTCCCTTTGAGTAAGACTTGTCCTCGCTACTCTATTTAAAATTACAACCTCCTACCCTCCCTTCATCCCTGCTTTATTTGTCTCCAAGGTACATGTCACCATTTAGCCTGCTAAATATTTTACTTATTCATCATTTGTTTTCCCCCTGCTAGGATGTAATTTTGATGAAGGCACCAATTCTCATCTGTTTATATTAATGCTAAGTTTCTACCATCCACAGAAGTGCCTGGCACATATAGGGTGCTCAATGAACATTTGTTGAATAAGTGAATTAATTATGGACTGCAATGAACTCCTAACATGTGTCAAGCAGGGGCCAGGAGACTCCTAGTAATGAATGACATGATTCCCATTTTGCAGACAAGGAGACTGAGGCTTGGAGAAGTATAAGTGCTCTTCTTCTCTGTTTCCAGAGCAACCTGTGCATGGCCCCAGTCTGAGCACATATCCTACTGCACTGTCATTGTCCATTTCCCCAACTGGATGTAAGACTTTTGAGCTCGGAGACCATCTTTTATTTATTGTTTTATCTCCAGCATCTGGTAGAAAGCTGGACCTATAGTAGGTGCTTAAGAAATATTTGTTGCATGCATGAATGAATGCATGAAATGGCCAAGTCAGGGTACGAACCCACAACTGTCTAATAACAAAGTCTCTGTCCACCCTACTCCACCCCATGGTGTTCCTAAAACAGTTACAGAGCCAACAGTTAAGTCCCTCTCCCTGGCAGATTGCCTTCTTGCAAATCCTCACCCCTATAGTTAGGAGTATTTCAGATGGAAGAACTATACACTGGCTGACAGCTCTTTCCCACCATGCCAGAAAGCATTTCTCCACTCCATCCCTCCACAGTTCCCCAGACACATGGTCAAGGTCTCTCTAATTCCCTCCCTCCTGATCTGCAGTGTGCCTCCCCAGTTTCCCTGATCCTCAGCTGCTGGGTCCATCTGCTTGCCCGCCCATCCATCCGCTCACCCAGCCTCCCCCCGACAGCCTCTGTGAGCCTTATCTGGGCCACATGATAGCTAGGCTAAGCCCCATTCCATGCCTGCTGCGAGTGGGCTTGGTCCTCTAAGTCTTCATTCCTGTGAATACTCTCCTTTGCTTCTGTTTCTGTTCTGCATGCTGTCCGCTGCCCCCAGCTCCATGTCTTAGGTGCCTGGAGGTGGCTCATGCCATCCATGGATGATTGTGGGCCTCCTGTCTTATCTGTCTCCTTCTCTTGGCTCTTCACTTCTCTAGATAGGTAATTCCTAAAAGAGTGTGTGTCTGTGTGTGTGTGTTTGTGTGTGTGTGTGTGTGATGGACTCCACTGAGAAGCTGGTGGGGGACTATGGCCCTCTCCCTCCAAAAAATACATATACACTTAAACACAGCATTTTGCATAGAAGTTCAGGTGCACCTAGATTAAGAAACTTTCCTCTGGGTGGTCTCTTGTTCCCTTCTCCCTTCCCCTCTAGATTTCTGGTTGTTGTTGGCTCCCAAATTATTCTACCTAGTCTCCTTTCAGAAGGAAACAGAAGCTTCTTCCTACTGTATTATCAATACCGTTATTATTAACAGCAACAAGAAGATTTGTACGTTTTTCATGCATCAACTAATTTTCCCTCTCAACAACCCCAAGAGGAAGGAACTATTATTGTCCCACTTTTACAGATGAGAGAACTGCTTGGTAACGTGTTTTGCCAACATCACAAAGTTCTATGCTCAGGGTTTCTTTCTTTCTTTTTTTTTTTTTCTTTTGAGACAGGGTCTTGCTTTGTCACCCAGGCTGAGTGCAGTGGTGCAATCATAGCTCACAGCAACCTCAAACTCCTGGGCTCAGGTGATCCTCCCGTTTCAGCCTCTTGAATAGCTGGAACTACAAATGCGCACCACCACACTCGGCTAATTCTTCTTATTTTTTGTAGAGACAGGGTCTGCTATGTTGCCCAGGCTGGTCCAGGACTCCTTCAAGCTCTCCTCAGCCTCCCAAAGTATGGGGATTATAGGCACGAGCCACTGTGACTGGCCAGCCCAAGGTTGTTTCCCTCTGCATTATGGATGGTGTGCTGTCTATTATTAACTGCTGTTTTTTTTGACCGCCCCCAATCTTCACCACCTGAAACCCATCTTCCTCACCACCACCCCCATGTCTCTGAAGCTAACTCTTTCTCCCTCATGTACTCTCAAAACTGACCACAGATGGCTTCTTTGTAGTTGCTTGAGCGCATGTGAGCTATGCAGGGGTTTCGTTTCCCCTTCCATTCTCAGCCCAGCTGTGCCAGCCTCCGTGATCCCTGCCAGTCCTAAAAGGGGCACTCCAGTCCCTTCTCACAGCAGGCCTTGGCACTTCTGGCGCTGCCACATCTGAAATCCAGGTGTGAGGAAGGAAAGGGACACTTAGTTGAACACCTACTTTGTGCCAGGCCCTGCACTTGGCATGGAGACACAGAGCCCAACCTTTAAAGGCCTCAACTTCCAGGCACTTCCAGGTATCCTACGGATGGGTACCTGGAGGCTCTAAGATGATGGCTCTGTTTCCATCTGCTGTCTGTCTGGATGGCCAGAGGCCTCTCTACAGCATGGCTAACCTTTAGCTGCCCTTGGAACCAGGACAAATGCAGCTCGGACGCTATGTGAGAAAAACACCTGGCTGATGGTTCATTTCTTCCTCCCTCGCTCATCACAGACCTGCCTGATAATTTTGGTTAGGCTGATCATAGTCACACTTTTTTTCTTATTGTGATAAAGTAATATATCATCACGAAAGCAATTTCTAAAACTTTTAATCAAAATGTAATGTACATACAGAAAAGTGCACATATCAAAAATGTGAAGCTTGATGAATTTTCACAAACTGTAACCTGCACCAAATAAGAAATAGAAGATTGTCCAACCACCCCCCCACCCCGCAAATCCCCCATATTTCCTTCCTGTCATTCCCCCACGGGTAACTGCTATCCTGATGACTTTTAACAGCACAGATTGGTCTCGCCTGGTTTTTGTCCCACAAAAGCAAATTTAAAAGAAACTGACCATCCTCTTGTCTTCCACCCAGATACACATTTTGATTGATTAATTCAATTAGTCATTGACTAGATTTTGACTGTATATGAAATGGATCAAGAATCCTCTGAACTGGCCAGGCGCGGTGACTCATGCCTATAACCCTAGCACTCCAGGAGGCCAAGGCAAGCAGATTGTTTGAGCTTGGGTGTTTGAGACCAGCCTGAGTAAGAGCGAGACCCCATCTCTACTAAAAAAAAAAAAAAAAAAAAAAAAAAGAAATAAATTAGCTGGACACCTAAAAACATAAAGAAAAAATTAGCCAGGCATGGTGGCTCATGCCTGTAGTCCCAGCTACTCGGGAGGCTGAGGCACGAGGCTTGCTTGAGCCCAGGAGTTTGAGGTTGCTGTGAGCGAGGCTGATGCCACGACACTCTAGCCCGGGAAACAGAGTGAGATTGTCTCAAAAAAAAAAAAAAAAAACATAGCAAGACCCCTGTCTCTACAAAAAAAAAAAAAAAAAAAGAATCCTCTGAACTGAACCAAGAACCTACAGCCTCAGAGAGGTTTTGGCTGTAAACATCCTCCATTGAAGCTTCCAGAATCCCAAAGTGTGTCCTTGATAAAGAGCCCAGAACATGTCTGACTAATTCCTCTGACACTCAAGTTCTCTGCCCACTGTGGCTTTTTTCTTCTTTCTTTGTAAGTTCTGGAAAAGGGAAATGAGAGACGCTGGGGAAGAGCCGCTGAACTCCAGCCTTGATCCCTTCTTGATCCCCGGTGATGGAGAAATCACCATCTCACAAGGCCACCTATTGCATTTTCCAGACAGATCTGGCAATTCGGTTTTAAGCTTTTAAACACACACACACACACACACACACACGCACACACACACACACACACACACACACAAACTCTTCTTGTTTGAGCTCAATTGTGCTGCAATTTCTGCTCCCTGATTCTAGTCCTGCTTATGTGGCCCCCAGAGTTAGTTAATTAGTCAATTCAGTAATGAAGTTTCAGATGCTGAGGCACTTGAGGTGGGCTTCCCGAACCCCAGGTTCTTCCTGTGGGGGTCGTATGTTCTACTGAGTTTAAGGATGTGGCTAAAACAACATTTGCCAAAGGACACTGGACACTAATCCCCAGAAATGCTTTATGAAAATAGAGCTCTGAGCTCAAATAAGTTGGGGAAATGCTATATGCTCTCTGGTCTGTATCACATCTCATATTACCACAGAGGAGACTCCAGAGGTCCTGAAGCATAAAAGTTCTGTTTCACTTTGTCAGTGTTTCAAGATGTTTTTGACTTAGAATCCTTTTTCCCAAAGAGTACCTGTGAATAGTCCTCAGAATTTTTTTTTTTTGAGACAGAATCTTGGTGCTGTGGCATTGTCAGCCTAGCTCACAGCAACCTCAAATTCCTGGGCTCAAGTGATCCTCCTGCCTCAGCCTCTTGAGTAGCTGGGACTGCAGGCGTGCGCTACCCCGCCCAGCTATTTTTTTTCTATTTTTAGTTGCCCAGCTAATTTCTTTCTATTTTTAGTAGAGACAGGGTCTCACTCTTGCTCAGGCTGTTCTTGAACTCCTGACCTCAAGTGATTCTCCCACCTCGGCCTCCCAGAGTACTAGGATTACAGGAGTGAGCCACTGCACCCGGCCTAGTCCTCAGAATTGATGTCCCGGTTAGCTTTAAGCATCCTCTCAAACTGTACCGTCTAATCTGGTAGCCACTAGCACATGGGGCTGTTGAGCACTTGAAATGTGGTTAATTCAAACTGAGATGTGCTGTGAGTGTAAAATACCAGATTTCAAAGTCTTTGTACAAAAATTAAATAAAATATTAATCATTTTTACATTGAGTGTATGTTAAAACACTATTTTTGAAATATTGAGTTAAAATACATTATTAAAATAAATTTAAAAAATAAATTTCATCTATTTACAGTTACTTTTTAAAATGTGGCTGCTAGAAAATTCATAATCACGCATACGGCGTGCTTTGTATTTCCACCAGAGAGTCTGTGCTGCCGGAGGAGGCTCTGCTGGCCTGGACAGGGGCATGTGAGGGGGAGGGGTGGGCAGCTCAGTGCAGGAAGTACAGGGGGACTGTGGAATTCATGGGAAGGGCGGCTCATGAAGCTTAAGAGGGGGAGGTCAGGAAGTGGTGACTAAGCTGAGACCTGAAAGATGAGACGAGTTAGCCAGGCAAAGGCAGAGAAAACAGCACGTGCCAAGGCCTTGAAGTGAAAGGGGAATTGTGAGCGTTCTGAAATGTCCAAGGCTTGTGGAGCGGACGGTAGGTAGTGACCCAACGTGACAGCAGAGAGGGCAGCAACGGCCAAGAGGTTTGGGGCCTGGTAAGCCCGCATAAGGGGTCTAACCTCAAGAGCATTGAAAAGCCACTGAAGGGTTTTCAGTTGTTTGAGACTAGGCAGATTTGCATTTTAGAAAGATTACCTTGACATTTGGTTGGGGCATGGATGGCGAGGGCTAAACTGGAGTCAGAATGGCTTTTTCAGAAGCTGTTGGAGTCATCTAGGAGGGAGATGATGAATGTCTAGACTATGCTACCCACTTTGGCATCAAGGAAAGCCAGGGTCTGGGAAATAGAGGTGGGACCACTGGTCCAGGCTACTACTTGGAGATAGGAATGGGGGGAGAGCGAAGTCAAGGTTGATATCTGGGTTTCTGAGTAGTGCGGCTATGATGGGAAACCAGAAGTCTGTGGGGGTGGAGATGATGAGCTCAGGATTGTTCATGCTGACTTTGAGAAGCACGTGGGGTATACACATGGGGATGCCCAAGAGGAAGTGGATAACCTAACCAGGTCTGGAGCTCAGAAGAAAGTTAGGGGCTGGAGGTAGAGTTAGGCAGGAAACATCTCCCCCATAAGCCTCAGGTTCCTCATCTGCAAAATAGGGATGTAATTTATTTTCAGAGTTAGTGTGATGACTAGATGATGTAACACGTTGGATGTGCCTGGCATTGCGCAGACACACAGCAGGTGCTCAGGAAATGTTGATTCTTTCCTTGAGAGGCTTGATCACGCTCATTTCCCACATGGCCAAACCAACCAAGGTCTTTGAAGCTACTACTTCCTCCTCTAGTGCCCACGGGACCCACATCTGTGCATCCAGTGCAGGGCGGGGGAGATGTTTCTGGAAGCAGTTCTAGGAAAGGGGGAGTGAAAGCAGCTCCCCCTGCCTGGGTAGTCCTAGAGCAGGAAGGCGGTGAGCGATGGGTAGATGCAGCAGAGAGGACTCGGGCCTGGGAGGCAGAAGGACAGACTACTTACCCCAATGCTACCACCAGCACAATCAGTCAGCCTTGCTCTGTTCTAAGCCTCAGTTTCTCCACTAGTTCAAGGACGGGTCTTCCCACAGGGCGCTTCCCTGTTTCTGTCCCCGCCTCCTTCTCTCTTGTCTTCTCTTGACTCACAGAAAACAGACATAACTTCCTTGAAGACCTGGCTCATGTTGGAGCCTCCTGGCGGCTCCCTCCCGGGGCAGAGGGCCAGAACCCTGACAAGATTAAGAAGAGGTTTTGGACCTGGGCCAGGCTAGGAAAACAGGAAAGATGACGAACCAAACTTCCCTCCTCCTGGGAGTTGTTTATTCCAATGTTCCTTTAGCTGAGCTTTCTGGATACACAGCAACACATGCCCTCTCATCCCGTGCCCGGCCTCTGACCCTCTTCTGGCCCCCCAGCTCTTAGTGCAACATCAGTCACAGAGCTCATGGGACAGGCTTGCTGCTGTGTCCACTTGTCCGACTGCACCGAACTCCTGGAAAGCAGAAAGAACACAGACGTATCTTGACTGAGCGCCTACCATGTTCCACGGGAGGAACTTTCTTCTCACCAAGCCTCTCTGCAGCTCCTCGGGGTAAGCAGTGTTCTTTCTCTTGTGCAGTCATGACAACGGAGGCTCGGGGAGGCTACCCGAGGTCACCCAGTGTGTTGGTGTTGGATCCAGAAATGGAGGGGGTTGGAAGGGAGAAGGATGTCACATCAGCTAAGAGGATATTCTTTGGAGGCTGATGGACCATTCTTGGTTTGGATTTTGACTCTGTCACTTACTGCCTGTGGAATCTGGGCAAGTTCCCAGCGGGAGGCAGCGTGGGGTAGCAGTGGAGAGCACGGGCTCTGGAATCAAATGTCGGTTCCACCATCTGCTAGTTATGTGACCTTGGGCAAGTTCCTTCGCCTCTCTGCACTTCAGTTTCCGCAGCTGTCAAACAGGATAATAATAGCTCCTACCTCATTGACTTGTTGTGCGGATTAAGCGTGATAATCCATGTGGAGCACTTAGCACAGTGTCTGGCCCATGGTCTAGTTCCATCCATGTCAGCTATGAAATGAATGCGGACCTTGCTGACTCTGGCTACCACCTGTTTCCCTGCCTGTCACCTGTCACCCTGGTGGCTCACTCAGCACTTAGCGTGGGGTAGATGCTCACTGGCTCACCGACTTTAAGGAGTGGCTGCGAATTGACTCAGTGTTTCTGAAAACAGGCTTCTAACAATGTGTGGGAGTAGGATTCTGGAGGAAGATGATTTTCAGGAGTTTCCCAACCATCCAGCAAGTAATGGCTTTTTGCGTGCTAGTAAGAACTTTAGGATATTTCCAGAATGGTTTTTTTCCTCTCTGATGGCAACTTATGCAATCAGAAGCATACTTGTACTCATACCTACAGAAGCAACCTATACTCATCGTGATCTGCTCAAATATTACATAAAGACCTAAAGTAGAGAATTAAAGTCCTAAGTAACCCTGCTTTGAAAGAGTTGCCCTCTGTTTATCTGAGACATGTCCTTCTAGACTTTTCTTATGCCTGTATGTCATTTTTGAGCACTACTGTGTGCCCCACTCTATGTTAAACACTGCAGGTCCCTGAAGAAGTAGGGACAGGCACAGCTGGGGCAGGATGCAAAGTTCACAGAACACTGAATCAGCAACTAAAACCTTCACGGTACCAATGACTCACTCGATCAACATGTACTTAACATTTGGGGCTCAGAGACCAGGAAATGACAAATCAAGGTCCTACCTGGTTTCAGAGTGAAACCTGAAATCTAGCTGGCAAAAAGAGCCTCTGGTCTACTTGCCCCCTAATTGTGTGCCTATCAGCCGAGCCTCAGTGGGAGGGTGGAGTGGGTGATGTGGCCTCGATGCCCAGAAAATAGCATTTTCCTGCCTTATTTACTGTTTATAGGGAATTGAACTGAAGGAGCTAGACAGGCTGGGCTTGCCACAGGTGGTTTCTATGATCGTGGGTGAGTCACTCCCTTCTCTGAGCCCCAGCTTCCTTATTTGAAGAGTGGGGAGAATCTTCCTGCCTTGAAAAGCACATTCCTCCATTCATTCATTCATTTGTAAAGGATGGCATTTCATAAGAGTGCAGAGGGATTACTCAAGAAACATGACCACCTAGGAGAAAAAGAGTTAGGTCATTTGGTAGATTGTATTATTGTTCAGCAAATATTTACTTTCTCCAGCCTTCCCCACCGTGGGAGGAGTGGACTTCCTCACCCTGTTGATAGTGCACTTGGCCATGTGACTTGCTTTGGCCAAAAGAATACGCGTGGAAGTGGCAGGGCTAGCTCCAAGGTGGAGTGTTTCCATCTATCCCTCTTGAGCAACTGCCCTTGGTCATGAGAACCACAAATACCAGAGAGTGGAGGCTCCTTTAGCCTGGACTTGGAAAGAGAAGACATGTGAGGCAGCCACGTGCTCAACCACAACCCGCAGCCCAGCCCAGCTCAGCCCAGGGGGCCCCTGCTGAGCCCAGCTGACCCATCGACCCCTGGGTGAGAAGGGAATGTTTACTGTTATAAGCACTGAGTTTCTGGAAATTATTATTATTTTTTTAATGCAACATTGGCACAGCAAAATCTGAGCAATGTGGATCCCTAGCTCACTCCTTACACTGACTTTAGCTTGGGTCCTGGGGAAGGATTCTTTGGTTAGGTGATATTTGACCTGAGACCTGAATATTTAGAAGGAGCTAGTCATGCAGCCATCTGGGGAAGAAAGGTTTCTGGCGAAGGGAACAGCAATGCCATGGTCGTGAGGCTGGAGGAAACTTGACCTGTTCAGGACTAGAAATAAGGGTAGGGGGTGGATTGTTTGGTGATAGAGAGGGAGAGGTCTGAGCTCTAGCTCCAGATGTTCAATAGAGCACTTCACATTTCCACTTGGATGTCTCTCAGACACTTCAAACTCAGAACATCAGATCCAAAGCTGAACTTGTCTTCTCCCAAACCTGTTCTTACTCCCACATTTCTCCATCTTGGTCAATAAAACCACCATCCATCTACCTAGTCCCCCAAGCCAGAAAGATGCACCTCATCCTTAACTCCTTCCTCTCCCTCAGCCCCACGTCCAATCTGTCCTCAAGGCCTGCCAGTGACTTGCCACTCATGCTCTTATGTTTACCCACCTCTCTACACTTCCACTGAGACCACCCCAGTTGAAGCCACTATCATCTCTTGCCTGGACGACAGCTGTAGCCACGTCTCTCTGGCTTCCCTGCCCTCTTTCCTAAACCCCCTCCAGTCTGTCCTCCACATGGCAGCCAGTGGTCTTATTTAAAAACAAATCATCCCTCAATTGTTGGATGGATAAACAAACTGTGGTACACCCATACAATGGAATATTATACAGTGGTAAAAAGGAACATGCTAAGTTCTGAGATAGATGGTGGTGATGTTTGCACCACAATATGATTATGCTTAATTCCACTGAACTGTACACTTAGAATGGTAAATTTTATGTTATATTTATTTAATCATAAACACACACACACACACACACACACACACACACACAAGGAATGAGATTTCAAGCCATGAAAACTCATGGAGGAGCCCTAAATAGATATGGCTAAGTGAAGGAAACCAGTCCAAAAAAGCTTCATTCTCTGTAATTCCAACTATAGGACATTCTGGAAAAGGCAAAACTATAGAGGATGGTGCAAATTCAGTGGTTGCTAGCAGTGGGGGGTTGGGAAGCGGGGGGTGGACAGGGGAGATATGAATAGGGGAAGCACGGGGTATCTCTAAGCCAGTGAAACTATTCTGTATGCTACTGTAATAATGAATTCATGTCATCATACAATTGTCAAAACCCAATGAACTGTACAACACCAAGAGTGAACCTTGTGGCTCATGCCTGTAATCCCAGCACATGAGTCTAGGAGCCTTGTGAGACTGAGGCAGGAGAATTACTTGAGGTCAGGAGTTTGAGACGAGCCTGGGCAACACAGTAAGACTCCATCTGTAAAAAAAATAAATAAGTAAAGAAGTTAATCAGGCATGGTGGTGCGTGCCTGTGGTGTAAGCTACTTGGGAGGCTGAGGTGGGAGGGCTGCTTGAGCCCAGGAGTTCAAGGTTACAGTGAGCTATGATTGCACCACTGTCCTCTAGCCTGGGAGACAGAGCAAGAGCCTATTTCTAAACAAGACAAGACAAAACAAAGCAAAACAAAACAAAACAAAACGAACCGTAATATAAACTATGAACTCTAGTCAATTAAAAAAACCCACAAAGACAAAAACAAAAAAGCCCAAATCATTTCATTACTCCTCTGTTTACTTTCATTGCTGGCCCCCTAACCTGCCCTAGAAGCTTTGTCCCTCCCTGTCCCCTGGTTCACCCCTACTCATTCTCCCATCCAAGTGCTAACCAGGCCCAACCCTGCTTAGCTTCTGAGGTCAGATGAGATCGGGCGTATTCAGGGTGGTATGGCCGTAGACTCACCCCTCCTCATTCTTTGGAGGTCAGCTTGAATGTCACCTCTTCAGAGAAGCTGTCCCTCCTTCCCCAAACTAGGTCAGTCTTCCTCATTTTCCCTTCCCCAGAGATTCTGTTTTTCAATTCTGCAGCATTTACACATTTGTACTTAGATAGCTAAGTGTTTGTAGTTCTTTGAATAATGTCTGTCTAGTAAGCCCCATGTAGGTGGGGATCATGTCTTACCTCTAGCACTTAACTAGTGCTGATACATAATAGAGCTCAGTAAATGTGTGGTTAGAAATAGTTTGAAATAAAGGGTCACATATTGTATGATTCTATTTATATGAAATATCCAGAATTAGTACATTAATAGAGACTGAAAGCAGATTAGGGGTTTCCAGGAACTGGGGATGGGGAGAATGATGAATGATTGCTTAATGGGTATGGGGTTTCCTTTCGGGGTGATAAAAATGTTTTGCAACTTGATGGGTGTGGAAGTTGCACAGCATTTTAAATGCATCCAATACCACTGAACTCTGTACTTTTAGTTACTTTTATGTTATGTGGATTTTACCTCAATAAAAAATATAGTTTGTAGTAGTTTTAAGTTTTATTTTATTCTTAATGGGCACACAACAATCATACGTATTTTTGGGGTATGACGTGATGTTTCAATACATGCATACAATATGTAATGATAAAATTGGGGTAATTAGCAAATCCATCACCTCAAATATTTACCATTTCTTTGTGGCGAGAACATTCAAAATCCTTTCTTCTAGTTATTTTGAATACAATATAGTATTGCTACTTATAGTCACCGCATTGTGCAATAGGACATCAAAACTTATTTGTCCTAGCTAACTTTGCACCCACTGATCAACTTCTCCCCATCCTCCCACTCCCCTCCTCAGCCTCTGGTAACCACTGTTCTAGTCTCTACTTCTATGAGATCAACTTTTTTAGATTCCACATGAGTGAGATAGTGTGGTATTTGTCTTTCTGTGCTGAGCTCTTTTCAACTGACATAATGTTCTCCAGCTTCATCCCTGTTGTCACAAAGGACAGAGGTTCATTCTTTTTCATGGCTGAATAGTATTCCATTGTGTATATATTACCACATTTGGTTCATTCATTTGCTGATAGACACTTAGGTTGATTCCATATCTTGGCTGTCGTGAATAGTAGCTGCGGTAAACATGGACGTGCAGATATCTCTTCAACACACTGATTTCATTTCCTTTGGATGTACACCTAGTAGTGGGATTGCTGAATCATATGGTAGCGTTATTTTCAATTTTGGGAGGAACCTTCATACTGTTTTCCATCATAGCTGTACTAATTTACATTCCTATCAACAGCGTGTAAGAGTTCTCTTTTCTCCACATCCTTGCCAACACTTGTAGTCTTACGTCTTTTTGATAATAGTGATTCTAATTGGAGTGAAGTGATATCTCATTATGGTTTTGATTTACACTTCCCTGATGATTAGTAATGTTGAGAATTGTTTCATAAATCAGTTGTCTACTTTTGAGAAACGTCTATTCAGGTCTTTCACCCATTTAAAAAAAATTTTTTTATTTTTCCTGTGACCTGCACAGCTTCCATTCTGCCCATTTAAAAATCAGATTATTTGTTTTTTGCTATGGAGTTATCTGAGTTCTTCATATAATCTGAATATTGACCCCTTGTCAGATGTATAATTTGCAGATATTTTCTCCCATTCTGTATGTTGTCTCTTCACTCTGTTGATTGTTTCCTTTGCTGTGCAGAAACTTTTTAGTTTGATGTAATCTCATTTGTCTATTTTTGTTTTTGTTGCCTGTGCTTTTGAGGTCTTATCCAAAAGATCTTTGCCCAGACCAATGTCAAGAGCATTTCCCCTGTGCCTTCTTTTACCAGTTTCACAGTTAGGGGTCTTACAGTTAAGTCTTTAGTCCATTTTGGGTTGATTGTCATATATGGTGAGAGAGGGGGGTCTAGTTTCATTCTTCTGCACGTGGACATCCAGTTTTTCAAGTACCATTTATTGACGAGACTGTCCTTTCCCCCAGTGTGTGTATTCTTGGTACCTTTGTTGAAAATCAGTTGGGCTGTAGATGCGTGGATTTTTTTCTGGTCTCTAGTCTGTTCCATTGGTCTAAGTGTCTGTTTCTATGTAGTTTGAAGTATTAACCAATGCAATTTTTTTTTGTACAATGCCTTTTATCTCATCACCTTTTTCAGATTCCTTTGGCCTTGGAGATGGTTTTCACAGCAAAAATGCAGAAAGCATGAAAATAAGTTAATATAAGCTTTTATCCTTAAAACTTTTTTTTTTTTTTTTTTTGTAGAGATGTGGTCTCGCTATGTTGCCCAGGCTGGTCTTCAACTCCTGGCCTTAAGCGGCCTTCCAAAGTGCTAGGATTATAGGCATGAGCCACCGTGCCTGGCCCGAAAACTTTTTATTATAGACAATTTTAAGTATATCCAAAAGTAAAGAGAATAATATAATGAGCCCCCATATAGCCATTGCCTGGCTTCTACAGTTATCAACTCATGGAAAAACTTATTTCATTATATGCCCATCTACACTCCTCTTCTGTGGAATTATTTCAATGCAAATCTCAAACATCATATTATTTTAGCTGTAAACGGTTCTGTATGTGTCTCTAAAAGATAGGAATTTTAAACATGTAACCACAATATCATTATTACACTTAAAAAAATCAACAACAAATTCTTAATATTACTCAACATCCAGTGTTTAAATATGCCCAATTGTTGTATAATTTTTAAAAATGTAATGTATTTGTTTGAATCAAGATTCAAACAAGGTCCACATATCGCATTGATTGATAATAATTAAATCCCTTTTAATCTATAGGCTTGCCCTTTCTCTCCTTTTTAAGTGTGCAAGGTGGAATAGGCAGGAATTGGAGAAGTTTCCCTTTTCTGTCTTCTATTAGTTTATTGAAGAAATAAAGTATTTGTCTCATAGAGTTCCTAAATTCTAGAGTTTGCTGATTTGCATCCCTGTGGTGTCGTTTAACACACTCCTCTGATCTCTTTATTTCATGTCACTAGTATCTTAATAGAGTCAGGATAAATGTTTTTAGCAAGAATACATCATAGGTGATGTTGTGTACCTCCACCACAAAGCACATTCCGTATTTTCATCTCACATTCCGTGCGATGCCTAGCCATTGACAATTATGGCCTAGATCTATTGTGCTATTAAAAGGACATAAAATATAAAATGTAAAATTCTAATTCTTCAATTTTTTTTCTCATTTATTAGCTGAAATAATTCTATGAAGAGAAACTTCTTCTAACCAATTATTTGGTTACAATAAGATATGGTTCATACAGGAAAAGTAGGAAAAGTGCTTGATTCTTTCCTTTCTTTTACCAATTTTCAGAATAAAGCGTTGGGCCATGCACCGTGGCTCACGCCTGTAATCCTAGCACTCTGGGAGGCTGAGGTGGGAGGATCACTTGAGCTCAGGAGTTGGAGACCAGCCTGAGCAAGAGCGAGACTTCGTCTCTACTAAAAATAGAAAAATTAGTTGGGTGTCGTGGCACGTGCCTGTAGTCCCAACTACTCAGGAGGCTGAGATAGAAATGAAATTTATAGGTAAATAAGGTATTTTATATATTTGTTTTACGTGAGCTTACGGCCTGTGAAATTCAAACCCATTACAATCAGTTATTGGCTGAGGCACAAGAAGAGAAGAGGATGTGAAAGAGTGGAAGGAGAGGGGCGAAAAAGAAATACTGGGAGGCAGCTTTGCTTACTCTACATGTGGGTCTAAAGCTGTGCTGTGCAATATGGTAGCCACCAGCTACGTGAGGCTAGTGGCTACCATGTTGGAAAACTTAGCTAAAGAAATTTCCACAGTTGCAGAAGGTTCTATTGGACAGTGCTGGAAATGTTGACCGGATATGCATGGGGGGGGGGTAGGGTGTAGACACTGGGCTAGAGGCTTATCCTAGTAACCCCATCTCTGATGCCCAATGAAATGGGCCCAAACTGGTTCTCTGAAGGTCCTGGACAGCTGCCTACATCCATGTGGCCATTCAAGTCTGTGTCTGAGGCTCTTGTTCCCTCCTTCCTCTTCCAGGGAGCACCCGCTGCAGCTCCAGCTCTTCCATCCCCTTCCCTTCAACCTGTTTCTCCAAAGTCGTGCCCTGCCTCATTCCCCAGGTCTCCTTCCCAGGGCCCCAGCAGGCCCCAAACCAGCTGGTCTCTTTGTCCTTCGTCACCTGCCGAGGCCGGTTTACGGGTGGCTGGGAAGCTCCCTGGAGTTGGCAGTAGACAGGGCAACCCCAGCTGGTTCTACTGAGTCTCTGCTGGCTCCTATTTCCTGTTTGTAATAGCCAGGTCCCTGGGCCCATCAAAGGGTGGCACAAAAGCCTGTCCCTTCCCTCCCTCATGGTGTTTACTTTTGAAAAGGGGGAAGTGGAACTGCTCATTGTCTGTGAGCTGGGCTGACAGCACCTTCTACCCTGCAGCCCTCCTGGCCCTGAAACCACCAGCTCTTGGTCCTACTCAGGTGCCCACACCACCCCACAAGCAGCCCTGTCAAAGGCTTCCTCCAGAATTGCACGGTCTGGGGAACTGGGGGCTCCAGACCCAGAGGAAGCCCCCCTGCTCTGTTCTGCGTGGTTCTGCAGGGATGATGCGACCACCTCGTTGCTATCCAAGTTCCATTCAACGAATATCTCTTAGTTATCTACTCCGGCCCTGCCCCTGAGGACACCAGATGAGGCTCCTGCTCCTTGGACATCCACCCTAGAGGGAGAGATAGACAACAAACAAGAAAAGGGCTCACGCCTATAACCCTAGTACTTTGGGAGGCCGAGGTGAGAGGATTGCTTGAGGCCAGGAGTTCGAGACCAGCTTGAGCCACATAGTGAGACACCATCTTTACAAAAAACACAAAAATTATCTGGGTGTGATGGCACACACCTGTAGTCCCAGCTACTCAGGAGGCTGAGGCGGGAGAATCACTTGAGCCCAGGAGTTTGAGGCTGGAGTGAGCTATAATCGCACTACTGCGCTCTAGCCTGGGCCACAGAGTGAGATCATATCTCCAAAGAAACCCGTAGGGGGTGCAGATTCTAATACCAGAGGTTCTTCTGGGTTGGAGGGAGCTGTGAGCGCTGTGCCGGCAGAGGGCGGGGAGGGGAGGTGTGCGCCTGACTGTGAGCTCCGTGAAGCCAGGAGCTGTGCCCCACTGGCCCACCGTGGTGGAATCCGCAGTGCCTGGCCCAGAGGAGTTGCTCATTAGGCATTGAATGCTGCCAGTGCTGCCAAGACAGGGACAAAGCTGGGACTTCTGAGCTGTGCTTGCCTCTGTGGTCTCCATAGCTGCCCCCTGTTCCCTGGGCCCAGACCAGCCAGCTCCGCTGCCACTCAGATTCATTCTCTGGCGTTTGCGGGTCCCTCCCTGCGCTGTGACCTCCAACCTAGCCCAGCTCAGGGCCGGTCTGGCTCCAGGCAGCTCTGTGCAGCCTGGTCTCCTCGCTCGGCAATTTGTCGAGTGGAGACATCAAGTGGTTGGACCCTGGAATGGCAGCAGTCACGCTTGGGAGGACTGGGCCTCCCGCCAGCCTGAGCCCTGATCCGGCCACAGATGAGTTTTGACCTCGGATCCACTTGGAACCTTATCCTGGCTGAGCCCATACTCCTTCTGGCCACAGAATGGGCCCTAACCCTCGTCATACTGAGACCTCCTTTCTTTGAACAACATCCCTAACTAATTTTAAATACGTACTGTAATGACTTGATCCCACTTAAAAGGCTTATTAAAGTGTAATGTATATTCAGAAAAGTGCCCATATCACAAGAATTTTCACAAACTAAACACATCCATGTCACCAACACTCATTGCCAGCACCCCGGAAGCCTTCTCATACTCCCTTCTACTCACCAGCTCCCCAAAGTTATCCTGACTTCTATCAGCATATATTAGTTTTGTCTGTTTTTATACTTCTACGTATTTGAAATCATACTGTATATACTTTTTGGCGTCTGCTTCTCTTGCTCAACATTATGTTGGTGAAATTCATCCATATTGCTATGTATAGTTGTTGATTGTTCTAGTAATTGGTATCTAGTACACCTCTGCATCCTTGGATTCTACATTCATGGATTCAACCATCCACGGATTGAAAATATTTGGAAAAAATTGCCTCTGTGCTGAACATGTACAGACATTTTTTTTTTGTCATTATTCCCCAGACAATACAGCATAGCAACTGTTTAATAGTATTCACATTATATTAGGTATTATAAATAATCTATAGATGAGTTAAAGTATTAATATATAGAAGGATGAGCGTAGGTTATATGCAAATACTACGCTATTTTTATATCAGGGACTTGAGCCTCTGTAGATTTTGGTATCCATGGGAATCCTAGAACCAATCCCCCACAGACACTGAGGGATGACTGTATTTATTTCATTGTGTGAATTTATACCACAATTCGGTTATCCATTCTATTGTCAATGAGCATTTATGTATTTCCAGCTGGAGGTTATTATAAATAGTGCTGGATCTTGTAGTATGTGTCTGTTGGTGAACATTGGTAGGTATTTCTTTACCTAGACGTGAAATTGCTGGGTTATGGGGTAGATATTTGTTTCGCTTCAGTAGATGCTAACAAATAGTTTTCTGAAGCGGTTGTACCAATTTACATGCCCCACCCAGGGTATGAAAATTCTGATGGCTCCACACTCTCACATTATTCATTATAGGCTTTCTGTCTTTTCCATTTTCGACTTTCAGGATGGTGTGTACTGATAATATCACTGCAATGCAGATGATCTTATATGCAGGTGTACTGATTTTATCATTATTACATAGAAGTGATTTTAACGGAACTGGCCCTGCTATCTTTTTTTTTTTTTTTTTTTCTTTTTGAGACAGAGTCTTGCTCTGTTGCCCAGGCTAGAGTGCCGTGCCGTCAGCCTAGCTCACAGCAACCTCAAACTCCTGGGCTCAAGCAATCCTTCTGCCTCAGCCTCCCGAGTAACTGGGACTACAGACATTTGCCACCATGCCCGGCTAATTTTTTTCTATATATATTTTTAGTTGTCCAGCTAATTTCTTTCTATTTTTAGTAGAGATGGGGTCTCGCTCTTGCTCAGGCTGGTCTGGAACTCCTGACCTTGAGTGATCCTCCTGCCTCGGCCTCCCAGAGTGCTAGGATTATAGGTGTGAGCCACCACGCCTGGCCTAGCTTATTGTTATTATAACATTGAGAAGAGATCCAGCTCAACACTTCTAAAACCCAATGAAAAGATTTTAGTTATTTTGGCAAAAATTTATTATATAAATCTCCCAAACTTACAAACTCACAAAGGATTACTTCTACCGCTTACCTGCTTATTCTTAGTAACTCTTATCAGAACAGGTATTTTGTAGTACTTATCCTTGGAGGATTCACCAGGAAGTAACTTTTTGCTAAACTTGGGTTCAGCATTATACCATTGGCCTTCATCGAGGAGAATTATAAGAAACACCCTAGGAAACTGGCTACTGGATTTACTGTCAGGATCTTGCTGAGGACAGTGTTTATTCATTCTGCCCAGTGGCCTCTCTGTGAGCCACAGAAGAAATTTCTTCTATGTCCTAATAATAGGAATAGGTATTTTCTTTGGGGGAAACTGTTTTGCTTTTAGCTGACAGGACTTATGAATCATGCGATGGATCATATTTCCCTTTTCAGAATGGCTGCTAGGAAGCTCAGGGTCAGATTTGTGGCCCACGGTTTCCAAGTACCTAGGACTCTGTAAACTTCGTTGCTTGTATCAACCTCATCCCTGATTGCTCTTAGCTTTCCTTCTTCCATTTCCCCTTTGTCCCTATTTCTTTATCTTGCCAATTTTTACATTTTTAGTCTTAAATTGTTAGTTCTTTAGGTGACCATCTCAGGGACATGGAAATGAGAATAATAAGGCTATCTTTGAGAGTTAAATGCTGGGGTCAGCCCAGCCTGTTCAGAGTAGAGAAGTGCAAAGACTCCAGGTGGAGACAGAACAGCTTCCAGGACACCAATATTTGATTGTAACCTGGGCTTGATGGGGTCCCTAGTGGGGTCTCCATTCCCCAGCATCCTCCTCTCCACACTTCTGCCCAGGGATTAATATACCAGGTTCTGATCTTGGTATTTGACCAACTTCCCCCTTTAGACTATGAGGATTCACCACTTTCTACATACATGTTTCCTGTAAGCAGAGGCAAAAATCAACCTGTCATTCCAACAGGAGGACATTTATGACTTTTAGCTGAAGGAACTGTTTTTACAAGAGTGGTGCTTGATTGGTTCCCAGCTGCGGTGGCTTCCACGGCCTGGCAGCTGGACAGTCTCCTGAGCGTCTGTGCCTCATCAAGGAGACCTTCCTGCCCTGTGTCCACGGCCAGGAGTCCAGGCCCAGAGCCAGCAGGTCAGATAAAGTGGGAATTGGGGCCTGGCGGGGGACATGGATCTGGGACGCTGGGCACGCCATTGCATTTGGGATCCATTTTATACTTTCCGGAGAGCTGGAAGACTCAAAATGGTCCCCAGGTCATTGCTTCTTTGGAACATCTCAGGAGGTAAAGAAATTATCTCTCTGGTCACAGGTGGGCAGGAAGGAGAGGCAAGGTCCTTCATGGCCTGGATTTCCCGCAGCAGGTGAATCCTGATGCCGGCTGCTACCCTGGCCCTTGGCTGGCATCACAGGTGAACGCTGGGACCACAGAGAGGTGAACATAATATCTCGTTTACTCTGGAAAGATCCAGAGGGTTCATTTGGATTATCCAACTTCTTTTCTTCATCTCCTGATAGGACATTTTGCTAACAATTCTTTTGAACTGAGAAATGGGGCTGTTTTCTCGGTTCCAAAGTCCCCCCTTTTTGGTAGAGCAGAGGGCAGGAGATTCACAGCACCTTAGGAGTTTACAACACTAGGTCCCCGGGGTAGGCAGAATAATGGGCCCTCAAAAATATTTTGCAGCCTAATCCCTGGAACCTGTGAATATGTCACCTCAACATGGCACAAGGGACTTTGCAGGTGTGATGAAGTTAAGGATCTTGAGATGGGGAGATTATCCTGGATTATCCAGCTGGGCCCAGGGCCCTTCTAAGAGGAAGGCAGGGTCAAAGTCAGAGGAGGAGATGCGACAGTAGAATCGGAGGTCGGAGTGATGCCATTGCTGGCCTGAGGAAGGATGAAGGCTGTGAACCGTGGAATGTGGGCAGCCTGAGAAGCTGGACCAGGCAAGGAACAGATTCTACCCTAGAGCCTCCAGGAGGAAAGCAGCTCTGCCGACTCCTTGGTTTTAGCTCAGTTCTGACTTGCAGAACTATAAAATAATCATTACAGAGGGGTAAATCATTGCAGCAGCAATAGAACATGAATACAACTCCTCCAACACACGTGCATGCGCACACACACATGCACACACACACGCTCAGCATTTGAAATATGCCTCGTTGGCTGAGCAAGGTGGCTCAGGCCTGTAATCCCAGCACTTTGTGAGGCTGAGGAGGGAGGATTGCTTGAGGCCAGGAATAGGAGACCAACCTGAGCAAGAGTGAGACTGTCTACAAAAAATAAAGAAATTAGCTGGGCGTGGTGATGCAGGCCTGTAGCCCCAGCTACTTGGGAGGCTGAGGTAGGAGGATCGCTTGAGCCCAGGAGTTCGAGGCTGCAATGAGGTACTATGACACCATGGCACTCTAGCCCGGGTGACAGAGTGAGACATTGTCTGGGAAAAAAAAAAAAAAGAAAAAAGAAATACACCTTATGGACGATTCCTCCTCATCAGGCCAAATTTCATATTTGGCTCCATAAAGGAAAGAGGTGTCCTGGGGGCTGGGGTTTGGTCAGTCAGGGCCCAGAGCAACCAGAGCCTGTCCAGGCACATTCTGAGGAGAAGGGTCAGAGCCAACAGGCTTCCAGTATCCCCAGAGCTGCTGGTCAGGGTGGCCCCCAGGGAATGGGTTTGGCTATTGAACATCCACTTCCTCTGGCTCTGACCCCAGGGTTGCTCACGGGGAGAGGGTGCGCTAGTCTGGCCAGTGAGAAAACACTGGTCCCCACTGCTCACTGTACATTCAAAACCAGGCTGTCACTGCCCAGCCCTGGGTGCTGATGATAGCAGCAAACATTTATTAGGAACTTACTATGTCCAACACTTTACTTGGGTGAATTCATGGGATCTTCACCAGAACTCTGTGAGGCATGATTTACTCAACCCTGAGCTGTCAGTGTGACCTTCAGAGTGACCAGTGAGTCCTGGGATTTGGTGCCCAATTGCCGCTCTGTGCTGAGAGGGCCAACGTGAATGCCCTCGGCAAGCACTGCACCCACTTCTGTCTCAGTCAGCTCGGGCGGCTGTAACAGAATACCGTAGACGGGGTGGCTTAAACAACAGAAATTTACTTCTCACGGTTCTCAAGGCTCTGGCAGGCTCGGTATCTGGTGTGGACACTTTTTTCTGGCTTGCAGATGGCTGTTTTCTTGTTGTTTAGTCACATCACAGAGAGGGGAAGATATATCTCTATATCTATCTATCCATCTATCGAGAGACTTCTTTTGTGTCTTTTCTTATAAGGACACTAATCCCATTCAGGGGGGCTCCACCCTCATGACCTAATCACCTCCCAAAGGTCCCACCACTTAATATCATCACATTGGGGACTAGGCTTCAATAAATGAATTTTGGGGAGACACAAACATTCAGTCCATAGCAACTTTTATCTTCTCTTTCTTGATTTCTGCAGTTGATATTCCTAAAAGATGCCTTGAATCCTTCTAGAACAATGTGGGGCATAAATAAACAAATAGAGAGTTAATTAAGAAATCTGACTGCTGACTGGCCACAAACTGGTCCTTTAATCCTAACCTCATACTAAATTTTAGCTCCATCCTCCCCTTGAGCTCCAACCCATGTGCCACACTGACCCCTAACCCCACATTGTGCAGGATGACCTACTCTCATGAGTAGCTGATGAGCGCTTAGTGAGTGCCAGGCACTGGCCTAAGTGTTTTACATTCATTAACTTGTTTAATTTTCCCAATGACCCAGGGGTAGACATCATTGTAACGTCTGCTTTAGAATGAAAGCTGATATAGTAGTTTTAAAGTATTAACTGAGCTTTGGACTCTATGTGAAATAGATAAAATGATACATTAAATTCATTCATTCAGTCCTTCCTTTGCTCATTCATTCAACAAACACGTATGGTGGTTCTGCTTTCTACAAGGCCAAATGTCAGGCGCTGGGGATGCCAGAAAACACGGCAGATAGAGGAGGCGGTTCCAGCCTGCAGAGGTGACAGCCCAGTTTCATCTCCTTCCGATCTGCCCCAGCTCATCCGTGCCCTCCTCCCCGGGCAGGGTATTGGGAGGGTCACGCTGACTTCCTAGTTTCAGGCAGAGACCTTTTTTTTCCAGGCCTTTCTCCCTCTGTAGGGGACAGAATAGTCGGGGAGGTGCTGAGAAAGGGAAGTGAAACTTCATCAGAGGGTCTGGTGAATTCAAATGCATTTTCATCTCAGAGTCAGGAGTGAGGGCACGGGCTTGGCTGCTGCTTCTGAGAACACCACGTGGGCATTGCGTAGGGGACGAGCCCTGGGGCATGCTGTGGCTGTGCCCTGCGGGGTACCAAGACCAGCAAGTGTCCTTTGCATGTCCCACCCCTCCTCCCACCCATGCAGGACAGGTGGACGGGAAGTCAGGCTGTTTCAACTCAGCTGTTTCCCTAGCAGTAAACTCAGCGGGTGTTGGCAACTGTTTGCTGAGTGAACAGATGAACCTCACTGGGGTTTCATGCCCAGCTGGGCAGCTTAGCAGCTGTGTGGCCCCGAGCAAACTGCTCTCCTCTCTGAGTTTTCCCCTTGTCATCTGTCAAAAGAGAACAGTGAGACCTACTAGAGTTGCTCATTCATTCAGTCATGTCAACTTTTTTTTTTAAATCCCTTTTTTATTGTAAAATAAACATAGATAAAGAAAACCACACAAAAGTTGGCTTAATAAGTTATCACAAGGCAAACATCTTTGTAACCACTGTCCAAGTTAAGAAATAGAACTTGGCAAGCACCCCCCACAACTCCCTGCAAATGCCTCTCCCAGCCTTAGTCCCCTCCCACTCCCTCACAATTACTTTTTCTTTCTTTTTTTTTTTAGACAGAATCTTGCTCTGTCCCCCCCCACCCCCGGGGAAGAGTGCAGTGGCGTCAGCCTAGCTCACAGCAACCTCAAACTCCTGGGCTCAAGAGATCCTTCTGCCTCAGCCTCCAGAGCAGCTGGGACTACAGGCACCTGCCACTATACCCTACTAATTTGTCTATTTTACGTAGAGACAGGGTCTCGTTCTTGCTCGGCCTGGTCTTGAACTCCTGACCTCAAGCAATCCTCCCACCTTGGCTTTCCAGAGTGCTCGGATTACAGGTGTGAGCTGCCCCCTGCCCACAATTGCTTTTAGAGTAATCACTTTCTTGCAATACTTTGTTTCCTCATGTGCGTCTTCCTAGATACTATTGTTTAGACTTGCCCGTTTAAAAAATTCATCTTTAAAGTCTCTTTTAATCTATAGATTCCCCTCTATCTACCCGTTTTCCTTACTAGTGATCTGTTTAGCTTGTAGAGTTTCCCACTGTCTGGATTTTGCTGACGACATCCTTACCATGCAGCTTCGTGTGTTCCTCTGTCCTCTGTGCTTCCCGCAGATCGGCAGCTGGATCCAGAGGCTTGATCAGTCTTGGGTTCAATCTCTTCTGCTGGGTTCTCGGTGGGCTTGTGTTTTTTCATCTGGAGACACATACTGCCGGGTGATGCCTCTTTCTACGTGGGCAGCTGCTGGTTAGTCCGTTCATTCATTGAGGGCTGCGAAGTGATAACATCCCAACGCTACCTTTTCTTTCTCATTCATGAGTAGGAATACTTTTAGAAGAGTGACAATTCCCTTATCTACTCTTTGTTGCTTACAGAGTGGTGCAGTTCATGTAAGAAAGGCAAGAGAAATGCTCCATTCTTTCCTTTTATTTACAATTTTCGAGAGAATTAATTGCTTCATCATTCTTCGGAGACCAAGTCATTTTATTAAATATCATTACGAGCTCTAGGATTTAAACATATTTGATGGATTATAATCGGTTACAAGAATTGTTTTTTATGAAGCTCAAATGGTCCCATGCTTGGCTATGGAGAGCCTCTTCAAGTTGGCTCTCAAGTCCTTTGGATATAACCCTAGTCATCTCTGGGAGCTGCCTAGCTTTCTGCATGACAAGGGGAACCAGATTCATCTCCAATCATCATTTGCTGCTCCAGACCTGGAATCGGCCTTTTCTCCAGGAAGCCTTTTCATTTTTAAATGGGAAATGGGATTTCATGACCACTATCTGGGTGCTACGGATGCACATTGCTACTGGTGTGACCATTAGGAAACATATTTTATCACACACAAGGCTTTCAGCCAGAAACCAGGACGGCACCCTGTGTTCATACTGATAATTCCAATTCATATTTAGGATTTTCACTTCATCTCCTTTGTATGACATCTCTCCTTCATCTCTTCTATATGACTTCTATCCTTTCTTCCGTATTGCAAATCAGATCCTCAAGGATATAGGTGATGATAGAATTAGAATATTCTGTCATTACTTATTTTCTTTAGCCACGTTATAAACATAACAGTCTCAAAATGAAAACTGTGATACCACTAGCAACATACAACACAAAACAACAACATAATTACTGGAAATAGTTTGGGTTTTTTTTTTATCACGTGCTGTTCATATTATCCATATTTTAAAAGTGATCTTGTAGCTACATTGTCAGAGCATATAGCCATTGCATGCTATATTTTCTCCTTTGCAATTTCTATTTAGTCTTAGTTGTGCAAGTAACTATATATTTAATATTCACTACCAGGCCTTTTATTTTTTTTCTCTAATGATTTTGATTGTCTAAAGCTTTTTCTCTAATAGGTTCTTCAGGAAAGACTCATCAGAACAATATTCTAAGTTCTTTCATGTGAATAACTATTTTCCTATGCCCATGATATTTTCAAGTCAGTTTTGCTGGACATAAAATTATTAACATATTCTTTGTTCTGAACATCTTAAATATGTTACTTCATTTTCTTCCGCTATAAAGCATTACTCTTGAATAGTCTGATAATAATCTAATTTATTTTTGCTTGTAAGTCAGTATTTATTTTTTTGCCTAGAGGCCTGAAGGATTTTTTTGTCCTCTTTCCTTGAATTTTATTAGAATGTGTTTTGAAGATGTCTTATTACACTGGGTTGATATTTTCAGTATGTTCTTTCAATATGTAATTTGAATTTTTTAAAACTTCCCTAAGTTTTCTTGAATTACTGTTTTTAGTGTTTGTTCTCTTGGCTTTGGCTTTCTTCTTCTTCAGGGACTCATATTATGTACAGGTTGGAACTTCTTTGCCTCATTTCAAAATCTGCCACTTTCTCTAGAATATTTTAGAAAATCCCTTCTTCATTTCTTGTTGATTTAAAATATTTCTTCCTTTGTTTCCATTTTGTTTTAAGTCATTATCTTAAGGTTGGGTTAATTTGCTCTTGTGTTCCTTCTAGTTAGTCTTAATTTCTAAAATGATTTTTCCCCTTATATTTCTAGTTTTTTTTTCCTCAGTTCTGTCACCTTATTTACATGATCATTTAATCCTGAGTTATGTTCTTCTTTCACATCTTGCATAATTAAAAAATGCCTTTTAGGTCATTTCGAAATAGAAGTTTACAGTTTTGATCTGTTCTGAGACCCGTCTTGCTGGCGTGCTTTTTCTGTTTGTAGGGTGCTTTTTTGCTCCGTGTTCTCCTTTTGCTTAAATTAACTTTGTATGGGATTTGGCATCAAGACTTTTCTGTTGCTCATTTTTATGTAAAATTAGTTTTCCTAAACTTGAAGGACGAGCTGTGCAGGATGGCATCGCTAACTTCAAGAGCACCCTCTCTTGTGGTTTCCATGTGGTGTACAAAAATATGGTGGCCTGCTTTCTGAGGTTTCCTGTCTCAACTTCCTCCCTCCTCTTTTATCTGGATCTTCTGCTTCCTTCTTTTTGATTGTCCTGGTCCTGCCCCATTTTGAGCCCACTGTCAGGGGTGTGGGACCCTGCCCGTCCTGGAAGGGAACCCCAGTGGGTTAGTGTTGAGAGTTCAGAGCGTTCAACTGCTCCAGCGCCCGAGGCCTTGCAGGCTCCTGTACTTACCTGCTACAGGACTAGGCAAGAACCTCCCAGTTTCAGTTGCTCTTCTCAAATGGTCCCTCTGTGTGTTCCAGCAAATACCTGCTGGCTCTTTTGGGATTCTCTTGTTCTCAGGTTCATCAGACACCCCCTTGTTTCCCTCTGCTGGCCAGTGGATGGGGCACCAAGGGCCAGAAGCCAACCCAGGGACAGCGTCGCAGGGGGAATCCTAAGAGGCATCTGATAACATGCAGTGGCTACTGGAGGCTTGCGTGCTTCGACTCATGTTTTGGTGTTCACGGGGAGACCTTATTGCCTAATTTTGAAGCAAACATTGTCTGTGGATTTTGCTTTTGCTTATTTGACCTGCTTATTTTTATGTGGGAATTTGGAGAGATTCAAAAACTATGTTGCTCTCTTCCCAGCCAGTTCAGAGACAATGAGATGTAATGATAAATGCACGACAAAGTGTGTAAGGTGCTGGGCCATCTTAAGTGTCCTGGTGTCCTGCAACCCAACTGCTCCTGCCTTCTTTTTTTTTTTTTTTTTTTTTTTAGAGACAGGGTCTTGCTCTGTCACAGCTCACTGTGACCTCCAACTCCTGGGCACAAGCAATCCTCCTGGCTCAGCCTCCCAAGTAGCTAGGACTATAGGAGTGTACCACCACACCCAGCTGGTTTTTTAATTTTTATTCTTTTGTGGAGACAGGGTCTTGCTATGTTGCCCAGTCTGGTCTCAAACACCTGGCCTCAAGCCGTCCTCCCGCCTTGGCCTCCCAAAGTACTAGGATTACAGGCATGTGCTACTATGCCTGGCATGCCTTCTGCTGCCCTGCCACCAAGCCTCATCCCCTCCCTCAATTCCTGCAGGCCTGACCTCTGGTCCTTATGCTCAGGGGGTGGGGCATGAGGCAGAGCAGGCTCCCAACACTGGCTGTCCTGAGGCTGGGGGCCCCTGGTCTTTATGCTCTTGCCTTACCCTGCTGGAGCCTCTCTGGGTATTTCGTCCTAGAGCGGGTTTTGCAGAAGAGAAGGGAAAATCCTCCTTTACATCTGCCACCCCCACCTCCACTGGAAAGGTTGTTCCCGCGGAGAACCTGCTATGAGCCTGCTATGAGCCTGCTATGAGCCTGCTGCGCCATCTGCTGGCCATTTGTTTAATTGCAGAGGCAACAGGTCTCGGCAACCCCCCCCCGTCCCCCCCCCCGCCCCGGCCCCACCCCAGCCAATGAGGTGGGTTAATCCTTTTTTCCCCTAGTTGTATTATGTTAAAATGGTGATAATAAAGGGAAATAAAGAGAAAGTTTCCCCACATGATCCCACTGTCTGGACAAAAGCACATCTTTCCTTTTCTTTCTTTCTTTTTTAAAAACATAAATAAAAATGTGTATTTACTCTAAGGGGACTGGGCCCATGTGTCCTTCTCTTCTGGCTCCTGAAAAGGCATCTGGAGATCATGGGCAATAAGGGGAGAAAGAGCCCTGATTCTGTAGCCCAAAAGACTCGGCTTTGAACCTCACTTTCCCAGTCGCAAGCTGGGTGAGGTGGGCCAGTTAATTCACCTCTCTGTTTCTGACTCTGTGTGTGCCAGACAGGATACCCCCGCCCCAAGATGTCCATGTCCTAATTCCTGGAACCTGTGACTATGTTACCTTACATGGCAAAAGGTCCTTTGCAGATGTGATTAAAATTGCAGCCTTGAGATGGGGAGGTGACCCTGGGCCAGCTGGGTGGGCCCAATCTGATCACCCGAGTCCGTAAGTGCGAAGAACCTCTCCTGGCTTCAGTCGGAGACAGACAGCGATCCCGGCTTTGAGGCTGGAGTCGGGGCCATAAGACAAGGAACGTGGTGGCCTCTGGAACCGGAGGAAGGACACATTCTCCTGGGAGCCTGCGGAGGGAACGCGGCCCTGCTGGCACCTTGATGTTAGCCCAGGGGACCTGTGTTGGACTCTCACCTCCAGAGCTGTAAGGTAAAAAGCTTGTATTGTTTTAGCAGCTAAGTTTGTGGTCATTTGTTGTTATAGGGATAGAAAATGAATACACTGTATTGTGGGGATGGTAACAGTATCGACTCCATAGGTTGGTGGGGAGAATGGAATGGGATCACCGTGGGGAATGCTTTGTAAATTGTAAAACATTTTACAAGTATTTGAAGGTCTCCTCTGGGAAGATATCCATTTATTCTTTTACTTACTCCACCGTTATTTTCCGAGCACCTACTATGTGTCAGGCACTGTGCTCAATGCAGGGGTTGCAGGAGCGAATGCAGTTCCTTTTTTCACAGGGCTTGCAGGTGAGGAGGGTAGCAGGATGTTAAAAGGCCACACGAGCACACGTATCATGGAGTTACAATTGCGATGTGTGCACTGAAGGGATTGTTGGGGAGCCACGAGAGTGTGGAGCTGGGAACATGCCAGCCCTCAGGCTTCCGGCCTCAGGCTTTGGGCAGCCTCTGCAGGGTTGTGGCTTGTCCTTGCTAACCTTCCCACACGGGCTGGTCTGCCCTGATTGGGGATAGGTTGTCAAGGACAAGAACCCAGGCCAGAAAGAGCATTCCAGGGCCATTGGATGGATCTGTGGTGGCCTCAAGATCCAGGCCTTGCAGGGGGACCCCTGTGCTGATCCATCAGGTGTGGGGGTCTGGGACCCTTGTTTGAGGCCAGTGAGGTCAAGGCTGCCTGGAATGGTGGGAAGGGAGAAGGCAGGGCTCGGCATGTGGCCCCAGACCGCTGACCCTTGGGCCCCCATCTTTTTCTGGAGCAATTCCAGCAAAAGGGCTTCCCAAGCTCCGTGGCTTCAGGGAGTGAAACTGAGTCGGTTCAGAGCCTTGTGGCTGCAGATGCTGGGACAGAGGCTGGGACACCTTATTGCGCTCTGTAAGTCCTCTCTCTGGTGGATACTGGTCTGAGGCTCCTCATGTGGCCTCTTGGGTTTCCAGAGCCGCCTGGCAGCCCCCTCCTATGCCTCCAGTGCGGTGGAACAGGCTCCTTTGGAAACACACACTCTCAGAGGGCACAAGAGATGCCCGGTGCTGCAACTGACTGCAGCATCTTATCTGGCTGGACAGATCTTTTTTAGGGTTTTTTTTTTTTTTTTTTTTTTTTTTTTTTTTTGAGACAGTCTCACTCTGTTGCCTGGGCTAGAGTGCTGTGGTGTCAGCCTAGCTCACAGCAACCTCAAACTCCTGGGCTCAAGCAATCCTTCTGCCTCAGCCTCCCAAGTAGCTGGGACTACAGGCATGTGCCACCATGCCCGGCTAATTTTTTCTATATATTTTTAGTTGTCCAGCTAATTTCTTTCTATTTTTAGTAGAGACGGGGATCTCGCTCTTGCTCAGGCTGGTCTCGAACTCCTGAGCTCAAACCATCCGCCCGCCTTGGCCTCCCAGAGTGCTAGGATTACCGGTATGAACCACCACGCCCGGCCTGGAGAGATTTTTTTAATAGGGACGGAGGAGGAGGGGTGATGCAGGATGAATCATACAGTTGAGACAGGGCAGAGGAACCACGAAGCTTGGTCTGTCTGCAGATCAGCGTCCCACTGGACTCCAAGCCTGAGAGACCAGGGCCAGAACAGGAGCTGTGCTGCCACCTGGTGGCAGGTTTCAGAGCTGCTGTTGGGTCGGATGCCTTGTCTCCTGGGGTGGGGCTTTCTGTTCAATCCAGTCGGGCTCAGCTCAGCTCCTGACAGAGTGGATGATGGAGAGAGCCCAGTGAACGAATTTGGTAGAGAAGGTGGTAAGGTCTGGCCTTCGAGTCCCTTTCACCCTTCATGTCCTAGTTGGCCAGGTTCACCACAGTTCTGGGAATCAGGGACAATTCCAGAAAAAGGGCGGTTGTTGAGAACTGGGCACCCTCCTCCCCAAAGAGAGACCACAATGGGCTTCACAGACTTCAGGGTCAATGTTGATGATTTCTCTCTCAGACCTGCTACTCTAGAAACCTCGAATGTGGAGTTTACAGGTGCACCTGGAGCCAGGTGGAGGGGCCATAGCACATTCCAGGGATCAATGGGAAATATGGTTCTGTCTAGATCAGGTGTTCTCAGGAGGCACTTCACAGATGGGCAACATGCAAACTGGTCCACCCGTTCCTCCCAGGTACCACCTGTCTCCAGGGAGTGTGCATCTGCAGGTTATGTGGTGTAACCATGGCGGTGCCACCAACCCTGAGACCAGACAGCCTGAAGGCCGCAGGGTGGTCAGCTGAAATCCTGAGATCAGGAACACAGAATGGAGTCCTGTTTATGCAATAAGGGATTACAAAACCACACCATCTAGAGCCTTTTCGGTGTATCTCCTAAGACCTGTCTGTCTTGGAAAAATTGGAAAGTGGAAGAAAGACCAAGGTCTACAGAAAAGTGGGAAACATTTGGCAAATGTTTTTTATTTTTATTTTCTTTAATGTGGGAACCACCAAAGTTTTAGTGTTTAATAATTGACAGCACAATTGACCAAAGTTCAAGATGTGAAGATACCACGTTCAAGACACTTGGGGATAAATCACTCTATAAACTAACTATATAGTATGTCATAAGAATGCACATTTTATAATATCAAACCTGTCTACACATAGTAGTTAGCTGCAGAAAGCCATGCAGTCTTCTCTTGGCTTGGAAAAATGGTGTTCCAGATTTCAGTGTAAATTATTAGCAACCTTCAGCTCTTTTGTGTGGCCAGTATCTTGTTTTCACCTTCCAGTTCTTCCACTCCAGCCTGTGTCATGAGGTCTTCGATGTTTTTCTCCAGATCATCAATGCGACTACTCATAACATCAATTCTTGCAATGATGTGGTCAGACATGGTCTGAAATCCACCTTGCATCGGCTGCAGGAGTGTCTGCAGCACCGAGGTGAGTTCCTGCATGGTCTTGGGGTCAGCCTCAGCCATCTCCCTGGTTCCCCATGGCAAATGTTTTCTAGAACCTTAACTTTGGCTTCAGCCAGAGTAAATAAACTAGCAAATGAATTTGCTTCATTTCCTATTATAGTTCATTCATTTACAAAATGTAAACTTTTTCGTAATAGAAAATTATTTTCTCCTCATCTCTACCAAAATGACGTTGACGAGTATTGAAGAGAACACGGGCACGTTCCGCAGGGAACTCTAACACGCACGCGCTTTGAAAGACGTGGAGGATGGAGGATGGAGTTTGGAGGATGTTGGCTGTGGCAGTTTGTAGGAGAGAAAATTTGGAAACGACCCAAGTGTCATCAGCGGGGTTACAGATCAATAAATTGCGGTGCATGTGGCAGATGTCAGTAGCGTGACAGCCTCCATAGTTAAAAGAACCTTCTCTCTGTAGTGACATGCAAAGAGCTGAAAAACAACGTGGAGTTAGAAAGCAAGTCGTAAAAGCTTATATTCAGTATGTTATTTATGGATTTATAACTGCGTAACAAAAGAGGAGAACATGAATGGGAAACACACACCGCTTTCATTTGTCAATGAGCAAATCAGTGCCTCTTTGCCTGGGTGAGTCCTGGTCATCTTTCAGCTCTCAGCTCAGCACATCACTTCTTCAGGGCAGTAGGTGCCCTGCTAGCAGGTCGCAGAACCCACACCTTTCCTTCATGTTTCTTGTCCCGGTTATGTATTTAGTGGTGTGATTATTTGATTAATGTTCTTCCCCTCGGCAAGCTTTATTCAAGCAGGAACCTTGGCCACCTTCTTCACCACGGCCTCCCTGGCCCCTAGCCCAGTGCCTGACACGGTGCCTGACGCATGGTGCCTAGTGAATGAATTTCTGATTTCTGTCTGTTCCCCCAACTAAGTTGTAAGTTCCATGAAATGGGGGCGGGGTGGGGTGGTGTGTGTGTGTGTGTGTGTGTGTGTGTGTGTGTTGGAGGGGTGAGGGGGAGTGCTGGTTTTCTTTCTCACTGAATCCCTCAAGGTTTAGTGATTCTGAAGGCAGGCTGTGGAGTCAGAACTCGTGAGCTCAAATCCTCACTCTACTACTGCAGGCTGTGTGGCCTTGAGCAAGTAATTGCATCTCTGAGCTCAGTGTCTGCAAAAAGGATGATGATCCCTTCCTTAGAGTTTTATTAGAATTAAATAACGTAATATATGAAAAAAGTCCAGCAAAGTGCTTGGGATTAGGGCCTCAGTTCATTTGTTAAATGTCCAAATGGCCCCCCTGGGAGAAGCACCTGGGCGGGGGGCGTGTCCCGTGGAGGTGGGATGCTGTGTGTGCTCTGCCCTCTGGGGCAGGCTGGGCCATCTCCTGTGAGACCACCAGGTGGCGCTGTGGTCATTCGCACCGGTGGTGCTCAGCCCAGGGGCTCTCACAAAGCTACAAAGTGGCTTCCAGCCTCCTTCGCAGCCAGAGGTCCTGTCTGCAGGTCCCCAAGTGGCTGTCCCACTCTGCTTTAATTTCTCAGTGATGGGCAGCTCACTACTCCCGGGCCGGAGACCATTTCAGGGCTGGTCTGAGAGTCTCTATCCTCTGGGTGGGGGCAGGGGGACCCCAGGGACTAGGGGAGCCCAGATGGAAAGGAAGGGGCAGACCGGTGTCAGGAGGGACACCAGTGTCAGGAGGGACGCGGGTGAGGCAAGCCTGGTGCTCAGGAGCTGCTCGCTCTCAGGCTTGCACAGTGTGGGGGCTGAGTCCCATCGGTGGCCTCATAAAGACACCTAGGGCCCCGGCTGCAGGCTGGTACTGGCTTTAGCACTGCCCATCTTCCACTCATCCACGGCAGCATGGAGAACTCACCATGTTGTGCAGAAACTCATTTGCTTCTCTTAAGAACCCCAGCTGGTAAGAACCATTATCATCCTCATTTTTCAGATAAGAAAATTGGCACAGAGACCAGTTAAGAAGCTTGCAGGTAAAAAGTGGCAAAGCCTGGATTTGAACCCTGGCAGTTTGGCTCTAGACACCACCTCTGAACACGACTTGTCTCCACTGCTGTGCTAACCTGGCCACCCTCCTTCCCCCCATCCAGCCGACATTTGTGAGGAGCCCGGTGGGGAGCAAAACCCGGACCGCCCTGGCCCTGGTGGAGTTTTTGGTCCAACCGCTTGAGTCCTGGCTCTGCCATGACCTTATCCTGTGACCTTGGAAGAGTCATTCAGCTTCGCTGTGCCTCAGTGTCTTCCTTATGACCCGAGTATGTCAGTCCTGGGCTCCTCGAGTGTCGGGGAGGATGAAGGGATTCAAACCTGGGGAGCTGCGGCCTGGCACAGGGGAGGGGCTTGGGAAGCGTTAGCCATAACCATCACTGGCTTCGGCCCAGGTCGGGACGTTCTCCTGGGTCAGGTGTCATGGCCGCCACGTGCAAGAGCAGAAGAATCTGACACTCCTGGGTTTGCATCTTGGCTTTGGCACCCTGAGGGTCTGGGACATGTGATTTTGGAGAAGATTCTTTGTCTTTCTGGTTTTCCCTTTAAAATAGGAATGACTAATACCAACTTTGTCATGTGAGGTAACAAGAGCTTGGCACAGAATGGGTGCCTTTGTAAAATTTCATTTCCTGTCCTCAAGAGGAATCAGACAGCCACATAAACCCCAGGGATCAGCACATCTGGAGATTTGGCGTCTCCCCTTCTCCCAAGGAGGGCCTGGACCTCATGGGACGGGCTGCGGGAGTCTGTTTTCTTCTTTTGCTTCCTGTCTTTGTTCCTGTTTGAATTTTGTTTCTTGAGAAAGGGGCGTGCGTTTCTCAGCCGCCCCTGCGTGGGACTCCATGTTGGCTGTCCTGGTGCCCGGCAGAGGGCTGCGTCTTGGCCTCTTGCCACCCAGGACAACTGGAGGGTCAGGTGGTGGGTGAGGGGCACTGGGGCTGCCTCTCTGTCCCTGAGAGCTCCTGCGATACCACCCTCCAGATGGCAGGGGAGGGCTGGGAAGCCCTGTCTGGTCCCGGTCCTGCCTCCTCCAAGGTCTGGGATGGTCCTGTGTGTCCTGCTGCCTCTGCTGCTCCTGCCCAGAGACCGGAGCGGGGACAGAGCCGTGGCACTTCCCTGGGGGTGTCGGGACCGGATGAGGCAGGCAGTGGGTGGCTGCCCAGGGGCCCCACTGAGGGCAGCTGGGCGGTGAGAAGCTGTCCCCCTCCATCACCTCCTCCCAAGGGTCGTGGTGCTGGGAGCCTCACAGCAGGGTCACCTCCACTCCCTCCCGCTGGGGCCTTCCAGACCCAGCATCACTGACACCGCAGCCACAGCCGCCTCTGTTTCAGAGACGAGGAAACTGAGCCTCGGCAGCAGGACAGGATGTGACCCACTCAAGGTCCTGTGGCAGGGAAGTGTCAGGGTCCAGCAGGGACCCCTGCCCAGCTCTGCCTGCCCACCCCCCTCGCCGTCCCTCCCCTCCCCCTCTTCTGCCGCCCACTCCTCCAGCACTTAATTTTAATGGCCCTTTGATTGCGAGCCTCCTCTTGAGGAGAGACTAATCATAATTAATGAATTTGGGCTGTTCCAGCGTAAATGAGCCAATGGGCCTGGCCGTGGGTAGCCTGCAGGCTGTGAGCAGGCAGCGGGCATCTCAGGAGCAGGCTTGGGCCACGGGGAGTCCTGGGGTGACCTCGTGTTGGCCATTGGGCATTTCTCTTCCCCATTAAACCAGGCGCTTATCCTGGAGGTGGGCATGGGTGGGCTGCTCACCGCAGGACAGGAGGTCCCAGCCCCCAGTCCGAGAGCAGAGCCCCCAGGACTCCCTGGGCTCACACGCTCCCCACCAAGCAGCACCCCCCCGGGCCTGGGTCCCACCTCTCACCCCTCACACTGGGCTGTTTTCTAGGTAGCAAGACCTAGCGGGGCTCCCGTGGCTGTTTTTAGATTTGTTTTCCAAAATCGAAAGGAGAGAAATACGCCTAGTGGGGAAACAAAACAAAACAACAAAAAACAAACAAAACATCTTTAGGGCTCTTTCAGTCCTGAGCCTTGTACTTGCTCTGTGTGTCCTTCCTGGCACGTGATGCCTTCACCACCAGCATCTGGCAGGAGCTTGCGCCAGCCGCAGACCCCTCTGAGCCTGTGTCCCCAGCGGTCAGATGTTACATTGTCCCCGTCTCTGGGTTCGGGAGGCAGTGGAGGGAGATGGGGTATATGGATGCATTTTGTAAATGAGGACTTCTGATGACAATTTTATCATGGGCAGGAGACAGACACACTCACACGCCCCCAAATCACTAATGGGGCCTCCCTCCGAAGGTGCTCCTTGCTTCTTGGGACGGCGTGATTACTCAGTAGGTTCTGTGTAATTATTTAATCAAGCCCCAAGCAAGTCCTCAGTGTGGAGCTGGGCGCTGACCAGGCCCCAAGCTCCCCTCCCCCCCAGGGAGGCATAATCAGCCAGAGCTGCGGAGGGAGAGGAGCCCCAGCACTTCTCTTTGTGCAGCCACTGGGCGGTGTGGGAGGGAAGCCCAGAGGGAGGAGGCCAGGTCACCTTGGGGCTGCCTCAGCTGAGGACAGGCCAGGAGGGGTCTACTCTTTGGGGACACTGAGGACCGGAGAGGAAAAGACAGCAGGCGGGACCAGTGTTCCTTGGCTACTGACCTGGCTCCTGCTAGTCATTCCCTGCCCCCCTCCCGTCCTCCCTCCCTCCCTCCCTCCCTGCCTGCCTTCCTTCCTTCCTTCCTTCTCCTTCCCTCCCCTCCTCTTTTCCCATTTATTTCTCTCTTCTCCCCTCCTTTCTGTCTTATTACGCAAATTCTGGACAAATGCATGCTCATCGTCAAACATGCAGATAATACACATAAAGAGAAAGTCTCCCTTGATCCCTCTCTTTCCCACACCCAAATTCTCACTCCCCTCCCCAGAGGCAACCCCAGCTCCAGACCTTTCTCCTTCCAGACTTTTTCCTCTGCATTCACAAATTGACCTAAGTTCCTGTAGAAGTACCAGTTAGGTGATTGCTTTTGTTCCCATAAACATCCCTGATGCTGTCTAGACCAGTTCTCACCGGTGGGGTGCGGATTGGATATTTGGCAACGTCTGGAGACATTTTTGGTTGTCACGACTGGAGGAGAGCAGAGTTTTACCAGCCTCCAATTACACGGCCAGTGAAATTAGTGTTACACGTCCTGCAATGCATAGGACAGTCCCCGCTTAAAGAATTATCCTGCCGAAAATGTCAACAGGGCCAAGGTTAAGAAACCCTGGTCTAGAATGCCCATAGCTTGCCTTTTTCTGATAATAATAATATATCTTGGAAATCTTTGCAGGTTAGTAAATAGCTTTCCTTCATTCTTATTATGTCTGCATATTCTTCTTTTGACTACATCACAGTCCATTTATCTAATTCTGTTTTGATAGATTTCAGCTTGCTTCTGATTTTGGGATGATTAAGGGAAACACCCTTGTTCTTCCCTGATTTAGACACTTGGGGGAGTGGGATTGCTAGGTCCAAGGGGTAGTTACTGGTTGCTGGATTTACTAAGCCCTCAGACAGCACTTCTATTCCAAGCATGCCGTAGCCGTATCTCCAATTTCAGTGGACACACCGTGCTCTCCTGCAAAGGCTGTGGCAACTCACCTTCTGACTTCTCCTACCCCAAACCCAAAATTTCCAGGAAGATGATAGAAAAAAGTTTGGAGGTTATAGCTATGATGTCTCCAGGAGGACTAAAGAGAGGCCAACCTTTTCAGTGTGTAGTTGGTGAGGGGATGGACTCATCCCCTTTCACCAGCCCGGTGTGGCGTGCCAGGGAAGAACGGGGCGGCCTGGGAGCTCCCATTTTACAGATAAGGCTCATCGAGGTTATGTGGTTTGCCCACTGGCTCTGAGAAGTTACATCCTCCCAGAGACCCCAGTGGGAAGCCCACAGGTTTAGCAGGGGATGAGCAGCTGTGCAGAGTGAGGCTGGGCCACGAGTGTGGACCCTGGGAGTTCTCATGGTGACAGACAGCTGGGGCTGGGGTTGCGAGATCTTATAGGACATCCATACAATAGTTGGGACCTTCTTACACTGAAAAATTATTCATCATTTATCTGAGATTCAAATTTAACTGGGCGACCACGTTTTACCTGGCAACGCTCCCTGCAGCTCACCCACCGTGTCTTCTCCACAAAGAAGGAGGAAGGAGCAAAGGCTGGGGCCAGACAGCCCCTCACTTGTCACCTCCCCCTGTCCCCTCTCGTCCCCTTCTCGCAGAGGCTTAGCCCCACACTGAGAACCTGTTCTTGCTTGTGTGTGAGCAGCAAGGCTGGAGCGGAAGGCGGTGGATGTGTCCAGGGCAGCTCCGATGGCCACACTGACCCCACCTCCCCCATCCTCCAGAGCCAGCGGCCACGGCGAGTGTAATTAGTTAATAAATCATCCTGAGTGATAAATAGAATGATAGATGCAGGTTTCACTTGATCACTTTTTTATTAAGGAGAAATAAATCTGCCCCACATTGTTGCTATAAACCTTTCAAACTGGTCAGATCCTGGCTGGTAGAAGCTGATTAACATGGCCACATGGAGGGGCCATTTGTAGCTGATCATTGAGATCAATCACTTGCCGTCATTTTCCCCTCTTGGAGGAGGTGGCAGAAGCCAGGTGCTTTTCCGCTGCTCTCCCGGCTTTTCGCTGCGTTGGCGCTGGGGAGAGAGTGTGAGTGCGCCTTGGTGCCAGACAGCCCAGAGTCAAGTCCCAGCGACGCCACCGACCTGCTGTGGGAGCCCTGCTCTGAGCCTCAGTTTCCTACCCCTAACACGAGGTGAACTCCTTAGAGAGTTGTTCTGAGTGTTGTGGTGCCAAACTTCTTGGTTTCGGGACACCTTTACATGCCTAAAAATTTTTGGCGACCCTCCAACTCCCTCCCTTCCAGGTGATGACAGGAGCCACAGCTGCTATTAGTAGCCCTTCTCTTTCCAGGTCCCAGCAACTCTCCTCTCCTTGTCCCTTCAGGCCTTATCCCTGCTTTTCCTCCTCCTCCGCCTCTTCCTTCTTCTCCTCCTTCTCCTTTCCTGTCTCTCTTTCATTTCTCACCATGTCCCCACCCCTGCCAGTGTGCAAGTCAGTTAGCTACTGCTGTGTAACAAACCACTGCAAAACCTAGTGGCTAAAAACAATGGCCGTGTATCTAGCTCACGATTCTGCGGGGCAGCTGCGTGGTTCTGCTGCTCGTGGCTGGGCTTGGCTGAGCGGTTTTACCAGTCTCGGCTGGGATCCCTCCCTGTCAGCCGATTGTTGGCTGAGCCGGGATGGCGGTGGCTGAGATGACTCATTTCTGCTTTCTGTGGTGTCTCGTCCTCCAGTGGGCTAGGCCAGACTTGCTCTAACGGTGGCTGCGCAGGGTTCCAGGGAGCAAGCAGAAGCATGCAGGGCTGCTTGAGGCTGGGCTCAGAACTGGCACAGTGTCACTCACTCCCAGCATATTCTGTTGGGCAAAGCAAGTCACAAGGCCAGCCCGCATTCAAGGGGTGGGGAAGTAGACTCTATCTCTTAGTGGAAGGAGCTGCAAAGTGACATTGCAAGGGATGCTGGTCCAGGGAGGGTAAAAATTTGGGCCACCTTTGCACAAATCTGTCACAATTGAGGCTAATGGAGAGATGAATGCTTCTAAGACTCTAATGCTCATGGACCATTTTAATATCCCAACTCTTGACCATGGCCTACAAGGCCCTGCATGGACTGGCCCTGCCAGCTTCCTCATCCTGAGCTTGTATCATGTCCCAGCCACACTGGCCTTTTTTCCCCAGTGCTTTAGCCCTTAAAATGCTTCCTCCTGCCACAGGGCCTTTGCATATGGTGCTTTCTCTGCTAAGACAACTCTTCATTAGTGTCCCCCCCTTCCTTTTTTTTTTTTTTTTTTTCAGGATCTCACTGTTGCCTGGGCTAGAGTACAGTGGCATCATCATAGCTCACAGCAACCTCAAACTCCTGGGCTCAAGCAATCCTCCTGCCTCAGCTTCCCCAGTAGCTGGGACTGCAGGTACATGCCACCATGCCTGGCTAATTTTTTCTATTTTTGATAGAGACAGGGTCTCACTCTTGCTCAGGCTGGTCTAGAACTCCTGACCTCAAGCAATCTTCCTGTCTCAGGCTCCGAGAATGCTAGGATTACAGGCGTGAGCCACTGCGCCCGGCCTAGTGTTCCCTTAATTAATGACTCCCCTTCCTTTGGCTTTTAGCTCCAGCCCTTCCTGACTTCCCTGGCTAGGTTGAATCTCCCTACTGTAGGCTCTCAGGATACTGTATCTTTCGCTTCTTATAGTTGCAATTTTATGCTTGTATTTATTTGACCAACACTTACATGGCACTTACCATGTACCAGGCACTGTTCCAGGCGTGTTATGAATATTAAATCGCATAATCTTCAACACAGCTATGAGGTAAGTACTATCAGTATCCCCATTTTACAGATGAGGAAGTTGAGGCACCAAGAGGCTGAGTGACTTAGCCAAGGTCGCACAGCTACTAAGTGGTGGTGCACAAATTCAAACCCAGGCAGTCTGGCTCCACTACTGTAATTATTCAATTCCAATCTGTTTCCCCAACCAGAGAATATACCCGGTGAAGACAGAGAGCACATTCGTTTGCTCACTGTTTTGCACCCGCAGGGGGCCAGCACAGTATCTGGCACACAGTAGGCGGTCAGCAAATATCTGTGGGATGAATGAACTGGCGGCATCAGCCAAGGATGGAAGGGCTTTCTGCAGCACCTTTGAGATGCAGGGTCCTGAGACCCTCTGCAGCCTGAGCCCTTCCTCAAGGAGTGCTTCCTATGCCCCGAAGCCCACAGCCTCCCCTCTGCCCAAGCCCTGGATCCCAGAAATCTCCCTTAGCATCTTTGTCTCTGGCAGCTGCTTCCCCTGCAATGGCCCCGAGGAAGTTTCAACAATGCCAATTCCCACCCGCTTTGCAGCCACCCCTGAATGAATGACCCTGCTAAGAGTGCAGTTTTCTCTCCCTCTCGCCCTAACTTTGATTTGATCAGGCCAAATCTGAAATGATGTGTGAAAGTAATGATATTTTGGTAATTAAATCTCTGGTGACGGCCACTGCAATTTGTGCTACATGCATTGTTCATAAGGAAAAAATGCATCAATTCATTTTCTGACTGGCTACTCCAGGGACTGGCAATTAGGAGCAGATCATCTCTCGTTGCCTCGCATATTAAAGAGCTAGTGAAACGCAGAGAGAATTTGGGAGGGTTTTCTTTTCTTTCTTTTTTTTTTTTTTCAACCTTCTAATAATGTTAGCTTAATTAGGGAGGCTCAGTGATAAAGGGAAAGTTTTAGATGATTTGAGCATATTGTGGCGGAAGGAAGAGAAAGAGCAAATGAAGAGAAACAGAGGTGTCAGGCAAAGGGGCTGTGGTGGCTGGAAGATCAGGAACGTTCCATTGCAAAAGGCTTGACTTTGCTGGACCTGGCTGGGCTGTGGCTAAGAACAGCGGCCCCGAGCATGCTTCTCCTTATGGAAGGACCTTTTCTTTTGCACCCTTAAAAACAATGTTGTTGTTTTTTTTTTTTTTAAAGAGATGGTGTCTCGCTATAGTGCCCAGGCTGGAGTGCAGTGGTGTGATCTTAGCTCACTGCAGCCTCAGACTCCTGGGCTCAAGTGATCCTCCTGCCTCAGCCTCCCGAGTAGCTGGGACTACAGGTGTGGGTCACCATGCCCAACTCATTTTCAAAACTTTTTTTGTAGATACGGGGTCTCGCTATGTTGTCTAGGCTGGTCTCAAACTCCTGGCCTCAGGCGATCCTCCTGCCTTGGCCTCCCAAAGGGCAGGGATTATAGGCGTGAGACACTGTGCCTGGTCAAAAATGTTATTTATTATTGATTGGTAAAGTGTGTCTTTTTCATTTGGCCCCCAAATGATGGCTCTTTTAACCTGGTTACTGCTATTGGCATCTGCTCTGGACCAAGGTACTGAAAGACAATTCTATCCTTTCTTTAAAAAAATTAGACTTTATTTTTTAGAGCATTTTTAGGTTCACAGCAAAATTGAGTGGGAAGTAGAGTTCCTATATTCCCCCTCCCATCACCCCCACACAGAGCTTCCCTCACGATCAACATCCCTCACCAGGGGGTGTGTTTGTTATGATCCAGGAACCTACATTGACACATCATCATCACTTAGAGTCTGTGGTTTACAATAGGGTTGGATCGTGGTGCTGTACATTCTATAGGTTTTGACATGTACATATACAATGACATGTATCCATCAGTATGTACCATATGGAATAGTTTCACTGCCCTAAAATCCTCTATGCTCTCTGCCTATGCATCTCTCTCTCCCCCTAATCCCTGGCAACCACTGATGTTTTTACTGCTGCCATAGTTTTGCCTTTTCTAGAACATCACATAGTTGGAATCATACATACGTAGCCTTTTCAGATTGGCATCTTCCACTTAGTAACATGCCTTTAGGGCCATCCCTTTTCTCAGGCTCACCTGTCAGAGCCCAGGAAAGCCATTCTTCCTCGCTCCACTCTCATGTGTCCGAGACTTTGGTTCTGTCTGTGCAGGCAGAGTTGGGTGTGAGAGAGACGGAGGTCACGGAGGATGGACTGGGGCTGGGGGCGGGTGCAGCAGGGACCCAGCTAGAAAAATAGGAAGGTCTGGGACTCACAGATCTAGGAGGCAGAGGGCAAAAGGCAATGCCAAAGTAGATTTGGTCAACATTACGTGTGCTTCTGGGATCGTCCAGACGAGGTGCCGGTCCAGTGATTTCACGTAAACTTTTAATTTGGCCCTGGTGATAACCCTGCTGCCTGGGGTGAGATGATTAGTACAGCCTGTTTTACAGGAGAAGAAACTGAGGCTCAGGGAGGTCAGGAGCTCTGCTCAAATCCCAGGACAAACGAGGACAGTGCCGGGACTGAATTTCAGGTCTGTCTGATTTTAGGCCCATGCAGAACTTTCTGCGATGACGGAAATGTTCTGTATCTACACTGCACACGAGGCTAGTGCACCCTTGAGATGTGGCTAGTGGGACTGAGAATTGAATTTGCAATTGTGTTTAGTTTTAATGAATGTAAATCTAAATAGCCACATGTGGTTCATGGCTTCTGTACTGGACAGCACACCAGGCCCTTGGAGATCTCGGTGCAGCTCCCCAGCTGCCGCCAGCCGTGGGTTTCCCAGCACGGTGAATGGCAACATTGTGACCGTGTCTCCCTTGTCTCTCTCCCTGGGTGCTCCAGGAAGGGGGATCTGGCCTCATCCTTTGCACACCCCACTGTGCCATGCTTGGAGCTTGTCATTGAATAAATCTTCTCCCAATACGTGCTGAATAAACACCTGCTTGTGCTGTGGTCTTGCCTCACAGGATTTCAATGTGTCTTCTCAACAGCCCTGTGCGGTGACTCCCATTACCCTCCCCATATTATAGTAGAGGAAAGAGAGGCTCAGCCCTGCTGACTGACTTCTCCTAAGTCACACGGCTGGTAGACAGCTGGGCCTGGTTTAGAGCCCAGGTGTGTCTGCTCCACCCTGTGCGGCCACAGGGGCTGGCTGGGGCGGACCTCCACTGCGGCTGCTGACTCCATGAACCCACAGGCATTCTTCTTGCCCCTGTCTTAGCAAACGTGGATTCAAATGCCAGCAGTCTCCTCGGGAGGCAAAGGCAGTACCAGTAAGGGAGTGAGGAAGTGAGGTGCGGAGGGAGAGGCGGCCAATGAAGGGTGCATCACCACGTCCGTGGCCGCTGGGTGGCTGAAGCTTACCCGTGCTGGGGAGACTGTGGGAGTCTGCAGGGACTGCACCACACGGTCCTTCCACCCGCAGGGCAGGGGAGCTGGGCTACTTATCCACCAGCTCTCACCACTCACTGGGGGAGAGCCGCTCTGGGTGTGTGTGGGGCTCACCTTAGCCTGCCCCGGAGGTGGACAAAGTGGCCTCCGTGGACAGAGAAACTCCTCAGGCAAAGAAATGTCAGTTGGCAGCAAAACCCCCCAGAGTGTTGCGGAAATCCCTCACCTGTGGCTAAGCCCCTGGGGTCACCGAAAGCCCTGTTTCCTCAGAAGGTAAGGCGGTGCTTTTCATAGGAGTGGCTCCAAAGTCCTCCACCACCTTTACAGACCCCGGGTTGCCTTTTCAGGGCTTCAGCCATAAGAAGCAGATGGTGCTTTGCTGATCATCTTTAGAAACTGGAATGTATTTGCAATTCAGAAACGGGGGGTGCTGGGGATCTTTGCATATGTATAAAGAAAGTGTTTCCTAAGGATCAGAATGGTGTCGATAAGGTTTGGGTGCATGTTTAAATCTATTTAGGGGAACAAATTTTGGCGAACATCCCCCAGGTGTTTAGGAGTGCCCATCAGCATACAAACAACTCACGGATGACATGTTATTCTTCTGTTTTATTAAAGCATTCCTTCTAATCAAAGGCGACTCTTAGCCTAGTTTGAGTAATGGTAAGCACTTGAAAAAAAAAAAAAAGGTGGGTTTTGCGCATAATTGATAGTTCAGGTTTGGTTCTGAAGTTAGCATGACCTCCCATTCTGAATTCAAGTTGGAATGTAACCTTTTGGGCAAGATCATCTTCACTGTTAAATTGTTCAAATTTAGTTTTCTTCCCCTGGCCCCAGCTCTTTCCGGGTTTTAAGGGAGTCCAAAGCTATAGTTAAGGCTTGCTAGACATTTCCTCCTGGGTGCAACCCTGTAAAGGAAGTATTCACCCCTTGATTTTTATACCAGGCCAAAACTCCCTATAGGAAGCAGGCGGGAGGATTTTAGGGAATACTCAGGCGGTGAAGGGTGCCTGAAGACTGGGGATTAGACCAAAGGTTCTTAACCCTGGCTGTATAGTCACCTGGGCAGCTTTTAAAAAATACTGATGCCCAAGCCACCCTCAGACCGATGACATCAGAGTCCTTGAGACTGGAATCTGGGGTGGGTTTTTCGAAGCTGCCGAGGTCGGGAGACAGGTGAGCCCAAGGGGCAGGCAGGACTGAGAACCACAGCCCGAGAAAGCATGTGGCCTCCTTCCCAAAGCCCAGTCCTGACATCCAGCATAGTGGAGTTGGCATGGACGTCAGAGCCAGGCAGACCTGGGTTCCAATCTTGGCTCTGCTACATCTTAGCTGTGATCTTGAATGAGGTCCCAGGGAATCTCCTTTTTGAACTGATGATGATAATATTAGTAATAGTAACCATCAGACTTGATTTGCAGGGTTGTTCTGAGGAGTCCGGGGGCGGGGGGTGCTCAGGTATTCAGGAAGTGGGGTTTCTGTCATGAAGTGCCAAGTACCAGTCTCTTCCAGCCTCGCCTGGGGTGGCCTGGTCCTCACCCCGCCTAGAAGCTGGTGGCTGACCTCAAGTCCCAGTGCCGGCCACCTCTTTGGAAGCCGCCCCCTTTGCTGATGCTCCGAATGTGCTCAGCCGTGCCCATCTCCCGAGGAGGATGGTATCGACATTTCAAAACAGTTTAATTATTCTGCGGCTGCCTGGCTATTAGCTGCGACAAGAGAGCTCAGGGCTATTTTTCAGCATTAATTTTCCATTTGAAATGAATTCCTTTTGGTTACACTTTTTAAATGTTTCTTTTAATTAGACGCAATTACTTCAGAAGAATTGCTTTTATTCCTCAGCCTGAGATCCCAGTGATAAAGTCGCTATCTGGCCCCACCGAACGGCCGGGATGGCTCATTTAGTCGCTGCACTAAAGTATATTGAACTAGGAAATTATACAGCGAATCAACTATTAATTCCTTTTATGATCGCTCACTCTAACATCTTGAATGAGATCTTCAGGGGGAAATTTAGTCACAATAGGGATCATTGTTCTCCACCTCCAGCCGCCGGCCCAGTGTGAGGGGGGCCCGGTGGCCGGGGGCTGCCCTGGCGATGGGCCCCGCACAGGGGCAGGGTGGCATGGGGGCTCCTGGCTTTCCTGGGGTTTGGGGGGGTGGCGGGGGTGAGCAGTGCAGCTAAAATTCCTTGGCCAGGCTGGAGGGGGTGCCCCTCAGCCCCACGGAAGGGGAGGAGGCTGTGGCTATTCAAAGGCAGAATGCAGACAATCGCTCACTTTGAAGGTTGGACATTCTGACTACTCCCGGTGGTTCGGTGTTCTGGAGGGAGCTGGGAGTCAGTAGGTGGCACTCTTCCCTCTGCGCTGGTAGCTCGGCCTGTGCTGACGGGCCCTGGAAGAGCCTTCACAGCCAGAGTTGGAAGAACCCTTTCTTTTGAGGCTTTAGCCCAATCCACTCTTAACAGATGGGGAAACTGAGGCGCAGAGGGGTGCACAGTTACATAAAGACAAAAGCGGAGCCAGGACTCTTGGTCCCTAACCAAGTCTCTGGACATGAACCCTGGGATTTTTCTTGGAGGCTGGAAGTTTCCTTTTTAATCCTGGCAAGCTGATGTCTTCTTATGGGAGTGAATGTTGTCGGTGACAGCCACAGCTCTACCCGCCTAGGGCTACTCTGCCACCTGTGCACCCCAGGGGGGCTGCACTCCCAGCCTGCCAGAAGAAGAGAGAGTGGGCAGGACCACAGAGCTTCCCCAGGGCTGCAGGGCTGTGGGGGGGGGGGAGTGGGCTGGGGCAGAGGAGGGCCCGGATGCTGGTCATGTCCTCAGGGGAGTCACAGACACTGTTGGACAACTGCCCTAAGCCAGGCACTGGGGAGGTGGTTGGGGGGATGATGATGAAGAAGAAAACACGGTCCTGACCTTGAGGAGACATTCACTCAAGATCACAATATGATGGATGTGCAGAATTTCTCTTAGAGGAGCTGGGCTTTGAAGGCTGGCTAGGAGTTTGGTGGGTAGAGGGCACTGTAAGTGCAAAGGTGAGGAGGTGGGGAGCAGGAAGGCTGGGGTGGGTGGAGAGGAGTGCAGGGGACTGTCTCCAGGGCCTTCAGTGCTATGGCGGGTGTGTGTGGGGGATGTTGGACTTTGTCTGAGGGTAATCGGGAGCCACTGAAGGTTTGAGGCAGGGAGGAGACATGGTGAGATTTGTGATTCTGACAGATCACGCTGGCCGCTCTGTGGACAGAGGAGGATTTGAGCGAACAGGCCTGGAGACCTGCTGGGAGGCTCCCGTCACTGTCCCGGTGAGAGGTGAGTGTGGGCTGAATCAGGGCAGGGGCAGTGGAGGTGAACAAAGCAGGTGTGGGTTCTTCTTTCTCTTTTTGAGCAGGGCTGCATTGTGACTTTCGTGGGCCGCAGACACTTCTGCCTTGACGTGCTCCTTCCTCCCAGAAGAATAGATTTCCATGGGTCCTAAAAATTTCATTTGTTTCTGATGAGAAGAAAAAAAATGAAACATATTTGTCCACTCTAAAGTTTCATTTTTCCCTCTGATTTTGAAAGCAATCAAAACATTGTAGATCTCTAAAATATTGTGGGCCCTAGGCACGGCTACTGTGCCTCACGGAGAAGTCGGTGCAGGTTTTGAGGAAAGAACAGACAGGATTTGGAGCTGGGGTCTCCTGCTTTGGGGCTGTGGGAGGACCCTTCCCTCCTCTTCCTCCTCCAGTCCCTCCCCACCCTGGTGCCCTGGAGGAGAATAGTAACGACAGCGGTTACCACTTGGCGAGCACTTACTGTGTCCGAAGCCTGTTACTGGCCCTGTTTCATTTGCTCATGGAGCTTCTTTGAGGTTGGGGCTGCTATTCTCCCTGCTTTGTAGGGGAGGACCCTGGTGCGCAGAGAGGGCAACTTGGCCAAGGCCACAGCAATGGGGGAGGGTGGGGCTGCAATGGCGATGGGAGAGGCACAGGGGAAGGAGGATGAGCTGATTCTGGAGCCCGGCCTGGGCCACAGCAGGCGGCAGCTGCTTGTAAACAGCCTGCGTTGGCTGGAGCGTGGCGGCTCACGCCTGCAATCCCAGCACTTTGGGAGGCTGAGGCGGGGGGGTCACCTGAGGGCAGGAATGATTCTGGGTACCATAGCGAGTCCCCGTATCTACCTACAAAAAAAAAAAAAAAAAAAAAAAAAAATTAGCTGGGTGTGGTGGCGCGTGCCTGTAGCCCCAGCTACTCCAGAGGCTGAGGCACGAGGATCGCTTGAGCCCAGGAGTTGGAGTTGCAGAGAGCTAGATGAGGCCACTGTACTCCAGCCTGGGCAACAGAGTGAGACCCTGTCTCAAAAACAAACAAAAAAACCCCAGCCAGCATTTACTGAGCACTTTACACATTGTGTAGATCTGTCCTAAGCATGCGCCTACCATCGGTGACCTCATCAGCTCGTCGACTCGGCCTCTCAGCCCCTGCTCTTGCAGGGGCCCAGGGTTTCAGGGTTGGGTGGAAGATCCCTAGCATCGTCCACCTTCCTCGGCACAGGAGAGCCAAGAGGAAGCCAGGGATGGAGTCTCGGTACTCAGGTACTCAGCTGTCCCTCTCCTCTCTTGGTGTCCTCTGCCACCCGCAAAGGCAACCCTGGGCTTTGTTTCTGTCTGAGGAAGAGGCGGGTGCCTGGGGGTGGAGTTTCTGCCCCAGAATCTTCTGGAGTTTATCTGGGGCAGGGGAGTCCGGCTGGTGGGAGACATGGTTTCTAGCTTCCCCTCTGTCCCCACGGGCCCTGCTAGGTACTGAATGTTGTGTTTGTCCAAAATCCATGTGTTGAAGCCTAAATCCCCAATGCGGTGGTATGAGAAGGTGGGGCCCTCAAGAATGGGATTCGTCCCCACTTGTGAAGGTTGAAGAGACCGGAGCTCTTTCTTTCCACCATGGGAGGGTGCGACAGGAAGACGGCCCCCACCAAGAACCCAGCCATGCTGGCTGCTGGTCTCAGACTGGCAGCCTCCAGAAAGGTGAGGCAATGTTTGCTGTCAAAGCCACCCTGTCTATGGTATTTTGTTATGGCAGCCTGAACTAAGACATGCTCCTTTCACTAGGCAACTGTTGGACAGTGGTCCTGGCCAGGGTGTCCTGCCCCGTGGGGAGCCGTGGGCTGTCTCTCAGAGCCCGGGAAGCAGGCCCGTGGCGGGCTGAAGGGAAACAGGAGCTGCTCATGCACGCTGAGCTGAGCCAAGCACAGTGCCATTAGGGCGGCCGACTGTTTCCTGGGACTCGGGACTTTCAGTGCTCAAATTGGGACAGTCCTGGGCAAACTGGGCCATGCTGGTCACCCTAGGCTACCTCTGTGTGACTGTAACACACAGCAGGTGAACATCCCTCCTGCTAAAGACACCAGGCAGCTATCACCTTGTCTTTGAATAATTTCCATCCAGTGCCACATTTCTGAGGGAGTCAGGTTGACCCGTTCAGCCACTTGGTAGGGATGGGTTGATTGGCTGGTTAAAGCACATTTGGATGTAAGTAACAGGCTTCCAAAGATAGTAGAGAATTACTGTTTGGACTTGGGTCACGTACTTCTCACTTTGCGTCCCACTCTTTTAAACAACATGAACCTTAAGCTAGTCATACCTGTGAAGTTCCACTTTCCACTTAAATTTCATTCCTGGCAGGGTGTGGTGGCTCACATCTGTAATCCTAGCACTCTGGGAGGCCGAGGTGGGAGGATTGCTTGAGGTCAGGAGTTTGACAGCAGCCTGAGTAAGAGCAAGACCCCGTCTCTACTAAAAATAGAAAAATTAGCTGGGTGTGCTGGTGCATACCTGTAGTCCCAGCTGTTTGGGAGGCTGAGGCAGGAGGATTGCTTGAGCCCGGGAGTTTGAGGTTGCTGTGAGCTAGGCTGACATCACAGCACTCTAGCCTGGGCAACAGTGAGACTCTGCTAAAAAAAAAAAAAAAAAAAAAAAAGAAAGAAAGAAAAGAAAAGAAAAAAAAAATTCCATTCCTGTGCAGAAACTTATGTGTCTGCTCCTTGCACTTTAAAAACTTAACTGAGTTCAATTTTCATAAAAGAAAAATGCATGATGTCTGTTAGGGCGGTTAACAGATGATTTTAAGCTGTTCAAAAAACTGATCTTTTAAAAAACATGAACACTAGCTTTAGAAAGCATGTATCTGGGTAGAAAATCTTACGATTAAGGGAAAGCACTACAATGGAGGTATAAACCACAGCCATGTGGGTGTGACGGGTGCCCACTGTTTGGAAAAGATGAACCAGGGTTGGGCAGAGAGCAGTGTTTCCTTGGGTTTGTCACTTAACAGGTGGGCAAAAATCCTCCACCTCTCCAAGCCCTAGTTTCCTTATCCGTAAAATAGATATAACGATTGTTGAGCTGTTCCAAGGATTAAATAGGATCTTTAATGTACTTAGCACAGTTCCTGGCACATAGGAAAGTTTGACAAATGGAAGCTAATTATTATTTTCATAAAAAAATACAAATCAGAGTAGGAACCTGAAGAATTCAGAGGACCAATGAACACATTTTCCCTAAGCCAGAGGCTCTCCAGTTTGAGGGCTCATCAGAATCACCTGGATGGCTTGTTAGCCCACTGATTGCCGCCCTCCATGCCCAGAGCTTCTGATTTGCTAGGGCTGGAGTGGGCCTGAGAGTTTGCATGTCTAACAGGTTCCAGGTGATGAAGATGCTGACAGACACTGTAAAATATAAAATTGACAATTAAAGAAGGAAGAGAAACTGCCGGCTCTGAAGAACCTTGGTTGTGAAACAGGCTGCAGTTAAGACAGTAGCATGTCTTGTGAGCAGGTTTGACCTTTCACACCTCCCGCCCCTGAAAAAGGGGGAGCTGAAGGCTGTTTTCTACGTCAGCCTGGGAGAAAGCAGCAGAATTTGATTGAACAGAGTTGGGGAACAGCAGGTATTTAATGAGGGAGGGAAGTACTCAAGCCACTTGAATTTCTTTAAACCTTGCTGCAAATCAGTGGTTCTCAAAGTGGAGTCCCCAGACCGGCAGCATTAGTATCACCTGGGAACTTGCGAGAAATTCAAATTCCTGGGCTCCAGGTGGGGCCCAGCAATCTGTTTTAACAAGCCCTCCAGGTGATTCCAGTATGTGCTAAAGTTGGAGGAGCCCTGCTATAAATAGTATGTTACTTCTTCACACAGAAAACAGGGTAGCTAATGTAAGCTTATCTCACTTAAATGAAGAATTATAAAAAGTATGATTGATGGATCATACTCCTAAACACCTCTGGGGAAAGCAACGCCTGGTGGCCTCACTGCAGAGAAGGTACAATTTATCCTCTTTTACCCCCGAGCCAGCATGTCAGCCCACTGGGCACATTAATATCACCTGCAGAATTTGAAAAATCTGTTGATGCCCAGGCCCCACCCTCAGAGATTCTGCTTTAATTTTTCTGGGATGAGGCTTGAGCATTATACTTTAAAAAGCTCCCCTGGTGGTTCTAATGGATGCAGAACCACTGCTCTATATAGTTATATGTCTGTTTAGGATCTGTCTGTCCCAAAGGGCTGTAAGCTACACAAGGGCAGGGACTATAAATATTTGTTGAATCAAAAATAAAGGAATGAGAGTGCAGATATCTCTTTGCAATACTGATTTCATTTCCTTTGGATATGTACCCGGAAGTGGGATTGCTGGATCCCACTTGTTTTATTGTTTTATTGTTAATTTTTTGAGGAACCTCCATACCGTTTTCCGTAATGACCGTACCAGTATTCACAACAGCAAAGATACAAAAACAACCTAAATGTCCATTGACAGGTGAATAGATAAAGAAAATGTGGTATATATACACAGTGGATTATTATTCAGTCTTAAAGAGAAAGAAATCCTGTCATTTTCAACAACATGGATGAGCCAGAAAAACCTCTCTGCCCGGGCTGATGAGCTTGGATCAAGGGAGCAACGAACGATGCTGTTGAAGGGCCTTGAATGCCAAGTCAAGGAGCTCGCTAGCACTGGTGACCACTTCTGGGCATCAGGCTTCTGTTTCCTCACTCCTCCCCTCCTGGAGCTCAGCTTCAGGGTGGAGAAGGCGCAGGGGCAATTCCTCCTCTCGATGCCACCCTGTGCCCTGCTCAAGCCAGGGGCCGAGAGGAAACCCGAGCTCCAGATGGACTCCCGAGAACACATGGGCCTTGGAAATCATAATAAGAGGAAGCCATCTTCTTCATTAATTGATTAACGTAATTAAAGAAAGATAAGTATGTCGATGCCGACCACATTAGAGTTAATTTGTACAGGCAATTAGTTGCGCTCCCTCCTTCATGCTAACTGCCTCTGCCGTGCGTGTGCGCAGCCACCCTGGGGTCATCGGTGGGTGCTTGGTTCACACCTGGCCCCCGTGAACTTTATTCTGGGCACCTCAGTGCCACACATGAGCACTTGGGCCCCCAGATGTGGGACTTCGCTGGTTCTCAGTTTTCTCGTCTGTCCAGTGGGGACAATCACACTGACCTTACGAGGGAGTTGTGAGCACTCGTGTGTCTCAGGTCCTGGTGAGACCTGGCACATCCCCTTCCTTCCTGTTTCCTTCCAAGGACGTCGCCCTTTTCAGCCCTGGTGACCAGCCCTGGGCACACCCTGCTCTGGGCCTGTGGCCTGAGATGTTGCTGTAGGCTCCTGGGGACTGCGTGGGCCTGGCTCCACCCCCTGTGCCCTCCTCCTGGGCCAAGGTACTCACTCCCTCAACCCCAGGGAAGCTCGAAATCCCTCTCTGCAACCCGATCTCTCCCTGCTCATCCAGACCCCAGGGTCCAGCTGCCTGGGGAATGGCTCCACCAGGATGCAGCAGCTCTAAAGCCACCTCCTTCATTTTTCCTGTCTCAACACCCCTGTGGAGGTCCCTGTCTAGGGATCCCAACTTCTGTCCCCCGCCCTGCTTTTGTGAATCCAGCAGGTCCCAACGAGGCCAACTGCTGCTCCCTCTCAGCTCAGCCCCTTGCCCAGCAGAGTCTTCCCCTAAGGTGACTTCCGCTTTGCTCCTCACCCCACCCTCTGCCTGCCCATCCCTGCACCTGCCTTCAAGGCCACTGTCCTCCTCCCATGATCTGCCCCACCCCTGGAAGGACCCGGTCCCAGCCCACGCTCTTCCGTCTCCCATCCTCCACTCCTCTGCCCACTGCCCTCCCTGCCCGAGTCCCTTCTCTCGCTCCTGGAACCACGATCTCTTCTTTCAGTGACAGACTCAGATACACAACCGTCCCCTCCGACTTTCCCCTGGGACATGAAATTTAGCAAGTCAAAAACTCAGTTCTTTACCTCTTTCTCACCTGCCCACAGCTCTCACCATCTTCCCTCTTGAGTATTCCAAGGTCAGGAAATGGCACTTCTATCCATCCGTGGCTCGAGCCAGAAGCCTGGGGGTTACTCCTGACCTTTCTCTCCCTTCACCTGCACATCCAGTCCGTCAGCGAGTCCTATTCATTCTTTATAGCTTTATGGAGGGATAATTGATGTACAATAAATTGCATGTATTTAAAATGTACGGTTTGAAAAGTTTTCACATACATACTCCCGGGAGACCACCGCTGCACTGAAGAGAATAGCGTATCCATCACTTCCCAAAGTTTCCTTGTGCCTCTCTGTAATTCTACCCTCCTGCCCTCCCCACCCCTCCCCTCCATCCCATCCCCAGGGAACCACTGCTCCGCTTTCTGTCACTATGGATTAGCTTTCTTTTTTCTAGAATTTTATATAAATGGAATTATACAATATGCATTCTTTTTTGTCTGGTTCTTTTCACTCATAATTATTTTGCAATTCATCCATGTTATTTCATGTGTCAATAGTTCACTCTTTTTTATTGCTGAGTAATATTCCACTGTATGGCTATGCTGTTACTTGCTTATTCATTCACTTGTTGATGGACGTTTGAGTTGTAACTCATGCAGCTATGAAAATTCCTGTACAAGTCTTGGTGTAGACATTGTGTCTAATTTTTTCCCCATCGTGGTTTTAATTTGCATTCCCCTAAGGAGTAATGATTGGGCATTTTTCATGAGTTTATTTGACATATATATGTATCTTCTTTGGTGAAGTGACTGTTCATAATTTTTGTCTATTTAAAAAAACTGTACTGTTTGCTTATTGAGTTTTGATAGTTTTTATGTGTTTGGAATGTAAGTCTTTTGTCATACATGTCATTTGAAAATCTTTTTCTCAGTCTGTGGCTTGTATTTTCATTCTCTTCAAAGTGTCTTTCAAACAGTAAAAGTTCCTGCTTTTAATGAGATCCAATTTATCAATTTTTTAATATGAATCAAGCTTTTGGTATCATATTTAAGAAATCTTTGCCTGACTCAAACTTAAAAAGATTTTCTCCTATATTTTCTTCTGGAGATTTATGGTTTTGGGTTTTACATTCAGGTCTATGATCTTTTTTGTTGTTGTTGTTAATAACTTTACTGAGATAGAATTCACATTCCTCACAGCTTGTCCATTTAAAGTGTACAATTTATTGTCTTTTTTGCATATTCACAAAATTGTACAATCATTACCACTTTCTAATCCCAGAACATTTTCATCACCGCAAAAGAAACCCCATGCCCAATAGCAGCCACTTCTAACTCTCCTCTTCCTCCAATGCCTAGAAACTACTAATCTACTTTGTATCTCTATGGATCTGTCCATTTATAAAAATGGAATCCTGCAATATGTGGTCCTTTGTGACTGGCTTCTTTCATTTAGCTTATTGTTTTCCAGGTTCACACATGTTGCAGCCTTTATCAGTACTTCATTCTTTTTTTATTGCTGAATAATATTCCGTTGCATGGATATATCACATTTTGTTTATTCGTTCATCAGCTGGTGGACATTTAGATTATTTCTATTGTTTGGCTTTTAGGAATAATTCTACAAACATTTGCATACAAGTTTTTGTGAAAGCTTATTGTTTTGTTTCTTTTTTATATATGCCGGGATATGGAATTGTTAGATCGTAGGGTAACTTGATGTTTAACTTTTTGAGGAACTGCCAAACTGCTCTCCAAAGCAGCTTCACCAGCAATATATGAGGGTTCCAATTTCTGCAGATCCTTACTAGCACTTGCTATTGTTCATTTTTTTGATTACAGCTATCCTAATGGGTGTGAAATGGTACCTTGCGGTTTTGATTTGCATTACTCTGATGACTAATGATGTTGAGCATCTTCTCATGTGCTTATTGGGTATTTGTATATCTTTTTTGAAGAATGTCTAATCAAATCCTTCGCCTATTTTAAAATTGGTTTGTCTTTCTATTATTGAATTGCAAGAGTTCTTTATATATTCTGGATACTAGAACCTTATCATATACATGATTTGCAAATATTTTCTTCCATTCTGTAGGGAACTCTTTTCACCTTCAACCCTAGTCTTTTCATTTTTTTGATAGTGTCTTTTGAAGCAGAAATGCTTTTAATTTTGATAAAGTCCACTTTATCCTCAATTATGAGTTAATTTTTGATTATGGTACAAGATATAGATTGAATTTTTTTTTCTTTTTTCCTTTTTGTGTTCTTTCTCTATTTAAAAAAAATCAACTGATGTGTTTGTGAGTCTATTTTCAAACAAGTCCTATTCCTTTTACCTTTGGAATACTTTTTAAATTTGTCCCTTTTCTCTGTCTCTACAGTCATCTACCTAGTCTGGCCCTAGTCAAGGGCCTCTCTGACCCAGCCAGTCCATCCATGACCCCTCCGTTTGGGCTTAAGGGTCTCATTTCTGGTCTTTGCATCATTGATTTTTTTTTCTCTTTCCTGTGGCTTAAAAATAATAACCAAGGCTAGCTTTTATTGGGAAAGTAGTAGAAGGCAGGCCTGTGTTAGGCCCTTTTATAAGCCCAATTCAATCCTCCCAACAACCTTAGGATATAGATGGCATCATTATCCCCATTTTACAGATGAGGAAACTGAGGCTCGGAGAGGTTAAGGCATGTGTTTGAGGTTGTGCTGCCCTTGGTTTCCTTCCTATGAAGACTCTCGTGTGTTTGGAGACCAGAACTCTCATCCACCATAGGGGCCTGGTCCCCGGAGTCCTTGCTTTCCTGGGCTTGTTGTCTACTATCTTTGGGGCTGGGAGCAATGATGGTCCTGGGGCACAGTTCTCCAGAATCCTAAGGCTCCTCCTGCTACTGGGAAGAGGAGGCAGCGCACCTCCAGGGACTGTTTCTAGCTGTGAACTTGAACTTACTTATTCATATGTCACAGAGGCAAAGATCCCAGAGGGCGGGCTGACTGAGTGTGGGCTCTGGATCTCTCAGAAACACACAGCCACCTCTGTTGCTATAAAACCCATGTTTTTAGAGGATCTCAGAAAAAATTCATAACGTGAAACAAAAAAAGCTACGTGATAAAAAAAAAAAACCACAAAAAACCATCTGAGAGGCAGCCGTTACCATCTGCTGCCTGTGCAGCTGCTTCTAGGTTGTAGACCACTCCCCCGCTCCCCCAGATCAGCCTGGGGAGGGCTTCAGGCCGAGACTGGAGTGTTGGTGTGGACGCAGCACTTCTGGGTAGGAAGCCTGAGGCAGGCACGCGAGGTGCTTTGCGAGCCCCCATCTCGAGCCAAGCTCGCCTCTCAGCCGTCTTTCCCAGCTCCACAACCGCATACGCTTGACTTCATATAGTCCAGCCTTAGTTCCTCCATCTGTAAAGTGGGCTAATATTTGTCTGTATCCTCGGCCCAGCGAGCTCAGACACAGGGATCAGCTCTTGCTTTTGAGTATAAGGTCAAACCCCCACCTGCCTTCAGGTCGCTGGACCACATGCATCCATCACTCACTCCCCTAATGATAAGTCACAGAAAAAGGAGAGATGTGTTTTTACAGTCATCATTTGGGGGCTTCCTGATGTAGGAAGAGGCCATAGAGAGTGAAGATGGTGACAACTTTTCCAGCTGGACCTTGCCTGTCTGGAGGTGGCTCTCGATGGAGAGGTGCACGTGGCAGGTGAGCTCAGGCAGGCTGGGGAGCCGTCCCCAGGGGGCGCTTCCAGACACCCAGACCCCAGACCTCGCCTGTCAACCTGCTGGGCCCTTAGTCTCCATGACATATGATTAAGATGAGCTTGAGCTCCCTTCCTTGGGGTCTGGGGGGCAGGTAACAAGACTGCCTGGATGGCACAGGTGTAGGAGTGCACCATGGCAGTGAGCATGTCCACACAGGCCAGAAGGTCATATCAGAAGCAGAAGTCGTCTAACCTCGTAGGGAGGAAGGAGGAGTGACTGGCACCATCATGGGGTCAGAAGATGTGTTTAATGAATGCTAGTTGTCATTATCATTAGCACTGGTTATTATTGTTTCTGTCACATTGTTATTGGTGGCATGGTGAGGTAGAGACGATTAGCTGACCTCCAAATGTTCATGCTCCCCCTTTCATAGAACAGAGCTGGTGCTTAGGGGCAGCTGCCCAGACAGGAGCTACACTTTCCAGACCCCCTTGCATCTAGGTGGGCTCATACGACTGGTTTTCATCAGGGGACTATGAGCAGGACACCATGTGTCAATTTTAGGCCAAGGACATTCAGAATCGAGACTACATTCTCCACCCTCTCTTCCTCCACCTCCTGTCTAGAAGCAGAGGACTCCGAGGTTATGAGTGTCTGCACTGAGGGGCAGCCTGCCTGGGCGGCTGGGCTGGGTGGGGCATTTCCCCAGAGTTATCAGAAAGGTGACTCAGGGAGGGAGCTGGAAAGAAGGGCCAAAGGTTGACTGTAAGGAGCTTGGCAAGACCATGACCAGGACGGTGAGTCCAGAAGAGGCCTCGGTGCAGTGAGAAGTGGTTGGTGTGAACAGCTCAGGATGGAGGCTGAGGTCAAAGATACATGGAAAGTGAGCGAGGGGAACCCTCAGAGCACCAAAGATTCATGCCCTCTGCCCACTGGGGAAGCCTTTTCAAGATGAATTCAATTTGGAGCTTAATCTTCCCATCCAAGGATTGGGGTGCTAAGCCCCCTCCCATGACAGCTCAGCAGGGAGACGTGGAACAGATTAAAGGGAAGAGGGAGAAAGACCCCGTTCTTGGGTGAAAGAAACTGGAGGCAGGTTCTGTTCAGCATCTGATGGAAGAGATAGTTCTTGATTCTTTTGCCATTGAGTAGAAATAACCAGAGCCGCAGAGACAGTGAGGATTCTGCTAAGATTGTGTACCATGAACGGCTGAGTCTGAGAATTTTCTGCAGCTGGAGCTGGAAGCCCTGATACAAGGGAGAGACTGTTCCTATGTAACAGGTGGGATGGAATACTTTCTAGCAACACGAGGTCCTGAAGACCCGTGATGGCATACAAGAGTCAGAGACGTCCTGAGCCAGGGTAGAGACTTTCCCTGTCCTCTACTTTTTGTGAAGTCACCAATTACTTAGCAAGGAGCACCTGGGCTATTAAACCTGAAACAGTCTGTGTGTTTATTAGACCTGTAGGATTAGGCTGGGAGTGGCGTCTCACACCTGTGATCCTAGCACTCTGGGAGGCTGAGGCAGGAGGATCACTTGAGGTCAGGAGTTCAAGACCAGTCTGAGCGACAGTGAGACCCCGTCTCTATGAAAAACAAGAAAATTAGCCAGGTGTGGTGGTGCGCATCTGTAGTCCTGGCTACTGGGGAGGCTGAGGCAGGAGGATTGCTTGAGCCCAGGAGTTTGAGGTTGCAGTGAGCTATGATGACACCACTACACTCTAGCCAGGGCAACAGAGTGAGATCTTGTCTGAAAAAAAAAAAAAAAACGCCAAAGGAAAACAAGCTGTAGGATTTATAATTTAACTGGCTGGCCAACTGCATGGAGACCTCTTTTAGGATGAGTCCCAACATTCCAAATCCCATTATTGTTCACATAAAGGTCTGAATTAAAGAGCCTCTCTAGGCATTGCTATAGATCAACATTTCACAAAGATTTTTTTGCCTATGGAATAATAGCTCTGTGGGATTTTGATAGATGTTCCAAGGGAAATAATTTCTTTGGTTCAAAAGTGAGGGACATACTAGCTAAATAAATTTAACAGGGTTGTTTTCCACTTGCAGGACTACTGTTATGGACTGAAAGTTTATATAACTACCAAAATTGGTATGTTTAAATCCTAAACCCCAATGTGATGGTATTAGGAGGTTGGGCCTTTGCAAAGTGACTAAGTCATATGGGTGGAGCCCCCATAAATGGCATTAGTGCCCATATGAAAGAGGATCTGGAGAGCTCTCTCGCACTTTCTGCTGTGTGAAGATACAACCAGAAGTCTGCGTGCTTTATCATAACCAAGCTAGCACCCTGATCTTGGACTTCCAACATTTAGCATTGTGAGAAATAAATTTCTATTGTTTATAAGCCACCCAATCTATGGTCCTTTGTTATAGTAGGTCAAACTAGGACAGCTGTTCAGAGCCTTCAGCACGCTAATGTGCACTGAGATCCCCAATTATGGTTCCATGGGATCTTTTTTCCCTGGACCGTGCTGTGGGACTGTTCTGTTTCCCACTCTTTGGGGAGGTGTATACATCGGGTGGACCCTTGTTGGCAGACACTGGTGCCCAGTGGGGATAGACCAAATCAGCAGCCTTCTTTTGAAAATGGGCCAGAGGTAGGCTCATTCTTGTCCATATGCCAGCCTGGTTATACTGGGATGGAGGCCTGTTCAGGGTGCAGTGGGGGTGCAGAGGAGGAGATTAACTCTCTTTGGGGAGGTCAGGGAAGGCCACACTTGGGGGGTGTCATGTTTGTACTGGGTCTTTAAGGATAAGATTGTATAAAGCAAGCGAGGGCATGAAGGGACATTCTAGACACAGAAAACAGCAGGTGCAAAGGTCCTGAGGCATGAAAAAGCACAGTGTGTTTGAGAGAAGTGAGAAACTCAGTGTGCTTAGAGAGGAGTGTGCTTGGGGTGGCATGTCAGGAAACAAAGGGGAATAGGCTCAAATCAAACTGTGAAGGGCCTTGGGTGTCAGGCCTTCTGGGCAAGAGGAGCTACAAGAGCATTTAAAAAATGATTGCTAATTAATTAGAATTGGCGATATATGTACATGCACCATAGACCAAATGGCAGGCAGAGTAAACAATGAACAAGAAGCCTTCCTTCCTATTTGTTCTCAGCCCCCAGAAACATTTTCCCTCTACAGAACCAAACATTGCAAGTATTGTCATCCTTCCGGAGGGATCCTCTGTATATAGAAGCATAGATGTCTATGTGTGTATATCCTTAAAAACCTCTTACAAATAGCAGCATTCTAATCACACTGTTCAGCACTTTGCTTTTTTTCACTTAACAATATATCTCGGAGATTGTTTCATATCCGTACATAAAGAGCTGCCTCATTCTTTTTTAACAGCCATAAAGATTTCCATCGTATGAACGTATTGCAATTTGTCGAAGCAGTCCCCTCTTGATGGACATTCAGGCTGTCTCCAATCTTCTGTTATTATAAGCCATGCTGCATTGAATAGCCTTGTATATCCAACTTTGCATACATATATGCAAGTGTGTCTGTGCAGTACATTTTAGAGCAGTAGAATTTATGGGTCAATGGGTATGTGCATCAAAAATTGTGAGACAGAGAGTGCTGCAGTGCCATCCATGGCAACTGTGCCAATGTGCTCTCCCACCAACCTTTGAGACTGCTGGTTTTTCCATACTCTGGTCAGCACAGTGTGTGATCAGACATTGCGATCTTTGTCAATCCGATAGGTTATAAAAATGGTATTGCGTGGCGGTTTTAATTGGCATTTACTTTTTATTAAGATGAAGGCTGAGCATATTTTTGTATGTTTAGAGGTTATTTGAGTTTCCTGCTCTGTGATCTGCCTGTTCACATCCTTTGCCCATTTTTATTGCATTTTTGGCCTTTTTTTCTTATTGAATTATCAGAATACAAGCATAGTGCCTATAAATCCTATCTGTTGGTAAGTTTCCCACTGCCCATGACCATTCTGTAGGTGTCCATCCCAGCAGACGCAGCGTGGTATACAAACATCCCTCCTCTGGGGCGAGGCAGCAGTGGCAGTGGCCAGGAGATGGCAGAAGTTAGGAGAACGGTGGCTCTGGTTAGCTCTTCCATGGAGACATGACTAATGGGATGGAGCCCTACTCCTTGGCAGAGGAACAGACCCTCCCAGAAGCCTCTGAGTGGGGAAGGGCTTCCTCCCTCTGCTCCCCACCAGCTCTCTTCTCCTTGGTTCAATACCACCCCCCTTCCCACGCCCCAGGAGTCCTCTCTGCTCAGCTTCCCCTTTCCTAATATTAGCACAGGCGCAGCCCTGCCCCCCGTCACAGGCAGTGATTATATAGCAAATTAACCACAAGCTGTTCGGTCCTCGTCCGGTGGCAGTTGGGAAGATGCTACTCTGAGTAATGACTTGTGTAGTCGATGCTCTCATCTGTAATTTGCGTGTGCAATAAATGCAGAAATAAAAACCCGATCCATATGAAAAAAAGGGACCAAGTAGAAGGAGCTGGGGTGGGGGAAAGAAATCATGAATTTTGTGGACTGCATCTTACAGTCTGGCTTCAATTTCCTCTTGAGTAATGCAGTCATTGCCTGCATTTGATTGATGGCTGTGTTTGGTTAAAGGATGAAGGCAGACAGAGTCAGAGAGCAGGGCTTGAATCTTGGCTCCTCAAAGGTATCTTTGAGAATGGAGACAGTTCTTCTCTGAGCCTCAGTTTCTTTATCTATGAAATGGGGATAATAATATTTATCTCCAACCAGAACCTGGATTCTGAAACATGGTAAATTCATAGCAAACGTTACTTTTCTTTCCTCCCTCCCTCCTTCTCTCCCTTCTTTCCATCGAATCTGGCAGGAGTTTTTAAAATTAAACTTTATTTTGAGATAATTGTTGAATCATATGCAGTTGTAAAGAGTTATAGAGGTCCTGTGTATCCTTTACCCATATTACCCCAGTGGTAATATCTTATAAAACTATAACGCAATGTCACAATCAGGATATTGACATTGATATAATCCATAGATCTTATTAATACTTCCCCAGTTTTGTGTATTTGATTATATACAATTTTATTACATGTGTGGGTTCGTGTGTCCACTGTCATAGTCAAGATACATAACAATTCTGTCAAGGATCCCTCACGTTGCTCTTTAATATTCACATCCACCCCCTGCTCCCCAGCCTCCATTAATGGAAGAATATTTTCCATTTCCAAAATTTTGTCTTTTCAAAAATCCTGTATAAGTGGAATCATACAGTTGTAACCTTTTGGGTTTGGCTTTGTTTACTCAGCATAATTCCTTGAAGATTCATCAAGGTTGTGTGTCTCAATAAATCATTCCTTCTTATTGCCAAGTATTGTGCCATGGCATGAATATACCAGAGTTTGTTTACCATTTATCTGTTGAAGGACATCTGGGCTGTTTCCAGTTTTTGGCTGTTACTAATAAAGCTGCTAGGAACATTCATGCACAAGTTTTTATACAGTTTTACTTATGTGTGAACATAAATTTTCATTTCTCTGGGATAAATATCCAAGAGTGAAATTTCTGGGTCATATGGTAACTGTATGTTTAGTTTTTATAACATATTGCCAAACCGTTTTTCAGAGTGGATGTGCCATCTTATGTTCCCACAGATAATATATTAGTGGGGTCCAGTTTCTCAGCATCTTTGCCAGCATTTGGTGTTGCCACTATTTTTTATTTTAGTCATTCTTACAGGTATGTAGTGATATCTCACTGTGGTTTAAATTTGTGTTTTCCTAATGGCTGATGACATTGAACAGCTTTTCATGTGCTTATTTGCCTCCTATATATCCTCTTTGGGGAAATATCTCTTTGTGTCTTTTACCCATTTTCTAATTGGATTGTTTACTTTTTTACTGTTGATGTTTTTTATTTTTTTGAGCAGTCTCTGTCTTTTTTAAACAACAGCTTTATTGAGATATAATTTACATACCATAAAATTCACCCTTTTAAAGTGAACGACCGAGTGGTTTTTAGTGCATTCACAAAGTTGTGCATCTATCACCACTGTCTAATTTCAGAACATTTCATCACTCCAGAATGAAATACCACACCCATTCAGTCACTTCCCCTTCTCCTTTCTCCCCAGTCCCTGGCAACAACTAATCTGTCTCTATGGATTTGCCTGTTCTGGACATTTCATATAAATGGCATCATGAAATATATGACCTTTTATATCTGGCTTTTTTCACAGAGCAAAATGTTTTCAAGTTTCATCCACATTGTAGCACATTTCAGAACTTCATCCCTTTTTATGGGCGAATAATATTCCATAATGTGGCTATATCACATTTTATTTAGTCATCAGTGGATAGACATTTGTGTTGTTTCCACTTTTGGGCTATTATGAATAATGCTGCTATGGACATTTATGTTCAAATTTTTGTGTTTTCAACTCTCTTATGTATATACCTAGAAATGGAATTACTGAGTCTTATGGTAACTCTATGTTTTGAGGAACTGACAAACTATTTTCCAAAGTGGCCACACTATTTTACATTTCCATCAGTAATGTGTGAGGGTTCCAATTCCTTCACAGTCTTGCTAACATTTGTTACTGTTTATATTTTTGATTATAGCCATCCTAGTGGGCATGAAGTGGTGTTTCACTATAGTTTTGATTTCCATTTCCTTATTGACAACTGATGTTGAACATCTTTTCATGTGCTTATTGGCCATTTGTATATATTGGAGAAATGTTTATTCAAATTCTTTCCCCATTTTCAAATTGGCTTATTTCACATTTTTTTTTGTCAAGTTGTATGAATTCTTTATACATTCTAGATACAAGTCCCTTATCAGATTTGTGATTTGCAAATCTTTTTTGCCATCTTGTGGCTTTTTTTTTTTACTTTATTGATAGTGTCCTTTGGTGCACAAAAGTTTTTAATTTTGATGAAATCCAATTTATTTATTTTCCTTTTTTATTTGTGCTGTTGGAGTTATATCCAGGAAACCATTGCCTAATCCAAAGACACAAAGATTTACTCCTATTCCTCCTAAGACTTTTATGGATTTAGCTCTTACATCTGATTGATTTTGAGTTAATTTTTATATGGTATGAAATAGGAGTCCAATTTTATTTTTTCACATATGGATATCCAGTTGTCTTAGTATCATTTTTGAAAAAGACTCTTTCCCCACTGAGTGGTCCTGGTACCCTTCTTGAAAATAAATTGACCACAATGTAAGAGTTTAATTTCTGGATTTTGAAATCTATTCCACTGATCTGTATTTCTATCTTTATGGCAGAACCACATGTTCTGATTACTGTAGATGTGTAGTAAGTTTTGAAATTGGGAAGTATGATTCCTTCAATTTTGTTCCTCTTTTTCAAGATTGTTTTGTCTATTCTGTCTATTGTTTTTATCTATTCTTGCATCTTCCATATGTATTTTTAGGATCAGCCTGTCAATTTCTGCAAAAAAATCAACTGAGATTTTGATAGGGATTACACTGATTCTATAGATCAATGTGAGTATTGTTATTTTAACAATATTAAGTTTTATATAGATGAACATCAGATATCTTTTCACTGTAAATCTTTAATTTTTTTAATGATGTTTTATAGTTTTCAGCATGAGTCTTAATTTTGTTAAATTTATTTCTAAGTATTTTACTGTTTTTGATGCTATTGTAAATGGCTTTGTTTTTTTAAATTTCATTTTTGGATTGTTCATTTCCAGTGTATAGAAATACAATCAATTTTTCTGTATCAATCTTGTATCCTGAAAGATTACTGAACTTGTTAATTAGTTCTAATAGTTTTTGAGTGAATTCCTTAGGCTTTTCTATATATAAGATCATGTAATTTGTGAATAGAGGTAGTTTTACTTCTTTCTTTACCGTCTGGATGTCTTTATTTCTTTTTCTTGTCTAATTTCCCTGGCCAGAAACTCCAGTACAATGTTGAATAGAAGAGGCAAGAGCAGACATTCTTATTTATCACATTGAGGAAGTTCCCTTGAATTTCTAATTTGTTAAGTGTTTTTTTTTTTAATCACAAAAAGGTATTGGATTTCTTTCAAATACTTTTTCTGCATCTATTGAGATGATTGTGTGATTTTCATCCTTTATTCTACTAACAAACACTATGCATTTTATATGGTGTGAGGTAGGGGTCCAATATGGTGTATTATATTGATCAATTTTTGTATGTTAAGCCAATCTTCTTGTATTTCTAGGATAAATGCCACTTGGTCACAGGTTGTTGAATGTGGCTTGCTAGTATTTTCTTGAGAATTTTTGTGTCTTACTGTTGAACTTTGAGAATTCTTTATATATTTTAGAAACTAGTCCTTTTAGGTTGGGTTTTTTGCTTGCAAGCTAAATTGATTGAACTCTGGCTAATCCAAGCAAAACCAGGATTTTTTTGGAGCATGTGAGGCCAATATGATCTTTTTAATTTTTTTTTAAGTAATAGCCCTCCTAACAGGTGTGAAGTAATATCTTGTAGTTTTGGTTTACATTTTCCTGATGATTAGTGATGTTGAGCACCTTTTCATATAGTTGTTAGCCATTTGTACGTCTCTGGAGAAATGTCTATTCAAGTCCTTTGACTATTTTTTTAAATCAAACTATTTTTCTTTTTTTTTTTTTGCTGCTGAGTTGTAGAAGTCCTTATATATTTTGTAAATTAACCCCTTATCAGACATATGGTTTGAAAATATATTCTCCCATTCCGTAGGCTATTCTCCCATTCTATTGGTTGTTTCCTTTGCTGTACAAAAGTTTTTTTTTTTTTTGAGACAGAGTCTCGCTCTGTTGCCCGGGCTAGAGTGAGTGCCGTGGCGTCAGCCTAGCTCACAGCAACCTCAAACTCCTGGGCTTAAGCGATCCTCCTGCCTCAGCCTCCCAAGTAGCTAGGACTACAGGCATGCGCCACCATGCCCGGCTAATTTTTTCTATATATATTTTTAGTTGTCCATATAATTTCTTTCTATTTTTAGTAGAGACGGGGTCTCACTCTTGCTCAGGCTGGTCTCGAACTCCTGACCTTGAGCAATCCACCCGCCTCGGCCTCCCAGAGAGCTAGGATTACAGGCGTGAGCCACCACGCCCGGCCTGTACAAAAGTTTTAAAATTTCATGCAGTCCCATTTTTCTATTTTTGTTTTTACTGCTTGTGCTTTTGGTGTCATATCCATGAAAGTATTGACAGACCAATGTCATGAAGCTTTACCTCTAAGTTTTCTTCTAGGAGTTTTACAGTTTCAAGTCTTACATTTAAATATTTAACCCATTTTGAGTTGCTTTTTGTATAGCGTAAGATAGGGGTCCAATTTCATTCTTTGACATGTGGATTTCCCATTTCCCTAACACCATTTGTTGAAGAGATTAATCTTTCCTCATTGTGTATTCTTAGTGTCCTTGTCAAAGATCTGTATCTGTTTCATTTTGAAAAGTTAATACATACACATTTTGAAAAGTTAATACATACACACGATTTAAACAATCCAAACAGTTCAAAAAAGTATTCATTAAAAGTAAATCTTGTTTTCATCCTTAATACCAATTCCTAATGTTCAGTTCCCAGAGGCAATCAACACAACCAGTTTCTTGTGTATCATTCCACAAGCACGTAGATATGGATGAGAAAAGCATATTTGTATTTACATATATCTTCTTTTTCTTAGTATTCTCTATACATCTTCAGCACATTATTTTTCCATTTAACAGTAATCTTGGAGATCATTACTTATTACTACATGTTATACAGCCATTCCATATTTTTAAATTGCTGCACAGTGTTTCTTTGCATGGATGTACCATAATTTATTTAAGAAAATTTGTAGTAGTGGATATTTAGTATATTCACAAACTTTTGCTACAAAATGCTTTAATGACTAGACTTGTACATACATCTTTGCACCCATATATATCTGTGGAATACATACCAAAAGTGGATTTACACATTTAAAATTTGAATACACATTGCCAAAGTGTCTTCCAAAGATGAGCATATATTCCCCCAAACGCTGTCTGTTACTGTCTGTTTCTCCCACTCTCACTGATGGCATATTATTAAACATTTTGATCTTTGCCCATATGATTGATAAAGAGAGGTTTTTAATTGTGGTTTTAATTTGTAGCTGAGTGAGGTTGACCACTCTTTCATATGTTTAAAAGAGATTTGGATTTCTTTTTCTGGGAACTCTCTGTTCTTGTTTTTCTCCCCAGTTTTCTATTTTTTCCCTTAATTGATTTGTAAAATCTTTTTTATGTAATGGAGAAATGAGTCTTTTGTCTATTTTCTATTGCCTGTTTTTTTCCCCTGAGTTTTTCACTCTTCCTCCCCCCCATTTGCCATGCAGAAACTTAAAATTTTAAAATGTAATTAAATCTCTCAACATTTTTTTATTCAGTAGCTTCTGTATCTTGTGTCCAGAAGGTGAAGCCGTTTTCCATCCTGAAATTCTAAAAAATTATTTCATATTTTCTTCTAGTACTATTCCACTTTCATTTTTTATGTTTAAACTTTCTGATACATCTGGAATTTATTCTGGTATGAGGAATGAAGAAGGAATCCACCTGCTATTTTTCCAAATGCCTAGCCAGTTTTATAATTGACTAACCCTAGAATGGATTATTTCTAAAGATGGCTTAAGTCTACTTTATAATCCCAGGGGCTACAGAAAGCTGGCATGGGGTCATTCAGGACCAGCAGGTGCCACTCACCCCAGTGTCTTTTTGCAGAGAGATTCTGGGCAGTTAGACTAGGGGCAGGTTGCTGCAAAGTATCTTTAGGTTTTAACACTAGATCAAGCAGGACCATCAGAAAATAGTGTGGAAGGACAATATTGTTTAGAACTCTGCAGAATTGCTCTTTCAAAGTTATATTGTAGAGTTATGCCCTTGATTTCTTCTGTGGATGCTACAAGAAACAGTCTTATGGCATTCTCTGGCTGCATTATTAACCAAAGATTTGTTTTGAGGGCATTGTCTAACATAGTAGTGCTCAACTAAGTTAAAATTTTAATTTTGTTTTGAAAAAAAAGTGCATCATTAATTTGCAAGATATATCACAATTAAATTTTACAATTAAAAAATATACAAAACAGAAGGCAAATTATGGGTTATCTATAAATAAAAAGAGCACATTTTCAACATTATAACATTTAAAAAAATATGTTGTGAAGAGTGAGCACCTTTCGGTGCATCATGTTTGACAGGTTCCTGGGGGATCTTGTTCCCATCACAGGATGTTGCTTGTCAGGTGAGGTTACTCAATATCATGCAGGATGGCCAGTTACATTTGAATTTCAGAGAAAAAAGAATATAATTTTAGTATAAGTATGTCCCAAATATTGCATGGGGTATATTTATATTAAAATATTATTCATTTTTTAAATCTAAAATTCAAATTTAACTGGGCACCCTAAATTTTTATTTGTTAACAATGCTATCCCCCAGGGGACATCTGGCATTGTCTGGAGACATTTTTGGTTGTTCAAACTTGAGGAGGGTTTGTTATTGGCATCTAGGAGGTAGAGACCAGGGATGCTGCTAAACATCCTACAATTTACTGGGCAGGCTCCAGACAAGGAATTGTTTAGCCCAAAATGTCAGTAGTGTTGTGGTTGAGAAACCGCGGTTTAACATATTTCTCATAGTCTCCCATGAAGACCTCTCTAGTACAAAATTTCCTTTAGAATAAAATTTGAAGAAGCCCTAAGAGTCCCCCAAGGAACTGGCTTTTTTTTTTTTTTTTTTTTAAATTCTTATATTAATAACAGCAAGAAAAGAACTAAGTTACTGATTTGATTTCTCTTTTCACTTTGACTATTAGGAAACTCGGACCATATTAAAGGGCCAAGCATAAAGACTGTGAGGGCTCTTACATGCTGCTTATATAGTTTTTTCTTTTGATTTTGACATTTAAGCCTGATTTGCATTTCCCTGGTCCTAATTTTTTTCTTTATTCATTTTTCACCATTTCTTGTACATCACTCAAATCCTTTGTGGGATAAGGTGGGACACATACACAAATAGATGCATTCATATAAATATTTAAACATTTATTTTACCATATATTTGACACGGCCTTACCGCGTCCTTGGGAACCAGGTAGAAAAATGGAGACTGCCCAGTCCCTTTCCCAACATCCTATAGATCTCAGGAAATGCCTTTGCTTTCTGATTTTCTCTTTTACCTTCAGGGCCCAGGCCTTAGAACACCTGAGGGGGTTGGTTGGCCCTTGAAAACCAGAGCTGCTATGAGACTGGCCTTCGGGCACGGGAAGAAGGGACATTAGCTTCCTCTAACTTGATCTTGGGAGGCAACGAAAGTCCTTCCTGCTGCCCGGAAAGTGAGGGTCACTCTGCAGAGGCCAAGCAGGCAGGGCCGCGCGAGGCGCTGTGGCGGCCCACGCAGACACACACTGGGAACGAACGAGATTGCATCTTCCCCCGGACCAGCGAGATTCTATAAACATAATCAAAATGTAATAGAAACTTTTTGGAAATGCTGTTATGAGGAGAAAGCATCAATCTTGATGGAACTCCGCTCAACAGGCTTTGCGGAGCTAATCAATCATGGTCAGGACTCGGCCTCCCCATCTGTCTGCGCCGGGGACCGAGCGGAGCTTGCTCACTCCCCGGCTGGGGCTGCGTCCCCTCACCAGGCAATCCATCATGCTGCAGGGGGATGGCGGGAGGGGAATAATAGCACGCTAATAAACTAGGGGCTTTTTTCATTCCCAACTAATTTTTAGTAAATGAGCCCAATCCAGACAGAGCAGGAAAAGAGCCTGAGGAGATGGTGCTTCCGAGATGCGCCTGGCTGGCTGGGGACAATGGCTCACGGCCCGAGGGGAAGCAAAGAGCCTGCCGTGCCTAGGGCTGACTATCCGTGCTCAGTGGAGGGAAGAACTTGCCGGGCTGGAGGCCGGGGAAGGTGAGTCCGGAACAACTTCCGGGCCGGTGGCATGGACTTCCGGGTCTAGCTCCTAAAGTGGATGCCAAGGACACGGCTGCAATAGCTGGGTCTGGTTTGGAAGTCGCGAGTGAACAGAAATGTGGCTTACTAGGGAAGCCTGAAGTCCAAGCAATGGGCTGAGGGCTGATAACAAGAAACGAGCCCCGGGGTTAGATGCCAAGGGGGAGAATGAGGAGTAGAGAGCAAGAGTGGCTCAGGACAGAGGCTGTGAATAATTAAAGGTGGGTGCGGCCCATTTTCATGGGGGCGGTGAACATTCTAGGTTACCGAGCAGGACCAGACTCAGACGGGGATATTCTTAGAGGTCTGTGATTGGAAAGACCCTGTCTGTTTTTACTCACACTTCTATCTCCAGCACTTTGCTTGATACATGGCACAGGGTAGGCGCTCGTAAATATTTGTTAAATGAATACCTGAATGAGAATTGTCCCTGAGTTAGTAGATTTTGAGGATCTGGTCTCATAACCTCAAATTCTTCAACTTCAGGTTGCTATCCTGAATTCCATCACAGATTCAGTCTCTGGTTTTCTCCCATCCAGGACTCTGTCTTGGACAGAGACAGAGGGACAGCTTTGGAGAAGGTGAATGCATTTGTCATTTATTGCTGAGTAATAAATTACCCTAAAACTAAGTGGCTTTAAACAACAATAAATGTATGTTACCTCTCACAGTTGCTGTGGTCAGGGGATCAGGAGCTGTTTTCTTTGGACTGTTCCCAGGCCTGGTGAGTCTTTCTGGAGGTGTGGTCATCAGCTTTGCACCAGGAATTTGTAAATTGTTGCAAATTTTTTTGGTAGTCCCCTCACCAAGAAGTGGGGTCTGTTTCCCCTCTCCTTGACTCTGGGCTGGCCTGCAAATGTTTTGACCAATAGAGTATGGGAGCAATGATGCCATGCCAGTTATGGGCCTCATTTTTGAAAGGATTGGCAGTTTCACTTTGGTCTCCTGTGTGCTGAGCTGCTGTGTGGGAAGTCTGACCATGTTGCTGGACAGGCCCAGAATCTATGTGGAGATGGGGAGGCACCCAGCTGAGCCTAGACTTCTAGTTCCTGCCACAATCTAGACATGGGAATAATTCTATCTTGGACACTTCAGTCCAGCCCAGCTGCTGCTAAATGCCACCAACTGAGTATAGTCAATGCCACCTAGAGGAGAAAAATGTCCTAGATGAATTCTGCCACAAAATCATGAGACATAATAAAATGGTTGTTATTTTTACCATTACGAATTGGGGTAGTATGTTTTGCACCAAAAGATAACTGGAACACTCAGAATTCAAGGAAAGATTGTAGATTGTGTCTAGTCCAAGTGCACATTCTGTGTTTGAATCCTTTCTGTGATTATTTTTCCTAGATACCATTCAGTCTTGCACAAATGCACTGAGGGACATGTTAATTATTACTTCTGGAGTTATTAACCCCTTTGACAGTGGGATGATTATGGCTCTCCTTCCTTCTTCCTTCTCTTCCTCCTTCCTCTTTTCTCCTTGCCTCTCTCCTTCCTTTCTTTCCTTCCTGAATATTATTGGAGAGGGAATCAGAGAATGGTTCCCAGAGGAGATAATGCCTGAGCTGGGTCTTGGCTGGAGTGAGGAGTTGAGCAGCACATTGGAAAGAGCTCGTTCTAGGCAGGCATGTGCAAAGGCAGGGCTGGTGTTGAGAGTACATGGTGTGGGGAGGGTGGCAATGGTGGCACTTGAAGTGAGACGAGAGGGAGTCGGGACCATATCATGATAGTCCTTAATGCCACTCAGGAGTTTAGGCTTTATGGTCAGGCTGGGCAGCCCAAGATTCCCCTTTCAGAAGTCACCCTCTGGATACTGCAGGGGTGTCAGTATGTATGGTAGCAGGAGGCCAGTTAAGAGGTTGGTCATGTGAAAGGTGGTGGCAGCTTGGACCAGGGTGGAGATGGAGGGGTTGCAGGAAACTGGGTGGTTTGGGAAGTGTGATGTGTGTTTACTGTATTACTTGAGAATATGTAATTCTGTTATAAAGGACAAGGCAAACAAATAGGATGGATGAACCTCCTAAGAAGTGTTCAGCATAGATGGTACATAAGCTAGGAGCTTATGAGATAGAGGCAAAACTGAGAGAATGTGTTAAGTATACATAATGAGTAAGCTTGTGAGACTCAGGCAGAATTCATAAGGTGTGTTTAATATAGACAGTAAGAACGTTAGTAACTTGCTCATCGTAGATAGATTAAATGGCTTATATGGGAAAACAACAATAAATAGAGATAGAAATGCTTTAAATATAAATGAGTGGAGAGACCAAGTCATGATAGTGTCACATCTGGTCTGACAGCTAGGTCATCCTTAAATTGGCCACCCACTGGTGTCACCAATTCTGGTCTCATTCTGGCCCCACATATGTTACATTTAAGAAGGCAGATAAAGCTGTTTAAAAGCTGATGGCTGTTTGACAGGCTAGTAGATAAACTACAGCAGTGGCCTGGTGTATGTATTTGGCTCAGTCTCTCCAACAGAGCATGTGTGTCATTGGCCCCAGGCACCTTCTATCTGTTGGACGCCCTCTTGCTCAAACCTCAACTCTGGTCCTCTGCTCCACACATCAGTAGGAAGGCTGATGTGACAGAGAGGGGATGGGAGGACAGGATGTATGAACATTGCATACCTCAGGGTTCCAGGGTCAATTGGTCCTTCCACTTACTTGGACCCCATCCTAAATGTGCCAACCAACCTTACCTTTTTTTTTCTTGATTTTTTACTTTGTTTTAATTGGTTTGGTGAATAATGTGAGTTGAGTATCTCAATTTAGTCTGTGAGCCTTTTTATTCTGTGGCCTCTGATTTAGTTGCCTGATGGTGTTCTTAGGGGCCACCATTGCATCATAGAATGAAGACTTGCCAAGACCTGCTGATGGATTGATGTGGAGGGGGAGTGCTGACAAGGGGAGAGAGAGCCCCAGGTGATAGCCGGGTTCTTGGTAACGGGGTGAGTGGAAGGGAAGCCAGAAGGAGCTGGCTTGGGGAGACCATGATAAGTTCTATATCAGTTATCTATTGCTGTATTATAATATTATTATAAACTCAGTAGTTTAAAATGACACACATTTATTATCTTGGAGTTCCTGTGGGTCAGGAGTCTGGGCATGGCTTAGCTGGGTCCTCACAAAACTACAGTCAAGGTATTGGTTAGAGCTTTGGTCTCATCTGAAGCTTGACTGGGGATGGATCCACTTCCAGACTCATGTGTTTATTGGCAGCATTCAGTTCTTTGCAGGCCACTAGACTGAGGGCCTATTTTCTTGCTGGCTCCTTTGCTGGCTGTCATCCCCAGGTTACTTTAATTCCTTGACATGTGGCCCTCTCTGTAGGCAGCACACAATATGGCAGCCTCATTCTTCAAATCCCATAAGGGAAAGAGTCTGTTAGCAAGATTGGCATCACAATCTGATATAATATAGTCATGTACATGCAATCACATACATATGATTACCTTTGCAGTATCCTATTGGTTAGAAGCAAGACAGAGGTCCTGTTCACACTCAAGGGGAGTGGGTCATACAAGGGCCTGAACACCAAGAGGTGGGGACCATGGGGCCACCCTAGAGTCTGTGCACCACACCTTCAGTTGTATGGGAGGAGCCTGGAGTCTCACTGCTGTGAGGCTGGGTGTTTGGGGGCACATGGCCAACCTCTCTCTCCTATGATGTGGGTGGCTATGGGTAGCTAGAAAGCTTAATCTGGGACATAGACGTTGACAAATGTAGCCTGAAAAACACTCTCCCACACCGAAGGTATCCACATCAAATCTCTGGAACCTGTGAATGTGACCTTATTTGGAGAAAGGATCTTTGCAAGTGTTATTAAGTCAAGGATCTTGACATGAGATCATTCTGGAACATCCAGGTGTGCCCTAAATTCAATGACAAGTGTCCTTATAAGAGACACTTAGAGGAGAGGCACACAGAAAAAAAAGACATCATGTGAGGAAGAAAATAGAGCTCAGAGTGATGCAAGGACAAGCTCAGGAATTCCAGGAACTGGAAGAGGCAAGGAACAGACTGTCCCCTACATCTCTGGAGCCTCCCCGACAGCCTCCCAACACCTTGGTTTCAGACTTCTGGCCCCCATAACTCTGAGAGAATAAATTTCTGTGTTAAGCTACCAGGTTGTGGTATTTTGTTATGACAGCCACAGGAAACTAATACAACAAATTACAAGAGATCAGAGCTCTGGTCTGGGCATCAGGAGGCCCCAACTCTGGTCCCTGCTTGTTCTCTTTGGGACTCAGTTTCTCCATGTGTACAATGGAGGGTTGGACCAGATGACTGTTAGGGACTCAAGGATGCTCCAAAGCCTTAACTTCTTGGATGTAGAGCTGGGTGGTGCAGAAGGTCTCTGGCACTCAGGGTGAGAGAAGCCGCACACTCCACGGGCCCCTCATCAGCCATCATGGTGACTCTGTCGCCTTTTCCTGGATGGTACCATCAGGCAGTGTGGTATTGAGACCTCTAGAGGCTCAGAGCACTGAGAGAGGGAAGTGCTTCTGTCCGTGTGCAGTTCAGAATAAAAACAATAATGAACTCAAAACCACAAAGCTCACATGCATATTGAAACTAAAATAGCTTTTAAATAGCCTTTTTTTATTATGCAATTATAGATAAAGTCATCCGGGCTATTTTCTACTTGATCTGAGCACCCTAAGTATGTGCTCGTTTTGCCTCAGGGAAACCACAGGCTGCTGGGGTGGGGGCTTCCACCCTAACCTCTGACCCCCACATTCCATCAGTAAATCCTGTAGGCTCTGTTCCTGCCACTTCTGACCCCACTGTAGCCACCACCATGGTCCAAAGCACCTTTATCTCTTGCCTGGATTATTTCACCAGCTCCTCGCTGTCTCAGCCTTGGCCCCTTTCGGGTGTTCTCTGCATAGCAGGATCCTCCGAAGAATCCTATTAGGACAGAGTCTTAGCAAGTCAGTCTGCTTCCTGGCCTCAAATGCCTCTCCACCTGACTCACAGACAACCCAAAGTCCTTTTTTTTTTTTTTTTTTTTTTTTAAAAAAAGAAAACTTTAATAGACTTTATCGTTAAGAGATGTTTTAAGTTTATAGAAAGATTGAGGGGAAAATACAGAGTTCTGAAATACCTGCTTTTCCACTTTCTGTCCTAGTGTCTCCTATTATGAACATCTTGCATTAGTGTAGTGCATTTGTTACAACGGAGAAACCAATATTGACATGTTATTATTTACTAAACTCCATAGTTTACGTTAGGGCTCTTTGTGTTGTGCATTATATAGGCTTTGACAAATGTACAATGATATGTAGCTACCATGACAATATCATACCAAAGAGTTTCCTAAAAATCCGTTGAGCTCCACCTATTCACCCCTCCCTCTCTCCCCTGAACCACTGGCAACCACTGATTTTTTTTTTTCTGTCTCTAAAGTTTTGCCTTTTCCAGAATGTTGCATAGTTAGCATCATACAGTATGTAGCCTTTTCAGATTGGCTTCTTTCACTTAGTAATATACATTTAAAATTTCACATCCCAGAGTCCTTTTCATTGGCCCTAAAGCTCTTGGTAAGCTCTCCCCTGCTATTTTGACCTCAGTTCCTCCCCCTGCCCCCCATCTCCTTGCTCACTCTGTTCCAGCCATGCTGCCTTCCTTGTTCCTGGACCATGCCAGGCACATTCTTGCCTCTGGGTCTTTACACTTGCTGTTCCCTCTGCCTGGAATGCTGTTCCCTCAATATTTGCATGACCGATTCTCTCATCTCCTTCAAGTCTCTGCTTAAATGCCACCTCCACAGAGAGGTCCTCCTGGAGCATCTTAGGTAGTAATCTGACCAGTATAAAACAGCTGCCCCAATCCCTATGACTCTCTTATTCTCTACAGAATGTCCCTTTACAATATACTACATAATTTATCTTTGAATTTTATTACTGTCTGTCCTCCTGCACTGGACTGGAAGCTCGGTGAAGGGCAGGGATTTTTGCATGTTTTATTCACTGACATGTATCTCTAGGGCCTGGCGCCACCTTGGGGAAGGGAGACAGATGAGAATCTGATTGGACCTCCATGTTTGGGGGACAGGTGGATGGTGGCCCCATCAGCTAGGGCTGAGCACTACAATTTTGAGATCAATTGGGGCAGTGATGTGGGAGAGAAAAGGGTCAGGAGAGAGATTTTGAAAGGAAGAGGAAAACTCTTGGCTCCAAAATAGCAGCGTTTTCCTCTGGCCTTGCTTTTCTCTATGTGTTTACCTATAACTTCTTCCAACTTCTGCCGGGGACCGAGAGAGAGAAGGGGAGGACGGGAATCCTCCAGGGGCTCAGGCTGCTGCTCAGCTCGCAATGTAGCCTGACAAATCAAGTGGGTAAAACCCATTAATTAGCAGTTTTGGAAACAGTTGCAAAGTTAATTATTCCGTTTTCTGATGAAAGAAAGCTAATTTTTGGCATTTACCCTGACAGTGACATGAACTAACATTTTTCGAGTTGACATCCCTCAAGATAAATGATGCTGTGAGGCATTTGTGCAAACATCCTGACCCAAACCTCACTGCCGAAGACCGTCTGCAATGGGTGCCTTTGCCACAGTGTTTTGCCCTGCAGATTTGGGGGGGTGGGTGGGCAGAGGAAGGGGCTTATGGGAGGGGTGAAAATGAGGGAGCTGGTAATATACAGAGAAGACTCAAAGCTCAAGATAACATTTGCATATTCAGAAGGTTTTGCTGTAAGGGAGGGAGCAGGGAGTGCATTAACATCTCTGCCCGTCTGTCTGTCCGTCTGTCTGTCTGTGGTGAGATGCATACCCAGAAGAGGCACCTAGTTGTTCCAAGTGGTTGCTTCCAAATTTAGATCTTCTCCCCAGCCTTTGCTTTTGAATACCGGCCCCTATATGCAACTGTCTGCTTCACACCTCCACTTGGCATCTTATGGGCATCTCAAACTCGCTATGTCCCAAAGGCACCCAGAGTCCCCACCGCCCGCCACGTTTGCCTCCCCTAAGGCTTCCTCATTCAAGGCAATGACACCATTATCTATCCAGATGCTTGTGCTAGAACCATAGGCATCATCTCTGATATTTGCCTTTGCTTCACCCATTCTTGACATCCAGTTCATCAGCAAGATCTGCCAGTGCTACCTCCGAAACACATCTCAGGTCTGTCCTCTCCTTTTTGCGTCTCATACCACTACCCTAGTCTAAATGACCGTCATTCCTTCCAACTCAGTGGAATGAGAGCCACACCTGGCGGTTTACATTTTCTTGTGGCTACACTGAAAAAGTAAAAAGAAACAAATGAATTTAATTTTAATAATCTATTTTATTTAACCTAATACATTCAAACTGTTTTCATTTTAACATAATAAACATAAACCATTATCGAGATGCTTTACATTCTTTTCTTTTTGTCCTAAATCTCCAAAATCCAGTGCGCATTTGACGTTTACAGCACATTTCAATTTGGATGCTAAATTTTCATGGGAAACACTTGATCTGTATTTAGATTTCATAAAATTTACGGTCGGAAAAAGTAGAATCACATACCCTGAGTTGCTCCAAACATACCGTAACGTTTTTAAAAAGCTGAATCAAGTATTTGATTTTATTTAAATAAAATAAAATATTCAGTTCCCTGGTCGCACGAGCCACATTTCGGTTGCTCACCCATGGCTGGCAGCTGCTGTATTAGACAGTGCGGTTCAAAACCATCTCCTCTCCCCATCTTGCCTCTTTTCAACCCATTCTCCACACAGCAGCCAGAGATATATTAAATATGCAAATTAGACCATGCCATTTCCGGTCAGACCCAGGCTAAAGACAGAAACTCCTTCCGGTAGTCTACAGGGCCTTGGCGTGATCTGGTCCCTGCCTACTTCATCCGACCACCTCGTGCCACTCTGTCAGTGCAGCCAGCAACCTTCGCTTGGCTTTCTTTTAGTTCCTCAAACATGTCATGCCTGGTATTGCTGAGGTGTAAATGGTGAAGCGGGGGACTGGAGAAGGTCCCCAGGTGCCATGTAGGCCAGGGAGCTCCTATGGACCAGGGTCTGCTTTAACTCTTCGTGGATGCCTGCCTCTCTTTGCCTCTCCAGAACTGAGGTTGAATCACATGCTCCGGGCAGCATCTCGCTTAACACAGGCAGATTAATTGGAAACAGATGTCAAGTGGTGGGAGTTAAATACAGACATCTCACCAAATGTCAGCCCTTCCCCTGGGCCACGATGGAGTCCTCGTTTCTCATTCTCACCAGGGAATTGGGAAGAAGCTTCTTAGACATGCTCGTGGCATGGTTGACCCTGAGAGTTGTTTAGCCTTTCTCAAAAGTCCGGGGCAAATTATGATTTTGAAAATTGGAACCTACTTGATGAATTTATTTGTGTAGATGGATACAAACAAAAGGTGCTCTCAGAACAGCCAACTCATATGGGTGCTCAGGTGGTCAGGGAAGGACCACAAAACCATGAGATTGTAAGAAGGGATAGTCTCATCTTCCCACTACTAAGGGGGTAAAACTGAGGCCCAGAGCATGGAAGGGATGTGTCCACAGTCACTTAGCAGGTTAGTGTCAGAGCTGGGGATGGAACTCAAAGCCAGAACCTACTTTTTTTTAGAGATGGTGTCTTACTATGTTGTCCAGGCTAGACTCAAACTCCTGGGCTCCAGTGATCTTCTTGCTTCAGCCTCCCAAGTAGCTGGGACTACCGCACCCAACTTCAGAAACTGTTTTCTCAAGTGTGAATCTTATGGTGTCTCCTTCCATGCCTCCCCGTTGCCTAGAGAAAAAACCCCAAGTCCTTGGCAGGGCTGGGAGGTTGTTTACCTCCTCCCCTTCACTTCAGCCTCATCTCCCCAGCTCTTCCAGGCTAAGGGACCTCCTTGCATTCCTGAACATCTCTCTCTGATGCCTTTGCCTGTGATGTTTCCTCTGTCTCCCCACTTAACTTGTAAACTCCTATTCACCCTTCGCAACCCAACTCAGACACACCTTCTTCTCAGAAGTGCCCTCAACTTCTAGGCAGACTTAGTCTGCCCCTCTTCTGGGATCTCACAGCACTGAGAGATGTCACTGTAATTGTGTATTTGTCTGTCCTCCTCTCCCTGCCCCCAAGGCCCCGTGTTTTATTTTATCTTTGCTTCCCTGGAGCTGGGCACAGAGCCTGGCACACAGAAGGCACTCAGTAAATATTGGTGACTTGGATGTTGCCAAAGCCAAGGGACCCATTTCTTTGCTTTATTACTTAGCTTTTCGGTAGCATCTGATGCCACTGAACTCTGTCTCCTTCAGATGCTCCTTCCCTTAGCACCTGGGGCTCCCTGCTGCCTGATTTTCCCTCCCCCTTCTCTGACTGTTCTGCCTCTGTCTCCTTTTTGGACGTCCTTTATAGGCTGTGCGTGTTCAGGGATTTGTCTCTGGTGCTCTGCAGGCCTCCCCTGGAAAGCCTTCTCTGTCTGGGTTAGGTGTTGTGGGGCTCCAGGTCTTAGCTTATGCTGTTCCCTCTCTCTGAGACACTCTCCCCTTCATGTCTGGCATGACCAGCTTCTCTTCTACCTTCAGGTTTCAGCCCAAAGGCTACCCTCTCAGAGAGTCCTGCCCTGACCACTGAGCACCTTCCTGGGGTTGGGCAGTGGGTAGCCGGCAGGAATGGTGGATGGATGGATGGATGGATGGAGGAGTGGGCGGGACCTGGGGCAGGGGAGCTGTCTGCAGGTGCTGACATCTTGAACCCAAGCGCTAACATCTCCAGAATCATTGGTTGGGGGTTCCACTCCTCAGTCCAGAGCCAGGAAGGCCCTAGTATTTTTGGGTTATTAACTCCTCTCAGTAAACTTCCAGTGAGTGTGATAAAACACTCAGCAGAATGTAGCAAGAGCTCATAAAAGCAGAATTTAGTGCCATTTTATAGATGTCAGGGCTGACTTCTACACTCAAGCTGGTGTATATTTAAAATTCATGCCTGACTCACTGCCTTTGGGGAGAAGGCCTAAGGCCTGGGGGGAGGAGATGACAGGCTCCATGCTCACCCCCAGGTCTAGCACACCTGGAGTGGGAGGCCTCCCAACCGTGATCGGGCCTAGCCACGCTGACCCTCAGTCGACCTCCTCTCAGGAAGCAGCCCTGCTCTCGGGCTATGAGTATGGGCCTTGGCACCAGACAGGGCTGGGTTTGAGTTCTGGCTCGGCGACTGGCTGTTGCTGTTGCCCAGATTGTGGACTTTCAGTGCTACCACCAGGAAAGTGCCAGCTCACCAGAGCGAGCTGGACGTCCCAAGTCCTGGCTCTGCTATTTCTTTTTGCAAACTTGGCTGGATCTCTTCCTTCTCTGGAACTTACTTCCCACAGCTGCCAGAAAGGAGCAATTAGACCTAGTTTGTTAGGTTCATCAACAAAGCTGCTGTGACAAAAATCCCCACATCTCCACAGCCTAACACCATAGAGGTTATTTCTTTCTTCTGTCCCCATACAATTGGCATCAGGTGGCTCAGGGAGCCAGGCCCTTCCATTGTGTGGCTCTGTCTTCCCCGGGGGCCTCCCCAGGGTTTTCTGCTGTGTCCTCTGTGGTCACCCAGGAGTGAAGATTTAGTAGGATGTTTCAGGGCAGCGTTGACAAACTATACCCACGAGCCAAATTCAGCCTCCAGTTGGTTTTTGTAAATAAAGTTTTATTGGTACACGGGCACACTGATTTGTTTACTTGTGGTCTATGGCTGCTTTTGTACTACAGTGGCAGAATAGAGTCGTTGTGACAGAGCTCATGTCCGCAAAGCCTCTAGTATTTCCTACCTGGCCCTTTCCAGAAAACATGGGCTGACCTCTATTCTAGGGGTCAGGCCTGCGAGTGGTCAGGAGAGTGGTCACCGCTTCCACTGCCGTCACTGCTACAACCCAGTCTCGTGACCCCAAACTGGTTTGCAGGGGAGGCTGGGAAGCGTGGAGGAGCAGGTGCAGTGTGGCTGCACTGACTGTCCCTGCCAGACCTACCTCTTGGGGTCATCGTGAGGATTAATAAAATAAAGCCTGGAAATTTTTTTTTTTAGAGGATCTGGTATATGGTAACTTGTCCATAATACTGTGCACAGCTCTCTGGGCCTCAGGGATGTTCTAAGGGGCTGGGATGTGGGATTGCACATCTTGGCAGAAGGCCCTGGAGGACAGGAGCTGGGCTGCTCAGGGCTCTTGCTAGCCAGGACGTGAGCTGAGTGCCTGGTTCCATTTGGTCTGGATTTGGGGCTATGGCTATTTATTTCCATGTGGCCAGCTGCGTCATAGAACAGGAAGAACTCAGGGATGCTTATTTGAGCCTTAAACCTAACACATCCCAGATAATTTTTTTTTTTTTTGGACAGGATAGCTGCCACTTACTGGGCTCAGCCCTTAGGACATTGCCCGGGCTTGGGGTGACCTGGACGTTCATAATCTGTTGCCTGTTTGATGCCCTCCACCTCTTAATCCTTGATTGCCATTTTAAAAATAGCAAGTTTGGATAATTAAAAAATACTTATTATTCATCACATTATATGAAAGATATATAACATTGAATATATTGTTATTAATTATATTTTCACTTTGGAAAGTAGCTATAATAAAATTTATTTAAAGCATCAATTGAAGGTTAATTGGTAGTTAACCTGATATTTTAAAGTTAATTCGCTAATGTGATGGTGATTATTCACTAATAGTAACGAAGCAATTCTCATTTTAGGTTCATGTTTGCAAAGTTTTCCCCCTTTTTGCATTTGATTTTCTTACGAGTTGATATCCCAAATGCACAGAAACATGGCGTTGAAAACATAGGGTAGGATTATCCGCTTGTTTTTTTTTTTAAATGAGGCAAGATTTGTTTTTGTAATAGAAACCTAGAACTACTCATCAAGAAAGATGCTTGAATGAATGTTTTGCTTGAATATTTTGAGGCTGTAGTTTGGAAACAAGTTAATTCTTATAAAATAAAGTAAATAATCAGCCGTAACAGCACTGCAATCACGACTTCGGTTGCAGGGGGTCTTGGGATGGCTATGAAATTACCCCCAGTGATCAGAGGAGGCATTGGATCACCCTTCAGCATCAAGTCACCGTTTGAGAAGACGTGTTTGCTGTCCTGACCCTGGAGGAGGAAAAGTTCTAGCCTGTCCCAGCAAGCACCCACTCTCCCTGGTGACTGAGAGCTGAGCCCATGCTCCAGCTCATGGTTGTCTGCTCAGCTCAGGGCTGATGAGGTCACGATGGCTGACAGCCTTCAGCACAGCAGTGTGTATCAGTGAGAAACTCAACTGCCCCAATGCTGACCATCAGTTTACTGTGTCAGTGCTTGTTCCCACCTCCTGCCCTGACTTTGGGGGTGTTTTCGATGGACAACCCTTGTGTTTCTTTTCTTTGGAAAGTTGCCTTAGGCTACCAGAGTCACTTGTCCAAGTGAACAGAGAACCAGAACATTCCTAGAAATACAGCCTCTATCCTAACCCTCATTTCCACCCATTCTCCCGTGGGAGCTCTCTTGCCTTGGGGCAGGGCGGCTCTGTGTAACCCACGCTCCCCAGCGTCCCTGAACAATAGGCTGAAGCCAGCCTCGGTGGAACTTTTGTCTGGAACCACACCTTGCTTGGTTTCTTCCCTTTCCCTGTCCTGTTCCTCTCAGTTTCTCTGGGGAGCACTTCTCTAATAAATCACTCGCACCCAAATCCTTGTCTTAGGGTCTGCGTGTGCAGAACCTGACCTACGACATGAACCTCAACAGATTAGCTGCCTCTGTGGAGAGTTCGTGTTACTTGAGAATCCTATGTCCAGCTGTGGGGCAAAGGGTGGGGAAATTGAAGGGCTGGGCTTCCAATTATGGAGAATTTAGACAATACCACCTCATGGTTGTGAGTTGGGGCTTTAGTGCCATACAGACCGGTCACTTACATGCTTTCAGTGGCCTTGGACAGTTTGCTTAACCTCGCCGGGCCTGAGTTTTCCTATCTGCCAAGTAGTGACAATGGTAATAGCCACTCCATGGGATGGTTGTGAGGATGAAGAAAGAAGATGCATGTAAAGTGCTTAGCACGGTGCCTGGCATGTGGCAAGTATCGCAGGAATGCTGGCTATGGTAATTATTTGGCTTGAGCTCCATCTCGAATATGTAATCAGGACGTTAGCCTTATCAGTAACGCTGGGGTGGCCAGGTTTCATTTCCAGGTGGAAAATGTGTAATTAGGAGGGAGAATTCCCTTTCTTCCTCAGGAAAAGGGAAACTATTTAAGCAGTGCTTTCTAATGATTGGTCTTGTACCAACAGTGTACGGTAAGATTGATGGATGCTTGGGGAGTATTGGTTGTTAAATATTTTAAATATCGCCCTCGCCTGGGAATTTCCTGATGAGTCAAGTTGGGTAGATCCTTCGCCTTTGATTTGACACATTCTTCAGGAGTAAGAAGAAAAGACAGAACAGATTGAGGATGGAAACTAACCTGTATCTAGAAACTTCTATGGACCAGTCATTATCTCATTGAATCCTCCAAATCCTACAAGATTGGAATTTTATTCTCATTTCCCAGCTGGTGAAACCAAAATCTGTTAAAATAATTTAAGCTGAATCAAGCGACCACATCGCTGGGCCTGAGGGAGGCTGTCCACTCTCAAGGGGTTACCCCGGCTGTCAGGGGGTGGGGCAGAATTGCAACACGAGTCTGTTTTCCCCAGAGTTCCTGTTTATTCTAGCACCAAGAGTTCACCGAAGACACTGAAATTCTGCATAAAATTCTGTAGGACACTAGGCAGTGAGAATGTAATAAAAATCACGGGAGCTTTTAAAGTAACAGTTGGAATCGAACATCTCGAAGTCCGTAGAAGCGCAGGGAATTTGTGCTTGTAGAAAACACCTTCTAGGCTCAATTGCAGCACTTCCAGAAGATTCTAAGGACCTTTCCTCCGGCAGCCACAGCCTCTGTGCCACCAGAGTTAGGTTCTCTTTATTAAATGGCCCATTCATAGGAGCAGCGAATGGCCATTTTGTTGTTGGTTGGTGGCAGTGAGGCAGCATGCCATTCTGGTAGGAATAGGACCCCAAATCAAACACACCTGGGTTCAGATTCTGACTCAGCTGATTAACAGTGATGCCCTCCTGGGCCAGTTGCATAACCTCTCCGTTTCCCCAGTGGCAGAATGTACGTGATGGGCTCGCATTGTAGGTGCTCAACAATGCTTTGCCCCCTTCTTAGTTCACGCCTCTCTGCTTCGCCTGGTGAAGAAACCTTCTTTGGAGATTCTGTTCAGGGATGGCCTGTCTTGGTCCTCCCCAAACCAACTTAGCTGATTTTCTGTTTTTCTGCTGTCTCAGCGGAAAACTGTGTGAATACTTTGATGATGGCACTTGCCACATTGTGTCATCACAATCTGTTTAAAAATCTGTGTCTGCCAGAATGCCTTGGGCGGCAAGTAACAAATAATCACATTCAAACTGGCTTATTCAATGGGGAAATTAACATGTCAAGGAACAAAAAGCCTAAAGGGGCTAGATGCCATCTCTGAGATTGAGTGGTGCCATCAAAGGGGAGAGAGAGGTGGTGGTTTTAAAACACGGATGGAATGTTACATGTTGGCTGGCCCAGGCTACTCAGCTTCTCTTTCTGGAGCTTGCAACGTTTGGAAACGCTGAGAGTTGACTGCTGTAGTGTCTCCGAGATTGGGACCAACCCATCCCTCCTCTGGTGATTGGCTCTAGCGCCTTCTGATTTTGACCTCCTCATATCTCCTCTGCTGCTTCTTTTGCACTGGTCCGTGTTTGGACAGCCTCACACCTGATCAGGAAGTAAAATAAGCCAATGCACGAAATATATCATAATCCATGCAAACCTCCAGGTTCCAGCAATCTGGGAGGACGCTCAGAAGCAGAAACTGTCGATAGGGACAATTACAATCAGAAATCTTTTGGGGAGATTATGGTAGTATTCAGGATCCACTGGTGGAGCCTTCTCCTCTTTTATCTTCTCTCCTTTTCTCATACCAAGCACATTCTATGTCTGTCTTACACAGTGGAGACCACCAAGTCAAGAAAATGCTACTTCCTTTCCTTGCTTCTAATTTGGAATGGTGTCTGCTTTTCACAAATTTTTTTATTTTATTTTATTTTTTTAGAGACAGGATCTCACATTGTCACCCAGGCTAGAGTGCAGTGACATAACCATAGCTCACTGTAACCTCAAACTCCTGGCCTTAAGTGATCCTTCTGCCTTGGCCTTCTGAAGTGCTAGGATTACAGGAGTGAACCTCCACGCCCAGCCTGTTTTTCATAAATTTGCCCTCACATGCCTCAGGAATCAGATGGTCAGGTGACCAGTTTAGCAGCCAGAAAAATCCCAGCTCTGATACGTATTGGCCGTGGAACCTTACATGAGCTACTGAACCTTCTGGAGCCTCACTGCCTCCATCCATCTGATGGGATAAAGTTACACCCACCCCCAGAGTTGTTATCAGTATGGAGTGAGGTCACATAGGCAATGTGCCTTGGAGAAGACAGCATTTCTAGGAATGTTGATGTCATTCTGCACAAAAAAGGATTCAGCTGTCAAGTGTGGGAAACCCTGGGTTAACCAGGTTTGTGTACTGCAGGATCCCTCAGAACTCTAAACAAGCTCCAAACAATAATGTTCATTGCAACCCTCTAAGAAGACACATGAGCGAGCTGTGCTTCCTTGATACGTCTCACCACACCATGCTCTTTTGGAGGGCGTATCATGGGACTGTGTCTATTGCCTCGGCTACGTATTTGGGAAGCCAGCTGTGCCCACCCATGTCCCGTGTAGGTCCACAGCTGGGACTTCCTTGACCTTGAGGGTGGGCTCTCCCATCCGAGGTAGAGGGAAGAGCCTATGCTGAGTGGAGCCCCCTACTCTCCCTGCATTCTGGGGAGCAGAAGAGTCAGCAGTGGCCTCCGCATGCCCACACACTTCCCACCACAACACACAAATAGTCTCCAGACAGCCCCGGGCATTCGGCCCCCAGCATGGGTGTGGAAATGCCCCTGGAGGGCGGTTCTGGGGGACCCTGCACATTCGAGGCCACCACACGCTTCTCAGACCCAGTGCCTCGCAGCCCCATTTGTTACCAAAACGAAAACTGCTCAAAAGCCGTCCCTCCATGACTAAATGAGCAGCAATTTTCTGAATAAAAGGCACCTTTATAGTTAACATGCCAAACGCGGTGACTTTAGAGCAGACTGCCAGGCAGACCAGACCGTCTTTAGCTTCCTCGGCTGCCAGTCCGCTGGATGCCAGAGCCAAAAAGGACACCGACAAAGAGGGGACTGGCTTCAGCCGCTTCCCACGCCCAGATTTCAGGTTTCCACCCACAAAGAAAACAGCAACTGTTCCTGGCTTCAACAACGTGACCCAGTGTTTCTTCCTGCGGAGGGTTTTGGTCCCAGCCATCTTTGGCTGTCCTGGTGTGGCCCTTTCTTTTTTTTTTTTTTTTTTGAGACAGAGTCTCACTCTGTTGCCCGGGCTAGAGTGAGTGCCATGGCGTCAGTCTAGCTCACAGCAACCTCAAACTCCTGGGCTTAAGCGATCCTACTGCCTCAGCCTCCCGAGTAGCTGGGACTACAGGCATGCGCCACCATGCCCGGCTAATTTTTTGTATATATATATATATTTTAGTTGGCCATATAATTTCTTTCTATTTTTAGTAGAGACAGGGTCTCACTCTTGCTCAGGCTGGTCTCGAACTCCTGACCTCGAGAGATCCACTCGCCTCGGCCTCCCAGAGTGCTAGGATTACAGGCGTGAGCCACCGTGCCCGGCCGTGTGGCCCTTTCTTACGGCAGCTGGACCTGTTGGTGAGGGAGGAAGCCCATGGGGCTGAGCCTTCTGACCTGGGGCGTCCCCCGTGCCGGCAGCGCGGCTTTGATCCTGCCGCGTGGAGTCAGTTTGCTGCTGAGTGTTCACCAGGCCTTCTAGGGATGAGCAGAGCCTCCGAGCAGGGATTCTGGGTCCCTTTTGGGGGATCTGATGGAATCTTTGGTTCCGCTCTCCAGAGAAACATGACACAGACTCACAGACACAATGCCCCTGGCGTCTGGGGTAAAAACTCCTGTATGAAGGCCCTGTTGAGCCTGCTCTTTCATTTACTTTTAGGGGCCCCTGTGCAGTCTCCTTTAGGATGGCATCCATGGTACCAGTGCCCAGGCAACTCCAGCATGAAGAGTGGTGATGAGACACAGTGATGGGGCTCGTGTGTCGGGGATCCCCTGTAGGGTAGTGACAGCACGGGTGATGGGGACAAGAATACGAGCTTCCCTGGTCTAGAGACTGGGACGGGGCAAAGCAGGGCTGGAGCAGGAGGAGATGGGGCAGGAAGAGAGAGAATTTGAGGAGGAGGAAGAAGGGGATGGAGGAGGGGAGCCGGGGGGGGGGAGGGGTGGGGAAGGTGGGAGGTGAGGGGCAGAGGGATCGGGGCCCTGACTGGGGGCATTCAGGACAGGGTGACACGTGAGTGACGCCCGGTGACTTAAGAGAGAAGTAGTTGGCGGCCTGAAAGGGAGGAAGACAGAAAGCAGAGCTTTTCAATATGAGCATTCATGTCGCGGTGACAGCAGTCATTTATCATGCCCTGAATGGGAGCGCAGGGCCGGGTGCTGCCGCCAAAGGCCTCTGGTTAAAGTTTTACCTGAGTGTGAAAGGGGCTGGGGCCGCGGCAAACAGCGGCCCTTCCGTCCGAGGCTGCGAGGGCGGCCCCGTGGGGGCCCATCTGTTGGGATCAGAAAGACTCTGGTACCAGGGGAGGGGAGCCCCGGGACAGGATGCTTCTGGGTGCCTGGACCCCTCCAGGCATCCCAGGCCAGCGGGGAAGGGGTCTGTCTCACGCAGGGTCCTGGGAAAGTCTGCTCCAGGCACTGGGAGTAGGAGCCTGTCCCCAAGTCAATCTTGTGAGCCTCCTGGCGAGGGGGGCTTGGGATAGGGCAAGTGAGGGCACATTTTGTCAAGTAGTGTCATTGGCATTCAGCTCAAATTTTTAAAAAATATTATTTAGTACTTACCCTGTGTAAGGCACTGTATGTATCTCTACATCCATCGTCTATCTATCTATCTCGGGATGGCCGTCCTTGTTGCCTGGGAACTTAGGGGCTCCCTGGGATTCAAGAGCTAAATCTAGGCCAGTCCCGGGCAACACAGGACAGCTGGCCACCTTGATGTGAATTCATTTAATCTCGCAACAACTCTTGGAACGAGGCCCTGCCATTTGCCCCCACTTACAAACGAGGAAACGGGCACCAGGAGTAAAGTCATTTGCCGGAGGTCACAATGTTAGTGATCAGGACAGCCTGGGTCTGAAGTCACATGGTCTGATTTCGAAGTCTGAACTCCCAACCCTCCACTTTGCTGCCTGGAAACCTGGAGGAAACACCAGTGTGATGAGAAGAATTTTTGAACCAAGAACAGAGATGATGAGGTCTGATGTGTTCGTTGGTCTTTAGGACTCAGTGTTTGAGGTGGGGCCTGTTGCCAACTCCTCAGTCTCCCTGGTCTACAGAGGGGCCAGCAATGGAGGAGCCGGTCTGTCCTCAAGATGTGCAGGACATCTTGAGTGTGCGCGGGCCCCGATGCTTGTCCAGGAGCATAGTTAACTACCCCTGAGGTCCTTGCCAAAACTCCCAGGCCAATGAGGAGCAGAGGGGAAGGTCAAGAAGGACAGTTGCATTGGGACTCCAAACCTCAGCAGCGTTCGGAGAGCTGGGGGAAGGGGGAGCAGCCTGGGATGCTTTGCAAAGAGGCCTGCACCCCAGCCATGAGCAGGCACCTGGGTGAAGGCAGGCGAGTTGGGACAGGGCTTGAGGTTGTGTTCCTGGGCAGGAACCACTTGGCCTGTTTGCCGTCCTGGGCTGTGGCATGACCCAGTTGTCCCTGAGCCGGGATCCCTCCAGAGAGAGGAAGCTGATCCTGTGAGTCAGGTCTGCTCTTCAGAGGTCATTTGGGAGAAAACCTGAACTTGAAATCTCTCTCCCGTGGGCTGTGCTGATGGAGCCTTTTGGTGCAAAGCATTTTCTGGATACCAGCACGTGGGCCAAGGTCCCAGTGATGGGAAAACAAGAGGAGGGTGTGTGTGTGTGTGTGTGTGTGTGTGTAGGAGGGGGCCGGAAGGCCTCTCATTTCTGGCAGGAGCACAGCCCAGCTGGGAGCATGGAACAATTAGCAGGGTCTTTGCTGGCCTTACCCCTTCTCAGATACTGAGGCTTGGCTGGCCAGGGCTTCCGTCTCAAGCTGTGACTTGTCTCCTGTGATCCCATCTCCGCTCCTGCTAGAAGCCCTGCTTCTTTGGGCCATTCCAGTCTCAGCCCAGACCCCTGCCCCTCTTCACGACAGTGGGACCCTGCTGGGTTTGGTGACCACATTGGGAGACTTGAGGAGCCACACTGTGCCATCCCAGAGCTGGCTGATGGGGTATGAGTGGGAACACAGAGGTCTTATGTGACACAGAGAGAGGCCACCTGTAGGAGGTGTGAACCTCCTCAAGGACCAGGTGATGGGGATTCTGAGAAGCAGGTGGATGGAGGAGGCTGGAGGGGGAGGGGTCAGGTGGGACCCTGGGGCCAGCGCTGTCACCGCTTCTCTTCCCAGTAGAGCCACCCACTCAACACATGCCAAACACATCACCACTGTGTGCCCACCCTGTGTTGGGCTCGGGGAATACAGCAGAAACTATGGCATGGCACCGGCTTCGTGGAACAAGGCTCAGGTCAGTTACACATTGTGGTCAGTATCATAAAGCGGATAAACGGATCCTGAGTTAGGGAATGACAGGGGTTCTGAAAAGGCCTCTTTGGGGAGGTGACATGAGAGTGGAGCCCGAAGGACGGACAGGAGCCTCCAGGGAAGAGCTGGGGCAGTGTCTGGATGAGGGGACCAGCACCTGCAAAGCCCTGGAGCTTGCAGCGTTTGAAGAGTGAAAAGCCAAAGACGGCTCGTGAGGAAAGAGTGAGTGAGCAGCACGTGGCCTGAGAAGAAAGTGCAGGTGGAGACCGCCGCTTTAGGGCCCTGAACGCCATGATGGGTGAGTGGATGGATCGTTTTACTAGGACAAGGCCTGTGAGTCTGTTACTACATCTCAGCGTTAGCATAAAACAGAAAGTGCCCAATAAACATGTGTTGGAACACGAGTGCAGGCATTGCAGGGGGGAGCTGGGTCAGAGCTGAGGGGTCGTGGGGTGTAAATATCACTGGTACTATCTGGGGACCACAGAGGGTCAGCCCCTGTACCCATTCGGCCCCCGTGGAGCTGCTACTGCCACCCTGCCACCCTCCCCTGGTCCCTGTGGCTTGTCCTAAGTGCCTGGGAGGCACTGAACAGGCGGCCTGCATTTGTGTCCTGCACAGGGGACGTTATGTGAACAGAGTCCCTCTCGGTTTTTCATGTCATTAATTGGTGATCTTCAGACTCTGAAATAGCATTTTCCCTCTCCCATCCCTTATTTCATTATCCTCAGTTCAATACACATCAGTGCCGCACGAGGCAGCCTGCTAGGATATATTAGGAATTATTTAAATGAGATGGGGATGTATGGGTAGTTAAAAACGCAGTCTTCTATTCTGCCCTGATTATGTATCAAATTACGTTACAATTATTCCCAAATATAAACTTGCTGAGGACCTCAAAAGGGGAGGTTCTGGGGGCATCAGGAGAAAAGTGAAACCGGGCATAGTGGGAACGCTGGTCCTAGGCCCTAAATGTGTTCTGAATCCCAGGCAGTGTGTCTGTCTGTCTATGTGTCATCAGCTCCACTGCTGTTCTGTGTCCACTTTAGGTGTTGCTGGCTAAGGCCTTGCAGCCAGGAGCCAACAGGAAGAAGTCCTGTCCAGCCTCTGCACCAACTTATACCCAGAGGCTCCCATTCCCCAGCTGTGTGATCTGAGCTGTGGCTTGTAACCTCCTTGAGCCTCAGTCTCCTCCTCTGTACTGTGGGCGTGGTATTAGTAGTTTCTCCTACAGTGCCCGGCATACAGGAAGTTCCTGGAACATGGGATGAGCCATCACTGTCACTGCTATTTGCTGACCCTTTGGGTCTGTCAGCGTCATCAGATTCTCCAAGGCTGCCCTCTCCCTCTGCCTTTCACTTCCTCTGCTCAGCTAGTTGGGCCTGGGGTGGCTTCAGGCTCTGGCCTTGCCTGCAAGATGCGACACATGCTCAGAGAGCACCCATTCTACATGGACACTTTGCAAATGCTTCTTATGCAATGTCCACCCAGCCCTGGGAGGAGCGGATGGGCCTGTCCAAGGTGTTTCAGCCAAAAAGTGGCAGAACAGGATTCACACCCAGGTCTGCTTCTGAGCCCACATGCTCCAGGGGGTGAGAGTGACCCCCCTGGTCCCTGGGCTGGCGAAAACTCAGGTTTTCTCTGAGTTGTTTTCATGCATTTATTTTGTGGTGTTAGGCAGCTTCCTCTGTAGCTCTTGGGAAGGGTCTCGATTAATCTTTATTAATAACTTATTAATAATTATTAACCATCATGAGGCTACTGATGTTGCAGGGCTCTGAGTTTGGCTGGTTCCATTCCTCTTCTCACATGCCTGCTGTCTGCATGCTGGGCCAGGGATGGGGGGAGGGGGTGTTGCTGTCAGAGGAGCCCTTCTTCCTCCTGCCAGGCTATTAGGTGGCAGGGGGGGCTGAGGGGGGTTGCCCAAGGCTGTCAAGGCGTTTTCAGACAAGACCCTGACACACACTGGGACCTAACACACACTGGGACCTTGTTATGGGTTGGATTGTACCTCCCAAAAGATGTTGAAGTCAGTCCTGACCCCAAGTACCTGTGAACGTGAACTTATTTGGAAATAGAGTTCTTGCAAATAATAAAGTTAAAATTATTATCATTAGTCATTACGGTGGGCCCTAATCCAATATAGCTGGTGCCCTTATAAAAGGGGAAATTGGACACAGAGACAGAGACACAGGGAGAACACCGTGTGAAGTTGAAGTCAGAGATCAGAGTGATGCACCTACAGCCAAGGAATGCCAAAGATTGCCAACAAAGCAGAAGCTAGGGAGAAGCATGGAACGGATCCTCCCTCACCATCCTCAGAGGGGACCAACCCTGCCGACACCTAGATCACGATTTTCTGTCATCCAGAACTGTGAGACAATGAATTTTTGTTGTTAAGCCACTCAGTGTGTGGTGCTTTGTTACAGCAGCCCTAGGAACAGATTCTGAACTCCATGGTGGACGGAGGCAGGGCAGAGGGAGTGAAGAGGTACCGGGTGGTGACCAGGAGCATGGCCCTGCCAGTGTCCAGGGGGATGGTGGCAGGCCTGGTCTGGGCCACACTGGCAGCCACCTTTGTTGATGGGTGAATGGGGTCTCATGGCAGCCAGAGTCCCTAAGCAGAGATGACATGCCTTCCCAGGCATGGGTTATCTTTGGGCCTGAATGGAGAGGGAGCAGACTCCAGTGTTAGGTGGAAGGACTGATAAGACCTGGGTAGTGTGGTGGGCTTCAGAGCAGAGACCTCTGGGGCTCACTAGTATTCATCTCTTCTGCTCATGTTCCACTGGCAAGAACTAGTCAGACCACCATGCTCAGTTTCAGGGACCCCTGGGAATGAGTCTAGCTTTGTTCCCAGTGCCCCTTGCATCTGACAAGTTCTTGCTGATGGGCTGTAAGGAGAAGAGGTGGGAGCTGCCCCTGGGCCAAGGTGGTTAGGAGGGAGCAAGCTTTCTCCCAAAATCTCCTTTCCTGTCTGCTGGCTGAGTAGACGGGACTTGGACGATGGAGCCTGGACACAAAAGGCACCTGGGTCCCGGAGTCCCTGCGTGGGGGTAACTGCCCTGGAGAGCTGCCCAGCCAGCTAGAGCCCTGGGAGTCTGTTGCTGAGAGAAAGATAAAGGTCACTGTGTTACGTCACTGACATTCTGGGATTGTCACAGCAGTTTAGAGAGGAAGGAGTGGGGAAAGCTGGGTTGGGCTCTAGGCCTTGATGCCTCCTGCCTTTGCGGTGTTAGGCAACCTCATGGAGCTCAGCTGCCTCATTTTAAAAGCATGCAAGGTCTTTGTGTGGGCTATAGCAGCCATGTGGAGGGGTCCAGCCCCGTGCATGGTGCTTGGCGGACAGGGCATGCTTGCACACTATTTATGTCTCTTCTCCTTTTGGGTCCCACTCCCCAACCCCAGAAATGAGACCACCTAGAGTGACCTCCCCTTTCTTAAATAAGAAACCTCTTTCCAAAGAGATCTGTCCTCTAAGTACCTCCTGGATTCCCCAAGAGAAGCTGGGGTCCCCAAGTCTGACCTTGGAGCCTCTTTGATTTGTAAGATTTCTTATTTCCATTTTAAAGGAAGCATTTCTAATTAAGGTAACCAAAACCCACGTGCTATTTTTGGATGCAACTTCCTTTTCTTTTTTTTTTTTTTTTTTGGTAAGACAGTTTGTGCTAATTAGATGTAAAAATCATTCCTGGGAAAATTATGTAATTGACATGCAATTTACAAAACAGACCTTTGCTATTATTTGCAGGCTGCTTTGCAGTGAAATTAGTAAACAGCATGAACACTGGACCTGGGTCAGTGTGCTCCAAGGGAAGGCGGCCCAGTGATTCCAGATCTCAGGTGTGGCTGTCTAGGTGATACACCAGGTCCTAATCATGGAGGCCCATCCTCCCCACGGACAGCCCAGGCAACGCCAGCTGACATCGGCCAGGCCCTACTCCCTCTTGCAGTGTCAGGACAGTTCACACATGGCTTTCTAATGTCTCAGCTCTGATGTGGTTTACAAGAACCCAGGTATGAGGAAAGCCTCTTAGGGGGTGCTTTAGGGAAACGGGAGGGAGGTGTCAGTGGTTCACAGAGGCCTCTGTCCTGGGTGGTGTTTGGATTAGTGACTTAGATCAGGGCTCTAGCAAAGGTTGATCACACTGGTAGATGCCATGAAACTGGAAAAGATAGTCAACATGTTGGAAGACAAGGTTAAGATCTGACAATCTCCAGGCATGGTGGCTCATGCCTGTAAGCCCAACACTTTGGGAGGCTGAAAGGGGAGAATTGCTTGAGGCCAGGAGTCTGAGACCAGCCTGGGTGACCTAACTAGACCCTGCCTCTAAAAAAAAAAAGAAAGAAAGAAAGAAAGAAAGAAAAAAGATTAGCCTAGTGTGGTGGCACATGACTGTAGTCCCAGCTACTTGGGAGGCTGAGGCAAGAGAATCTCTTAAGCCCACGAGTTTGAGGCTGCAGTGAGCTCTGATGACACCACTGCACTCCAGCCTGGACGACAGAGCAAGACCCTGTCTCAAAAACAAACAAAAGAACCCCCTCAAAACATGTGAAAAAGATCTGACGATCTCTTGACAGGTTAGAGCTATTTTCAGACATAACAGGAGAAAAATCTAACAGTTGCATCTAAAAAATCAGATACAGTGGGGAAAGATGAGACTCAGCAACAGTATCCAATCAGGAGACAGAAACAACACCAGGTGTTTTAACAGAAAGAATTTTGTGTAAAGAACAGTCATCAGAAAACTGGAAAGTCCAAAAGTGAACACTGAAGGTACCATGTAGGGGGCGACTGCAGGAAGCAGCCATCTAGGGCAGAGGGAACGAAGGGAAGAGGTTGGGACTCTGAAAAGTTAGGAGCTGGGAGGAGGATCCCCAAGGAGCTGGGACTCGGACCTCTGAGGAGGAAATGCCAGCTGGCAAGTGCTGGTGTCTCTGAGGAGACGTGATGAGCTTGGTTCTGCCAGTGTTGGAAACAACTGATAACTGGACTCAGTTTCTGTTGCTGGGGTGAAATGCCACTGCTGAGATGGGGTAGCATGCTGGGGCAATGCTGCCTGGAACAAGAACTAAAACAGGAACAGAGAAGGAACATAAATAAAGGAATGTGCCTCTTCCTGCTCCAGGCTTCAAATCTCCCTCGAGGGCCCCTATGGGCAAAGCCTAACATGAAGCCTTCTGGCCAAGAAGAAATGTGGTTTATAGAGTCCCAGCTCCAGCACCAAAAAGCAGAGTACTGAAGGGAGGGTTAATAACTGACACATTATGAGTCAATAAAAATGTAAAGTAGCTATAGGCTGCATTATTAGAAGTATAGAGCTTTATTTGAAGGAGGTGATAGTTACTTTTTACCTTGCACTGGTCAGGTCTATCGTGTTCAGGTGTGGACTATAATTCTTTTTTTTTTTTTTTGTGAGACAGAGTCTCACTCTGTTGCCCGGGCTAGAGTGCCGTGGCGTCAGCCTAGCTCACAGCAACCTCAAACTCCTGGGTTCAAGTGATCCTCCTGCCTCAGCCTCCCGAGTAGCTGGGACTATAGGCATGCGCCACCATGCCCGGCTAATTATTTCTATATATATCTTTAGCTGTCCATATAATTTCTTTCTATTTTTAGTAGAGACGTGGGGGGGAGGGCGCGGGGGTGGGGAGGTCTCACTCTTGCTCAGGGTGGTATCGGACTCCTGACCTCGAGTGATCCACCTGCCTCAGCCTCCCAGAGTGCTAGGATTACAGGCATGAGCCACCCCGCCCCGCCAGGTGTGGACTATAATTTAAGCAGGATTTAGAGCCCCTGGAGCCCACCTAGAGAAGGTAGCTCCACCTGGGGAGAAGATTCAGACCCACAATAAATCAAGAGGAGCTACAGTAAAGAGAGGAAGTGAATGTCACCTTCACACGACTGAGGCTGCAGGTGAGGGACAGATCCAACGTGGTCTGGATGGTTCCAGGTGTGTAACAATAGGGGGTGGCTCTAGAAAGGTAGGTCCCAGCTTGGAATAAGAAGGCTTTGTTTTCCTTAAAAAAGAAAAATACAACATTTCTTTCTGCCGATTGGTAGAAGTGATACCTGCTTATTGTAGAGAACTTGGAACATCCAGGTCACTGAGATGTCAGCTGAGGTGCGGGGAAAGACACATTACCTCTCAGAATCCCAGTGAAATGACATGAACTGGACCCGCTGTTCCATAAGTACAGGGCACTCAGCGGGCTTGCCGGGAGTTCTGTGCATTTCCTGGTGGTTTATGTGTTCCAGGCCTCCCCCACTTCCTGGACCCCTGCCCATATTGCCCTGAGACAGAGCTAGGCCTGGCATCAGTTTCCCCCTTGGGCCAGGCCCTCAAGGACTCAGCTTCTAGCC